>NC_141878.1:188543006-189168006 GCF_056163025.1 Triticum urartu | reverse complement strand
TGATGAATATGGTGAGACGGTTGCCATGGCCACCGTTGTCATTGCGACAACTCCATGGGTGTCCCTCTTCGATTCAGCCAATGAGAATATCACCGCCAAGTGCCTCATGGCTAAAGCCACCAACAAGGTAACCCCCAACATCAAAACTACCATCATTACTACTCCTTCCTTGACGGTTGCATTGATGAAAGTGAGGGGACGAAGGAGGAGGAAAATGAATTTGAGTATTTTATGAGTAAGCTCAAGGGTAAATCCAAGAAGCACTTTGTTGCTCTCTTGGAACAACTTGGTGAAGCCAATGCCATGATCGAGGCTCACGAAGAAACCATCTCTAAGATGGAAGGGCATAGTCGTGACTATGTCGATGAGATATCGGATCTCTCTAATGCGCTTGAGGAAGAGAGTGATCATCGTTTGGCTCTTGAGGAGTCACACAACGATGATCATGCTAAATTAAAGAAAGATCTTGGTCCTGCTCTTGTTGTATCTCGTGTGCTCAATTCCGAGAAGGATAAACTTTGGGTTGACCTTGCTAGACTCAAGGAGGAGTTTGATATACTTGACAAGGCTCAAAAGGCCTTGAAGGGTGCTCATGCTAGCCTAAAAGAGTCTCATGATCAACTCCAAGTGAAGCTAACCAAGGAGAAAGCCACATTTCCTCATATGGTTTTAATTGATAATGCAAATGCTACTAACTCGTGTTGTGAGCATGTGCATCTTGTGGAGGAGAATGCCAAGTTGAAGGAGAAACTTGAGAAAGGCCTTGTGTCTTGCATACAAGGGGAGAAGAACCTCAATGAACTTTTGAGCAATCAAAAGGAAGTTGTGGGCAAGGAGGTAATTGGGTTTGCACCCAAGCCCAAGAATAAGAAGAAGAATGACAAGGCCAAACGACCTCCGCCTCTCAAGAAAACTTTTGTGAAGGAGGGAGCGGGTACTTCTAAGGAGAAGAAGAACAATGTGAAGGGTGGTGAGGTCAAGAAGGGCAACACCACTTCTTCCAACAAAGCCGACGACTTTAACCCTTCTTATGTGTTATGCCGCGCTAGTGATGGGCATGTTTATGCCAAATTTGTTGGTTCTCCTTATGAGTACATTGAATGGTCTATTTGGGTTCCTATGACCCTTGTTACTAACATCAAAGGACCCATTAAAATATGGGTACCTAAAACCAAGCATTGATCTCTTGTAGGAACCCAAATATTGTAATGGGTCCACAAATCATATTGTAATGAGTCCACCGAATACCTTAGAAGATGATGCATCACCCCACTCGACATTACAATATGTGAGCTAAAGTTGACGTGGGATGGCTTTGTCATCGCCGTTTATCCCACGTTAATATGAGATCTTTGCAAAGTCTTCTCAAGGGGGACCATGTCCGTGGACTAACAAATGTTAGTTTTGCCAAAGATCGTGCTTGCAGTGCTTGTATCGAAGGAAAGGTACATGAGAAGGCTCACCCTCCTAGGGCTATCATCTACTCGAAGAGGCCCTTGGAGCTCCTTCACTTGGATCTCTTTGGGCCTCCATCCTTTGATATTCTTGGGGGTAGAAATTATTGCTTGGTGATTGTGGATGATTATTCAAGATACACGTGGGTATATTTCTTCAAGAGGAAGAGTGAGACCCAACATATCGTCACCGACTTTGCAAATGAAGCTTAACGTCAACACAATGCAAAGATCTTGACAATAATAAGTGACAACGGCACCGAGTTCAAGAACTACACCTTGGATGAGTTTCTTATTGATGAGGGGATCAAGCATCAATATTCCGCACCTTACACCCCTCAACAAAATGGTGTTGCAGAGAGGAAGAACCGGACGTTGATGGACGCGGCAAGGACCATGATGGCGGAGTTCAAGTCTCCGTTCAACTTTTAGGCCGAAGCCATCAACACCGCTTGTCATGCATCCAATCGGCTCTATCTCCGCAAAGTCTTGAACAAGACTCCTTATGAGATACTCACCGGCAACAAGCCCAACCTCAAGTACTTCCGGGTGTTCGGGTGTAAGTGTTTCATTCTCAAGAAAGGTGTTCGTTTTTTTAAATTTGAGGCTAGAGCTCATGAGGGCATATTTGTTGGTTATGCTACAAACTCTCATGCTTACCGTGTCCTCAATAAGTCCACGAGACTTATTGAGGAGACGTGTAACGTGGATTTTGATGAGAACAACGGCTCCCAAGTGGAGCAAAGTGGTACTTGTGATGTAGGTGATGAAATTCCTCCCCAAGCCATAAGAAGAATGGGTGTTGTTCATATCCTACCCATTGAGGAACCCCTTGTGGCCGAAGGATAAGGACAATGTTCCACTCAAGTGGAACCATCACCAACCCAAGACCCACATGCTTCCGAAGAACAAAGTGAAGGTCCTCAAACAAATGAACAAGATCAAGGGCAAGATCAACCTCAAGATGGTGGTATCCCACCAAGTGATCCCAAGGTCAAGTTCTCACCACCGAGCAAGTTCAAGATCAAGATCAAGATCAAGAACAAGCTCAAGGCGACGCTCAAGATGATCAAGTTACCTGTAACACCCACGATGCAGCTATATCTCCCACGTGTTGGGGCACGACTTAGAGGCATAACCGCATGGTAGGCATGTCGCAAGTGGGGTAATCTTTACACATCCCATGTACTGAATAAGGAAGGGATAAAGAGTTGGCTTACAATCGCCACTTCACACAATACATGAATATAGCATACATTATCCAGAATACAATCAAGGTCCGACTACGGAACAAAATAAAGCAAAGACAACCTCAAATGCTAGATCCCCGATCGTCCCGACTGGGCTCCACTACTGATCAACTGGAAACGAAATAACACAACGAACACGATCTTCATCGAGCTCCCACTTGAGCTGGGTTGCGTCACCTGCACTGTTATCATCGGCACCTGCAACTGTTCGGAAGTATCTGTGAGTCACGGGGACTCATCAAACTTACACCCATGAGATCAAGACTATTTAAGCTTATGGGTAGGAAAGGGGTAGTGAGGTGGATCTGCAGCAAGCACTAAGCATATATGGTGGCTAACATACGCAAATAAGAGCGAGAAGAGCAGCAACCCAACAGTCGTGAACTAGAAGTGATCAAGAAACTACTTACGTTCAAGCATAACACAAGAACCGTGTTCACTTCCTGGACTCCGCCGGAAAGAGACCATCACGGCTACACACACGGTTGGTGCATTTTAGTTAAGTCAAGTGTCAAGTTCTCTACAACCGGATATTAACAAATTCCCATTTGCCCATAACCGCGGGCACAGCTTTCGAAAGTTCAAACCCTGCAGGGGTGTCCCAACTTAGCCCATCACAAGCTCTCATGGTCAACGAAGGATATTCCTTCTCCCAAGAAGACCCGATCAGACTCGGAATCCCGGTTACAAGACATCTCGACAATGGTAAAACAAGACCAACAAAGCCGCCCGATGAGCCGACATCCTGATAGGAGTTGCACATATCTCGTTCTCAGGGCAACAACGGATGAGCGCTCCATACAACTAAAACCAGCCCTCAAGTTTCCCTGAGGTGGCACTGCAAAGGACTCTAATTCGGACCAACACTTAGAGAAGCACTGGCCCCGGGGGGGGGGGGGGCGGTTAAAATAAAGATGACCCTTGAGTCTGTACAACCCAAGGGAAAAAGGCTTAGGCGGCAAATGGTAAAACCAAGGTTGGGCCTTGCTGGAGGAGTTTTATTCAAAGCGAAGTATCAAGGGGTTCCCATAACACCCAACCGTGTAAGGAACGCAAAATCAAGGAACATAACACCGGTATGACGGAAACTAGGGCGGCAAGAGTGGAACAAAACACCAGGCATAAGGCCGAGCCTTCCACCCTTTACCAAGTATATAGATGCATTAATATAAATAAGAGATATTGTGATATCCCAACATATCCATGTTCCAACATGGAACAAACTTCAATCTTCACGTGCAACTAGCAACGCTATAAGAGGGGCTGAGCAAAGCGGTAACATAGCCAAACAATGGTTTGCTAGGAAAGGTGGCTTAGAGGCTTGACATGGCAATATGGGAGGCATGATATAGCAAGTGGTAGGTATCGCGGCATAGCAATAGAGCGAACAACTAGCAAACAAAGATAGAAGTGATTTCGAGGGTATGGTCATCTTGCCTGAGATCCCGCAAGGAAGAAGAACGAGTCCATGAAGAAGATAAACAGACGTAGTCGAACGGATCCTCACAAAGGCGACGTTATCGGAACTAACCCGAAGAAGCAACACCGGAAAGAAGCAAAACAACATGGTAAAAAACCATCACATAAACATGGCATGATGCACAACCAAGAATGATGCATGTCCAGTTTAATGAGGCATGGCATGGCAAAGTGCAACAAACAATACTACAAATTAAGTGGAGCTCAATATGCAACGAGTTGCATATTGACGGAACACCGCATCAATTATTTAGTTCACTCTTGTTTATGTACCCAACAATGTTAAATGTTGATTAACATGGCAAGAGGTGAAGCAAATGAAAACTACCTATCTAGGCAAGTTTAAATGAGGCCGGAACAACAAACAACAAGTCCGGAAACTCCCCATGTGCATATTTTTAGGTTTGGTACTGTTCTGCCCTAATCCATATTTTAGAGTTGTTAAACATGCAAAGTAAAGCCACCATGTTAAACTAGGCATTTTTCTACCCCATTCACATATAAACTTTGTTAAGATTGGAGCTACGGTTATTTAGTTATGAATTAAATCATTTTAACATGGCAATTAAGCAAATAAATGCAAACAACAGTTTAAACATTTTAAACATGAATGAAAGTTGCAAATTATGAAACTCGATGAAATTCTAGTCATGTTTCATATATAGTTTGTTTTAATATGATGCATCGTTTGTGAGTAATTATATGCATGAAGCTCAAGGGGTTTTCTGCAAAACTGACGTTCTCTGGATAAATCTAAAATTGCAATGAGTGGAAAAAAACATAAGCGGGCCGAAACTGAGACAGACTGGGCTAAACAGGCATGGTTGCAGAATAGCAATATTGCGCACGGGCGAGGGATAGAGGTTTTTCACCTCGGGCCACTGGGCCAGTCGGTGGAGGGACACACGCAGCCCGGCTTGCGGCTGGGCCAGCTTGCGGGACGCGGCCCATGTTCTGGTCAACGGGAGCGAAGCGGGTGGCGGGACGAGGGGGTGGTCTAGGCGATCAAAGCAGAGGGCGGGGTCAACGGCGAGGCAGCCGGCGGAGCTCGCCGGGGATGGAGGGATCCGGGCGCGGGGTCCCCGGATCCGGCGACGGGCGAGGTGCTAGGCCTCACATGGCCGGCGTCAGGAGGTCGACGGGGCAGCGCCATGGCGGAGGTTGGGTACCTGCAGGAGAGAGAGAGGGTGAGGGAGAGGGAGTCGCGCAGGGAAGGAAGGAGGAGAGGCAGGGGCGGCGCGACCTGACCGGAGTTGGTCGCCGGCAGCGACTCCGGCGAGTCGGCGGGAAGGAGCGGACGGCGTGGTCGGGGTCGAGGGGCTCCTCCCCTCGATCTAGATTGGTAGCGAGGGCAACGAGAGGCGTGGGGGCGATCGGGCCCTGGGCGGCCCGAGGCGGGCCTCCCGTGGGCTCCGCGGGCCGCGGCGGTGGGAGCCGGTTGGGGGCGACGTGGAGCGCTAAGAGTGGAGGGGAGCGGCGGCGCTGGTGGCGGCTCGGGTAGCGGCTGAGCGCCAAGTGGCGGCGATGGGCTGGCGGCGTCGGAAAACAATGAGGGGAGGTGGGAGGCGACTGGATGATGATTGGGGTGGCGCGGAAATTGAGGAGGGGGTAGGTAGGAGGTCAAAAATGGCAGGGGAGGTGTCTATATATAGAAAAGAGGCTAGGGTTAGGGGTTTTGCTCTGTTTCTGGACCCTCCGATCCCAAAGGAACGGTTCCAGTCAGAGCGGGGTTAGGTGGGCTACAGGTGGGCTGTGCTAGAGAGAGATGGGCTGAGAAGAGAGGAGAGAGAGCAGCCCAGCAACGGTTTCCGAAGACCGAAAACGTCCGACGATAGACCGGGTATACTGCCGCTATAAGTTTAACGGTTGGGCTATCGAACGAGCTCCGAATGCATTGAAACTTGACAGACAGTCTACTGACAACATAACAACACCGCATGTCAACTTTCAACCCATTCCGAGAACATTTTCCGGCCACTTATAAAATAATATTTTGGACGTGCCGCGGGCGCGTGCAAGTGAGTCTGGCTCAGAACGGACAACGGACGGAACTAGGGGAACCCGAAGGGATGCAAGTTTTGAAAACATGCAGATGCAATGCGGATGATGGCATGGCAAGATGCAACACGCAAGCGAATGACAAGGCAACAACAACGAATAACTGGAAGACACCTAGCGTATCGGTCTCGGGGCATCACAACACTCCACCACTACAAGAGGATCTCGTCCCGAGATCTAGGATGGCACCGGAGGGAAAACGGAAGAGGAAGAGAAAAGGTAAAACTAAGTTGCTTCTTTGACAAATGAGTGAACCCAAAGAACCTTGCGAGGTTAAACACATTGAAAGAAAGAATGCAATGAAGATGAACAAAGTTGAAAACACTCCGTTAGAAAAGAGGAATAAGGAACACCAGGAGAACCCTGTAGGTTGAAAGACATGAGAAAAGGGTTGCAATGGGCAAGAAGTACATGCAAGCACTCCGGTCGAAACGAGAAGTATAAGGAGCTATAAATATCAATTACGACAACACTCCGGTTGGAAAAGGAATTTAAGAATATGAACTTGGCAAAATGAAAGTACTTGGATGAGAGTCCGATTAGAGGAGGAATGATAGACACAACACTCCGCTTAAATGGATAAGCAAGAAAAGAAAACAATCCTCACAAATCGAGATGAGGAGTGAAGAGAGCAACGTCACAATGCCCCCAGAAGAAAGAAAAGAAGATAGATCATTGGAATGAAATAATGGAGAAGGAAAAGCAACTTCTGGCATAAAAGAGCTTGGAGAGCACCCTTCCAAGAAGGTTAAAATGGAGTTCTTGGAAAACCAACAATGAAACGAAAAATCTTGTAGTGGGCTTATGGAAAGCTTCTCAAAATTGAGGCGAAATTCTTCCACTAACGGAAAACAATAGATTGGATTGATATCAGCAAGAAGACGAGAAGCTTATTTCACCGGGAGGATAAATGAAGAACTCGGGTCATTTATAAGCACCATAAATAGCAAAATCCTTAGGGAAAGCTTTAGGTGAAATATAACCCAAGATAACTCCAATGAAGAGATTGATGGGTTGCAAATGATCTCATGAACGAATTGAAAATGATGGGTTTAAAATATGTCATTTCGAACAACTTGTCGATCATGAAACCCGAAAGGAAATTGTCAAGAATCATATAACACCACCTCAAAAGATAAGATATGAAAGAATTGCACTTCGGAATGCAAGATGAAGAATGCTTGAACTCCTCAAAACAAAGCATGTGTTGAGCACCATGAAAAACTCCGGTAATAAAAGGATGATCAAAAAGAAATGAAGGATAAAAAGAATAAGATTGAAGCCTTGCAATGATTAGATGAATCTTCGTGGTGATATAATTGAGAGATCTTGGAACTCCGGGAAAAGTATGAAGCACTTGAACAGAGAATTTTGATGAACCTCCGGAATAAGGACTTAATCACTTGGATGAAACATTAATAAGAATTACGTTATACGAATCCCTCATCAATTTGGATTGATGACAAGCAACGGATTTGGCATACTACTTATTCTTGTAGAAAAGGATTAAGATAGATATAGTGCAAACTTGAGAAAGGTCTTCAACGAATCACCGGTCGGGTTTGAAACAACGAATGAATCAATATGATACCAAGAGAAGAGGAATCTTGAATGAACCGCCGTAAGAATTGAAAATGAACGAAGAAAAGATAAAGAAACACTGGGAAGAATTAGAAAAAAACGAAGATACTTAAGAGAATATAAATACATGAGACCGAAGAGATCATGAACTGATTAGATGATATTTAAACGATGCACCAGCCGGTAGAATTGGGGAATGCGATCTGAATGTTGAGAACGAATAAATCTTCTGAAATGATGGCCTCCGGAGAATCAAACTGAAAAGACTCCTGAAATGCTCCGGATGGGTGAAAAGAATTCTCACAATCGAAAACAATTATGAGAGGAAAGCATCAAGCTAGAACTTCGCATCTTTCAGAGAACAGATAGGATTGAGGAGAAACTCTTCTTCGGTCTTCAAAATCTGCAAATGACAACGAGAAACACCACCATGAATTGTTGAGGCACTACAGAATGAAAAATAGAAAGGCTGAACCAACAATGAAGAATCCGAAAGACCTTGGAGAAAGACATTTGACTGATGACAAAACATTCTTACGTCAAACTTTGAAATGTATTTGAGAATAACTCCAGAAAAATTAGAAGAGTCAGGTAAGATACTGGGAAAAGATCTATGGGTTAGGGCCCACTCAAGAGAAACACCGTTGAAAAGATTTGAAGAGAGATTGCACCGGTTTAATTAAATGGCTTGAATGAGATAACAATCTCGAAAGAGCTGAACGAATACAGAGTGCAAACATGAATCTTCGAGATATCTTCAGCATTTCGGACATTAATAGAGAGATGAACGATTAAGAGGTGCACCGGCTTGGTAAGAGCATTTGAAACAAGGAAAAAGGATATGATCAACAAAACTTGAATTGAATCCACCGGAGAAAAAAAATGAAGAATGACGAACTAGAAGCTCCGTTAGAATCTTCATGAGAATCATCGGGTAAGAACATTGGCGGAAAAGAATGGAGAGACTTCACATGAATAAAATGGATAGTTGATTTGAATATCTTTGAGTACATGAAGAAAAAAGGGGTGGGAGGGAGGGAAAAACAAAGGCAACTTGGGACAGATGAAACAAACACCGTTGAGAATACTTAGAGTTGATCTTGTGGATGGGAAAAATGATCGGATCCACTTGAAGAGAAACACGCCGGTTGAAAAAGGATTGACATGACAATCTCAATGATCAAGAAGGATTGGTATTCACATAGGAATATGAGAACACCGCTTAGGAAAGGTATGGAATCAACACTTGACATTGAAGCAACTCGAATACCACAAACCAAAACAAAAAAAACAAAGGATTGGCTTGCAAAATAAGCCGGAACAAACATATGATAGAGATTTCGCCCGAAGTTTTCATGGTGGGGCCCACACGGGCTCGATCGTACAACACCATCATGTAAAAGGTAGTGCACATGACATACGAAGTGTCCCCGAGTCAGCATAGCCAAGTACTCTTTAAGACACAACGAGACCACTGTAAACCAACCGTGGATAGGGGGACCACTAGACGTCAAACCCCAATCTCATACCATGCATCTGTCGGAAAGATATCCTAGGAGCTACTTGAATTCCCACTTATAAACTCCCGAAACTTTCTGGTTATGCAATCAGGTGTTGGGGATACAGGGGAAGCATAATATCTCACCCAAAACTAGCAATTCCTACATCCAACTGTATCCATCCTTCAACACATAACCAAGAAACCTTCGAAATTCATTTACCTCAACCTTCGAAAAGCATCCATTATATGAGTTATGACAATACTCCCGAACTCCCGCCCCAGTACTGGGTGGCGTCGAGGTTATCTCACCAACAACTGCATAAAGGAGATTTTTGATGTCGGCAAACTTAGGTATTCCAGAACTGCAACGATAAAATTGTGACGACAACACCTTGGAGCTCAACTCCTCGGGACACTGCCACAACCCCTAAATGTCAGGAGGCACCAAGAACAATGTTCTCGTCATAAAACCATTGAAACGATTCCAAGATACCCACGTGATCCTAAAAAAAATTCGTGAAATTTGAGGAGAGAAGAGTCAAAACTCCATGTCAGGAGGCCTCACCAGAACGACGAAGGGACTGAGGAGTAAAAAGAATCCTACTCTTCGATATATATAATCCTAAGACTCAAAACATTTTGTTCTAGACTCAACAACGTCAGCGATTCGATCAAGCAGGGGGATCCTAAGTCGGGGATGGCTCTGATTACCAACTTGTAACACCCACGATGCAGCTATATCTCCCATGTGTCGGGGCACGACTTAGAGGCATAACCGCATGGTAGGCATGTCGCAAGTGGGGTAATCTTTACACATCCCATGTACTGAATAAGGAAGGGATAAAGAGTTGGCTTACAATCGCCACTTCACACAATACATGAATATAGCATACATCATCCAGGATACAATCAAGGTCCGACTACGGAACCAAATAAAGAAAAGACAACCCCAAATGCTAGATCCCTGATCGTCCCGACTGGGCTCCACTACTGATCAAGTGGAAACGAAATAACACAACGAACACGATCTTCATCGAGCTCCCACTTGAGCTGGGTTGAGTCACCTGCACTGTTATCATCGGCACCTACAACTGTTTTTAAGTATCTGTGAGTCATGGGGACTCAGCAATCTCACACCCGCGATATCAAGACTATTTAAGCTTATGGGTAGGAAAGGGGTAGTGAGGTGGATCCGCAGCAAGCACTAAGCATATATGGTGGCTAAGATACGCAAATAAGAGCGAGAAGAGAGGCAATGCAACGGTCGTGAACTAGAAGTGATCAAGAAGTGATCCTGAAACTACTTATGTTCAAGCATAACACAAGAACCGTGTTCACTTCCTGGACTCCGTCGAAAAGAGACCATCACGGCTACACACGTGGTTGGTGCATTTTAGTTAAGTCAAGTGTCATGTTCTCTACAACCGGATATTAACAAATTCCCATCTGCCCATAACCGTGGGCACGGCTTTTGAAAGTTCAAACCCTACAGGGGTGTCCCAACTTAGCCCATCACAAGCTCTCATGGTCAACGATGGATATTCCTTCTCCCAGGAAGACCCGATCAGACTCGGAATCCCGGATACAAGACATCTTGACAATGGTAAAACAAGACCAGCAAAGCCGCCCGATGCGCCAACATCCTGATAGGAGCTGCACATATCTCATTCTCAGGGCAACACCGGATGAGCGCTCCGTACAACTAAAACCGGCCCTCAAGTTTCCCCGAGGTGGCGCTGCAAAGGACTCTAGTTCGGACCAACACTTAGAGAAGCACTGGCCCCCGGGGGGGGGGGGTTAAAATAAAGATGACCCTTGAGTCTGCAGAACCCAAGGGAAAAAGGCTTAGGCAGCAAATGGTAAAACCAAGGTTGGGCCTTGCTGGAGGAGTTTTATTCAAAGCGAACTCTCAAGGGGTTCCCATAACACCCAACCATGTAAGGAATGCAAAATCAAGGAATATAACACCGGTATGAGGGAAACTAGGGCGGCAAGAGTGGAACAAAACACCAGGCATAAGGCCGAGCCTTCCACCCTTTACCAAGTATATAGATGCATTAATATAAATAAGAGATATTGTGATATCCCAACATATCCATGTTCCAACATGGAACAAACTTCAATCTTCACCTGCAACTAGTAACGCTATAAGAGGGGCTGAGCAAAGCAGTAACATAGCCAAACAACGGTTTGCTAGGAAAGGTGGGTTAGAGGATTGACATGGCAATATGGGAGGCATGATATAGGAAGTGGTAGGTATCGCGGCATAGCAATAGAGCGAACAACTATCAAGCAAAGATAGAAGTGATTTCGAGGGTATGGTCATCTTGCCTGAGATCCCGCAAGGAAGAAGAATGAGTCCATGAAGAAGACAAACAGACATAGTCGAACGGATCCTCACAAACGCGATGTTATCGGAACTGACCCGAAGAAGCAACACCGGAAAGAAGCAAAACAACATGGTAAACAACCATCACATAAACATGGCATGATGCACAACCAAGAATGATGCATGTCCGGTTTAATGAGGAATGGCATGGCAAAGTGCAACAAACAATACTACAAATTAAGTGGAGCTTAATATGCAACGAGTTGCATATTAACGGAACACCACATCAATTATTTAGTTCACTCTCGTTTATGTACCCAACAATTTTAAATGTTGATTAACATGGCAAGAGGTGAAGCAAATGAAAACTACCTATCTAGGCAAGTTAAATGAGGCCGGAACAACAAACAACAAGTACGGAAACTCCTCATGTGCATATTTTTAGGTTTGGTACTGTTCTGCCCTAATCCATATTTTAGAGTTGTTAAACATGCAAAGTAAAGCCACCATGTTAAACTAGGCATTTTTCTACCCCATTTACATATAAAGTTTGTTAAGATTGGAGCTACGGTTATTTAGTTATGAATTAAATCATTTTAACATGGCAATTAAGCAAATAAATGCAAACATGAGTTTAAACATTTTAAACATGGATGAAATTTGGAAATTATGAAACTAGATGAAATTCTAGTCATGTTTCATATATAATTTGTTTTAATATGATGCACCGTGTGTGAGTAATTATATGCATGAAGCTCAAGGGGTTTTCTGCAAAACTGACGTTCTCTGGATAAATCTAAAATCGCAGTCAGTGGAAAAAACATAAGCGGGCCGAAACTGAGACGGACTGGGCTAAACATGCATGGTTGCAGAATAGCAATATTGCGCACGGGCGAGGGATAGAGGTTTTTCACCTCGGGCCACTAGGCCAGTCGGTGGAGGGACACACGCAGGCCGGCTTGCGGCTAGGCCAGCTTGCGGGACGCGGCCCATGTTCTGGTCAATGGGAGCGAAGCAGGCGGCGGGACGAGGGGGTGGTCCAGGTGATTGAAGTAGAGGGCGGGGTCAACGACGAGGCAGCCGGCGGAGCTCCGGCGACGGAGGGAGGCGGAGCTCGCCGGGGATGGAGGGATCCGGGCGCGGGGTCCCCGGATCCAACGACGGGAGAGGTGCTAGGCCTCACATGGCCGGCGTCAGGAGGTCGATGGGGCAGCGCCATGGCGGTGGTTGGGTACCTGCGGGAGAGAGAGAGGGTGAGGGAGAGGGAGTCGCGCAGGGAAGGAAGGAGGAGAGGCAGGGGCGGCGCAACCTGACCGGAGTTGGTCACCGGCAGCGACTTCGGCGAGTCGGCGGGAAGGAGCGGACGGCGTGGTCGGGGTCGAGGGGCTCCTCCCCTCGATCCAGATCGGTAGCGAGGGCAACGGGAGGTGTGGGGGCGATCGGGCCCTGGGCGGGCCTCCCGTGGGCTCCGCGGGCCGCGGCGGTGGGAGCCGGTTGGGGGCGACGTGTAGCGCTAAGAGTGGAGGGGAGCGGCAGCGCTGGTGGCGGCTCGGCCAGCGGCTGAGCGCCAAGTGGCGGCGATGGGCTGGCGGCGCCGGAAAACGATGAGGGGAGGTGGGAGGCGACTGGCTGATGATTGGGGCGGCGCGGAAATTGAGGAGGGGGTAGGTAGGAGGCCAAAAATGGCAGGGGAGGCGTCTATATATAGAAAAGAGGCTAGGGTTAGGGGTTTTGCTCCATTTTTGGACCCTCCGATCGCAAAGGAACTATTCTGGTCAGAGGGAAGGTTAGGTGGGCTGCAGGTGGGCTGTGCTAGAGAGAGATGGGCTGAGAAGAGAGGAGAGAGAGCAGCCCGGCAACGGTTTTCGGAGACCGAAAACGTCCGACGATAGACCGGCTATACTGCCGCTATAAGTTTAACGATTGGGCTATCAAACGAGCTCCAAATGCGATGAAACTTGACAGACGGTCTACTGACAACATAACAACACCGCATGTCAACTTTCAACCCATTTCAAGAACATTTTCTGGCCACTTATAAAATAATATTTCGGACGTGCCGCGGGCGCGTGCAAGTGAGTCTGGCTCAGAACGGACAACGGACGGAACTGGGGGAACCCGGACGGATGCAAGATTGAAAACATGCAGATGCAATGCGGATGATGACATGGTAAGATGAAACACGCAAGAGAATGACAGGGCAACAACAGCGAATAACTAGAAGACACCTGGCGCATCGGTCTCGGGGCGTCACATTACCGCTCCTCAACTCTCTCTTGAGGAGGAATTGGAGCGTCATGCCGCCAATATTGCATCAAAGCTCACTACCAAAGATCATCTCATGAAGAATGTGCTTGGAAGCTTAAGAAAGGGGGGTAAGCACTCGTAGACAATTAGCACACACTACAAAAAAAATACACTTCCCTGATGATACGTGTTTGTCACAGTAGGTCGCTTTTTTTGTCATGCATGTACATCCATGACAAATTTATGACAGAATCAAGATAGTCATACCTGTGCTGTCATAGAAGTGTTCCATGACATTACCAAAATAATCATCATGGAAGTGTCCACTTCCATGACGATAAATCGCGCGTCACAGAAGTGCTTTCGTCAAGGGTGACTGACACGTGGCATCCACCGTAACGGAACGCCGTTAAGCTATCGGGTCGGGTTTTGGATCCGATAACCCGTTAACAGCCCCGACCAATGGGGATTTTCCACGTGTAAAATCATCATTGGCTGGAGGAAACACGTGTCAGCTCATCGTCGGGACAGATGTCATCCACTCATTGGACAGAAGGCGCCTATGATACATCGACACGTGGCACGGCCCAAGAGAGGCCCATTCCTGTGAAAAGGCCGGCCCATTTGACTTGGTCAAAAGGTGGCGGGCCGGCCCATGGAAAGCCTGTTAACGGCCTGTTCGCATATAGCCCATTTACAGCCTGCTAACCCAAGGCCCGTTACGCCCTATCCGAATTAGGCCCAGTAGCGTCATCTGGGCCATCCAATATGATTCCAGCCCATTTTCACTTCTGGCCCATGTATGGCCCATGACGTCTTTCGGCCCATATGAGGCCCTATGTAACTCTTGGCCTATTAACGGCCCGTGGTGAAACTGGCCCGTAATGAACAGTGTATCACTTTACACCCATTAACGGCCCTTGGTGAAACTGGCCCGTAATGAACAGTGTATCACTTTATACCCATCAACGGCCCGGTATTCCGTTGGGCCATTTCCAGCCCATGTTATCTTTCGGCCTTCTCAGAGCCTATTTATTCTTGGGCTCATTTCCAGCATTCGTTTACTTACGGCCCGTTACTGTCATTTTTTGCTTGTGGGCCAAATTCAGCCCGTGGTTACAGTCGGCCCGTTTGTGGTCCGTTAATACGTTGGGCCGTTTTCATAGCGTCATCAGATACGACCTATTAACGATGGCTCGTTTTGGTCGGCGCATGAACGGACGATTCCAACTCTAGCTCGTTTACGGCCATAATGCGGCCTGTTATTTGCCCATGTTTGGCCATCAATCATACTGCTCGTATAAGGCCCATTGATGATACGACCCATAGAAGGCCCATTGTTTCTATGGCCCGTAGAAGGCCCACTGTTTCTACGGCCCGTAGAAGGCCCACTATTTCTACGGCCCGTAGGAGGCCCAGTGTCACTACAGTAAATATTAGCCCATGGTTATTGTGTCCTAGTTTTAAAAAATAGGTTATTGCAGCCACCAGCAAACCGTGGAAAAAGAACTGCAATGACTAGAAGCAAACAAATAAACAAGACAACAAGGAAATAAATAAGCAAGCAACTTACGGTAGGCTATCACGACTATCACACATATTACATCCACTGGGCATCAAAGTTCGCCACTAGTGCAAATAAACGCGCCGACAAAAGAATATACAAAACTGAGAGCACTTCAGAAGGCACTAGGCCTGGCCAGGTCGCCCCCCCCAAACAGCTGAAGAAGCTGAGTAGATCTCAGTTGTGTCAACGATAGATGCATCAACACTAGATTTAAGGCATGATGGTAGTCCTCTGACATCTTCATTGCATCTTTGACTTCAAGTCGGAGCTGAGCTGAAGCAAGCCTTTCCGCTTTAAGTCGAGACTGAAGAAGTTGAACTGATTGAGGCAGCGACTGCATAGAGGTTGTCTCACACCTGCTAGTGAGTAGCTTCAACTCACTGTCTTCATCAAGACAGGACCTTGGTGTCATCTCGCTGTCCTCAAGATGGTTTGGCTCACTATCTTCCCTAAAGTTCTGCCTGGCGTAAGAGATACGAGTCTGAAAGAGAAACAAGGAGACACGTAACAGGTTTCACAATTATATAAGAAAATAAATGGATCTGTTCTGCATAAGGAACATGTTTTTACAACTACAATTTGAAACTGGTAGTTGTTGTAAACATCCAATCAGATGTAAACAGCAAAGCAAACAACAGTAGAGGAAATGATGCCTATCCAAATCTATACTAGAACAAAGTTTGAAGGCTTGAGAAGGATGAACTTACATTACATGTTAACACGGGCTGGACAAAGCCCTTCTCCATGTTGATGGAAGGATAATTCAATAAATTCCCCAAAGAAAATTCTTTATAAGTGTTGCCATTATTCTACATTTTGCAAAGAGTAAATAGATAAAATAATATTGGAAGAAATAGAGGATAATGAAGCTCAGGTGCAGTCTGATGATACATAATCAAATAGCAATTAATTAAGTACATCGTTACAAGGCAAAAATGAGAGAGGTACGGACAAGAGCAATGCAGAGCCCATTATTGTTTTGAGATCGTATGATCCTTTGAGCAAGGAGATTCATCTGAAATTAGCTTTCATACAAGAGAGAAGGTAAGGCACAAGAAGAAATTTAGGAGTTCAAATTTTGAATTGATATCATAGACAGTACCTGACGCTGGGCTCCCAACAGTTCTAATAGGGGTTTGGCCACTGGAGTAGGGGTAAAGTGTGGTACAGTTGGGCATGTGTTTTCTGTGGCTGCTGATCTATCTGATTTAATAGGTATCACTACCTTTTCCAAATACCTAGTTTGTACTCCTTGACGACCTGCACTCACCCTCTTCCTTTTGGACACCTATTACGAAAGAACAACATTTGACTGGAAAAACATAGTGTGATGACACATGCAATAGGTACAGAAAATGGATAGGTATGGTATATACTCATATATGATGCTTAAACTAAGTATATGGTGTAACAAAGTAGAAGTAATGCAAGAGGTCAGAAGCAAAATATGTGCGACCAATACAACTTTGCAAAGTTAGAGCAAGCACCTTGATGGGTGAATAAGTTAGGCCATCCTCCACCATGCCAAGTTTGTTAGGCAGTGGATCATTCCGCAATATTCCTCTCGTGCGCCCATTCTCATATTCATGTTGATAATGTTCAATATCAGACATGCATGAAAACATAAAAACAAGTGAGATTTTCTTTGTAATGTAGAAGTGATTCTAATCCAATACTGCCTCCCTGTAAACCCCTTTGTGCTATCTCTGCAATTCTTTTAAAAGATGCCATGCATGCTATAATTTGTTGTGTGCATTAATATAATGTGGCCTACTACTCAAAATATGAGAGTTCCAGAAGTGATGACACTTCACAGATGATAGCTTCAACATATAGTAAAGAAGAACAGGTCGACCTAACCTGACAGATTCAAAATATACTAAGGGAGAACAATTCGACCTGACCAGTTGTCCGCAAGAGAAGAGTATCATCTTAAAGAAGAGCAGAAGAGCAAGCAGCTTGAAGATATTACAAGTCTTTTAATACAATGTCGGTTGGCCACCCATGATGAACCAGAGCGCACAGAGAAATACTATTCTTTCCGGTCTCTCCATATGTGGCTCACATGCATTTCGAAACTAAAGTAGGAACATTTAGCTAACCAATTAAACATCTCTCAGTTTTACTAATATCAGCAATAATATCATATATGAATTTGTACAACTAAGCTTGTTTAGCTCGATGGGTGGAGCAGTGCTATTACAACACGAACCACGTAGGCTAATTGTGGTCATCATAAAATGGGGAAAACATAAGCATGATGAGCACAATGTTGACCGTGGCAGTGGGATGGCAGATCTGAAGCTGCAAACCGCGCAAAGGGTAGTTAGCAACCGATGTTTGCTTTGAAATAACAACTAAGATTTGGTATGGACAAGAAAGTACGGTCAACAAGTGACAAAGAAATGCAATTATGATGTCTCTCTATATGTCGCGACATGCATTTGGAAACTCAAGTGGGACCTTTAGCTAACCAATTAAATGTGTCGGTTAACTAATATCAGTATCATATCACAATCATATTTCAACAACTAAGCTTTCGAATTCTGAGTGTTGTGTTGTTTAGCTTGAAGGGTGGAGTAATGCTAGTACGACAAAAAGCACCTACGCAGATCATAATAGAGTAGATAAAAGGGGAAAACCCTAAGAATCAAGAGAAAAATCAGGAAAGTGGAACTAGCTAGACCAGTGGGTGGCGCACATGCTTTTCGAAATGAATATAGGAACATTAGGTGACCAATTAAACGTTCTCCGTTTTAGTGATATGAGCATCATATCAGATTCATATTTCAACACGTAAGCTTTGGGTTGAGGTCTTGAGGAGCAGTGCTAGCACGACACGAAGCACCTACGATGATGGTAGTGAATATAAAGGGGGGAAACCATAAGATTTACGAGTATAGTGCCCGTGCCATGGCGGATCTGAAGGTGCAAACCGGACAAAGCTACTTCGCAACCAATGTTTGCTTTCAACTAGCCACTACGATTTGGTACGGACAAGAAAAGTACAGTAAACAAATTACGATCTATTTTCCGGGTGAGATCAATAACTTAAGCACATATGGAAGAGTACCACCTCTCTTGCGACGCCGTGTAGGCCTATGCTGATACATTGAGGGTGCTGCGGGTGCGATGGCTGTCGGCGGCGGGGAAGAAGACTTTAGACGGCAGACGGCCGGGTCGGGGGATATATCCTGTTGCCATGGACGAGGCGATCGTAGGAGCGGCAACGGCAAGGTGGACGACGGCGCCGATGAAGCGAGAGGAGGCGATGAAAGGATGCTAGTCCAGCGCCATGGATGAGAGACGTCCATCTCTTGCAGTGGACAACGGGGTAGGGGTAGCGGCTCCGGCAAGGTGGAGGATGGGATGGCGGACGAAGGAGGCTGGCCGCAGTGCGGAGGTTGTCGTGCCGCCGACGGTGTATGAATGGGGAAATGGAGGGGAGGGGGGATCTCAAACTTTGGGACGCGCTTCTCTGAAATGGGGGAAAGTTACGAACTTATCCCCCGTTTAAAATTTCGGACATCGCATCGGTTGGGGATAGGATGGTAATCTCGCATCTCCCAAATATTTGCCGGTAACTATTTCGGGTGAGGAGAGGGTGTTTTTCCGCCCACGGTTGGCACCCATGGTGTATGAACGGGGCTGACAGGTAGGGCGGTTGTGTCACATCTGATGGAAGTTACACATCTGCCCCTATTTAAAATATTAGCCTACATCGATTTCGGGCGAGGAGAGGGTGTTTTGCCACCCACAGTTGGCGCCCACGGTGTATGAACGGGGCTGACAGGTAGGGCGGTTGTGTCACGTCTGATGGAAGTTACACATCTGCCCATAAGCCTACATCGATTTTAGACGAGGAGAGTTTGTTTTGCCGCCCACCGTGTATGAATGGGGAAATGGAGGAAGAGACACATGTCTTTCAGACGAGCTTGAATCAAATGTGTTTTGCCGCCCACGTTTGGCGCCCACCGTGTCTGAATGGACTCAGAGGCCATCGTGTCACGTCTGATTGAAGTTACTAGTCTACCCCTATCGACAGCAGTGTAAATCCTGTCGATAAGGATGTCAAGTGTCAGGGGTAGACAGTAATTTCCATCTCGCAAACACTTGCTTCGATCAGCCCACAAATTATAGTGGGTGTTTAGCCGCTTCGTTCAAAACTTGGGAGAATTAGCATTCATGTTTGCCCTGGGACCTGGCAAACTAAATTCAAATCCAATTTGTATTCGATTACAAATATCCACAGATAATTATACGTTTTGTTATTTATTTCTTCAAAACCACAACAAAGATTTATTCCACCTTTATATATGATTATGATTTAGAAATGTCGTGATCTTCGAATTCAGTAGGTTGGATACACTCTGAGTCAAACAGTTATTTCATCCAATACAATATGCTCACACGACAAACAGTTCACCTTATGTCAATCATACAAGTTCTGAGGATTACCTCGCCTAAAAAATTCGGATCATTACAACACATGGACAACATAGGGGGTCTTGCAGCATAATCCATTCAGAGACATGACACAACATGCAAGTACAATAATCTAATGAAAATTTCAACTGGTATCTAAAGAAGAACTGGGATTATCTTGGGCTTCAGATAGCAGAAACAGCAGGACCTCCTCCGTCTTCAAATGAAACATTCTTACGTCCTCCAATTCTTGGGTTGCTTGCATAATGCGTGCCGCTAATTCCGTAATTTCCAGCCTCAAGATAAATATTACCTCATTCATGGCAACCACACCATCTCTTTCTGCCTGTAGTAGAGTCTCAAGCACTATAATATCTGTGCTTAGACTGCTCTCTGGCGGTGTTGCCTCTGAACTGCTACCATCTGGTAACATGGATGGCGCACTGCTTCCAAAAATAGATTCTGGGGTTGTACATTGTGTCCTAGTGTGAACGGCATTCTGAAAGGTTTCCGCTGGACATCAGTAAGAGATAGTTATCGTATGATCCAGGCAGTAAGCTTACATGGTAAACAACGGACGAATTATTGCCGAGCATGGCAAACTATATTTAAATGGTTCGAAGCAGCATCAGCCGAAAAGAAATTAAAATGGTAAGATGAAACTAGGGATGTAAGTCGCAAATAAACGAAATCCGCCAGTCCCATCTAGTTAGTTTTTGCTACCTCCCTAGTTCATTTTCCTCAAAAAAACAAAAACTCTTTTGAACTATCATACCACTAGTGGACTTTAATCGGGATTAAACCGGACCCAGTTGACATCCCTAGTTGAAAGGGAGTGTACAACCGCTATATTTAAGTTGCCAAGGCATCTAAGCAGTTGAAATAATCTGAGAAAGCACTTAACAGTGTGGCCTCATATAAACTACGAAGACAGTCTTGTGGTGAAGTTGAGAGGAAAAGTTAAGGACTCAAATGAAATAGGCATGCAGTTCTTTACGATAGTACAGCAGGCACTGCTGACATATTGGCCAACTCAGGTATAGCGTAACAATAAATAAGCATTCGAATCAAGCAATACAGCAAAACAGACAACTGAACTATTTGTAATTCGGTAGGATTACACGTTGAGGGCACAAGACAAGAAAGCAGCCCACTCGCATTACATTTCACATGTACTAAAACACACTGGCTTACCATATGTTGCTGTGAAGCCTAGCTGCTGTTGCAATGTTCTTTGAAGATACCGCCAGCATCCCGTGGTTGCAAATCTAGTTGTTGTAGTTTATTCTGCACCATCTATTTAGGTAAAATTAATTTTAATCGCATGCACTGGTCCAAATTGACCATCAATGGTTCATCTAAACTAATGAAAGAAGGGTGTGTGCATACACGACAATACTCCCTCCGATTCTTTTTACTTTGCGTATAACTTTTTCTTAGTTTTCTCATATTAGTCTGCGCGTTGCCGATTTCTAGCGCTGGTTTCCTTTTGTGCCCCGCCCCATCTGCCTCTTCCCTAATTAATTGGCAAATTAGTCCAGAAAAATTAAACCAGTGCCCTCCTTGGTATGCGGGTCAAGAGTTATGCGTAGAGTAAATAGAATCGGAGGGAATATATCTGCTTCCCTCTTTTTTTATGCTTGTTCGAGGTGCCAGCCCCAAAAGAATAAATATTTTTCTTGATGGGGTTGGCAGCTCCATAATTAACAGAAGCATCAAATTAGTCATGCAACTTGGGAAGATCAAGAACACACAAACAAGTAATGAACAGAGGCTCGGAGCAGTGATGTAATAGCTAGCATCAGAAAATGTAGGGTAAAACAAACAGAAAGCAGCGGAACCACATGCTAGTTTGCTGATGTGTAATTAAGCATAGAGAACATCAAGCAGTCTGATGGAACCAACAGGTGGCATCAGAACAAAACTAAAGCATATTAACTATATGTGCACTGGTATGTAATTTAGCACATGTAACATGTTCACTGCCAGAAGTATGGCCCTACAGGTGCAAGCAGAATAACGCATCTCATGAAAAACTGAATGATGCCCTGAAGAAATTCAAAGGTGCGGTGCTTATGCTAGGAAAGTGAATGTAGGCGCCGGCCATTGGATAATAATACCTGATTCTCGGTGGCGTATGGGTATCATTGTCATACTTGATAGCTAAGGATCGTCGATGATGCTCGTGTTGCGGTTGAGTTTGGGCCGACTGTTGCCGTCGCTGAATCGGCTCCGGTTCTATGGTTGCGGCGCCTGTCGACATACAAGAAAGCTCATCTGTGGTAAGTGAACAGTTGCACGATAAAGAGAAAAACCGAAGGAGTACAAATCGAAATAACCTAATGAGGCTGCGGCGTCGGTAAAGCAGGGCCAATGGAGTTGAATATGGCGTCCGTGGAGCGGGTCCGGTGCAGTAGACGAAGGCTTCAGCGGGCGCGTTGTACAGTGCTTTCGGTGAGGCGGATCTGTTGCGGTGGACGAGGACTTGTATGAAGGGCCAGCGAAGGGGCGGACGAGGGAGTCAGTGAAGGTCCTACGCTGTGGTGGACGAGGGCACCGGTTAAGCAGATCCGGTGCGGTGGACCATGATGGAGTTCAAGGAGATCTGGAGTGGTGGACAAGCCAGTTGCTGAAGCGGCTCCGGTGAAGTGGTGAGTTGGCAGTTGGGGGTTCCAAGGTGCGGAAGGTAGATCCGGCGGGGTGTGAGGTCCACCGCTGCGGCGGAGGACTAGATTCGGCGGCTTGCCGTGGTTGGGGGGGTTGGGGAGGGGAAGGGGAGGGGCTCCGGGGAAGAATGTTGGGGGCAAAGAGGGGAAAACAATGGAGTTACCAAAGCAGCCCTTTTCCATTCATGTGGCAGGGGTAAAACAGGAATATCGCATGGCTAAACTTTCGGGCGCGTGATATTTCGATGTGAGCGGGAAGTTTGAAAGCTTTTGGCGCCTAAAATTATAAGTATTCTGCTCTCGTACGGCCGACTATGATATCATGGCCGACAATTTGTTTGTTTTGCATGCAAAAAATGTGCAAGTTTTGAAAATCAATGTCTCCAACTCAAAACTTAGATTGTCCATTCAATTCAAATATGGATCATTGAGCTACTACAAGCAAATACCATCATACGGTCCAATTCAAATGAAATTCCAAATGTGTTTATCCTAAATATGATGATAAAAGCAAAAATGTGTATGTGTATGAATAAAGTGGATGATTATAAAGTTTGAACATGCCCGTATGTGTATATCTCTAGGTTTGATATATGAATTTGAAATCACGAAATCCCGGCTTAAAAAATGTACCTCCATTTAAATGAATTACAAAAGCTAATGATGGAGTCGAATTCCAAAATTCCAATCTTAGGTTTGTAATTCTGGTACATCAAGGTATATCACGCATGTTCAAAAGTATCGTTATCTCATAGTACAAACTGTGAAACAAATTGATCAACCATGAGTGCACAATATCTCAATTACGCTAAAGTCCCTCAAATATAGACACCTCACTCTTTATCTAAAGTCAACCCCCCCACCACACACACACACACAGACACACACACACAGAAGTCGTTCTCTCCCCCAAACACCAACACATGAGCACATTAACACCCCTCTCTCTTGTAAAGTCCGGACCCCAACATAGGTCTCTATCACTTTGTCTCTTGGGCATGCACACATCTCTTCCCTCACTCTCTAGGTCTCCCGCTATCTCTCTTACCCAAGCACACGCACTATGTAGAGTGTATATTTCCCATACACACAAAACGCCGCCCCCAAACGTCTATCTCCCTAGTTATGTGGTTCTCGCGCACTCACCTCACACACCACCCCCACTGCAAACAAGCACACTTTGTCTCCTTGTGCACCACTCTCCTCTTTCTATCTCTCCCACATGCGGACCCGCCCCAGCTCCTTCCCTGTATACATATATGTCGTGACTCTTTGCATAGCTCCCTAATGTATAATCGTTCTCGATTTCACACATTGTTCTCTACACCATCTATTCTAGCTCTCTCATGAAGTCCCTATCACAAACACGATGACTCGCTTCCCTTGCGTCTCCATTCATAGGCCAATTTCGGACAACATCAACATTGTCTCCCTATCTATACGCCATTTATGGACACAAATGACCCCTCTCGCCCCCTCTCTTCCTCTCTCTCTCTCTCCGGCGCTAGCTCTCTCTTTCTCTCGCTCTCACACCCCTCTCCCCCCACACACTCGATGTCTCTTCCAAATAGTCAGCTCCCCCCGCCCGCACTCGTGGTATCTCGCCACTACACATGTCACACCATTCCCCCTTCCCTTATACTAGGTTTACATCATCAGTGGTCTCTCTACTCCACATACACTCTCTCCCTCTCACACACAAACGCGTGCACAAACACACACAGACATGCACAAACACCCATTTACCTGGATCCTCATCTCTCCTCATGTCTGCATGTGTATCTCACACACTCACTCTCTAATTATGTATACGTGTCTCCACGTTACACAACACAAAGCCCCATGTACATGTCTCTCTCTATCCTCCACACACACAGACACAAAGAATCTGTTATCATTGCCTCAGTCTCTAATATATCACACACGCACTCTCTCTCTCTCTCTCTCTCTCTCTCTCTCTCTCTCTCGCAAGCACGCTCAATAAGGGTTTCCCGTGAATAACTTACCGTCTATTCATGAACAGTCGTGGCAGTACGACGAACACAAGACATGAAAAAGAATAAATCTACACGTGCTTAGACCACCTAGTATGACTACTAGGACTAGAGCAAGCCAAAAAGCGCGCCGCCGTCACCCCCTCCTTGTCGGTGACGGGAAAATCTTCATTTTACACAGTCGAGAAGTCATTGTGCTAAGGCCCCACATGCCGAGGCGTTGAATAGAATGTAGATGCTAGTTTACGGAAGCAAGTATCGATAATACGTTTGTATCTCCATAATTATATTTCTTCTCTTATAGAAAAACCAAGTTGGTGATGATGGTATGTGTGCCATCTTGCAATATAGACCGTCTGATCTATATCTGACAGATGGAAATTAAACTAAAAGATACCCGCACCCCTCTCCACATTTGCAGACAAGGCCTTCCCTCATTCATCCTTATCTCCAACAAATCTCATTGTTGAGCAATTAAGAAAGGAAGCCTCTGGAACAAACTGGCCTGGTGGCCGCTGCCGGCGTCGTCAATCCCCACGCCTCCGCTCAGTTTGACCACCAACCACCACCACACCCCACTCCTCTTCACCTTATCTCATATTTCTTGAGATATCATTAGTTTTTACACATGGGATTACTCCCGCAAGGGTCAATCACAACAAGTGTTTTATAAAAAATGCATCTTGATGTTTCGTGCAATGCACGGATCTTGCTAGTACTCCTACACAAGACTAAGTTGGTGATGCTGGTGTGTCTGCCATCCGTCGTTTCTGACCATTAGATCAACATCTAACGATTGTGAGGTAAGTTGTTGCCTTTTCTCACCAACATCCCACTTGTCTACCAATTTGCAAAAAAACCCATAATTAGTATCTTAAAACCAACCACATCCCTCCCTGACCTCACCAAAACAGCCCAAGGAATATATTCTAATTGAAACATAATATATCTCTAGTGACATATGTATATCAAAATTAGAGTGTTTTATACCAAGTTTGTGAATAAGTATTATTCTAATTATCATTGGTTGCAACGGACATGAACATTGCTAGTATTTCCAACCATGCATTTCTTTTCCTAGTATTCCATAGTTTCGAGTTTTCCATCAAGATATTAGTCACTCATGGTTGATATTTACTTTCAATCATGTACACATATGCACTATGTAACTAGCCTTTCTTATTGGCTTCCAAAGCTTAAATTTCACTCCTACTTACAATATGTAGAGTATTTAACAAAAAACTACCACTTTCAACCAGCCCTAGGAGGAATATATTGTACAAAAATAGCAAAAACATACCCAAAATTTCTTAATCCACGCCAAAAACTACCTAGTACTCCTACCGACTAGGTTCGTTTAAACCCATTTATGACAGGGTTGGCCCACATGTCCGTGCTGATGAGGCAGCTTAAACCAACACATTTTGTTTAACCGTTGACACGAGGGACCCACATATGACCTTCTATCCTGTTATTCCCCCTCAAACCATTATTTTTCCTGAACATTACTTCAAACAGTACTGATGCGTGTTCATCGGTGGCGCCGGTGATGAGCGAGTTGGCCGCCACTCCGTCGGACGGGCCGGACGCCGCGCTGGCCTCCGCACGGGTTGGCAGGCTAGCCCGAGCATGACTCACGAGCGAGCAAGCCGCCGCGCTGCCTTGCCAATCTAGCTAGCAAACCTTGCAGACAAGCAGCTCGACGGAGCTATCTTGGCTAGCTAGCGGCCACGAGCGCCGGACGGAGCTGGCATCCGGGCTGTCGCAACATGGGCTCCGCACCGCCGGCAGTTTTGACCTCGCCTTCTGCCAGCGGCGGTAGCTGCGTCCCATGGCCGAGGATGACTAGGTGGACGGGCCGGAGGTAGGAGGTCACTCGAGGATTATTGTTGTTAAGAGCATGTACAATGGTTGATAAGGTAGTCTTATCTTAAGTCTGCCACGTATGCAAGTGGTAGTAGTTTCTTGGCATTTTAGTGGTTTCTTGCATTATTAGAGCAAGTACAATAGAGCTGAGTCAGCGGGCTATAAGAAATAAACTACTACTACATGTTGGCTATAAGATGGGCTGTAGATGACATGGCACTGGCTTATAGCCAGCAGCTGGCTATACTATTAACCATGCTCTTAGGGGTTTCTTGTAAGGAACAATGTACGTACTACTAGCGACAAAAGGCGATTCTAGGTTGCGTTGTACTCCAATGAGTACTACTAGTGGTCGCGGGAGTGTATACCTCGTTTTGTGGGTTCGATCCTGGCCGAACGCACGGCGGCCTTTTTTAAAAAATAGTACTACTACACTTCGCTGTGAGCCAATATTTTACACGGGTAGTTTGAGCTTTGAAGTCAAACGGACGTGCGGCCCCACAATCTGGGTGCACTGGACAGCCTAGCCACGTGAACGGGTTTTCCTTCCCAGCATCCCGTGGCTCGCGTGCTCGCCCTAGCCGCACCTCGCTTGCAGCTTCCAGCTAGTAGCATATTTAAACTAGCGCCTCCCAATTAAGCCCGAGGAGCCGGAAAAGCCTGGCGGGGCATTGGGAACTGTGCAATATGGCTCTGTACGTAAAGTGCTCTACTACTACTCTGTAGCTTGTGGCGTTGCATGCATGGACTTCACTCCATTATCGGCTCTACTATAAAAGAAATTCCTCTTGTCGTGTTTTTTTTGAAACGGAGGCAAAAGCTTTGCTTCATCTCATTCATAAAGAAGGAACTACTAACAACGTTCGACGAGATCCATTACACCTCCACAAATGGAAGCGAAAAGCCTAGTCTTGTTGTATCAAATAACTCAAATGTTCTGCCCCCGCAGTAACCGTCGCTGATAAACAGGCTGCTAGTGTGTGCGTGAGAGGAGTGGCTGAGTAGGCCAGCTACGTGAGAGGAGCGGCTGAATAGAGCACCGAGAGTACCCACTAGGCCACTATGCAGGTGTACTTCCCCTGCATTGATAGTACATCGATGGTTCTAGAGAACAGTAATACCCTCCACTTCCAACTGTAGCTCCTTGGCCCTGAGATTCAAGAGTTCAAAACTGGTGCACTATACTAGACTAGACTAGAAGTACAGTACATCGCACTACTAGTTGAGAAAAGTAGTACTAGTACTGCTACAATACGAGTACGTACTCCTCCGTCACATAATGTAAGACGTTTTTGACACTAGTTGGCGTGTATACAAAATGGCAAAAACATACCCAATATTTCTTAATCCACGCCAAAAACTACTACCTAGTGCCAAAAATTTCTTACTAGTGCTATTATTTACAGTATAATGCAATCCCATAACGTTCCATAATCCCTTCAAAAAAATCACTTCTGGAGAGAAGATTTCTATCTCCACGCGAGCTTCTCATAGGCCAGCACCACCGCATGTAGTCATGTGAGAGAGAGGGAGACATCCATGCAGCATGCAGAGAGAGGAGAACGCGGGCGGACAATCAATGGGCTGCATGGGGCATTTATAGCTGCTAACTCCTCCCATCCATGCACCAGGGGTATTTCCGTCCAGAAAGCATGCAGCGGGCCCCTGCCTTGGTATCCGGGTATGCTCTTATGCGCAGAGTAAAAATAATCGGAGGGAGTACTAGTAGTAAATAATAGCCTCACCCCTTCGCCGAGGAACGATCTACAGTTGGAAGGGACGAGGCCCTGCGGTTACTACGCTCTTATCTCCTCCTCGCCAGTTCCCCTTCCCCCGAAGAGAAGGCAGTTCGTCGCTGCTCCCATGGATTCACCAGGCGGTTCTCCTCCTCGTCGGGGCTGGGAGACCTTGTACGATGATCCTGTGGGAAAAATCGCACGCCGCTCCGACATCCTCACCGCCGCAAGACTCGGTGCTTCCTGCACCAACTTTTTCAAGACGCTGCTTAAACATGCCATGCTTGTTGGTCTTCCATGCATCCTCGAGGAGAAGGTTCTTCTATGGGACAATCCTTCGAACAGTCCACCGCTCCCTGGACATGGTTGCACGTTGACTCCGCTAGAGTTGCCGACGTTGAGAGGTAGTCGGATTTTGTCCGATGAGCAGGTCAGTAATGGAGTTTGATCATGTAGTACATAGTTATTCCATTTCCATCCCGTAATTTCTCCGCTGCCCACCGTCTTATATATAGGTCTGGGTCGGTGCCAACGAAGATTGGCTTGCATACCTCTGGCCGGATACCACCATCATTTTGCACAACATCCATAGCAGTGCGGCCGTTCCGGTAGACCCCTTCTCCACCATTGGGATCGGCCTTCCGGACTGGCTGGGCAAGAATACGTATGATGATGCCTACATGAGATTGAAGAAGATAGCAATTGCGGACCCGCCGACAAAGCAATGCGGCTACGATGATTACTATCTCATCGCGGTGTTCGACATAAGGATTGCCATCAATGCAGGAGGCAGTAACGGCAGAGGCTGGCGCATGTTGGCGGTGGCAGATTTGTACCCCTACACGTTCGAAGACGCCGTGCGCCATCTAGGCTGCATCTTTGCGGTGACAAGCTAGGGGACTTGTTTCATCTGGTTGACATCCTACGGTACGGGAGATTACAAACGGAATGCACAAACCATCATTTGCATCCTTAATGGTACTCCATTATTTTGCAGGGACCAGTCATCCCCCGATCAAAATAAGATCGCCGATCCTGGATGTGCATTTGCATCCGTGATTTGGTCTAACCTGGAACCTTGTAGCTGACTTTGGCATATTGGGATCAACTATCTTAGCAGTCGTTACCCATGGTACCACTGATGTGCAACACGGTCACCTAATCTACCACGATCGGACCGTCACCATCTACCCAGGTATTCCATTTTTTAACCCTCTCGCCTTCTCTTTCATTGTTGTACTAGTAGTATACTTTGTAGTACTAGTAGGAGTAGTTTTTACCTTGGAGGACGCGTATAGCTAGCTAGGCCCTTGAAGACTTGAACCCACTAGCTGCCACCATTTTTGTTTTTCCATGTCTTACTATCTCATCCATGTAGCCAAGAGTGGCTATATATAATAAGCCGATTATTTTACTTCCTCTATACCGGAGTGGTACTATTTGTTGCACAGTATTACTGACCGCCACATTTGAGCACAACATTATTATGCATGGACCTTGACTATGTACGTCACCATGTGTCCAGATCTGGGATGCCGCGTGTACCAGATGAACGGCGCCGAGTTCGACCCCCGTGATGCTACATGGGTGCCGAGTAACACTCTTGGAGAGTACTCGCTTTTCATCGGGGACATCTACCCCATTGTGAAGTGGATGCCACCTTCCGTGCACGACACGGAAGGCCTGCCGTTCATGAAGCATGGTTGTGTCTTCAGTGCGCACCGCCGGATGAACGACATGCTGGGACACGCTATCCCTGATTTATGCCGCTTCAGCTTGGATGAGTCTCCATTGTGTGGAACCGGACTAGAAAGCTGCGACAATGATTCCCGTTGGCCACCGCTATGGATCGTGCCATCCATGAAGAACACCTGGGACTGGAACCTAGAGGAGGACATGTAGCCCATCTATAACGTGTAAGTGGAGTACGGCAATTGTGAACGGTAGCGCTGTGAATATATGTAGACTAGTCGTGCACAAATTTATCACATGAGTTGGAGATGAACTTGTGTGGCATACTGGCATTTGTCCTTTAGAATTTATTACTAGTAAATGTGTTATGTGTATGTGCAACTTGTGTGGTTGTTGCACGGGCTCCAACACGCTCTTTGAGAAAAAAAGGTGGCACAGCTTTGGATATACGTGACGTGGCGGCATCATACAGTAGCATCGTTCGCTATAGGTGTACTAGTACACTCCTACTAGGACGACAACTCCTATAAAACCTTGCGCTTGGCTCTTTGCCTCCTCGAGAGGTTCAACAGTTCGTACTCGTGTGAACCTTGCACTTGGCTCTTCGCCTCTTCGGAAGGTCCAACAATGATGATACTACAGTACAATATGCTTCTGGCAATCTGACACCGATTGAACTGCTGCACGTCCACTGCGAGGGCGAGGGCGAGGGAGAGGGAGAGGGAGAGGGCGCTGTAGTCAAAACCCTCTCCTCGTCCTGCGAACCACCGCGCGCGTGGGCGAGGGAGAGGCGTAGTAAGCAAGCTTCTCCTTGTTCGGCGAGTTGACGGGACACATCAAAGCAGTACTAGTACTAGTAGTAGTAGTCCATACTGCGTCCTTTTCGATTAATATGGCTTAATTTGAAATGAGAAAAATACACTGGCGGTCAACGTATGTGTAAGTGCATCTAGTGCCACCCCTAGTTGGTTTTGGAGTATTGACGACAAACCTAGTTGAGGGACTAATGTGTTTATGAGAATTGTAGGATAACACAGGTAGAAGTCCCTCATTGATTCGGTTTTCCTACCAGAGATGACCCCTAAAAATGTATGAAGACATTGAAGTCAAAGGTGGTATATGAAGATATTCACATTGAAGACTATGACAAGAGAAGACACCACATGAAGCCTATGGAGCTCGAAGACTTAGATCTTTCGTAGTTCTTTTTCTTTTGTGTTGAGTCATAGGAACCACCGTACTGTTAAGTGGGGTCCAAGAGAACCAGTCAGAATGACTGAAGTGATGCCTAACCAAAACCTATGTCTTCGAGTGAAGACTATGAGAGCGAATCTTGTCCAGAGTCGGACAAGTCAGCTTTGCTTGTAGCCCAAGTAAAGTTGCCGTGTGAGTTTGAAATCTGACCATTGGAACACATGTCAGTTCCTTAGTGACCCAGGATCATTTTGGACAAATTAGGTCGGGTTGCCAAGTGGCTATAAATAGCCCACCCCCCACAACCATAAACGGTTGGCTGCTCAGATTAAGAGTACGGCTTTTGTCATTTGAGAGCAACCCACCTCGAAGCCTTTGAGAGAGAATTCCTTGCGAGGATAAAGCCCTAACCACCCAGAGCCAAAGAGAATTGGGCATCACTTAAGTCTTCTTGTCTGTGTGATCTGAAGACTTATTACACTTGAGGACTGTGCATCCTCCAGCCGGTTAGGCGTCGCGTTCTGAGCATCCAAGAGACATTGTGGATTGCCGGTGAACGAAGTCTGTGAAGGTTTGGGAGTCTACCTTGAAGACTTACCAGAGTGATTGGGCGAGGTCTGTGTGACCTTAGCTCAAGGGGAATACGGTGAGGACTGGGTGTCCTGAGCTGCGTGTTCAGGACTGGGTGTCCGGGACTGTGTGTCCTAAGGTTTAAATACCTAGCCGCCCCAACCAGACGTACAGTTGTCACAGCAACTGGAACTGGTCCAACAAATCATTGTCTTCAACGAGTCACTGGTTTCATCTTCCCTTCCCTTTACTTACTATTGCTCCTTGTGAAGTCATTGTATGTTTGCACTATCTTTTGTCTTCACTGAGTGACTGCATGTTCTGTATGGCTTCATAATATCTTCCTACCCGATCCTTACTACATTGCTGCTATTAAGTAATTGTGCTTTCACTTTATTGAATACTTGACTATGGCATGCCTAGTGTAGTCTACCTTCCGCTGCATGGTAATAGGTCTATTTCTATCGTTTGTCTTCATAACTTCCACGTTTTGAAGACTTTCATAAAAATCGCCTATTCACCCCCCTCTAGTCGATATAACGCACTTTCAGTTGGTATCAGAGCAAGGTGCTCCCTTGTTCTGTGTGATTCGGTTTAACCACTTGGAGTTTTAGCTATGTCGACTGCAGGGATAATTAAAGTCTCCGCTGCGTGCCCCGTCTTCGATGGAACTGAATATCCCTACTGGAAGAATAAGATGCGCATGCATCTTGAAGCCATTGATGTCGACCTATGGTATGTCGTCAAAAACGGCTTTCCCAAGGCTGGAGAAGGTGTCACTGCTGCTGATGTCAAGAAATTTGTTCAACTGGACTCTACTGCCAAGAATATCATCTGTGGTCACCTGACCAAAGGACAGTATGGCCGTGTGAGTGCTTTGAAGACATCTAAGCTAGTCTGGGACTGGCTCTCCAAGGTCAATGAAGGCATCTCAACCCAGAGAGATCAGAGAATCAGTGTCCTTCACAACCTCTTCAACCGCTTCAAGTGAAATGACAATGAGAATGTCCAGCACACATTTGACCGACTCACTGACATCATAAATGAGCTTCAAGCCCTCGGTGCTACTGAGATCACCAAACATGAAGTCGTCAAGACACTACTGAGATCACTTGATAGTTCGTTTGACATCCTAGCCCTGATGATTCAAGAATGTCCTGATTTCAAGACACTCGATCCATCTGACATACTTGAGAGGCTCAATACACATGAGTTTCAGCTTTCTGAGAAAAGAGATATCTACGGTCCAAACTATGGGTGAACTCGTGCCTTGAAGGCAAAAGCTGTCTCCTCATCTGAAGAAGAATCTGACAGCAGTTCTGATGATCCTGAAGACATTGGAAGGGAACTTGCTATGCTTGTGAAGAAGTTCCAAAAATTCACCAAGAAGAAAGGCTTCAGAAAGTCTTCCCGATCAAGCTCAAGGAATGATGAAGCTTCTGCTCACGACTACAAGAAGAAAACATGTCATAAGTGCAAGAAACCTGGCCACTTCATCTCTGAGTGTCCACAGTGGGACAATGAGAACAAAAAGAAGAAGAAGAGCAAGGAATATGACTCTGACGACAAGAAGAATAAGAAATACTCAAAGTCTTCGTCCAAGTCTTCCTCAAAGTCTTCATCACACAAGAAGAGCTCATCTGGCAAGGCACGTGCGTTTGTTGGCAAGGAAATGGATTCAGAGGAGGAGTCCACTTCTGAGGAGGCGGAGGTGGAGTCTGAGGAGGAGTCCGATTCAGGCGTCGCAAGTCTAGCTACAGCATACGTTGCCAAGTCCATCTTCAATACTGAAGACAATGACCTCGTCACCGACACCGATGCAAATGACAAGGACTACTCCGCTTCTACCTACTGCTTCATGGCACGCGGTGCCAAGGTAAACACACGCACTAGTCACTATCAAACATCTAGTGACGATGACTCTGATTGTGACTCAAAACCCAGCTACAAAACACTTGCTAAAATTGCAACTGAACAACAGAAAGCTATGGAACATATTCAAAAACTACTAGACAGAAGCGATGATCTGTTAGGTGCTGAAATGACTCGATCTGAATCCTTAATTGAAGACATAAAAAATCTTCACGTTAAGTATCAGGAACTTGAAAGTCGTCATGAAACTCTCTCAACAACTCATGAAAAGCTTTCCTATGATTATCTTCAAAGGAAGCAAGATCTTGAGAAATTGAGAGCGGTTCATGAAGATCTTCAAAAGGAAAACGAGTCACTTCGCGCCAAACAGATCAGTCCCGCTCAGGAAGGATTTGAACCACCATGTCTTAAATGCATTGAGCGTGATAATGCTACTTCTGTTGCTGAATGTTCTACTGCTACTACTGTTGCAATATCTTCAACTGTTGATGTGGTAACTAACCCCTCTGCTGAGGATACCACTGCTATTGCTGATGAGAATGCTAGGTTGAAGACATTGCTTGAAACAGGGATCTACAAAAGTCTTAAAGGGCATCAGACACTATGTGATGTCCTCAAAAAGCAGATACTGAACTGAAACCCGAGGAAAGAGGGTGTTGAGTTCGTAAGGAAAATGAATGCTGATGGCTCTTACTGGAAACCTGAGCAGTACCCCAAAACCATGTGGGTTGCTGCAAAGGAACCTTCAGCACACCCATCCAATCTATCTGACTTCACTTGTGCTAACCCCATTATCATTGATGAATCCTTTGATGCAAACTATATACTATTTAAGAATCAGAATGGTGAAGTGTTTGCCAGGTACATTGGTACTAACTGCAGGAATGGACCGTCTATGAAGAAGATCTGGGTTCCAAAAAGGTGTCTGGAGAATCTTCCTGTGAATGTCATCATGACACCTCACGTGAAGAAGACAAACCTCAGACCAAAGGCTTCATACGGTCCAAAGGCTTCATACAGACAGAGGACTCACCTGAGTCGCACTAACGCAAATGTTTTGCAGGGAAACCATACTCAGGCATATGAATATGAGAGTGGTTCATCAAACCGCCATGTTCATAAGACCAAGAACTATTCTGCCTATTCGTATGAGTATTATTGTCCACCTACAAGACTGTTTGCTAGGGCTCCAAAGCCAAAATTCTCAGATGCTGCACTTAGACTTACGCTTCTCATCCACCCTTGAAGATGTGGGTGGATAAGAAAGATTAACTCTCTTTTGCAGGGAAAGGTCTCCAGCAGAAAACCAAAATCGTCTGACGCCATTGCTGGGGACCTTAAACATCTTGTAGGGCGCAAGATCAAATGCCCGAATGGTCTTACTATGTACTTCGTTCCTGAATCGCTTGCTGCTCTCCCTATTAGTCCTAATCTGGATCTAAGCTTTCATAACCCATTGGTTTGTCAAATGTTTTTGCTTCACAATGCTCTTGGTGAAGCCTATCCCCCTAACTGCACTGTAGGGTACAACACCAGCGTCTTCAGAATGGATTATTGATAGTGGGTGTACAAATCACATGACTGGCAAAAGAAGTCTTCTTATGGACTCAACCTTACGTCCATCCGACAAGAGCCACATCACATTTGCTGACACTGGTAAAAGTAAGGTATTGGGTCTAGGTAGAGTTGCAATCTCAAGGGATCAACACATGGATAAAGTCATGCTTGTTGAATCCCTTGGCTTCAACTTAATGTCTGTCTCAATGCTTTGCGATTTGAACATGATCGTAATATTTGGAAAATATCGTTGCCTTGTACTAATGGAATCTGACAAGTCTCTAGTGTTTGAAGGGTATCGAAAAGATGATTTGTATGTGGTAGATTTCTCAGCAGGACCACAGCTTGCCATATGTCTTCTAGCAAAAGCTTCAGAATGCTAGCTCTGGCATCGGAGGCTTGGGCATGCTGGCATGAGGAACCTCCACACCCTGGCAAAGAAGAAGCATGTCATAGGCATCGAGGGCGTCAAGTTCAAGAAAGATCACTTATGCGGTGCCTGTGAGGCAGGAAAGATGACGAGGGCCAAACATCCCTTGAAGACAATCATGACCACTACTCGACCCTTCGAACTGCTTCACATGGATCTTTTCGGTCCCACTCATTACTCAACTCTTACTACTACTGCATGCCTCTATGGCTTCGTTATTGTTGATGATTACTCTAGATACACTTGGGTGCACATAATCCTTTACAAGACTGAAGTGCAGGATGTCTTCAGACGCTTCGCCAATCGAGCTATGAACAATTATGGCGCCAAGATAAAGCACATCAGAAGTGACAATGGCACTGAATTCAAGAACACTGGCCTTGATACATATCTTGATACCTTGGGCATCACACATGAATTCTCAGCCCCGTACATGCCACAGCAGAATGGCATCGTCGAACGCAAGAACAGAACACTCATTGAGATGGCCAGAACGATGCTAGATGAATACAAGACCCCAAGAAAATTCTGGCCTGAAGCCATTGATACTGCATGCCATACAATCAATCGTGTTTATCTTCACAAGCTTCTGAACAAGACATCTTATGAGCTCCTTACTGGCAAGAAGCCAAATGTCAGTTACTTCAGAGTATTTGGCGCAAGGTGCTGGATCAAGGACCCACATCACACCTCAAAGTTTGCACCAAAAGCACATGAGGGTTTTATGCTTGGATATAGAAAGGATTCGCACTCCTACAGAGTCTTCAATCTCTTACATTACAAAGTGGTTGAAACAGTGGATGTGCGGTTCGATGAGACCAATGGTTCACAAAGAGAGCAACTGCCAAATGTGCTAGATGAAGTTCCATCCAGTGAATCAATCAAGCTAATGGGAACTGGAGAAATACCTTCTGAACCTCATCCTGAAGAAGAACTTATCATCTCAGCACCTGATCAACATGAAGACAATGCTCAGCCTGAAGACATTCCTTCTAACAACGACAATGATCAGCAAGAGCAAAGTCTTCGCCCTGTACATCCTCGCGTTGCCAATGAAGTGCAGATTGAAAGAATAATTGATAGCATCAATGCACCCGGTCCACTCACTCGTTCAAGGGCAACTCAGCTAGCAAATTTCTGTGGGCACTTCGCATTCGTCTCAATAACAGAACCCAAGAAAGTTGAAGAAGCCTTCATGGAACCTGAATGGATTCAAGCTATGCAAGAAGAGCTTCAACAGTTTGAGCTGAATAATGTATGGGAACTAGTTAAGCGTCCTGATCCACGGAAGCACAATATAATAGGCACCAAATGGATATACCGCAACAAGCAAGATGAGCATGGTCAAGTTGTCAAAAACAAAGCTCGTCTCGTTGCTCAAGGATATACTCAAGTGGAAGGCATTGACTTCGATGAAACATTTGCTCCTGTGGCTAGACTTGAAGCCATACACATACTGCTGGCCTATGCAAATCATCACAACATACTTCTATATCAAATGGATGTGAAGAGTGCTTTTCTCAATGGCAAGATTGAAGAAGAAGTGTATGTTGCACAACCGCCTGGCTTTGAAGATCCAAAACATCCTGACCTGGTATACAAGCTCAACAAGGCACTGTATGGCCTCAAACAAGCCCCTCGGGCCTGGTATGACACACTCAAATACTTCCTGAAGAGTAAAGGCTTCATACCTGGTTCCCTAGACCCCACTCTCTTCACGAAGACATATGATGGTGAACTGTTTGTGTGCCAAATATATGTGGATGACATTATCTTCGGCTGCACCAATCAGAAGTACAGTGAAGAGTTTGGATATATGATGCAAGAGCAATATCAGATGTCCATGATGGGAGAGCTGAAGTTCTTCCTCGGTCTTCAAATACGACAACAACGCAACGGCATCTTCATATCTCAAGAGAAGTATCTCAAAGATTGCCTGAAGAAGTTTGGTATGCAAGACTGCAAAGGCTTCACAACACCTATGCCAGCCAAACATCATCTGGGTCCCGACGACAATGGTAAAGAGTTCGATCAAAAGTTATACCTCTCCATGATTGGTTCTTTACTTTATCTATGTGCATCTAGGCCAGATATTATGCTTAGTGTTTGCATGTGTGCTCGATTTCAAGCGGCACCAAAGGAGTCGCATCACTTAGCTGTGAAGCGAATTCTTCGATATTTGGCTCACACCCAACTCTAGGATTATGGTATCCAAAGGGCTCAGAGTTTGATCTGGTTGGATTCTCGGATGCTGATTATGCTGGTGACAAAGTTGATCGCAAGTCTACATTAGGCACATGTCACTTTCTGGGATGATCACTTGTATGTTGGTCTTCAAAGAAGCAGAACTGTGTATCTCTCTCCACTGCTGAATCTGAATACATTGCTGCTGGATCTTGCTGTGCTCAGCTTCTGTGGATGAAGCAAACACTCAAGGACTATGGCATTCATCTGAAGCAAGTGCCACTTTACTGCGACAACGAAAGCGCCATCAAGATCGCCAACAACCCAGTTCAGCACTCGAAGACAAAGCACATTGAAATTCATCATCACTTTCTCAGAGATCATGTTGTGAAGGAAGATATTGATATCATACACGTCAACACTGAAGAGCAATTGGCAGATATCTTCACCAAGCCCTTGGATGAGAAGAGATTTTGCAAGTTACAGTGTGAGCTAAATATCCTGGAATCCTCAAATGTCCTGTGATCAGGCACACATCCTAACCCTTATGCATATTGATGACTTAGATGTGCAACACACGAAGTAAGGTATATCTTCAATCAATGAAGACATACATTCTAAGTGTGAATACATTGATGTGGAATTTGACTCCGGAGCGCCACGATAATTGTGCGCCGTGTCTGGGTCTAATACTTCCTATACGGTGGGTAACGCCACCACCAAATGTTCTATTTTGAAGTGTTTCACTCATGGCGTTACCTTGCAATGTCTTCACATTTGGTTTGGCTTCGATCTCAACATATCTTCATGATTATCTTCACTATGTTGATTATATATATATATATTAGTGTTCTGTCCTCTACAGCATTCACTTATAGCTATGTCTTCATTGTTGAATCTTTTGAACTAAGTGAATGTGATCGGACCCTAACCTCTCTATGCTTTCTATCTCAAATTCTATCTCTCCAAATCATATGCATTCTATTGAAACTGTCGAATGTCTTCTCTGCGTCCTTGTCAGCAGAAGATACAGAGACAACCATTAAGTCCATTTTCAATGCTCATTCCTCCACATGAAACCCGGAGAAGTAGGAACGACCACCCGGCAATCAAGGCGTGCATGGGACATGGAACAAACCCCAAAATTCCGCATAATGGCCACGTGTTCCTCAGATGCGAATCGCATGGGGCACGTGTGTAATAGCGCAGTGCCACCCATGTACCTATAAATACACACTTCACAGCGGTCATTATCTCTTCTTCCACTCTCACACGAACCCTAGCGCCACCGCTAGCCCTCGACGACGCCAACGACGAAGCGCTTCGCTGCCGCAACCTCTCCGACGCCGTCTTCATGCCGACCGCGGACATCGTCCTCTCCGCCGTCGCCGTAGGTGTCCTCCATCACCAAGTTAGGGCACGGAAGACCGAACTACTCGGCCTCATCTTCCACTTCGTCTAGCAGTTCTTAGTGTGGTAAATAAAACTTCCTTTTTACAGCACCGTTGATCCTATGGATTTGTCACTTTCTACCACAAGCAGTTTCTATTCACACAAGTTAGATCTCTCTCATACTACATCTCATAACATGCCTAGTATATTCACTTGTGCTTCACAAAGTAGTTAGATTCCTCACTTGTACTGATCTGTGGATTCGTACAAATCTGGAACCAACTCCTTATCTATGAGTGAATGTCTTCGCATGATGAGGTCAATGTCTTCTAAACCGATTTATCTTCAAAATCTTCTGAGAATGCATATGACCTCTTCCCCTTCCCTCCCACCTTAATGCTGTCACAGGTACATGTCCGTGGGAGAATCCTTTGGTTCTCATAGTCTACATTCATTTGCAGAATTCTTATAGCATCACATTAATTCTCCCGAAGCCAGTTCCTGTTGGTCCAGCAAGCGAAAACCTTTGAAGCCTTTGAACATGTTGAAGCCTTTCAAGTTAAAGTTTATGGCTTCAGAGAAAGCAGCAAGGAAGGGTGGCAGAAAGCGTCGTGGAGAAACATCTAGAGATCTGCCAGATGAACTCTCAGAACTGTACAAGACAGATCCTGAAGAGGATTACAATCAGCGCAAGACCCGAATCCAATGGATTCGAAGATATTGGGCAGAACAATGGTTCAAATACCGATTTGTAACCTAGGAATATGCTGAGAAAAACGCCATCAAGAGACCGTGGGGAGACATCCTATACAAGAATCTTCTGCCCAGGTCCAGAGATGAAGCCATTGAACAAGGCTTCTATCCCTGCATGGTCCGTGGGCCATAGCCTGCTGATGCACACCCATCGTCACTACTATGGTGTCGTGACGACAATCTGTTCAAGCGCAACTTCCAGTTTGCCCAGAACTCAGCGAAGCAGAACAAGAAGACTTTGGGGTTAGACTTCAACCCTGGTCCCTCAGCACCAAGGGCAGATGGCACACGAGATGCAGAACCCAATGTCATAGGTCCTTCCTACAACCTTGAAGGCCTCATCACCCGCATCTTAGTTCAAGGGACTGCAGTGAATGAGCCTGCAGCTGACGCTGAATCAGAAGAAGCTCCTGTAGCGCCAAAGACAAAGAAGATGAAGAAGCCTAAAGCTTCAAAGCCTGCCCCCTCACCAAAAATCTCAAGGGCAAAGCCACTGGCAACTGCACCTCCTGAAGACAGTGTGCAGTCCGAAGACTTATCTCGCATCTCCAAGCCCCAGAAAGTCAAGATGCCTCTGCCTCACACCGGACAAGAGCTAACTGCTACTGCCATTCTGCGCAATGACGACATTGATCTGTCAAGTGATGAAGATCTAGCAGATGACACTCTTGAGCAACTCATCAAGAGCAAAGAAGAAGCAGAAATCTTCAATGATCTGCCTCTCCTTGATGTGACCATCATCCACAACTTCATTGACGAGTGGTTTGACACGCCAAACATCAGCTTTGAAGATCTGCAGCTACCAATTGGCCTCAGTGTCGCCTTCCAAGGCGCCATTGCTTCAGAACTCGCTATTGCCCAGCGCATTGTTGAACTGAAGCAAAAGATTGACTATGAAAAGGCTCAGTTCAAGAAGCATATGGCCAAGCTCAGCGTGCAGGAAGTGAAGAACTTCAAGAGTATGATGCACGAGCTCAAGGAAGCCTTTGTAAAGAAACGTGCAGAAGCTCAGGGTTCGCGTGAGCGCATGAATACTCTGGCTGACAGATGTGTGCAAGCCTACAATGAGGCTGAGAAGCGCAAGGCCCTTGGGCGTCCTGGCATCGACCCCAGGATGGCCGCAAAAAAGAAGAAGAAGCCTGCTACGGCTGAACCTGACGCACCACGGCAGGAAGCAGTTCCGATTGTCTTCCCAACTAGACTAACTGGCTCGAAGCCAAAAAGCTGGTCAACCGCTTCAGAGCTCAAGAAGACAAGGACTGCTGAGGCTGAAGCCAGGAAGAGGAAACATTCTGAAGCCTTGATAGTTGGGCTGCTCCCACAGAGGAAGACCAAGAAAGATCGGGCTGCTCCCACAGAGTCCTTGATAGTTGAACCCATTTCTATGGTCTATCCTGAAGCTGAACGCCAACTGACTATCCATGAGCCTGCTTCCACAGAGGCTCATGAAGCTGAAGACTTTCCAGCAGCTGATCCCATCGCTGCTGAAGACATTGGTCAACATGACAATGTAGATGGTGCAGTCCTTCCTCAGAACAGCGAACTCATCAGCATTGGTCGTCCACTGATGCCAATTGCACAGGATGCTTCATGGGCAGATCACCCACAAGAGGAAGAAGACTATGAGGCCCAGCCCACTCCAACTCCACAGGCGTCGCCCGCATTGCGCAGGCTTCGCAAAGGTCCAAGGCCTCAAGTCTCTGCTGAAGACAATCCGGTTGCATCAGCCACAGAAGAAGAAGTCCCACAAGTTCCCACTCCCCTGTCCCACCAAGAAGCAGTTCTCAAGGAGAACGTGCTTGTGACCGACCCTCCAGCTCGTCAAGTGGAGGATGAAAATCTTGCGGCTGCCACAACCACCAATGAAGCTAATGTGGAGCCCTCCCCAACGGAAGAAGAAGACAGCGAAGCCACTGATCCCGTCACTTCTGTTCCTGAGTCTGCTGCCGGTCCCCAGTTCGACTATCATGTTGAGCACAGGCCTTAGGTACAGAAGCCAATCCCAAGATTGCCAAGGTTCCCAGGTCTTGCATCAGCACCTGACTCCTTCAATATCAATGGCTTTAGAGCAGACAACACATTCTTCGATAGCTCCAGGAACCCCTACTCAAGGGAAAGGATATCATCTGATCGGTTCTGGAGCTATCCTCAGCGAAGCTATTACTCATGCATTCTTTACAACCAAGGTCGCATCTTCCCACACAAGCGCCTTGACATTGAAGCCATAGCTGGTCTGCCTTGTCTAGAAGAAGCTTTGGATTGCTTCAAGGAAGTTGGACTGCTGCCGTTCGTTACTGACCAAGAGCATTGGAATGAAGAGCTGCTGCTCCAATTCTATGCCACACTTCACATCCGCGGGTACAGCAGAGATCCGAAGACTTGGGTCCTGGAGTGGATGACCGGAAATGTTCATCACGAAGCCAATGCATTTGACATCATTGAGCTCACTGGTTTGTCCACTCCTGGCGATCTCTATGAGCATGGCTGTCAGCTGCATAGTGAAGCTATTGAGAGCATGTTTAAGAGGCCGGAACCTGATATGAGTCAGATGCTCAGCATGATGAAGCCATTGCCCCAAGATGCTGCTTATCCAACAGAGTTCTTCGTTGAAGACCTTGAGTATCTGCCAAGAACCATCTATCACATCATTAGGTGAACTCTCTGGCCCATCAAAGGGCACTCTCCAAATGCCAAGCTTGAGCGTGCAATGAAGACTTTGGTCTTCTATATTCTTCATGGAAAATGCTTCAATGCACAGGACTTATTCATCCGCCAACTTGCTGCATCAGGCTCTGATCTGTTTGGCTTGAAGTTCTACGCCCCATGGGTAATGCGGCTAATTAAACTTCACTCCGATATCTCATATCAGCCATCTGCTCGCAATCATAGGATTTTTCTGCCTGATGTGGATATCTCTACTGAAGCCATCTATCCTGAGCCTGCAAAGGAACCTCTAAGTCTTCAGAATGCAGAGCATCAGAGTTTCTCACAGAACATTGAAGGAGTTGAAGCAGTCACTTGGGTGTATCCTTTGGCTGGCACTACACGTGCACCACACCCTACGTCTACTGAAGCCACTGATAGTACAACTGCTCCAAGACCCAAGAAGCGCACTCGTGTTCTCAACGACTGAGAGCTTCTTGTGGCTCTTCATTAGAAACAGGATAGGCATCATGACTGGCTGAAGCGTCAGATGAAAAGCCTCTTGGTGGAGGTTAATCACATTCGCAATCCTGCCACCAAGAATGCTTTTGTTGCCCATGAAACCTGTCGCCGCACATGGAAAGGGCTAACGATGATGTGTTCTGAAGATGATCTCCAAGAGGATGGCTTCACTGAGCGATTCAAGTTTGACTCCACACCTCCTCGAAGAGCTGTGCTGCTAGGAACTCCATCCCTTGAAGACTCTGAGTTCTCTTCATCTGCTGCAACAGTGACTGCCAGAGTTATCGAGGATGAAGATGATGCTACTTCACCACCACCTCCTTAAGCACGCGTCAACTCTGCTCCAAGCTCTTCAGCACCGCCAAACACCACCAACGACCTTGCTACTTCACCAACTCCGCATGGGAACGAGTAGATACTCTATGTCTTCAAACCTTTTTGGTCCTTACTGACAAAAGGGGGAGAAGCATATGAGGTTGATAGTCTTCAAGCGGGTCCATATGGGCGGGTGCTTTATATTTTGCTTCGTGCTTACAAATCTTGTTTTGCTACATTTGGTTCTTTGAGTCGTAACACTTAAACTCGATGGTCGTCTACTACTTATCTGCCACTTTGTTTTGCGATGATAAATTCCGCATGTGCGACGATAAATTCCGCACTTAGATCATTCTGCAGACGTCCATTTTCCATTATGCATTGTCATTATCTTCATATACTTTCACATGCATAGTGGATTGTCATCATAAGTTGAAGTGGATCTCCACAAGTACAACCTGCCATGTGCATTTGCATTCCAAAAGCAAATTACTTATATGCACATCTTCAGGGGGAGCCCTTGAAACTTATGAAGACAATTCCTTATCCTTTACAATTTCACAGATTATATTCCCCGTTGAAAACTTCAACTAGTTTGTCATCAATCACCAAAAAGGGGGAGATTGTAAGTGCATCTAGTGCCACCCCTAGTTGGTTTTGGAGTATTGACGACAAACCTAGTTGAGGGACTAATGTGTTTATGAGAATTGCAGGATAACACAGGTAGAAGTCCCTCATTGATTCAGTTTTCCTACCAGAGATGACCCCTAAAAATGTATGAAGACATTGAAGTCAAAGGTGGTATATGAAGATATTCACATTGAAGACTATGACAAGAGAAGACACCACACGAAGCCTATGGAGCTCGAAGACTTAGATCTTTCGTAGTTCTTTTTCTTTTGTGTTGAGTCATAGGAACCACCGTACTGTTAAGTGGGGTCCAAGAGAACCAGTCAGAATGACTAAAGTGATGCCTAACCAAAACCTATGTCTTCGAGTGAAGACTATGAGAGCGAATCTTGTCCAGAGTCGGACAAGTCAGCTTTGCTTGTAGCCCAAGTAAAGTTGCCGTGTGAGTTTGAAATCTGACCGTTGGAATACGTGTCAGTTCCTTAGTGACCCAGGGTCATTTCGAACAAATCAGGTCGGGTTGCCAAGTGGCTATAAATAGCCCACCCCCCACAACCATAAACGGTTGGCTGCTCAGATTAAGAGTACGGCTTTTGTCGTTTGAGAGCAACCCACCTCGAAGCCTTTGAGAGAGAATTCCTTGCGAGGATAAAGCCCTAACCACCCAGAGCCAAAGAGAATTGGGCATCACTTAAGTCTTCTTGTCTGTGTGATCTGAAGACTTATTACACTTGAGGACTGTGCATCCTCCAGCCGGTTAGGCGTCGCGTTCTGAGCATCCAAGAGACATTGTGGATTGCCGGTGAACGAAGTCTGTGAAGGTTTGGGAGTCTACCTTGAAGACTTACCAGAGTGATTGGGCGAGGTCTGTGTGACCTTAGCTCAAGGGGAATACGGTGAGGACTGGGTGTCCTGAGCTGCGTGTTCAGGACTGGGTGTCCGGGACTGTGTGTCCTAAGGTTTAAATACCTAGCCGCCCCAACCAGACGTACAGTTGTCACAGCAACTGGAACTGGTCCAACAAATCATTGTCTTCAACGAGTCACTGGTTTCATCTTCCCTTCCCTTTACTTACTGTTGCTCCTTGTGAAGTCATTGTATGTTTGCACTATCTTTTGTCTTCACTGAGTGACTGCATGTTCTGTATGGCTTTATAATATCTTCCTACCTGATCCTTACTACATTGCTGCTATTAAGTCATTGTGCTTTCACTTTATTGAATACTTGACTATGGCATGCCTAGTGTAGTCTACCTTCCGCTGCATGGTAATAGGTCTATTTCCATCGTTTGTCTTCATAACTTCCACGTTTTGAAGACTTTCATAAAAATCGCCTATTCACCCCCCCTCTAGTCGATATAACGCACTTTCAGTATGTAACAGTACGCTCTTTACGGTTACTATATATAGTTTTGCAGCGATTATGCGATCACTAGCTCATCGTAGAGCACCGTATTGCACCCTACTGACCGGCCACACAGTCGACGTGGCACTTTGTTGACTGGTTAAATTGTCACCTGGTTTCTGGGTCCCACCTATCAGTTGGCAGAGCAAAGAAATCAGTTAAACATAACTTTACACAGGCGTGACACGAGTCCAACCCTTGCGCGCGAACTGCCGTGGCTGTGTATGTGAGTGCATGCACGTGTCCTCGCTCGGTCTTCCAACAAAGAGTGTACTACATGATGTACATCTACACTTCCAATGTGTTTAGCCCTTAATCTAAATAGATATTGATTGACTAATGCACCAACTTGTGCTGTAGGTATAGGCTACATGTCTATCCTTAATTACAGCACGCAACGGCCTTCATTTAATCTTCTTATCTCAATGGTCGCATGCACACATAAGTCTGCTACTTTTGGGCGTTAATTATGCCCTGGTCAATGTGTAAATCTCTAAATGTACAGTTTTTCACGGACGTAGGGAGTAGGTTGAGCACTTGAGCGTGAGCGTGTGTGTTGCGTCGTGTGCTGTGTGCCACATGGGTGCGTGAGTGTTGCGTGCATCCATGTGTACGTGTGAGTGTTGCATGTTGCATGCATGCATGGGGTTACTCCCTCCCATTGACATGTTCATATTTCAAGCTTCCTCTGTTCCCTCCATATGGTTATACTCCCTCTGTTCCTAAATAGTACGGAGTAAAAGCCTCCCTCTGTTCCCAAATACGGAGTATTTGTCTTTCTATAGATTTCAACAAGTGACTAGGTACGGAGCAAAATGAGTGAAGTGAGCGTAGAGGCATAGGGATACTGTAGAAAGGAAGTCCTCGCGATCCATTTATTCCCCATCTCGGTCAGAGAGAACTATTCAATTAGTGTCTTCTTCTTCCTCCTCTCTTCCCCATCGTCGGCCGCACACCATTTACCCCCGCTCACTTCTTGCCCGCCCGCGCCATCTTCCTTGGTAGCTCGCGCGTACCATATCCCCCCGCTCACTGCTCGGCCACACGAGGAGAAGCTTCTTCGCTCGCCCGCCCGAATCCACTTCCCTGCTGGCTCACAGGCACCGAAAACCCCAATGGCAGAACCGACTGACACGCAGAGCCGCGATTGGAATTCCCTCCCCGATGTTCTCTTGGAGCAGATCTGTAGTCGTATGGACCTACTCAGCATCGTCCGTCTGGCCGCATGCTCTGTGTCTTTGTACCGTCTACTCGTCTGCAACCGGCCGGCTCTTTTCAAGACACCCTGCTTGCTGATGCCCGATCCTCGCAGGTGGCCCAGACACCGACTTGACAATCCTACAGAGGTTGCCGTGGTGCCCCTCGACATGCTACCACTACCCGTCCAGTTGTCCTTCATGCGCGGCCACTACTGGGCGGGCATGAAGGCCAACAGGATTGTCCTCATCCACCACACCGGTAGTCCGTGGTGTCTTGTGGATATCTACACCCAGCGAGAGATCACCCTTCCATCATTGGATACCGCCACCATCGAGCCTCGCGGCCCGCCGGACACTCCTGCCTACTACGCACGAGACGCGTCAAGCTTTTGGCTCGACCTCTGTTTGCACAAAGTTGTAATCTGCGAAGTGCCCACACCATCAGAAGACTACATGGATTACAAGCTCATTTCCTTATTCAACAAGGGATTAGTCTATCTGGAATCCGGTCGCCATACATGGTTATGGCTCATCATCAATCCTGTTGAGGAAACATTTCTGTCTGATGCTATAGTGCATGATGGCATCGTTTATGCGGTCGACGCACAGCTTGGCTACCTATATTGGTGGAATCTATCATCGTGTAATTGTTCTATCTCATCTCATCTTTACCTTATGAATACGACTGCCTGTTCATTTGTTACAAATTTAGAATGCATAGCATGTCTATAACCACATCATTGCTATATGTTCCTCTCAGTTCCTAGATTTTTATGACCACACATGTTATTGTTAGAGTTGATATGAGAACAATTGGCATCTAATGATTGTTAGAATACATATTATGAGAATAACATCATGATTGCTATATGTTACTCTCGTTTACAAGATTTTTATAACAACGCATGTTATTGCTTAGAGTTGATATGAGAACAGTAGTAGTAAGTGCTATGGTAGAATATGAGTAGGCGCTGTCATAGCTGTTTTCCTCTCATTGTTACATGATGTTTGAACCATGACATATTTATAGAATATGAAAGCCATTGGCTTATTTTTTTAACTTGGGGTATGATTATGACCACGGCATTGCAATTCTCTGTCTATGATATGTGTCACTGTTATAATAATCTTAATTCCACACATACTCTGAACATGATTTTTTATTTTTGTCCTTTTGGTCTCCAATTTGAATTGTTGCAGCAGACGCAAATGCGCTGGCCTTCATGATTCCAGGACCTGGAATCATACCAGCCGATGGGTGGTGGTTTATCGCTCGTTCAGCTGACGACGGTCATTTGATGCTCATTCGCACGTACCAAATTAACCAAACCATTACATCAAACCACATGCAGTACAATGCGTGGGGCGTTCGTGACATTCATGGCTATGGCTGCTTTGTGTTCGAGAAAGATCCCAGCTCCGTTGGGCCAGGCGTATTCAACTGGAGGCGGGTTTACAGCCTCGGCAACCACTCCTTGTTCCTCGGGCTCAATTATCCGATCATCCAACCAATCATCGATCATAGCACCAGCAATGATTACTGTGCTATGCAACTTCCATTCGTGAGAGGGGGCTGTGTTTACACATCATACCATGGGTTTCATGAATCACCATATCCAGAGATTCGTCGACACAGCTTGTTGCCAGATAATCTTCAATGTGTGAAAGGCATCAAGCTTCCATGCGATGGATGGCTTTTGCAAACCCGACATGCGGTGATGTGGTTCATGCCAACAGCAAATATGCACAACTTGATTCGTGCTGATATCTAGACCGAGCCATGTATTCTGCTGCTATAGCACGACCCTCTTTTGTTGGATATTATGTACTGTTGTTAGTTTGAAGCACTCCTCTGGTTTGAAGGATAGATACCTTCCTGGGATCAAGTGGATCCTAACTCACCTGCGTAGGATGTACTGATAATGATGATGGAGATGCTATGCAGAAGCCATATATATATCAGTTAGGGTTCAAGTGCGCACTTGTTAGTTAAACCTATGTATAAATTGTGACACTAAATACGACTAGTAAGTAGTACAGTAGCAGTACTAGTATACGTCGGTCAAATTATTCATCATGTCCACACATTGAATTGACGTGACAACACGCTGCGCGTGAGGTGACACAAGAATCCCGGCGGCGTGTTCGGGTATTCTGGACTTCAGATTTGGAGTACCACTTATCTGTCGAAATCTTTCATCATTCACTTAAAACAGTCGATTGATCATACATTGAGTACCATATAACTGGAATTACCGATGCATGTCGAAGAAGGATTGGCCCGTGCTGCCGGCTGGCGTCAAGTTCGATCCCATGGATCAGGAGCTGATCGAGCACCTTGAGGCCAAAGTGAGTGCCGATAGCGCGAGATTTCAGTCTCTCATCGATTTGTTCATACCAACCATCGACAGCGAGCACGGCATATGTTACACCCAACCTGAGAAACTTCCAGGTAAGACACCGATCGGCCATCTACTTGCACAAACATATTCCTTTGTTTATAGCTCTATTTTTCTTTTTTGATGCAGACCTGGTGAAGCAATTACAATTTGACAGTTAATAAAAAGTGAAACAAGTGACTGCAACATGCCAAAGATGTTATGAAAATGCCAACTAGGTACACTAAAACCTGTATTCCACAATACAATAGGTATCACACTGAGTGGCCTAAGGAAGCATTTCTTCCAGCGCAATTCCAGGGCGTTCAAAAGGTGCACGTGGACGCGTCGCAAGATACAATCGGAGTGCGGCATGCACGCGATGTGGCACAAGACCGGCAATACCTTGCCGGTGATGGTCAACGGCCGGCAGACGGGCAGCAAAAAAAGGTTCTGGTGCTGCACACCAACAAGAACTTCGACCGGTAGAGGACCAACTAGGTGATGCACCAGTACCACCTCGGGGACCTGGAGCAAGAGAAGGAGCTGGAGCTGGTCCTCTGCAAGATTTTCTACCAGACGAACACTAGGGCTAGGAGTAAAAAGATTATAAGTTAGTTTGGTATTGGTAGTTGTACTACCTTGTCGTCCGCAAGTTGGTATTGTTGTTAACGATCTTTTGGTATGAACTTGCATTTGCTTCCAACCATCATGCCAAGGGTCGACGTGGATATAAAGCTGAATCATTTGTTTCGAAACGAATTTTCAGGCACCTGATTTTTATTTGATGGGTAGCATAAGCACCCGCCGTTCGAATTCCCAGTTCTCCAATTTTTTCGAAACAAGTGCATGCACTTATTATCACGATAAAAAAAAATATCCGTGGTGCATCCCAGTTATCAGTCTGTACTTGCAGAATTCTCTCGTTTATTGAGCACGTATATTGTTTTTTCAGGTCGAGCAAGTTTCAACTAGGCTGTAGATTGCCAGTGTTGTTTTGTTTTTAACAGGCCCAGCCCATGACGACAACGGGGCACAAAGATCCAGCAGGTATCTACTGGCCTCTGGCCCGCCAGCGTTAGTTATATTTTGTCTTACAACATCCGCAGGCAGTTTTTTTACTGAATCAAACACACGGCCCAGTTCTATTTTCCTCTTGAAACGCATGTCCTACATCCGTTTTCTAATCTCTACCTATAGTTTTACTAATTCATATACACGTATCATTATATTGAAAACACATAAAATTCCCTTTTCATATTTACATCCTTATTTTTGTTGTTTTTTCCCACCCAGCGCTGATTTTTTACCACTGGTTTTCCCTTTAACCAACTAAATTGTCCCACATCTTATTTGCTTACAAAAACAAAATGATTTTTGGCAAATCAATAAGTTCTTAAAAAATGTTTATCATTTCGGGATTACAACAGTTCGGACTCCACCGAAATATGCAAAATAAGGTTGGACTTTTTGACCATGGTCTTGGGCAGAAAATGGGCTGTAATAAATTACTTAAGAATTAGCAAATGGGCTGCAAATTATAAAAAATAGCAAATGGGCTTTATGTTGTATGCCACAGATTTGGAGGCTGACTTGTGGGCCTACTAAGTTCATGCGTACACAAGGTTTCTCAAAAAAGAAACTTAGTCAACAATCGACTCTACCAGCATCAAACCGTTAGATGTCAATCTAACGGCAATCGTGCTTCTTCAGTCTCTGATCTTCCTGCCCCAGCCGCCCAAACCAGCACCGTCGGAACCGCCTGTTCCCGCCTCCTGTGGCCGGCAGTGCTGCCAGGAAGGCCTCACGGCCCCATCATACTCGCATCCTTGGCCTGTCTATCCCTCTACTCACCCACACCTCCTGTTATTTTCCAGCGACGACAGCTGAACCAGTCAACCCTCGTACTCTCCACCGCATGGGCAGCCACTGCGGTGTCTTCCCCGGCTCCGTGTCGTTCCCTTCGTAGGCCTCGCCGTCATCCACCGCCCAGGTGCTCTCGGCGTGGCGTGGTCAATGATGTCCATCCAACGTCCGTAGTGCTTCTTCAACCTCTGGTCTTCTTGCCCCAGCCGCCCAAAGCAGCGCCGGTCGTGCCGCATGCTCCTGCCTCCTGTGGCTGGCTGTGCTGCCGCGGAGGCCTCACCGTCCCCATACTACTCCCACCACAGGCAGGCCATCCCTCCACTCACCCACTCCCCCTATTATTCTGCGGCGACGGTAGCCTCTCACCGCAGCCGAACCAGTGAACCCTCGTACTCCTCTCCGCGTAGGAATCCACTGCCGCGTCTTCCCCGGCTCCGCGTCATCCCCTTCCTAGGCCTCGCCGTCGTCCACCGCCGTGGTGCTCTCGGCGCGGTGTGGTCAATGTGGTCAATGACCGACTTCCACCGGAAGAGTACTGTACGTGGAGAGGCTGACAGCTGGGTCCATGGCTGCCGCAAAGAAGTGCCTCCTTATTACGTGCAAAATAATTATTCCTCCACCTGACAGCAGGGACCCATCGGACGGGCCACCAGTATTTCGTGGAAAAAACGTTTCCCCCCTAACTGCTGGGACCCATCGGACGGCCACCGTATTTCACGAAAATAAACATTTGCCCCTGACTGTTGGGACCCACCGGACGGACCACCGTATTTCGCGAAAAAATGTCCCCCCCGCTGTCAGCTCGGACCCACCGGAAGTGCCTCCTTATTACACACAGAAAAATGAATACTCCCCCTGCTAGCTGGGACCCAACATGGTGGGAGGCTGACTTGTGGGCCTACTAAGTTGACGAGGATGGAGGGCTTTGTCAACTTAGTCAATATGAACGATTCTAGCTCCATTGACCATACAATGTCCATCCAACGGCCGTAGTGCTTCTTCAACCTCTGGTCTTCTTGCTCCAGCCGCCCAAAGCTACGCCGGTCGTGCCGCGTGCTCCTGCCTCTCGTGGCCGGCTGTGATGCCGCGGAGGCCTCACTGCCCTTACTACTCCCACCGTTGGCCGATGCTATCCCTCTACTCACCCACACCCCCTGTAATTCTGCGGCAACGGCAGCCTCACGCCACAGCCAAACCAGTGAACCCTCGTACTCCTCTCCACGTGGGCATCCACTGCTGCGTCTTCCCTGGCTCCGCGTCGTCCCCTTCCTAGGCCTCGCTGTCGTCCACCGCCTTGGTGCTCTCGGTGCGGCCAGGTCAATGTGGTCAACGACCGACTTCCATTGGAAGAGTACTGTACGTGGAGAGGCTGATAGCTGGGTCCACGGCCACATCCCAGTTTTTTTGTGATTTGCCAAGTAAGTCGCTTTGTGAGGCCTGTTGGGCTGCAAATCTTTCAAGACGAGGAGAGATTCATTCGGCTGGCCGAGAAAATGGCCCATTAGCAATGAGAAATGGGATGTACATTTTTAAAACACATCAAACCGGCAATTAGTTTAAAATATATATTTTTTCATTTCAAGATTTTAAATTACATTGATTTTTATGCGTGGAGAATTTTTTGGATTTTATATTGGTATACATTTATTTTTAAAATCAGTTTGAATGTGAGTCAAAATTTCAAGATTTAAAACAGTTTGGACCGCACCGAAATATGCAAAATTTCGTTCATTTTTTAACCGTGGCCACAATATGGGCTGTAATGCAAACAAAAAGAATATGGGCTCCAAAAAAACCTTAAGAATTAGCAAATGTGCTGTAAATTATTAGAAATAATGGCAGATGGGCTGCATGCTGTTTTCCACAGATTTGAGGCTTTCCTAAAAAAAGGTTGACGCACAAGCAGTGACTGTTGGATCTCCATCGAACGGCCGTCGTCCTACTTCAATCTCCGCTCTTCCTGCTCCAGCCGCTCAAACAAGCGCCGGCGGGACTGCCTGCTCCCTCCTCCCCGCGGCCGGCTGTGCCGCCGCGCAGGCCTCACCGCCCCACCGTACTCCCATCGCTAGCCTAGCCATCCCTCTACTCACCCACACCTGCTGTTATTCTCCGGCGATGACACACGAACCGGTAAACCCTCGTACAGTTGTACTCCCCTCCACGTGGGAAACAACTGCCGAGTCTTCCCTGCCTCCGTGTCGTTCCCTTCCTAGGCCTCGCTGTCGTCCACCGCCCTGGTGCTCTCGGCGCGGCCTGGTCAACATGGTCAACGACCGACATGCATCTGATGTGGACTGTATGTGGAGAGGCCGACAGCTGGGTCCACGGCCGCACGCAAGGAAATGTTGTAACGCCCTCGATGCGGCTATATCTCCCACGTGTCGAAGCACGACTTAGAGGCATAACCGCATTGAAAGCAATGTCGCAAGAGAGGTAATCTTCACAACAACCCATGTAATACATAATGGAAAGAGATACATAGTTGGCTTACAATCGGCACTTCACACAATACATGAATAAAACATTACATTCATCCAGATACACTCAAGGTCCGACTACGGAACCAAAATAAAAGAAGACTACCCAAAGGCTACACAGATCCCCGATCGACCCCAACTGGGCTCCACTACTGATCAACTAGAACGAAACAACACAAAGGACAAGATCTTCATCGAGCTCCTCCTTGAGCTCGGTTGCGTCACTTGCATGGTTTCATCGACACCTGCAAACTGGTTTTGGAAGTATCTGTGAGTCACGGGGACTTAGCAATCTCACACCCTCACGATCAAGACTATTTAAGCTTATAGTAAAGGTATGAGGTGGAGCTGCAGCAAGCACTAGCATATATGGTGGCTAACATACGCAAATGAGAGCGAGAAGAGAAGGCAAAGCACGGTCAAGAATCTATGTTCAAGAAGTGATCCTAGACTACTTACGATCAAGCATAACTCCAACACTGTGTTCACTTCCCGGACTCCACCGGAAAGAGACCATCACGGCTACACACGCGGTTGATGCATTTTAATTAAGTCAAGTGTCAAGTTCTCTACAACCGGACATTAACAAATTCCCATCTGCCCATAACTGCGGGCATGGCTTTCGAAACTTCATAACCCTGCAGGGGTGTCCCAACTTAGCCCATCACAAGCTCTCCTGGTCAATGAAGGATATTCCTTCTCCCAGGAAGACCCAATCAGACTCGGAATCCCGGTTACAAGACATTTCGACAATGGTAAAACAAGACCAGCAAAGCCGCCCGGATGTGTCAACAAATCCCGATAGGAGCTGCACGTATCTTGTTCTCAGGGCACACCAGATTGCCCAAACTTCCGGTAGGCCAGCCCAGAGTTGCTCCTGGTGGCCACCGGCGGCTGACAAGTTGGACCAACACTCAGAGGAGCACTGGCCCGGGGGTTTAAATAAAGATGACCCTTGAGTCTGCAGAACCCAAGGGAAAGAAAAGGCTAGGTGGCAAATGATAAAACCAATGTTGGGCCTTGCTGGAGGAGTTTTATTCAAGGCGCACTGTCAAGGTGTTCCCATTATAACCCAACCGTGTAAGGAATGCAAAATCAAGGAACATAACACCGGTATGACGGAAACTAGGGCGGCAAGAGTGAAACAAAACACCAGGCATAAGGCTGAGCCTTCCACCCTTTACCAAGTATATAGATGCATTAATTAAAATAAGAGATATTGTGATATCCCAACAAAATATCCATGTTCCAACAAGGAACAAACTCCATCTTCACCTGCAACTAGCAACGCTATAAGAGGGGCTGAGCAAACCGGTAACATAGCCAAACAACGGTTTCTAGGACAAGGTGGGTTAGAGGCTTGACATGGCAATATGGGAGGCATGATAAAGCATGTGGTAGGTATCGCGGCATAGGCATAGCAAAAGAGCGAGCATCGAGCAAGCAAAGATAGAAGTGATTTCGAGGGTATGGTCATCGTGCCTGAAATCCCGCAAGGAAGAAGAACGAGTCCATGAAGAAGACAAACGGACATAGTCGAACGGGTCCTCACAAACGCGACATTATCGGAACCAACCCGAAGAAGCAACACCGGAAAGAAGCACACAACATAGTAAACAACCAACACATGAACATGACATTATATGCGGGATGCGGTATGTGATGCATATGCATGATTTGCAAAGGAATGATTGGACCTGGCCTCAACTTGGAAATCCAAGAGTTCCACTGTAAAGAGGAGTTGATTTCGGTCGAAATCGATATAAAGATCACCGGAATTGGATGCACGGTTTGGAAATGGCAAGCAAAACAAATATGGCACCGGTCTGCAATAAACAACAAGTAGCCTCCTAAATGCGTCAAGATAGGTAATCTACTGCACTCAAACATGACAACAAAATACATGGCAGAGATCCACTCATGATGCTTGACAAAAGACGAACACTAAGCTACGGCTAATTCACTCAATAATAGGTTCAAACAAGCATGGCAAAAGTGCAAAAGATAACAGGTTTCAGACTTAGTGAAATTAATAGCATGTCAGGAATTTATCATCAGGAAGCAATGTTTAGAGCAATGAAACAACATGCTACAGGGATATATTATGGCAAAGCAAGGCATGGCATGAAGCTACTCAAAGTATATAACAAAAGTCCCTTAGTGACCATGAGCCAAAAGGGATCACAAAATACAATTGCAACCATGTGAACATAGCAAAAACATAAATAGATTCAGACTTTGTGAAAAACTGGAGCATGCAAAACAGATAACGAGTAGGCATGTTTACGAGCTTGATGCACTCACTACGAGGCATTGCCTGACAACCTAAGCATACACCCAGAAAATAGACATGGCATAGAAGCTAGACATGGCAAGAACAACAACATAGCATGCACGGATCAACAACAACAAGCTCGGCAAAATTGCTAAACATGTTAACAATCTTCCAGGAACATTTTATAGCAAAAGTAGAGCTCGATTGACTCAAGCTAGGTTGCTCCATAATTGCAAACAAAGACATGGATGGATAGAGCACAACATTATCTACAAAACATCCTTACTGATCATGCTCAAAAGAGGCACGGATCACTAGGAATCAACATGAACATATGGCATAAAAACAATAACAGGACAAGGACTTAGTGAAATTCTAAGTTCCTGAAATCAGCATCATTGAGTAAGCAACTTTGCATGCTTGTGCTAGTAACCACAAAGATCAAAAAAATACATGGCATAAACCCCTTTAAAGATGGCATGGCATTCTTCAAAACACAGGTAGAGCTCAGGATCATAGCATGCACACATTAATCATGGCAAAAATGACAAAAGTGCATTTGCTGAAACAGATCTGAAACTATCATCACATAGCCCTCTTCCAACAGCGTTTCGGACATCAAGATGATCTCAAATGACAATGATGCAATGGGATGAAATGATGTACTCGTCAAGACGAACATTTTGATATGCGACACGCACGAACCGGAGCTACGATGAGAAAGTTATGATGCAATAAAAATGCCAAAAATATTAGGGTTAGGAGAGGAAGTCAACCCTCGGGATCTCAGATCTAGATCTGCACGGACTTCGAGGCAACGGCGGATCTCACCAGAATCGGCGCTGGAGCTTGGCCGGAGTTGTGGGATGGAGAGGAGGAGGCCGGGCGAGGTCGGGGCGGCGCGGGCAGCCGGCGTGGTGGTGGTGGCGGAGATGTGGTGGCCGGCGCAAGGGCGGACGCGGGCGCGGGGCGCTCTGCGGCGGCGGCGGGCGGCTACGCCGGTGACCGGCGAGGGCTGCAAAGGCGCAGGCGGCGGGGACACGGTGGCGCGCTGGCGACGGAGGCATGAGGAGAAGGCGGCGGGGTGGCTCGGGCGCTCAGGACCGGCGCGTCCCGAGCGGGCCGGAGATGGGCTCGCAGGCCCGTGCGGTGGAGGAGGACAGAGGCGACACTTGGCGATGCCTGATTGGCTGAGGGCGAGGGCGGACATGTCAGGGCGCGGTGGAGATTTCTTCCTTGCGCGAGGTAGAGGAAGGCTAGGGTTTGTTCTGCGCGGAAATTCGGAGGGAGACACATATTTATAGGTAGAGGGAGCTAGGAGAGTCCAAATGAGGTGCGGTTTTTGGCCACGCGATCGTGATCGAACGACCGAGAGGATGGAGGGGGTTTAGGTGGGCTTTGGGCCACTTTGGAGGGGTTTCGGGCTGCAACACACATGAGGCCTTTACGGTCCCTCGGTTAACCGTTGGAGTATCAAACGAAGTCCAAATGGTACGAAACTTGACAGGCGGTCTATCGGTAGTAAACCAAGGCCGCATGACAAGTCTCGGTCCAATCCGAGAACGTTTAACACCCACACATGAAAAAAGGTAGAAAGGGACACCGGATGACATAGGAGCGCCGGATTGCAAAACGGACAACGGGGAAAAAGCTCGGATGCATGAGACGAACATGTATGCAAATGAAATGCACATGATGACATGATATGCAATGCATGACATGCAAGAAAAAGACAAGGAAACAACATCGAATAACTGGAGGACACCTGGCACATCGGTCTCGGGGCGTTACAACACTCCACCACTACGAGAGGATCTCGTCCCGAGATCTAGAATGGCACCGGAGGGAAAACAGAAGAGAAAAAGAAGATGTAAAACTAAGTTGCTTCTTTGACAAATGAGTGAAACGAAAGAACCTTGCGAGGTTAAGCCATTTTGAGAGAATAATACAAAGGAGATAAATGAAGTTAACAATCTCCATCAGAAAAGAGGAACAAGGAAGAGCAACTTCGGGCAGCACTCCGATTGAAAAGAAAAATAATTGAATAAGAACTTGGTAAGATGAGACGATACTTGATGAAATGACAACACACTGCCTCCAGAACTATTGAATGAATGGAGCAAGGGGTAAGAAAGATTCCAGATAGCACTTCGGTTGAAAGAGATGCAAGGCTTGATAAGGCGAAAAGAACTTGAGCAAAAGGGCTCAACACTCCGGTTAAAATGGATAGGCATGAAAAGAACATGATCTTTGACAAAACGAAATTATGGGTGAAAAAAAACATCGCAATGCCTCCGGAATGAAAGAATAGAAGATAAATAATTGAAATAGGAGAATTGACAAGAAAATGCCAACTTCTGCCACAAAAGAGCTTGGGAAGGCATCCTTAGGAGAAGGGTCGATCGGAGTTGTCGGAAATCCAACAACGAAAGGATAAGCTTGATATGGTCTTATGGAATACATCTCAAATTATGAGGTGACAACCTGCCACTCACGGAAAAAAAGAATTGGATTGGTATGAACAAGGAGACGAGAAAGTATTTCACCGGGAGGATAAAGAAGAACTTGGGTCCTTTATAAGCACCATAGATAGCAACAATCCTTAGGGAAGGCTTTAGGTGAAATATAACCCAAGATAACTCCAAAGAAGAGATTGATGGATTAAAAATACCTCATTATTAACAACATGTGGATCATGAAACATGAACTCAAATTATTAAGAATGACATAATACCACCTCCAACAATATGGTAGAAAGAATTGCACTCCAGATTGCACGAAGAAGAATACTTGAGCTCCTTAGAAAAGAATGTTGATGAACACTTCGAGAAGGAAATAAATCCTTGATGAACCATCATGTAGAACCTTCATGAAGAACTCCGTTAACAAAAGAATGATCGAACAGATGGAAAGAGAATTTGGAAACACAAGGTGAATCCTTGTACCGATTTTAGATGAATCTCCGTGGTGAAATAATTGAAAAAGATTGGAACTCCGTGAAAAAGAGAAGATGAAAACAATTGAAATCGGGAATTTGATGAGCCTCCGGAATAGGGAATTGAGTTTACTCGATGAAACAAGAATAAGAATTACATTATGCTTATCCTTCATCAATTTAAATTGATGACAAGCAACAGATTTGGCATACTACTTATTTTCGTTGAAAAAGGATTAAGAGAGATATCGATAACTTGATAAGGTCTTCAACGAAACACCGGTAGGATTGAAACAACAAATGAGTTGATATGATCACCATGGAAGAGAATCTTGAACGAACCACCGTAAGAATTAAAAATGATCAAAGGAAGATATCAAAGCACCGGGAAGAATTAGCAAATGAACTAAGATGTTTGAGAGAATTTAGATACACGTGAACGAAGAGATCCCGAGCTGATTAGAGAAATTTGAATGATGCATAGGTAAGGTTTGGGGAGTGATAGCTGAAAGCTGAGAATGAATAAACCTGAATTGATGGACTCCAGATAATAAGCTGAGAAGACTCTTGAATTGCTCCGGATGGGTAAGAATAATTCTCACAATCAAAACAATTATGAGAGGATGGCCTCGAACTAGAACCACGAATCTCTGAGAGAATAGATAAGATATGGAGGAAAAACTCTTCTTCGGTCTTCAGAATCCGAGAATGATGACAAGAAACACCACCAAGAATTGTTGAGGCACTCCAGAATTAAAATTGGAAAAGTTGAACCAACGATGAAAGAATTTGACAGATCTTGGAGAAATACATATGACTGATGATAACTCATTCTTACGTCAAACTTTGAAATGAATTGAGAATAACTCTGGGAAAATTAGAAGAGTTAGGTAAGATCCTGGGAAAAGACCTGTGGGTTAGGGCCCACTCAAAAGATACACCGTTGAAATGATTACTTGAAAAGGAGAATGCACCGGTTGAATTAAATGGTTTGAATGAGATAACAACCTCGAAAGATCTTGAACGAAAGCAGAGTGAAAACATGAATCTTCGAGATATCTTGAGCACTCCGGAACAATTGAATGGCGAGGAGTGGATGATTAAGAGGTGCACTGGTATGGGAAAACATTTGAACCGAGGAAAAGGATATGATCAACACGGAAGCTTGAGTTGAGTCCACCGAAGAAGGAAAAGAATGAAGAATATTGAACTTGTAGAACATCTTCAAGAGAACCACCGGGTAAGAACGTTGATTGAAAAGAATGGAGAGACTTCACATCCATAGAATGGATAACGAATTAAGAAATCTGAGTCCTTGAAGGGAAAAGGGTGGGAGGGTGGAAAAACAAAGGCAACATGGGAAGGATGAAACAAACACCGTTGAGAGAGCTTAGAATAGATCTTGTGGGTGTTGAAAAGATCGGATCCCCTTGAAGAGAGACACACCGGTTGAAAAGGATTGACATGTGAATCTTGATTATTAGGAAGGATTATAATTCACATAGAAGTATGAGAACATCACTTAGGTATGGAATCAACACTTGACTTCGACAGCTCAAAACAAAACAAAGGATTGGCTTGCAGAAAAGCCGGAACAAACATATGATAGAGATTTCGTCCGAAGTTTTCGTGGTGGGGCCTACACGGGCTCGACTGTACAGCACCATCATGTACAAGGCAGTGCACATGACATACGAAGCGTCCCCGAGTCGGCATAGCCAAGGACTCTTTAAGACACAGTGAGACCACTATAAAACCAACCGTGGATAGGCGGACCACTAGACGTCGAACCCCAATTTCGTATCATACATCTGTCGGAAAGATATCCTAAGAGCTACTTGAATTCCCACTTATAAACTCCCGAAACTTTCCGGTTATGCAATCAGGTGTTGGGGATACAGGGGAAGCATAATATCTCACCCAAACTAGCAAATCCTACATCCAGCTGTATCCATCCTTCAACACATAACCAAGAAACCTTCGGAAATCATTTACCTCAACCTTCGAAAAGCATCTGTTATACAAATTATGGCAATACTCCTGAGCTCCCGCCCAGTACTGGGTGGCGTCGAGGTTATCTCACCAACAGCTGCATAAAAGAGATTTTCGATGTCGGCGAAAAAAACCCTCAGGTATTCCAGAACTGCAACGATAAAATTGTGACGACAACACCTCGGAGCACAATTCCCCGGGACACTGCCACAACCCCTAAATGTCAGGAGGCACCAAGAACAATGTTCTCGTCACAAAACCATCGGAACGATTCCAAGATTCCCGCGTGATCCTAATTTTTTTAGTGAAATTTGAGAAGAGAAGAGTCAAAACTCTACGTCAGGTTGCCTCACCAGAGCGACGAAGGAACCGAGGAGTAAAAAGAATTCCTAACTCTTCGATATATATAATCCTAAATGACTCAAAACATTTTTCTAGACTCAACGACGCCATTCGATCAAGCAGGGGGCTCCTAAGTCGGGGAAGGCTCTGATTACCAACTTGTAACGCCCTCGATGCGGCTATATCTCCCATGTGTCGAAGCACGACTTAGAGGCATAACTGCATTGAAAGCAATGTCGCAAGTGAGGTAATCTTCACAACAACCCATGTAATACATAATGGAAAGAGATACATAGTTGGCTTACAATCGCCACTTCACACAATACATGAATAAAACATTACATTCATCCAGATACACTCAAGGTCCGACTACGGAACCAAAATAAAAGAAGGCTACCCCAAAGGCTACACAGATCCCCGATCGACCCCAACTGGGCTCCACTACTGATCAACTAGAACGAAACAACACAAAGGACAAGATATTCATCGAGCTCCTCCTTGAGCTCGGTTGCGTCACCTGCACGGTTTCATCGGCACATGCAAACTGGTTTTGGAAGTATCTATGAGTCACGGGGACTCAACAATCTCACACCGTCACGATCAAGACTATTTAAGCTTATAGTAAAGGTATGAGGTGGAGCTGCAACAAGCACTAGCATATATGGTGGCTAACATACGCAAATGAGAGCGAGAAGAGAAGGCAAAGCACAGTCGAGAATCTATGATCAAGAAGTGATCCTAGACTACTTACGATCAAGAATAACTCCAACATCGTGTTCACTTCCCGGAATCCACCGGAAAGAGACCATCACGGCTACACACGCGGTTGATTCATTTTAATTAAGTCAAGTGTCAATTTCTCTACAACCGAACATTAACAAATTCCCATCTGCCCATAACCACGGGCATGGCTTTCGAAAGTTCATAACCCTGCAGGGGTGTCCCAACTTAGCCCATCACAAGCTCTCACGGTCAACGAAGGATATTCCTTCTCCCAGGAAGACCCAATCAGACTCGGAATCCCGGTTACAAGACATTTCGACAATCGTAAAACAAGACCAGCAAAGCTACCCAGATGTGCCAACAAATCCCGATAGGAGCTGCACATATCTCATTCTCAGGGCACACCGGATTGTCCAAACTTCCGATAGGCCAGCCCAGAGTTGCCCCTGGTGGCCACCGGCGGCTGACAAGTTGGACCAACACTCAGAGGAGCACTGGCCCGGGGGTTTAAATAAAGATGACCCTTGAGTCTGCAGAACCCAAGGGAAAGAAAAGGCTAGGTGGCAAATGATAAAACCAATGTTGGGCCTTGCTGGAGGAGTTTTATTCAAGGCGCACTGTCAAGGGGTTCCCATTATAACCCAACCGTGTAAGGAACGCAAAATCAAGGAACATATAACCGGTATGACGGAAACTAGGGCGGCAAGAGTGAAACAAAACACCAGGCATAAGGCCGAGCCTTCCACCCTTTACCAAGTATATAGATGCATTAATGAAAATAAGAGATATTGTGATATCCCAACAAAACATCCATGTTCCAACAAGGAACAAACTCCATCTTCACCTGCAACTAGCAACGCTATAAGAGGGGCTGAGCAAAGTTGTAACATAGCCAAACAACGGTTTGCTAGGACAAGGTGGGTTAGAGGCTTGACATGGCAATATGGGAGGCATTATAAAGCATGTGGTAGGTATCGCGTCATAGGCATAGCAAAAGAGCGAGCATCTAGCAAGCAAAGATAGAAGTGATTTCGAGGGTATGGTTATCTTGCCTGAAATCCCGCAAGGAAGAGGAACGAGTCCATGAAGAAGACAAAAAGACGTAGTCGAACGGGTCCTCACAAACACGACATTATCGGAACCAACTCAAAGAAGCAACACCGGAAAGAAGCACACAACATAGTGAACAACCAACACATGAACATGGCATGATATGCGGGATGTGGTATGTGTTGCATATGCATGATTTGCAAAGGAATGATTGGACCTGGCCTCGACTTGGAAATCCAAGAGGGCCACTAGAAATAGGAGTTGATTTCGGTCGAAATTGATATAAAGATCACCGGAATCGGATGCACGGTTTGGAAATGGCAAGCAAAACAAACATGGCACCGGTCTGTGATAAACAACAAGTAGCCTCCTAAATGCATCATGATAAGTAAGCTACTGCACTCAAACATGACAACAAAATACATGGCAGGGATCCACTCATGATGCTTGACAAAAGATGAACACTGAGCTACGACTAATTCACTCAATAACAGGTTCAAACAAGCATGACAAAAGTGCAAAAGATAACAGGTTTCAGACTTGGTGAAATTAACAACATGTCAGGAATTTATCATCAGGAAGCGATGTTTATAGCAATGAAACAACATGCTACAGGGACATATCATGGCAAAGCAAGGCATGGAATGAAGCTACTCAAAGCATATAACAAAATTCCCTTAGTGACCATGAGCCAAAAGGGATGTGAACATACAATTGCAACCATGTGAACATAGCAAAAACATAAACAGATTCAGACTTGGTGAAAAACTGGAGCATGCAAAACAGATAACTAGTAGGCATGTTTACGAGCTCGATGCACTCACTACGAGGCATTGCATGACAACCTAGTCATACACCCAGCAAATAGACATGACATAGAAGCTAGACATGAAAAGAACAACAACATAGCATGCACGGATCAACAACAACAAGCTCGGCAAAATTGCTAAACATGTTAACAATCTGCCAGGAACATTTTATAGCAAAAGTAGGGCTCGATTGACTCAAGCTAGGGTGCTCCATAATTGCAAGCAAAGACATGGATGGATAGAGCACAACATTATCTACAAAACATCCTGACTATTCATGCTCAAAAGAGGCACAGATCAATAGGAATCAACATGAACATATGGCATAAAAACAATAACAGGACAAGGACTTAGTGAAATTCTAAGTCCCTGAAATCAGCATCATTGAGTAAGCTACTTTGCATGCTTGTGCTAGTCACCAAAAATATCACAAAAATACAAGGTATACACCCCTGTAAAGATGGCATGGCATTCTTCAAAACACATGTAGAGCTCAGGATCATAGCATGCACACATTAATCATGGCAAAAATGACAAAAGTGCATTTGCTGAAATAGATCAGAAACTATCATCACAAGCCCTCTTCCAACAGTGTTTCGGGCATCAAGATGAGCTCAAATGACAATGATGCAATGATATGAAATGATGTACTCGTCGAGACGAACATTTTGATATGCTACACGCACGAATCGGAGCTACGATGAGAAAGTTATGATGCGATGAAAATGCCCAAAATATTTGGGTTAGGAGAGGAAGTCAACCCTCGGGATCTCAGATCCAGATCTGCACGGACTTCGAGGCGGCGGCGGATCTCGCCGGAATCGGCGCCGGAGCTTGGCCGGAGTTGTGGGATGGAGAGGAGGAGGTCGGGCGAGGTCGGGGCGGCGCAGGCAGCCGACGTGGTGGCGGCGGAGATGCGGTGGCCGGCGCAAGGGCGGACGCGGGGCGCGGGGCGCTCTGCGGCGGCGGCAGGCGGCTACGCCGGTGACCGGCGAGGGCGGCGAAGGCGCAAGCGGCGGGGACGCGGTGGTGCGCCGGCGACGGAGGCACGAGGAGAAGGCGGCGGGGTGGTTCGGGCGCTCAGGCCCGGAGCGGGCCGGAGATGGGCTCGTGGGCCCGCGCGGTGGAGGAGGACGGCGGCGACACTTGGCGACACCTGCTTGGCTGAGGGTGAGGGCGGACATGTCCGGGCGCGGTGGAGATTTCGTCTCAGCGCGAGGTGGAGGAAGGCTAGGGTTTGATCTGCGCGGAAATTCGGAGGGAGATACATATTTATAGGTAGAGGGAGCTAGGAGAGTCCAAATGAGGTGCAGTTTTGGGCCACACGATTGTGATCGAACGACCGAGAGGACGGAGGGGGTTTAGGTGGGCTTTGGGACACTTTGGAGGGGTGTTGGGCTGCAACACACACGAGGCCTTTACGGTCCCTCGGTTAACCGTTGGAGTATCAAACGAAGTCCAAATGGTACGAAACTTGACAGGCGGTCTACCAGTAGTAAACCAAGGCCGCATGACAAGTCTCGGTCCAATCCGAGAACGTTTAACACCCGCACACAAAAAAAGGTAGAAAGGGACACCAGATGACATAGGAGCGCCGAATTGCAAAACGGACAACGGGGAAAAAGCTCGGATGCATGAGACGAACATGTATGCAAATGAAATGCACATGATGACATGATATGAATTGCATGACACGCAAGCAAAAGACAAGGCAACAACAGCGAATAACTGCAAGACACCTGGCACATCGGTCTCGGGGCGTTACAAATGCCTCCTTATTACGCGCAAAATAATGATTCCTCCACCTGACATCAGGGACCCACCGAAAGGGCCTCTGTATTTCATGAAAAAAACGTTACCGCCGCCGACAGCTCAGACCCACCAGCTATATCTTCGCATGCAAGGAAGTGCCTCCTTATTATGCTCAAAAAAATGAATACCGCCCTACTAGCTAGGACCCACCTTGGTGGGAGGCTGACTTGTGGGCCTACTAAGTTGACGGGGACGGAGGGCTTTGTCAACTTAGTCAATATGCACGATTCTAGCTCCAATGACCATACGATGTCCATCCAATGGCTATAGTGCTTCCTCAACCTCTGGTCTTCTTGCTCTAGCCGCCCAAACCAGCGCTGGTCGTGCCTCGTGCTCCTTCCTCCCGTGGCCGGCTGCGATGCGGCGGAGGCCTCACCGCCCCCTACTACTCCCACCGCTGGCCAGGCCATCCCCCTACTCACCCACACCCCCTATTATTCTGCGGCGACGGCAGCCTCACACCGCAGCGAACCAGTGAACCCTCGTACTCCTCTATGCGTGGGCATCCACACCCCCTATGGTATGATTGTTGTTGTCGGTCCTACGGACTAAACCCTCCGGTTTATATAGACACCGGAGGGGGCTAGGGTTACACAGAGTCGGTTACAAGGAAGGAGATCTACATATCCGTACTGCCAAGCTTGCCTTCCACGCGAAGGAGAGTCCCATCCGGACACGGGACGAAGTCTTCAATCTTGTATCTTCATAGTCCGACAGTCCGGCCAAAGGATATGGCCCGGCCGTCCGGATACCCCCTAATCCAGGACTCCCTCAGTAGCCCCTGAACCAGGATTCAATGACGACGAGTCCAGCGCGTAGATTGTCTTTGGCATTGCAAGGCGGGTTCCTCCTCCGAATACTTCATAGAAGATTTTGAACACGAGGATCGTGTCCGGCTCTGCAAAACGAGTTCCACATACCACCGTAGAGAGAATAATATTTCCACAAATCTAATCTGCTGACGTTCCCCGTAGTGTGACATCACACCACAGCCAGGTCTTTATTCGAATCATTTTTCATAACCCATCTCAGCGTGTTTCGCGAGGCGGTTTCCTTGGCATGTCTTGTCGAAGCAGAGATCGTGTCCCCTTTATCACGGGATTCTCATCAATACGGATGTGGGTAACCCAACCGTGCCTATGGGTAGGACTCCTAGATCTTAGGTAAGTCCCAAACGACCACGAGGAGGAAGCTTGATATTCACCCTCTTTATAAAGGGGACAAGGCTTTTTCCTCTCGATCTTAATCGAATCCGCCTCCCGCCTCGAGTTCCAACACCCAAAGCTCAGGTTTAGGCGCTTTGGACCTTCAACTATGTCCGGATCCAACCTTCAAGGTTGGTGGATGCCTTCCTCCGTCACGGAGGAGGACATCAAGAAGTTGAGAGAGGCCAGATATCTGACCGCCGAAATTTCACATCGGCTGCCTGCCCGAGGGCAAGTCGTCCCTACTCCCGAACCAAACGAGAGCGTCGTGTTCATCTCCCACTTCCTCCGAGGACTAGGCCTCGCTTTGGATCCCTTTGTTAGGGGTCTTATGTTCTATTATGGGCTAGATTTTCACGATCTGGCCCCGGATTCCCTTCTTCACATTTCGTCATTTATTGTCATATGTGAGGCCTTCCTCCGCATTACCCCTCACTTCGGCCTGTGGCTCAAGACCTTCGATGTGAAGCCGAAGATGATCGAGGGGCACCACGCAGCGTGCGGAGGCGCTTTAATAAGCAAAATTGCTGATGCTTCATGGCCTGAGGGTAGCTTCCCAGAGGTGTCCGGATTGTGGCAGTGGGAGTGGTTCTACATCACAGCTCCCCGAAGTGCCAAGTGGGTAGCTGCCCCCACCTTTCGCTCAGGCTCCCCCACCACAACTGATGTCATGGATCAGCAGGGGGCTGAGCTGGGGTCCAGCCAAGGACGTGCAAATACTGCAAAGCCGTATTTGAGATCTCTTTGAGAGAGATTTCAGTCCGGTTATGGTAGTGCAATTTATGCTAGTTCATCGAGTCCAACCTTGCAAACACCATCCCCTCCGTATGTGGGAGTTCAACCCGGAGGGACCGTGAGCTATCCAACACTTCCTCGACATGAAGCCTGAGGAGATGTACAAATTGTTTTTGGACCACAAATAATGTGTCCGGACATCACTGAGGATGCAGGTATGAGCTGCAATCGCCCGGATACCGAAGTAAGTAGCCCCGCATCCGAACACAATGTCCGTTTATTTATCGCAATGTCGCCCTAAAAAAGCCACTCTTTGACCAGGATTGGATAGCGAAGGCAAAGTTGATCAGGTGTCTGGCCCCTCTCCCTGAGACATCACCAAATCCCGTGCTAACCAGGATGCTGGAGACCGCGCCTTATCAAGCGCCCCCAAGAGAAGATAAAGGGGGGGGGGGGACAAGGAGGCTAGCGCCTCCGCGAAGGAGGTTAACCGAGGAGGAGGGACTGAAACTTCCTCTCCCCAGGGAAGGAAGAGGACCGCCTCCGAGGACCTGGAGACAATGGTCTCCAAACGGGGGAAGAAATCTTTGCCGGAGGGTCCTGCCCCGGGGGCTACCCCGGCCGCACTATGCCCTCAAGGGGATCAGCCCTCCACCGAGCTGTAAGTAAAAGGATACTTAATAATGAAAATACCTCGCTTTACTTCTGAGGAAAATAACCGAAGCATTTATCTTGCAGTTCGGATCTTAGCGCTTCTCAGCAGAGCTCGTCTTTAGGGGATCTTCTTCCAGAGATGATGGAGAGCGAAACGCCTCCCCCTGCCATACCGCCTCATGAGGCGGGCGACCCCGAGGTGTCGTCGCAGAGGGTTTCTCCTGATCCGGCAAGGCCAGAAAGCAATCCTATGGCCACCCGAAGTCCTCAGTATCAGGCTCTTGAAAAGAACAATCGAAAGAGTCCGGCACCGTCTGGTGTGCGGTCAGACATATTGAGGGATCTGCTAGAGCGAGCGGCTATCTCAGAAGAGCACCGCACGTTGATGGGTATGGTGATTGAAAGGATTTCGTCCACCGAAAGCGGGTTGCATGAAGCCTTTATGAGTCTACTGACGGGTTTTGAGGTACGCGAAATGATGTACATTTTTGACAGTACCGCGCATTTTTAGATGTGCCCTGTATAGATAGTAGCCCCTGAGACTCTGGGTGCTGTCGAAGACGACGGCGCACAGAGGATCATAGTCCCAGGAATAATCGTGCTGCCTTAATATGTAGGTGGCGGAGGGTCCGGTGGCCAGCCAGACTGATGAGTTTGCCGAGCTAAAGCGGCAGCTTGACATGGCAGATGCCGACATCATACTTGTCAACAAGGGGCTTGACGAGGCACAGGGTATGTGATTCCTCCGGCAACACATGGAAGAGGAGCATGATGCCAGTATCTATAACATGTGTGTGAATGCAGATGGAGCTGCGACTGTGGAGAACCTTCGGACGGAACTTGCCCGAGCCAAAGAACAAGCCAGGAAAAGCGATGCGGCTGCCCTAAAGGCAGTTAAGGAGCTGAAAGCCGAATAGGCTGCTCACTGCCAAAGCAAGGAGGAGATAGCCAGGATAGCTGTGGAATTGAAGAATGCCGCTGACCATTACGAGCTTCTTGAAAAGGAAGATCGAGCGAAGAGGACAGACATGGAGAAGGCCACGATGGTGACCAAAGACACCCGCTCTACAATGAGAGCGATGAAGGAGGAGCTACGTCAAGCCGGGGATATCGTGGCTGGGAAGCCCTTTATGCTGCGGATGAAGTTTGGAGATCCTCGGTACACCCCTTTGGACCGGCTGTAGAGTTCTGCGGACGCATATCTGGACTTAGCGGCGAGTGCTGCCGATGTGGCCGAATACTTCCGAGATCAAAAAGATCGCGAAGTGGAAAAGCTGTTCTGGTCACAATTTAACGTTCCAGAGCGTCCGCTTCCATTGACTGATCGGTTGGCCGAATGGGCTGAGCTGAATAGATTGTCCAGACTCGCCATGAGGTCTGTTGTGGATCATCTGTGGCCAGAAAGGCCAAAGCCGAACAATTATTTTAGTTTGGTGCAGCAGTTCCTTGGTGCGGTGCCGCACGTCAACGCGATGAAGAGGTCGGCGTGCGTAAAGGGTGCGCGGATGGCCCTTGCCCATGTGAAGACATACTGGGCGGAGATGGAGGCCACCACCATTGCAGCCCAATATTCAGACGAGAGCCGAGTACCTGCCGAGCACTACTTTCGAGAAGTTCTTGAGGGTGCTCGTTCGATAGAAGCACAGTGCTCGAAGAATATTATGTTCTAATGACATGTATTCCCATTGAAAAACAATGTTTTATTGAGTTTCTCAAGGCTGTTTTTATACTTTTGCCCGGAAGTACTATGATGCCTCCTGTGCGGCCGTTTATGTATATATGTATATAACCTGAAAGATGGCAGTCGTCGGCTTCAGCCCCCACGCATATAATGCGGGGGTGCTCACAGAAGACGCATGTTCACACTTGATCCAACGTCTTGGTCCATTAAGGAGGTGATAGCGCAGCGAACTAGGCAATCAGACTATAATGCTTTAACACTTTGACTTAGCCAGAGGAGTTTGACAGTGGGGCTAATATATAGCCCCTGGTGGCTCCGCGCTCATCCGAATTCGGGGCGCGTACATGCCTGGCTGGGAAATGGCCCTTCGTTAAGGCGGAGGAATCCCGAAGATTTCGCTAGGTCATCGAGTGGTTGACCAGTCTCACGCTATATCATGACAGTCAGTTTTCAGCTTTCCCTACTGAGGTGCTCGTCCGGATGAACCAGGGCACAATCGCAGTAGTTCTCCTTGTGCCGCCCTAGCCGATAGAGCGGAACGTAAGGCATCAAAACACAGGAGCCGGGCAAACCCAACATTTGACCAAAGACATGATTCGAAGCTGATGCATGTAAGGCCAAACTCGCGATGACGAACACTCCCTAAGGTAGTCGGTCTTTATGATGTAAACCGGGCTAAACAGTGCCCTTTGTAATAAGCCGCTGGTGTCCAGGTATGTGCAATATTCTAACGTGGCCACATGCCAATACATCAGCATCCTTCTCAGTTGTACTGATAATCCGGGGGATGTGTATCAACAAGAGACAGTAAAAAAAGGTTTACGCAGGGTCTTAATCTAAAAAGAATCCTTGGAACAGGTCCCTGCTGCACGTCTGTGCCCGTGTCTCCGTTGTGCCGTATCCTGGCACGATGGTCATCTGTAAAAGAGAGGAACTTAGTTGAAAAGTTGTCGTGCAAGAGGTAGGTTATACTAAATAAACCATGTATAGTTCCAGATGAGTAAAGTGGGGCCTAATTTTCACTTGTTTACACGCGTTGAGCCCCTTGTATTGTTATAGGGGTATAGCCATCAAACCTGTATCAATTATATATAGCTACACCGGACTCTTCTAACCGCGTCCGTGGTCTTAACGACCTGTCAGATGCTCTAGTTGGTGAGGCCGTTTAGTGTGCGGCTGCCAAGGCAGCCACACGGTCTTCCGCACGCAAGGAGCACTCAATATTTCCATTTACTGTAATGATGCCACGTGGACCAGGCATCTTAAGCATGAGGGAAGCGTAATGCGGTATTGCGTTAAAGCGAGCGAAAGCTTCGCGTCCGAGTAGTGCTTGATAGCCACTTTGGAACGGAGCGATGTGGAAGGTTAACTTTTCACTGCGGAAGTTATCGGGAAAGCCGAATACAACCTCTAGTAGCAGGGAGCCCGTGCAATAGGCTTCTGGGCCTGGCGTTACTCCTTTAAAGGTAGTATTGCTATGGCTGATTTTTGTTGGGTCTATCCCCATTTTGCGGACTGTGTCCTGATATATCAGGTTTAAACTACTGCCGCCGTCCATCAGGACTCGTGTGAAGTGGTATCCATCAATTATCGGGTCTAACACCAAGGCAGCCCATCCTGCATGCCGGATACTTGCCGAGTAATCCCGATGGTCAAAGGTGATCGGTTTGGACGACCAGTGGCAGAACTCCGCGGTGATAGGCCCTGGGGCATGTGTCTCTAGGAGTGCTGCTTTGTTTCTCCCCTTCATCACATGTAACACGTTTACTGTTTTGACTTCTAGTGGGAATTTATTCTGTTCCCCAGTGCTTTGCTTGCGAGGCTCGTCCTCGTCTTCGCTTGGTGTATCCTGCCCCTTGTGCTCGGCGTTGAGTTTGCCGGACTGCTTGAAGACCCAACATTCTCTGGGTATGATTTGCAGGTTTATTAGGGGTGCTGTGGATCTGACAAAGTTTGTCCAGAATCTTGTTTAGGCTAGACAGTTCGTCTCTGTTGCCTTTGGAGGGCATCTTTTGCTGACCTGGCCGAGAGCTTCTGAATCCGGCGTTTACCGCCGTGCTCTTCGGGCTGTCTTCTTTATTCCGACACTTGTTTTTGCTGCGTTGTGGCTTCCCGTTTCCGTCCCTGACTTCCGATGTACTTGGGTCACTAGTGCTGCATCGGGCTAACCAGCTGTCCTCACCCGCACAAAAGCGGGTCATGAGGCTTGTTAATGCTGCCATTGTTCTCGGCTTTTCTTGGCCGAGGTGTCTGGCAAGCCATTCATCTCGAACACTGTGCTTGAAAGCTGCTAAGGCTTCATCGTCTAGACAGTCGACTATTTGGTTCTTTTTAGTGAGAAACCTATTCCAAAGCTTTCGGGCTGACTCTCCGGGCGGTTGAGTTATATGACTTAAATCGTCTGCATCCGGTGGTCGGACATAGATCCCTTTAAAATTTGCCCGAAAAGCGTCTTCGAGTTCTTCCCAGCTTCCAATGGAGTTTTCGGGGAGGCTTTTAAGCCAGTGCCGAGCTGGCCCTTTGAGCTTGAGGGGTAAGTACTTGATGGCGTGGAGATCGTCTCCTCGAGCCATGTGGATATGGAGGATGTAGTCCTCAATCCAGACCCCAGGGTCTGTCGTTCTGTCGTACGCCTCTATGTTTACGGGTTTGAATCCCTCTGGAAATTCATGGTCCAGCACCTCATCGGTGAAACATAGGTGGTGTGCGGCACCCCTGTATTTGCGTGTACCGTGGTGTTCGGATTTTTGTTGTGTTGCATTGCATGCTGGAGCGCGCTTGCTTGGCCCGTAGATGGATGTGGTTGCGCCGTCCTTTTGATGCGAGCCCTCACGTGGATCGCGTACTGGCTTGTGTGCGGCGTCATTTGCCGCTCTATGTTGGCGACGAGGTCGTCTATCCGACCGAATGGCTGTTTTGTTTTTTGATTGCGGGGGATCTAAGGCCTCCTCATCGAATTCAGGTAGCAGCTTTCGCTTCGGGTAGCTCTTTGTGTGGCGACTACCACCGTACTTTGCTGCAGTGTTGAGTACTTCACTCCATCTAATTCTGAGTGTGTCTTGTGCAGCCCTGAGCCTTTGCTTCTGCTTTTTCAAACTCCTCGCAGTGGCAACAAGCCTTTGATGGGTATTCTGTTGCTCCGGGTGCTTGTCCGGTGTGATGTCATCCGGACTGTTATCTTCACCGGAGTCGGGTTGTTCGGTTTGATTCTCCGTGTTGCCGTGGTCGGACGGTGGTTCAATGCCGTGGTTGTCGTCCGCTGGCTCACCCTGCTCTATCGTTGGGTCTATATGATCGTTGTTTCTGCCGAGGCGGGATTTGGAGCGGCGCTTACGCCGTCGCTTTGACTGCTTCTCGAGGGAACGATCCTTCCCCACGTCCTTCCGTTCCTCGTCGTCGTTTTCTTTGGGTGTGTCCACCATGTATACATCATATGATGAAGTGGGCGTCTAGTGCCTTGTGGGAAGTGGCTCCTGTTCGTCTCCTGCATCGTCGTCCATACCGTCGATGTCTTCGGAGTCGAAGGCGAGCATGTTGGTCAAATCGTCGACAGTGGCTACTAAGTGGGTGGTGGGTGGGCGGCGAGTTTCTTCGTCATCCACATCCCGATCTGGCCGGCCATAGTTTGGCCAGGACTCTCCTTACAAGGAGAGGGACCTTAATGAGTTCAGTATGTCACCAAAGGGCGAGTGCTGAAGGATATCCGCGGAGGTGAACTCCATGATTGACGCCGAGTTGGATTCGATAGGCACGGGTGCAGGAGGTTCGGAGTCCGTGGCCGGGGAAGAATCCGGCAGTTCGGCGTCACGGCTCCCGTGAAGGGTAAGGTCGATACTCGGCTCGATCGCCGCTGAGAATGCGGCTCCATGGTGGGGTCTATCCACCTGTCCATGGATGGTGCAATCGGCTCCGAATTGAGGGTCGGAGCGGTTGCCGGTGCGGTCTCCTGAACACTGTCCGATGATAGAGCTAAATCATGCTCATCGTGACCGTGCAGCGCACTCGGCAGGGGCTCGAATCCGTCGAAGATCAAGTCTCCGCGGATGTCGGCCGCCTAGTTTAAGCTTCCAAACCTGACCTGGTGGCCAGGGGCGTAACTCTCGATCTGCTCCAGATGGCCAAGTGAGTTGGCCCGCAGTGCGGAGCCGCCGGATACAAAGTTCTGTTCGAGGAGAAAAGTCTCACCCCGGACTGCATCGCGATGATTGAAGGAGCCATCCAGCCTAACGATGACGACACAGAGGAACTCCCAATGAAAGCACCAATGTCGGTGTCAAAATCGGCGGATCTCGGGTAGGGGGTCCCGAACTGTGCGTCTAGGTGGATGGTAACAGGAGGCGGGGGACACGATGTTTACCCAGGTTCGGGCCCTCTTGATGGAGGTAATACCATACGTCCTGCTTGATTGTTCTTGATAATATGAGTAGTATAAGAGTTGATCTACCACGAGATCGAAGAGGCTAAACCCTAGAAGCTAGCCTATGGTATGATTGTTGTTGTCGGTCCTACGGACTAAACCCTCCGGTTTATATAGACACCGGAGGGGGCTAGGGTTACACAGAGTTGGTTACAAGGAAGGAGATCTACATATCCGTACTGCCAAGCTTGCCTTCCACGCCAAGGAGAGTCCCATCCGGACACAGGACGAAGTCTTCAATCTTGTATCTTCATAGTCCGACAGTCCGGCCAAAGGATATGGTCCGACCGTCCAGATACCCCCTAATCCAGGACTCCCTCACCAACCCTTCTCCATCGCCAATTCCATGATGCTCCCGCCCGGGAGTGAGTAATTCCTTCATAGGCTCGTTGGTCGGTGAGGAGTTGGATGAGATTCATCATGTAATTGAGTTAGTTTTGTTAGGTGATAACCCACAAGTATAGGGGATTGCAACAATTTTTAAGGGTAAAGTATTCAACCCAAATTTATTGTTTCGACACAAGGGGAGCCAAAGAATTTTCTCAAGTATTAGTAGTTCAATTGTCAATTCAACCACACCTGAAAGACTTAATATCTGCAGCAAAGTATTTAGTAGCAAAGTAGTATGGAAGTAACGGTAATGGCGGCAAAAGTAACACTAGTAGTTTTTGTAGCAATCGTAACAATGGGAACAGAAAAGTAACTAAGCAAAGATAAATATGTGAAAATCTCGTAGGCAATGGATCAATGATGGATAATTATGTCGGATGCGATTCCTCATGCAACAGTTATAACATAGGGTGACACAGAACTAGCTCCAGTTCATCAATGTAATGTATGCATGTATTCCGGATATAGTCATACATACTTATGGAAAAGAACTTGCATGACATCTTTTGTCCTACCCTCCTGTGGCAGCGGGGTCCTATTGGAAACTAAGGGATATTAAGGCCTCATTTTTAATAGAGTACCGGACCAAAGCATTAACACTTAGTGAATACACGAACTCCTCAAACTACGGTCATCACCGGGAGTGGTCCCGAGTATTGTCACTTCAGGGTTGCCGGATCATAACACATAGTAGGTGACTATTGACTTGCAAGATAGGATCAAGAACTCACATATATTCATGAAAACATAATAGGTTCAGATCTAAAATCATGGCACTCAGGCCCTAGTGACAAGCATTAAGCATAGCAAAGTCATAGCAACATCAATCTTAGAACATAATGGATACTAGGGATCAAACCCTAACAAAACCAACTCGATTACATGGTAAATCTCATCCAACCCATCACCGTCCAGCAAGCCTACGATGAGATTACTCACGCACGGTGATGAGCATCATGAAATTGGTGATGGAGGTGGTTGATGATAACGATGGCAACGGATTCCCCTCTCCGGAGCCCCGAACGCACTCCGGATCATCCCTCCCATGGAAGATTAGGGGTTAGCGGCGGCTTCGTATCGTAAAACGCGATGAATCCTTTTCTCTGATTTTTTGTCTCCCCAAAAGTGAATATATGGAGTTGGGGTTGAGGTTGGTGGAGTCCCCGGGGGCCCACGAGGCAGGGGGCGGGGCGCCCTGCACCCTCATGGACAGGGTGTGAGCCCCCTGATGCTGATTCTTTCGCCAGTATTTTTCATTAATTCCAAAACGTGTCTCTGTGGATTTTCAGGTCATTCCGAGAACTTTTATTTCTGCACAAAAATAACACCATGGCAGTTCTGCTGAAAACAGTGTCAGTCCGGGTTAGTTCCATTCAAATCATGCAAAGTTAGAGTCCCAAACAAGGGCAAAAGTGTTTGGAAAAGTAGATACGTGACACATCCATTTTGCATCATGCTTTTATATCGATATTTATTGCATTATGGGCTGTTATTACACATTATGTCACAATACTTATGCCTATTCTCTCTTATTTTACAAGGTTTACATAAAGAGGGAGAATGCCGGCAGGTGGGATTCTGGGCTTGAAAAGGAGCAAATATTAGAGACCTATTCTGCACAGCTCCAAAAGCCATGAAACTTCACGGAAGACGTTTTCAGAATTTAATGCCGGCAGGTGGGATTCTGGGCTTGAAAAGGAGCAAATATTAGAGACCTATTCTGCACAGCTCCAAAAGCCATGAAACTTCACGGAAGACGTTTTCAGAATTTATAAAAAATACTCAGCGGAAGAAGTTCACCAGGGGGGCCACACCCTGCGCACGAGGGTGGGGGCGCGCCCTACCCCCTGGGCGCGCCCCCTACCTCGTGGGCCCCCTGGTGGCCCTCCGGTGGCCATCTTCTGCTATATGAAGTCTTTCAATGGGAAAAATAATCAGAAGCCATCTTCTCGGACGAAACTCCGCCGCCATGAGGCGGAACCTTGGCGGAACCAATCTAGGGCTCCGGCAGAGCTGTTCTGCCGGGGAAACTTCCCTCCGGGAGGGGGAAATCATCACCATCGCTCCTCTCGTCGGGAGAGGGCAATCTCCATCAACATCTTCATCAACACCATCTCCTCTCAAAACCCTAGTTCATCTCTTGTATCCAATTCTTGTCTTCAAGTCCGGGATTGGTGCTAGTAGTGTTAATTACTCCTTGTAGTTGATGCTAGCTGGTTTATTTGGTGGAAGATCATATGTTCAGATCCTATATGCATATTAATACCCCTCTGATTATGAACATGAATATGCTTTGTGAGTAGTTATGTTTGTTCCTGAGGACATGGGAGAAGTCTTGCTATTAGTAGTCATGCGAATTTGGTATTCGTTCAATATTTTGATGAGATGTATGTTGTCTCTCCTCTAGTGGTGTTATGTGAACGTCGACTACATCACACTTCACCATTATTTGGGCCTAGAGGAAGGCATTGGGAAGTAATAAGTAGATGATGGGTTGCTAGAGTGACAGAAGCTTAAACCCTAGTTTATGCATTGCTTCGTAAGGGGCTGATTTGGATCCATATGTTTCATGCTATGGTTAGGTTTACCTTAATACTTTTGTTGTAGTTGCGGATGCTTGCAATAGAGGTTAATCATAAGTGGGATGCTTGTCCAAGTAAGGACACTACCCAAGCACCGATCCACACACATACCAAATTATCAATGTACCGAACGCGAATCATATGAGCGTGATGAAAACTAGCTTGACGATATTCCCATGTGTCATCGGGAGCGCTTTTCTCTATATAAGAGTTTGTCCAGGCTTGTCCTTTGCTACAAAAAGGATTGGGCCACCTTGCTGCACTTTATTTACTTTTGTTACTTGTTGCTTGTTACAAATTATCCTATCACAAAACTATCCGTTACCATTTATTTCAGTACTTGCAGAGAATACCTTGCTGGAAAGTGCTTATCATTTCCTTCTGCTCCTCGTTGGGTTCGACACTCTTACTTATCGAAAGGACTATGATAGATCCCCTATACTTGTGGGTCATCAGGACTCTTTTCTGGCGCCGTTTCCGGGGAGTGAAGCGCCTTTGGTAGGTGGAATTTGGTAAGGAAAAGTTTATATAGTGTGCTGAAATTTACTGTCACTTGTTACTATGGAAAGTAATCCTCTGAGGTGCTTGTTCGGGGTATCTTCACCCCGACCAGTAGAGCAAAGAGTTGCTCCTCAACCTACTCAACCTACTGAAAATGAAAATGAAAATGTCTGCTTTGAAATTCCTTCGGGTATGATAGAAAAACTGCTAGCTATTCCTTTTGTAGGAGATGGAACAAAGCATCCTGATGAGCATCTAATATATGTGGATGAAGTTTGTGGATTATTTAAGCTTGCAGGTTTACCCGGAGATGTTGTTAAGAAGAAGATATTCCCTTTATCTTTGAAGGGAGATGCATCGACATGGTATAGGCTATGTGATGATATGGGGTCATGGAACTACAAACGATTGAAATTGGAATTTCATCAGAAGTTTTATCCTATGCATCTTGTTCATTGTGATCGCAATTATATATATAATTTTTGGCCTCGTGAAGGAGAAAGCATCGCTCAAGCTTGGGGGAGGCTTATATTCATGCCCCAATCATGAGCTCTCAAGAGAAATGATTATTCAAAATTTATGTGCTCGGCTTTCTGACAACAATCGCACCATGCTCGATACTTCTTGTGTTGGCTCTTTTATGATGAAGACTATTGAATTCAAATGGGATTTATTGGAAAGAATTAAATGCAACTCTGAATATTGGGACCTCGACAAAGGTAAGGAGTCAGGTATGACACCTAGGTTTGATTGTGTTAAATCTTCTATGGATATCGATGTTTTTCGTAAGTTTAGCACTAAATATGGACTTGACTCTGAAATAGTAGCTTCTTTCTGTGAATCTTTTGCTACTTATGTTGATCTCCCCAAGGAGAAGTGGTTTAAATATCATCCTCCCATAGAAGTAAAAGTAGATGCACCTATTAAAGTTGAAGAAAATATTATCACTTATAATGATCCTATTGTTCCTACTTCGTATGTTGAGAAACCACCTTTTCCTATTAGGATAAAGGATCCTGATAAAGCTTCAACTGTGGTTCGTAAAAGAAATATTAAAACTTATACACCTCCTAAGCAAGTTAAAGTTGAACCTAATATTTCTATTGTTAAAGATCTCTTGTCTGATAATATTGATGGGCATGTTATTCATTTCCTTGATGAGACTGCTAGAATTGCTAAACCTTGTGCTAAAGATAAAAACAGACCTGTGGTAGGCATGACTGTTATTTCTGTTAAAATAGGAGATCATTGTTATCATGGCTTATGTGATATGGGTGCTAGTGATAGTGCAATACCTTACACCTTATACAAAAGAAATTATGCATGATATTGCACCCGCTGAGATAGAAGATATTGATGTCACAATTAAACTTGCCAATAGAGATACTATTTCACCTATGGGAATTGTTAGAGATGTTGAAGTCTTGTGTGGGAAAACTAAATATCCTGCTGATTTTCTTGTTCTTGGTTCCCCACAAGATAGCTTTTGTCCCATTATATTTGGTAGACCCTTCTTAAACACTGTTAATGCTAAGATAGATTGCAAAAAGGATGTTGTTACTATCGGTTTAGATGATATGTCTCATGAATTTAATTTCTCTAAATTTAGTAGACAACACCGTGACGAAGAATTACCTTGTAAGGATGAAATTATTGGTCTTGCTTCTAATGCCGTACCTCCTAGTGATCCTTTAGAACAATATTTGCTAGACCATGAAAATGATATGTTTATGAATGAAAGAAGGGAAATAGATGAAGTATTCTTTAAACAGGAACCTATTCTGAAACACAATTTGCCAGTTGAAATCCTAGGGGATCCTCCTTCACCCAAGGGTGATCCCGTGTTTGAGCTTAAACCGTTGCCTGATACTCTTAAATATGCTTATCTTGATGAGAAAAAGATATATCCTGTTATTATTAGTGCTAACCTTTCAGAACATGAAGAAGAGAGATTATTGAAAACTCTGAAGAAGCACCATGCTGCTATTGGGTATACTCTTGATGATCTTAAGGGCATTAGTCCCACTCTATGCCAACATAAAATAAATTTGGAAGAAGATGATAAACCAGTTCGTGATCATCAATGACGGCTGAATCCTAAAATGAAAGAACTGGTAAGAAAGGAAATACTAAAACTCCTTGAGGCAGGTATAATCTATCCCGTTGCTGATAGTCAGTGGGTAAGTCCTGTCCATTGTGTCCCTAAGAAAGGAGGTATTACTGTTGTACCCAATGATAAAGATGAATTGATTCCTCAAAGAATTATTACAGGTTATAGGATGGTAATTGATTTCCGCAAATTAAATAAGGCCACTAAAAAGGATCATTACCCCTTACCTTTTATCGATCAAATGCTAGAAAGATTATCCAAACATGCACATTTTTACTTTCTAGATGGTTATTCTGGTTTCTCTCAAATACCTGTGTCGGCCAAAGATCAATCAAAGACTACTTTTACTTGCCCTTTTGGTACTTTTGCTTATAGACATATGCCTTTTGGTTTATGTAATGCACCTGCTACCTTTCAAAGATGCATGATGGCTATATTCTCTAACTTCTGTGAAATGATTTGTGAGGTTTTCGTGGACGATTTCTCCGTCTATGGATCTTCTTTTGATGATTGCTTGAGCAACCTTGATCGAGTTTTGCAGAGATGTGAAGAAACTAATCTTGTCTTGAATTGGAAAAAGTGTCACTTTATGGTTAATGAAGGTATTGTCTTGGGGCATAAAGTTTCTGAAAGAGGTATTGAAGTTGATAAAGCCAAGGTTGATGCTATTGAAAAGATGCCATGTCCCAAGGACATCAAAGGGATAAGAAGTTTCCTTGGTCATGCCGGTTTTTATAGGAGGTTCATTAAGGACTTCTCCAAAATTTCTCGGCCTCTGACTAATCTCTCCCTAATAATAAAGCACAGATTGACTTTGTCGGGTTCACCGTCACAATACGCTTTCTTCCTGTGAATTAACGCTTTCAGTTTTTTCATCTATATTATTTTCGCTATCCGAGGTGGTACTATTTATAAGCCGTTTCGTACGTGTAGTTAAAAGTTCTTTTGGGGCGTCTTTTTTTAGATGTGGCCCACTCGGATCCTGTGTGTGCGCGTGTGTTTGAATATAAAAAAACAAAGAAAACAATTGCCAACGCAGGGATTCGATCCTTTGTCTACTGGGTGAGTGCAAACGCATCATACCGATCAGGCTACACTTGTAAAGGTGCTAATGTTGGCGTATTCTGGTAGCATCTGGCCTTTCAAGAATATAAGACGACGCGTACTCGGGCCGAAACAATGGGCCCGGGCGTGCTGGGCCGGCCGACTGCTGCGGCCGATGGTACAGACATTGGGGAGCAGGCTGCTGCTTCGGAAATTAAGCAAAGAATATGGCATGAATAAGAATTGTCCTTAACGAAACAAATGAAGGGGAGAGCAATAGCTATTATGCATAATTAGGCCAGCAAGAAAGGAAATAGACATCAATTGCTAATTACATGAGAAATAAAGAAGGAAGGAGAGAGAAAGAGAGAGGAAGGAAATAGACGGTAATTATGTGGAGTCGGCAAGAAAGGAAATATATATTTTTCCATGATAAATAAAAAAGGAAGGAGAAAGGAAATAGACGGTAATTATTGTGAGCCCCATATTAATCTCATGAGTAATTAACAGGCCGACAATTTGGATTCCTCACATGCATGATATAAGGAAACAAAGATAAATAAAATAGACACTAATTGCATGAGAAATAAAGAAGAAAAGAGAAAGGAAAACAAGAGGAACTAAACAGATGGCAATTACAATTTTTTTTGAAGGAGGTGCGGATATCAATGGCAGGCGTGTAGTGCCCCATTCATATCTTATGAATAAAACGATGTGGCATATTTTTCGTGCTTGACACTCACTAAATTCATGCAATTTTTTCTTTTGTTGCAACAGAGAGTGTGACATGTTTTCCTTACACTTATAATCCTTACTAAATGTGCACTAAATTTATAACACATGGAACGTTATATTTGCGCATACAGTCCCTGCTAAATTTATGTCAATTGTTTCAACTGTTGTAACCCACGGGCATCTATACAATTTTTTTATATTTATATAAATGGAGGTATAATCTTATTGGTCCTCCCATTTCGTATGTCCATGGAATTTTTCATATTGAGCTAGGCTATTCTACCGATCATCTGTCCTGGGCCACTTGGCCTCTGCCCCATTGGTACGTGTAGCGTTCCACCAATAGAAAAAACAGTGCCCTGCCAACCTATCCATGCGACCCGGCCCAACAAATCAAACCCGCCATCCCGTCTAGGATATGAGGCAAAAATCGTTGACCTCTAACTCGCAACCTACACTGTTTTTTGTGTTGATCGTTAGCCCGCAAAAAAGGTGTTGATCATTTTAAACTAAAGTTAAATTTGGTGGTTGTTTGTGTCCTTCACAGACTGGTACTAAACTATTATGATGTAAATCCGGATACCACAAACACAAGGCGCAAGAATTAGATTGTGCAGATGTGGCCGGGATCTCAAACGCGACCATTCGCTGGTCTTTCCATGCGGGCGATGCAATTTTGTATTGGTTCCAAGCTCAGGTGGAACGTTCGCTGTGTAGTGAACATCGTGACCGATGTCGTGGTTCTAAGTCTGACATGTAGAGGCAAGATCCTAGCTATGGAGGAGTTGTGCACGCGAGTTTTACGAGTTCAGGCCCTTCTCAGAGGAAGTAACAGCCCTAGGTCTCGGAGCCCGGAGGCGGTCGACTGGATTATATGCGTGTGTCTTACAAGGGGTGTGAACCCTTGTCCCAGAGGAGGGGGGTGGCTTATATAGAGTGCGCCAAGACCTCAGCTCCTCCGTTACACAGGGTTCAATGTCATAAAGAGAGAGCGTTACAAGTAACGTCTATAATAAAGTGCTACAAATGATCATTAAATATACGAGTGAATGCCCGACCGTTGCTGTGTAGAACGGCTTTAGGTCTTCTTGTATGTCGAGTGGTCTTTTACATGGTCGATTGGTTGAATAGTCGAGTGACGCAAAGAAGGAGTAGTCTCCGAGTGAATGGTAGGTCGAGTGGATTGCACTCGACACCTTTATTGGGTCCACCTCGTTTACTCTTGAACTTCTTTGCTTCTAAGACAAGGACCTTGGGTAGGACGTATAGGTCAGGCCTATTACCCTACCCCAGGTCTATGTCCTCATCATTAGCCCCCGAATGGATTGAGGTCCGAGTGGAAAGAAGGTTGAAGTTGATCTTGCCTTGACTCTTGCCTTTCTCAAGAATTCATCTCCGAATGGAGGCCAGTGTTGAAACTTCCGGCTTCATTTCAGTCGCCTCGATCGATTCAGCAATTACCGATTGGTTTTTATAACATCGCCTGTCGAGTGTTACCTTTGATGTGAGATCTTTGGCGTGATCCGTTGCCGAGGATCCCAGATTTCGTGGGATTCGAAATTTCGGTAGGAGCACGCCGGACGGAACACGCCGTGGTGAGCGGAGTGGATAGACAGAGCGTTTCGATTTCTGCGCCACCTTTTTCGCCACGTACCCTGCGCATGACTGTTTGAGGGATTTGACAGGATCGCCCGGACCCACGCGTCAGCCACTCGGAAGTGGGCCTTTAAAAGCGGCAAGACCGAGGCATCCGCACTGTGCGTGCCCATTCTCTTTCTTCTTACTCTTGCTCCTTTACCCCACCCGGCTTCTCCACTCTCAATGCCACTGCTCCGCCGCCATGGGAAAGGAGAGAACAGCGGTGTTGGAACGCGTGAAGAAGGCGACGGGGGCGGCGAAAAGTAGGAAGGTGAATCGGGGGTCTTCATCACCCTCGGGGCTGCCATCGGGTTGGATCCAAGGAGATTGGATCCGATCTTCGCTTCGACAGGAAGACTTGGATGATATGGCCGAGTTAGGGCTGATCATCCACGAGTCTGCGCGGCTGCCGGAGGGGGAAACGGAACCGCATCCGTGACCGGGTGAGTGCGTCCTGCTCGCCACCCACGTCGACCGCGGCTTCTCGCTTCCTCCCCACCCCTTCTTTCGAGGTTTCTTGAATTTCTTTGGGGCCCAACTCCATCATTTTACTCCCAACACCATCACGTATCTTGTCGCGTTCATATCCATGTGCGAGAATTTCCTGGGGTGTCGACCGCACTGGGGTCTTTTCAAGCACATCTTTACCATCCTCTCCCAATCTGTGAAGAAAGCGAACTCGAATGACGAGAAAACCCATGTTATCCAGATGTGTTGGGGTCTGGGTATTCAGAAGAGGAAAAGAAGTTCCTTTCCCTCAATGACTCTTCCGGACTCGATCAGGGGCTGGCAGTCGACCTGGTTCTACTGCCAGGACATCGTGACGCCAGGCTAGTCGACTGGACTTCCCCCTTTCTCTTTTGATCGAGTCCAAACTCCATCTTCGTTGAAAGTGACTGCCGAGGAGAAGGCAGAGACAGGTATGCTCATCGAGAGAGTGGTTCAGTTGATCAACCAAGGGGTCACTGGCATGGATCTACTAGAGGTGTTCCTTAGTCGGCGCATCCAACCACTCCAAGCTCGTGACCACGCCATGTGGATGTACTCTAGGGCTGGTGACACCGCTCGGGTTCATCCGGAAGAGGTGGAGGCCAAGACAGTGGCCGAGTGGCTGAAGGGTATCACCGGGAACAAGGACAACCCCAGGGGCGCCAGGAGAGTCAACCCTTTTAGTGACAGAAACCAACCAGACAAGGTTTGGCCATCTCAACTGAGTTTTTTAGACGTGTTTTCCGATTGTTTGTCGACCCGAGTGACTTGCAGTTGGCTCCTTGTTTTGTAGATCTACACGGAGATGTATTCAATGCCCAATGGTGAGCAAGCTCTGGAGCAAGACCAAGAGGGCGAGGACAGTGCGGAGGAGAGCGGCGAGTGGGAGTCACCAGCCGATGATGATGAAGCTGAGAGTGATGAGTCAGGCAACGAGGAAGTAGCCGACTCACCGCCTTGTTCTGAACATCGATCCAAGCAGCACCATGATCCCATAGGTAGGTGCAGTAAAGCTATGGCGTCGAATGCTCCATCTCAAAAACGCGCTCGGTCTCCGACTCTAGAATTGGCTGAGAAGGTCACCAAGCAGCCCAAGGCCAATCCTTCGAAGGCTCGGAAGACCTTGCCCAGAATCAAGATGGACGTTCCTGTAGCTTCTGGGTAAATATTTTTCCCGTATTTTCTTGTTCCGACTGACTTTTTTGTTCTGACCGAGTGGATGATGAACCTTTTCAGCCCGGCCTCGGCTGCGACTGACATGGACATCGACAAGAATCCGGTCTACGAGGAAACCAACGACGTAGCTACCTCCAAAGCCAGTAAGTCTGCCCGATTCGAATTCGTTTGGTCGACTGGACTGTTTGCCAGCTATCCGTACGACTTTCTCTGTTTATTGCAGTACCGCGTGACATTGTTGTGCTCCCGGATGATGAAGAAGAAGCACCGCTGAGGGGGAGGAGGAGGAAAGACAAGGAACTGTGCGGGACAGCGCCTGAGGTCCAGATTCTTTAGTCGACCGTGACGCCTGGGATGGCAGTCGAGCAATCGACAGATCCGGCTCGAACCAACGTCACCTTCGTTGTCCCTCTGTCGACTGGTTGTCCATCAGGATCAGCTGCTCAGACTCATGCTGCACCGATACAACTCCACGCTTCAGATCCTGCAGCTGCTTCGACTGCTCTGCTAGCATCGCTTTTTACTGCGTATCGGACTCCGGACGACCCATCGACTGCTGCCAAGGAAGCTCTTCTTCAGTTAAATCTTGTGATGGGGCAAATGAAAGTGGTGCATGAGGCCAGCCAGGTGGCCTTCAATGCCGGAGCTGCTCTGCAAACCAATGTCCAGGTTAGTTGGTCATACTTCTCGTCTGATCACCCACTGGGGTGTGGTTGTTTTGAAATTGTATAAGTCACTTTGGATCGACTCAAGCTGAATCTTCGAACTAGTGGGGGCACTCTGAGTGCACCCATTGGGTGTAGTCCCCGAGACCAGAGTTGACCGCGAGCGGTCGACTGTGGTCTGAGAATCTGTACTTTCTTTTTTACAACTCGCGCTGGGCGGACCATGCCGAGTGGAATTAAAACCAGTGGGGGCACGCTAAGTGCACCCACTGGGTGTAGCTAGTCCCCGAGACCATAGTTGACTGCGGGTAGTCGACTGTGGTCTGAGAACCTGAACCTCTTTTTTTTGAAAGTTTGATTCAATGGTAGTCTTGGAGTAGCTGTCGCAGTGGTGTCTTTCATTTCAGTCGACTGACGAGTCTTGTGTGTTGGCTGCAGAAATCCTGTGATCTCGGTGCTCAACTCTCTATGCTGAACTAGCAACAAATCAGCCTCAGCCTTGATCTGGAACTTGCCAAAAAGAATCTCAAGACTGCTCGCGATGAAGTAGCTGCCATGGGAGGTAACCAATCATGAACTTTTTATCTTACTGTTGCTGGCACTTTTCCTTTCCGTTTTTTTGAACCAAGTGACTCCACTCGAGCAGATGTACATAGTGAAAACCGTCAACTCCAAGCCCGTCTGAAGACTGTTATTTCTTTAGAGAAAATGAAGCAGGCTTTGGAGAAGAAGGATCTGGATCTTGCTGCTGCACAGAAGGAAGCATGAGATAAAACTGTGCTTGCCGACAAGAAGCTTTCTTCGGTCGACAAGCTAGAAGAAGAGAATTCCAAACTAAAGACTGCTATTTCCGATGCCAATCGGGAGGTCGAGCGACTGAAGAAGGACAAGGACAAGTTGACTGACGAGCTTGGGAGCCTCAAAGTTAAGAAGGGCGAGTTGGAGTCTTATCTGGGCCAGCTTGCTGCAAAGCTAGTCTTAAACCTTGAAGGTCCTGATGGTTGACTGACTTGTTTTTGTCGACTGTCAAGTCTAATTATATCGTCGACTCACCATTCACTCGACTGTGCAGAGTTTTGTCAAGACTTTGAAGCGGAAACTGGGCGGGTCGAGACGGGTCTTGACCCCATAAACTATCCAGTCGAGGATGATGTTGTGATGAATGTGCTGCGGTTGGAATCTCGCATGGACAGCGCGGTTACTTATCTTGCCCGCCTGAAAGCGGCGATGACTCGGGTTGATGCTGAACTCTGGCCTCAGGCGGAACTGTCCCAAGATCTTGAGTCCCTGATGGCTCGACTGAATCAAATCCCTGACCGAGTGCAAGAATGGAAGAAGTCATATGCTCACTGTGGTGCTGATGTCGCGTTGTCCCTGGTCCGAGTGCACTTCAAAGACGTCAAAGAAGACAAGTTGGTGGAACTCAAGGTTGCTAAGACCAAGAGACACACTTTCCAGTCCTTCATGGAGACTTTCCTTGAGGCCGCCACTCGGATTGCAGACAGTATAGACCTTGACAGTTTCTATGACCCGGCCAGTCCTTCTCCTAACGTGTGACCGAAAAACATTATGCTCCACCTTTATTTGCCTTGGAATGCCGAGTGACTGTGTAACCATTAAACTCCTTCGGGCTTGATGCTCGAATACTTTTGATTCGTCATTTGGAACTTTTAGGATCTATCTGAACTTGATTTATTTCCGAATATGCTTGTTTTTGCCTTCGTGTGGAAATTGCTCTTTGAGATGTAGCCCTGAAGTGGAGACTTCAATCGACCTGCGCCTCGTCGTCCCTGCGGACAGAGATGGAGCGCACGATGTATTTTTGGCGTAGCTAGGGGAAGAAGGCCGCGGTCGACCTGCACCTCGTCGCCCTTGCAGATAGGGATGGAGCGTACGTTGTACTTGTGGCATAGCTCGGAGAAGAAGGCCGCGGTCGACCTGCACCTCGTCGCCCTTGCAGATAGGGATGGAGCGCACATTGTACTTGTGGCGCAGCTCCTAAGGAGAAGGTTACAGTCGACCTGCACCTCGTCTTCCTTGCTGATAGGGATGGAGCGCACGTTGTATTTGTGGCGCAGTTCCAAAGGAGAAGGTTGTAGTCGACCTGCACCTCGTCGTCCTTGCAGATAGGGACGGACTTTAAACCTCAGGCGAGTACTGTACTACAGCTAGGCCTCCGAGTGGGAGGGTTGCTCACCACTCGGTAGGATTTTTTAATCTTAGGCGAGTACTGGACTGCAGCTAAGCCTCCGAGTGGGAGGGTTGCTCACCACTCGGTAGGATTTTACAAACTTAGGCGAGTACTGGACTGCAGCTAAGCCCCCGAGTGGGAGGCTTGCTCACCACTCGGTAGGATTTTTTAAACTTAGGCGAGTACTGGACTTCAGCTAAGCCCCCGAGTGAGAGGCTTGCTCACCACTCGCTAGGATTTTTTAAGCTTAGGCAAGTACTGGACTGCAGCTAAGCCCCCGAGTGAGAGGCTTGCTCACCACTCGGTAGGATTTTTTAAACTTAGGTGAGTACTGGACTGCAGCTAAGCCCCCGAGTGGGAGGGTTGCTCACCACTCGGTAGGATTTTTTAAACTTAGGCGAGTACTGGACTGCGACTAAGCCCCCGAGTGAGTGGCTTGCTCACCACTCGGCAGGATTTTTTAAACTTAGGCGAGTATTGGACTGCAGCTAAGCCTCCGAGTGGGAGGGTTGCTCACCACTCGGTAGGATTTTTTAATCTGAGGCGAGTACTGGACTGCAGCTAAGCCTCCGAGTGGGAGGGTTGCTCACCACCCGGTAGGATTTTACAAACTTAGGTGAGTACTGGACTACAGCTAAGCCCCCGAGTAGGAGGCTTGCTCACCACTCGGTAGGATTTTCCAAACTTAGGCGAGTACTGGACTGCAGCTAATCCCCCGAGTGGGAGGCTTGCTCACCACTCGGTAGGATTTTTTAAACTTAGGCGAGTTCTGGACTGCACCTAAGCCCCCGACTGAGAGGCTTGCTCACCACTCGGTAGGATTTTTTAAACTTAGGCGAGTACTGGACTACAGCTAAGCCCCCGAGTGAGAGGTTTGCTCACCACTCAGTAGGATTTTACAAACTTAGGCGAGTACCGGACTGCAGCTAAGCCCCCGAGTGGGAGGCTTGCTCACCACTCGGTAGGATTTTTTAAACTTAGGCGAAACGGATTCGCAGCTAAGCCCCCGAGTGAGAGGCTTGCTCACCACTCGGTAGGATTTTCTTTTGAACTTAGGTGAAATGGATTCGCAGCTAAGTCACCCACTGGGGGATTTTAGACGCAAATAAAAGCAACAACAATCGTTCAAGAGGACTGTAAAGCTCTTGTCTTTGATAAGCAAATTACAAAGGTATTTCTTATTACATTTTATTCGAACGAGTACTTAAGTATAAAAGGGGTGGAGTAGCTCCGCATTCCAAGCCCGTGGCTCGTCCTTCTTATGCTCGACATTATAAAGGTGGTATGCTCCATTGTGGAGCACTCTGGTGACAATGAAGGGACCTTCCCAAGCCAGGGCGAGCTTGTGTGGTTTCTGCTGATCCACTCGAAGAACCAAGTCACCCTCTTGAATGGCTCGACCCTTCACGTGTCTAGCATGGAATCTACACAAGTCTTGCTGATAAATGGTCGACCGGATCAAGGCCATCTCTCTTTCCTCCTCTAGGAGGTCGACTGCATCTTGCCGAGCTTGTTCTGCTTCATCTTCAGAGAAGAGCTCAACTCGTGGTGCATTATGAAGAAAGTCACTCGGTATAACAACTTCAGCTCCATAGACCAAGAAGAATAGAGTTCGGCCAGTCGACCGATTGGGAGTTGTCCTCAAACCCCAAAGAACTGATGGAAGTTCATCAACCCAGGCGCCCACTGCGTGCTTGAGATCTCGCATCAGTCGGGGTTTCAGTCCTTTGAGAATCAGGCCATTTGCTCTTTCTGCTTGTCCATTCGACTGGGGATGGGCGACTGAAGCATAGTCGACTCGTGTGCCTTGTGAGGCGCAGAAGGTTCTGAACTCATCAGAATTGAAGTCCGATTAGTTGTCAGTGATGATGTTGTGCGGAACCCCATTTCTGAATGTCAACTCTCTGATGAAGCTGACAGCGGTACTAGCTTCAAGATTCTTAATAGGCTTGGCTTCGATCCATTTGGTAAACTTGTCGACTGCTACAAACACATGAGTGAAGCCACTCCTACCAGTCCTCGGTGGACCAACCATGTCCAATCCCCAAACAGCAAAGGGCCAGACGAGTGGAATGGTCTTCAGGGCTGATGCAGGTTTGTGCGACATATTGGAGTTTAACTGGCAGCCTTCACATGTGTCGACTATATCTTTCACCATTTCATTTGCTCGTGGCCAGTAAAATCCAGCTCGGTATGCTTTAGCCACAATGGTCCGAGAGGACGCATGGTGACCACAGGTCCCCGAATGGATGTCGTGGAGGATCACTCGACCTTCTTCTGGCGTTATGCATTTCTGGCAGACCCCAGTTGCACTTTCTTTGAACAGTTGTCCTCTTATTACAGTAAAGGCCTTGGATAGATGGACGATCTGTCGAGCCTCTTCTTCATCCTCTGGAAGCTCTTTCCTAAGGATATATGCAATGTATGGCACTGTCCAGTCGGGAGTGATGACCAACACCTCCATGATCAAGTCGACCATGGTTGGGACCTCGACTTCAGTCGGATCTGTGGCACTCTTAGGCTGCGGGGGCTCTTCAGCGAGGGGATCTTCTTGAACTAAAGGTGCATGAATATGCTCCAGGGACACATTACTGGGAATAGCTTCTCTCTTGGAGCCTATCTTTGCTAAATCATCTGCTACTTGATTTTTTAGTCGGGGTATATGATGGAGCTCTAACCCTCAAACTTCTTTTCCAACTTCCTCACCGTGTTGCAGTAACCAGTCATGGCTGGGATTCTGACGTCCCACTCCTTCATCACTTGATTGACTACCAAATCTGAGTCGCCATAGACCATGAGGTGACGGACGCTGAGTGAGATGGCCATACGCAACCCATACAAGAGTGCTTCATATTCTGCTTCGTTATTGGAGGAATCAAAGTGAATCTGGAGGACATATCTGAGCTTGTCTCCTCGGGGGGATACCAGTACCACCCCAGCACCGGAACCATTCAGCATCTTGGAACCATCAAAGAGCATGGTCCAGTGCTCCGAGTGAACTTGAGTCGGCAGTTGTTGTTCAATCCACTCGGCGAGGAAATCCGCTATTGCTTGGGACTTGATAGCTTTCTTTGCCTCGAACTTGATATCTAAGGGAAGGAGTTCAATCGCCCACTTTGCCACTCGACCAGTTGCATCTCTGTTGTTCAGAATCTCTGATAATGGAGCGTCGCTGACGACTATAATGGAGTGATTAGAGAAGTAATGTGCAACCTTCTTCATGGTCATATAAATCCCATAAACAAGCTTCTGATAATGTGGATATCTTTGCTTTGACGGAGTCAAAACTTCAGAGACATAGTATACTAGGCGTTGAACTTTGTAGGCTTTTCCTTCTTCTTCCCGCTCGACCGTAAGTACTGTACTGACGACTTGTCCAGTGGCTGCAATGTAAAGCAGTAAAGGCTCTTTGCAGATTGGAGCAGCAAGCACCGGCTGGGTGGAAAGCAGGGCTTTAAGCTCTGCAAATGCTACATCAGCTTCAGGAGTCCACTCGAACTTATCTGACTTCTTCATCGGTCGGTAAAGAGGCAGCGCCTTTTCATCGAGGCGAGAAATGAATCGACTTAGGGTGGCCAAACAACCAGTAAGCTTCTGGACATCATGCACACGCACAGGGTGTTTCATCTGGAGTATGGCACCCACTTTCTCTGGGTTAGCGTCAATCCCTCGTTCGGAAACGAGAAAACCGAGTAATTTTCCGCCTGGATCTCCAAATGTGCACTTTGATGGATTAAGCTTGATATCATACCTTCTGAGGTTGGCAAAGGTTTCAGCAAGGTCAGCCAGTAGGTCGGAACCTTTACGTGACTTGACCACAATGTCATCCATGTATGCTTCCACATTCCGACTGATCTGAGTGAGCAAGCACTTCTGAATCATCCGCATGAATATGGCTCCAGCGTTCTTCAAATCGAATGGCATAGTGACATAACAGAAGCACCCAAATGGGGTGATGAAAGCTGTTTTTATCTCATCGGCTCCATACAGACGGATCTAATGATACCTGGAATAAGCGTCCAAAAGGGACAAACGCTCACACCCCGCAGTCGAGTCGACTATTTGGTCGATGCGAGGGAGAGGAAAGTGATCTTTCAGGCAGGCCCGATTGATATGTTTGAAGTCGATGCACATGCGAAGTGAGTCGTCCTTCTTTGGGACCATGACAACATTAGCTAACCACTCGGAGTGGTAAATCTCTCGGATAAACTCAGCTGCCAGAAACTGAGCCACTTCTTCACCGATTGCCTTTCTCTTCTATATGGCGGACCGTCGAAGATGTTCTTTGACCGGTTTCACCTTTGGGTCGACTCGCAAACGATGCTCAGCCAGTCCCCTGGGAACACCTGGCATGTCGAAAGGTTTCCATGCAAAGATGTCCCAGTTCTCATGGAGGAACTGGATGAGCGCTTCTTCCTATTTGGAGTCGAGTGTTGTTGAAATGTGAGTCAGAGCAGCATTGGGATCCGTTGGATGAATATGAATCGGCTTCGTTTCACCAGACGAATGGAATGCTGAATCTGTGGCAGGCTTCTTAGGTCGCAACAAATCACTCGGATCTGCATTTTTTTGATACTCCTGCAGCTCCACTACTGCCATCTGTGCATCGGCGATCTTTGAGCCTTTCTGGAAGCACTCTTCTGTCTTGTTTTGACTGCCAGTGATAGTGATCACCCCTTTAGGACCAGGCATCTTCAATTTGAGGTACACATAACATGGTCGAGCTATAAAACGTGCATAAGCTGGCCTGCCTAGAATAGCATGATAAGCACTCTGGAAATCCACAACTTCAAATGTCAACTTTTCTTTGCGGTAATTCTTGGAATCACCGAAAACTACATCAAGGTCGATCTGGCCGAGTGAAACAACCTTCTTGCCAGGAATAACTCCATGGAAACTCATATTACTTTCACTGAGTCTGGACATCGGAATGCCCATTCCTTTCAACGTCTCTGCATATAGTATATTCAGACCACTGCCACCATCCATCAGAACCTTAGTCAATCGAGTGCCTTCGACTACTGGGTCGACCACCAGCGCTTGCCTCCCAGGGTGGCTATGTGCGCTGGGTGATCGGACTGGTCGAATGTAATGGCAGTCTGAGACCACTTCAAATAACTGGGTGTCACCGGAGTGACCATGTTCACTTCTCTGTTGATGACTTTCAGTCGACTCTTACTCTCAACATCAGCGAAAATCATCAGAGTGGAATTGACGTGGGGGTAACCATCGTCGTCCTCCTCATCATCCTCAACTTTGTCCGCTTCCTTCTCCTTTTCCTTGGGCTGTTTCTCTCGGAATTGCTGGATTAGGAGTCGACACAGTCGAGTGGTATGCTTTGGGTAAATGAAATTACCCTCTTCATCTTTTTTGGTGTGAATGTGGCATGGTAAATCTAGCACATCATTTCCATCTTGATCTTTTACTTTCTTGGGGTTCCACGGCCCTTTGTGTTTCCCTTTGAACTTTCCTTGAGTCACGGCTAAGGCTTCACCAGGAGCCGCTGGCTCGGCTTTGCGCTTCTGCTTCCGACTGGAGTTCCCTCCTCCGGTTTCGTGGGCGACTGTTTTGTGCTTGCCACTCTGGAGTTGGTCTTCTTCTTCACCATTGGCGTACTTGGTGGAAATCTCCATCATCCGAGTCAGAGTCATATCTCCTGTCCGACCGAATTTCAGATTCAACTCCCGATACTTAACACCTTCTTTGAAGGCACAAATTGCCTGGTGATCTGACACATTCTCCACTGTGTGGTGCAACATGATCCATCTCTGGATATAATATCTCAAAGTTTCATTCGGTTTCTGAACGCAACACTGCAATTCTGTCAGCCCTGCCGGCCGTTTGCAAGTACCTTCAAATGTTCTAACAAATACTCGGGCAAGATCTTCCCAAGTATAAATACTACCAGGCGCTAACTCATTCAGCCACGCTCTGGCCGAGCCCTCTAATATCAAAGGAAGGTGCTTCATGGCCACTTCATCGTTGCCACCACCAATTTGTACAGCCACTCGATAATCCTCAAGCCAAGTGTTAGGCTTGGACTCGCCAGTGAACTTACTGACTCCAGTCGCCAACCTGAAGTTGGGAGGAATCACCGCAGCCTTGATGGCTCTGCCAAAGCACTCTGGACCTGAGACATGTACCCTACTGCTGGTTGGGAAATCTCTGTCGTGACCTTCTCTGTGAGCTCTGTTTCTGTCGACTAGACCCTGAACGAGAATAGATCTTGCATCAAAGCCCGGCTCCCTGGGGTTGACAGAATCCTTCACCCACCGTTGTGAGGAAATCTGTCATCATGCTGCTGAGGCATGTATGACCCACCCCTTGGGGGAGGCGTGGGCACTCGACGACGATCATCGTGATCGAGTCGGTGATCATACTGCTCGCGGTTTCTGTACTGATCTCGCCGGTCCCCAAGTCCTTCATGCCTCGGGGGCGATCTCGGGCTGTGAGCAGACTGGACTGTGTCTACAACCACGGATTTGCTATGGGTCCTATTCCGCGACTGAGATACTGTTGTATTCTGCTCTCCCGCCGCACGGAGCAAAGCCCAGATCTGCACCAAACCTCGACCAGCTTCTGACTGGGAAGGTTGGATTGACTCCGCTATTCGGGCCGCAGCTGCGAGATTCTGGATCGGAGTTCGGTATACTTGAGTCGGAGGCGGAAAAAGTTGGCGTCGACTGGACTCGGGGATACACTGCTGAGCACGCTCGTCGAGTGCGAGCTGGAGGTTCTCTAGTCGAGTGCGCTCAGCCAAGTTGGTCAGGTGCTCCTCCTCCAAGGCCTGGGCCTCAGGGGTTTCTCCAACGATAGGAGTATGAAGCACATCCATGTTTTGGCGGCGAAGTTCTTCCCTTTGCTGCGAAGAGAGGGGTTCGGGGCGGTTCTCTTCGTGAACACGGATCACCGTCCCCATCGCATCCGTCTTCACGGGTGAAGCCAGGAGGCCTGCATGGTCCATTGACCATCAAAACTTCCGCCACGGGGTCGCTGCTGTCGCACTCGGATGCAGTCTCTACGGAGCCAGTCAAACAGGCCGTAGAGAGTTTCGTCGGGCTCGATTGCCGCGACTTGGGGGGTGGCCGACTAGAGAGCCACCGCATGGCTCACCCACCGCTGAAGCCTCGATCGACTGGAACGTTTGCTCCGGTGGGCTGCAGGGAGGGAAGTCAGCACAGGAGCTGAGCGATACTGAGTCGACGGCTGCCGCAGGAGGACGCCACGGATGCACGCGCGAAAGTGCGTTGCCCCGCGGACGGGGAGCGCCTCGACGTCAAGTGGTGCTTCCTGGAGCCAAGCGGAGTCGTCGGCGATGAACACGAGCGCACCGAGACGGATCTTGCAGCCCTCGGCCAAACCTCCGCCTGAAACCATGTTGATGGGGATCGGGAAAATCACAACTTCTCCAACAAGTCGCTAAGACACCTGCCCCACGGTGGGCGCCAATTGTCGTGGTTCTAAGTCTGACAGTAGAATGGGGGTAGGGATGTAGAGGCAAGATCCAAGCTATGGAGGAGTTGTGCACGTGAGTTTTACGAGTTCAGGCCATTCTCAGAGGAAGTAACAGCCCTAGGTCTCGGAGCCCGGAGGCGGTCGACTGGATTATATGCGTGTGTCTTACAGGGGGTGTGAACCCTTGTGCCAGAGGAGGGGGGTGGCTTATATAGAGTGCGCCAAGACCTCAGCTCCCCTCCGTTACACAGGGTTCAATGTCATAAAGAGAGAGCATTACAAGTAATGTCTATAATAAAGTGCTACAAATGATCATTAAATATACGAGTGTATGCCCGACCGTTGCTGTGTAGAATGGCTTTAGGTCTTCTTGTACGTCGAGTGGTCTTTTACATGGTCGAGTGGTTGAATAGTCGAGTGACGCAAAGAAGGAGTAGTCTCCGAGTGAATGGTAGGTCGAGTGGATTGCACTCGACACCTTTATTGGGTCCACCTCGTTTACTCTTGAACTTCTTTGCTTCTAAGACAAGGACCTTGGGTAGGACGTATAGGTCAGGCCTATTACCCTACCCCAGGTCTATGTCCTCATCAACCGACAATGATAATAAAGAAAAAAAGTGGCAACAAGGATGGAGGTACTAGGGGTGATAATTTGTTTCTTCCATTGCAACGCACAGGTACTTTTGCTAGTTTATTACAAAAAGATATACCATTTGTCTTTGATGATGATTGTGTAGAAGCATTTGAAATACTTAAGAAAGCATTGATCTCTGCACCTATTGTTCAGCCACCTGATTGGAATTTACCCTTTGAAATTATGTGTGATGCTAGTGATTATGCTATAGGTGTTGTTCTAGGGCAAAGAGTTGATAAGAAATTAAATGTTATTCAATATGCTAGTAAAACCCTAGACAATGCTCAAAGAAATTATGCTACTACTGAAAAGGAATTCTTAGCGGTTGTATTTGCTTATGATAAGTTCAGACCTTGTATTGTTGATTCTAAAGTAACTATTCACACTGATCATGCTGCTATTAAATATCTTATGGAAAAGAAAGATGCTAAACTTAGACTTATTAGATGGGTTCTCTTGCTACAAGAATTTGACTTACATATTGTTGATAGAAAGGGAGCTAAGAACCCCATTGCAGACAACTTGTCCAGGTTAGAAAATGTGCTTGATGACCCACTACCTATTGATGATAGCTTTCCTAATGAGCAATTAAATGTCATAAATACTTCTCAAACTGCTCCATGGTATGCTGATTATGGTAATTACATTGTTGCTAAGTTTATACCACCTAGTTTCACATACCAGCAAAAGAAAAAGTTCTTCTATGATTTCAGGCATTACTTTTGGGATGACCCACATCTTTATAAAGAAGGAGTAGATGGTGTTATTAGACGTTGTGTACCTGAGCATGCATGAGCAGGAACAGATCCTACGCAAGTGTCACTCCGAAGCTTATGGAGGACACCATGCTGGAGATAGGACTGCACATAAGGTATTGCAATCTGGTTTTTATTGGCCTACTCTCTTCAAGGATGCCCGTAAGTTCATCTTATCTTGTGATGAATGTCATAGAATTGGTAATATTAGTAGACGTCAAGAAATGCCTATGAACTATTAACTCATTATTGAACCATTTGGTGTTTGGGGCTTTGACTATATGGGACCTTTCCCTTCCTCTAATGGATATACACATATTTTAGTTGCTGTTGATTATGTTACTAAGTGGGTAGAAGCTATTCCAACTAGTAGTGCTGATCATAACACTTCTATTAAAATGCTTAAAGAAGTTATTTTTCCAAGATTTGGAGTCCTTAGATATTTAATGACTGATGGTGGTTCACATTTTATTCATGGTGCTTTCCGTAAAATGCTTGCTAAATATGATGTTAATCATAGAATTGCATCCCCTTATCACCCTCAGTCTAGTGGTCAAGTAGAATTGAGTAATAGAGAGCTCAAATTAATTTTGCAAAAGACTGTTAATAGGTCTAGAAAGAATTGGTCCAAGAAACTTGATGATGCATTATGGGCCTATAGAACTACATATAAAAATCCTATGGGTATGTCTCCGTATAAAATGGTCTATGGAAAAGCATGTCATTACCTCTCGAACCAGAACACAAGGCATATTGGGCTATTAAAGAGCTCAATTATGATTTTAAACTTGCCAGTGAGAAGAGGTTATTTGATATTAGCTCACTTGATGAATGGAGAACCCAAGCCTACGAAAATGCCAAGTTGTTTAAAGAAAAAGTTAAAAGATGGCATGATAAAAGAATACAAAAGCGGGAGTTTAATGTAGGTTATTATGTATTGCTATACAACTCTCGTTTAAGATTTTTTGCAGGAAAACTTCTCTCTAAATGGGAACATCCTTACGTTATCGAGGAGGTCTATCGTTCCGGTGCCATAAAAATCAACAACTTCGAAGGCACAAATCCGAAGGTGGTGAACGATTAAAGAATCAAACATTATTCTCACGTAATCCCATAAATATTGAAACCAATGTTATTGAAACCGTAACCCCGGAGGAATACATAAGGGACACTTTCCGGAACGTTTCAGACTCCGAAAAGGAATAGGTATGTGGTACGGTAGGTAAACCGACTCCAAAACAATTCTAAAGGCAATATGTCTCCATTTTGGAATATTTAGAAAAATAGAAAAATAAGAAGCAGTCCGGGAAGGACACGAGGGCTCCACGAGGGTGGAGGGCGCGCCCCCCTACCTCGTGGGCACCTCGTGCGCTTTCCGGACTCCGTCTTCTTACATGATGCATATTTGGTCGGTAAAAATTCATTATATAATCTCCCGGGGGCTTTGACTCCCGTATCACGCAAAAATCTCCTGTCTTTGTTTCGAGCTGTTTTTCTGACAGATCCAGGTCGTCATGTCGTCTTCAAGTGCCCCTAAGGACCAGTTCTTCGAGAAGGTCATCAACCCCTACCTCGCAGAAGTGATGCAACACGCTCAAACCATTGAGATGCATGAGGGGTTGTTGCACATCCGCGATGCTGAGGGACCAAGGAAGACCGGAAGCACGGAGGCCAGGCTCGAGGCATTGGAGCAAGAAGTTTTCAAGTGTCGGGAGATGGTGGAGCGTGGACTTGATTCCAATGACATTATGATCACGGAGTTCACCAACAACCACAAGCTGGACGTCAAGGACATTGGGGAGTCCATCTTCAAGCTTCATGAGAAAATCGAGCACCTCCAAGCCCAGATTTATGACCTACAAAACCAAAACTGTGAGTATGAATATAGATTCAAGAGGATGAGTTTGGCTGCAGATTTGAGGTTTCAGGAGACTCGATCATCCTTCTATGATGGTGAGTCTATGCCCTGGAAGAAGGACGGCAAGCCTACACAATCAACAAAATCACCACCTTCTTCATCAACAAAGGAGACATAATCACATGGGTATGGGCACTCCCCTTGGCAACTGCCAAGCTTGGGGAGTGCCCCGGTATCGTATCACCATCACCTTTATCTTTACTGTTTTCCTTAGTTTGATCCTTTTGATAATATCTTGATCTAGTAGAATAAAAGCTTTTAGTATGATCTAGTTGTGAGTTTTGCTTTATGATCCTTCTATGTAATCGAGTCCGTGAGCTATATACAATAAAGATTAGTCTTGAGTCAAGGGCTTGATTATTTTGCCATGATCCTAAGTGAATAAAATAAAAGAGAAAGAATAAAAAAAGAAATAAAGAGATCACATGGATCTTATGGATAGTAATGAGCTCACATAGAAAAAGTATGATGAATAAAAGTGGTTGAGAGTTGACAAACATAGTTTTGGTCATCGTTGCAATTAATAGGAAATAATAAAGAAAGAGAGGTCTTCACATATAAATACACTATCTTGGACATCTTTTATGATTGTGAGCACTCATTAAAATATGACATGCTAAAGAGTTGACGTTGGACAAGGAAGACAACGTAATGGGTTATGTTTTCTTACATCTGAGATAAATTGTATTGTCTTGGATCCTCCAATATGTTGAGCTTGTCTTTCTCCCTCATGCTAGCCAAATTCATCGCACCAAGTACAAATACTACTTGTGCTTCCAAATACCCTTAAACCAGTTTTGCCATGAGAGTCCACCATACCTACCTATGGATTGAGTAAGATCCTCCAAGTAAGTTGTGATCGGTGCAAGCAATAAAAATTGCTCTCTAAATATGTATGACTTACTAGTGTGGGAGAAAATAAGCTTTATACGATCATGTGATATGGAAGAAATAAAAGCGACAGACTGCATAATAAAGGTCCATATCACAAGTGGCAATATAAAGTGACCTTCTTTTGCATTAAGATTTTGTGTATCCAACTATAAAAGCGCATGACAACCTCTGCTTCCCTCTGCGAAGGGCCTATCTTTTACTTTTATCTCCTACCTTGCATAAGAGTCATGGTGATCTTCACCCTTCCTTTTTACATTTTATCCTTTGGCAAGCACAGTATGTTGGAAAGATCCTGGTATATATGGCTAATCGGATGTGAGTTTTCATGAACTATTATTGTTGACATTACCCTTGAGGTAAAACGTTGGGAGGCAAAACTATAAGCCCCTATCTTTCTCTGTGTCTGATTAAAACTCCATACCCATAAGTATTGCGTGAGTGTCAGCAATTGTGAAAGACTATATGATAGTTGAGTATGTGGACTTGCTGAAAAGCTCTTATATATTGACTCTTTCCTATGTTATGATAAATTGCAATTGCTCCAATGACTGAGATTATAGTTTGTTAGTTTTCAATGAAGTTTACGATTCATACTTGAAATTGTGATTGAATTATTACTCTAGCATAATAGATTATATGACAAGAATTATATAAGTTGATGTTCTAAGAATGATCATGATGCCCTCATGTCCATATTTTATTTTTATCGACACCTCTATCTCCAAACATGTGGACATATTTTTCGATTTTGGTTTTCGCTTGAGGACAAGCGAGGTCTAAGCTTGGGGGAGTTGATACGTCCATTTTGCATCATGCTTTTATATCAATATTTATTGCATTATGGGCTGTTATTACACATTATGTCACAATACTTATGCCTATTCTATCTTATTTTAAAAGGTTTACATAAAGAGGGAGAATGCCGATAGCTAGGATTCTGGGCTGTAAAAGGAGCAATTATTAGAGACCTATTCTGCACAGCTCCAAAAGCCCTGAAACTTCACGGAAGACGTTTTCAGAATATATAAAAAATAGTCAGCGGAAGAAGTTCACCAGGGGGGCCACACCCTGCCCACGAGGGTGGGGGGCGCGCCCTACACCCTGGGCGCGCCCCCTACCTCGTGGGCCCCTTGGTAGCCCTCCGGTGGCCATCTTCTGCTATACGAAGTCTTTCGATGGGAAAAAAATCAGAAGCCATCTTCTCGGACGAAACTCCGCCGCCACGAGGCGGAACCTTGGCGGAACCAATATAGGGCTCCGACAGAGCTGTTCTGCCGGGGAAACTTCCCTCCGGGAGGGGGAAATCATCGCCATCGTCATCACCAACGCTCCTCTCATCGGGAGAGGGCAATCTCCATCAACATCTTCATCAGCACCATCTCCTCTCAAAACCCTAGTTCATCTCTTGTATCCAATTCTTGTCTTCAAGTCCGGGATTGGTGCTAGCAGGTTGCTAGTAGTGTTAATTACTCCTTGTAGTTGATGCTAGCTGGTTTATTTGGTGGAAGATCATATGTTCAGATCCTATATGCATATTAATACCCCTCTGATTATGAACATGAATATGCTTTGTGAGTAGTTACGTTTGTTCCTGAGGACATGGGAGAAGTCTTGCTATTAGTAGTCATGTGAATTTGGTATTCGTTCGATATTTTGATGAGATGTATGTTGTTTCTCCCCTAGTGGTGTTATGTGAACGTCGACTACATAACACTTCACCATTATTTGGGCCTAGAGGAAGGCATTGGGAAGTAATAAGTAGATGATGGGTTGCTAGAGTGACAGAAGCTTAAACCCTAGTTTATGCGTTGCTTCGTAAGGGGATGATTTGGATCCATATGTTTCATGCTATGGTAGGTTTACCTTAATACTTTTGTTGTAGTTGCGGATGCTTGCAATAGAGGTTAATCATAAGTGGGATGCTTGTCCAAGTAAGGACAGTACCCAAGCACCGATCCACCCACATACCGAATTATCAAAGTACCGAACGCGAATCATATGAGCGTGATGAAAACTAGCTTGACGATATTCCCATGTGTCCTCGGGAGTGCTTTTCTCTATATAAGAGTTTGTCCAGGCTTGTCCTATGCTACAAAAAGGATTGGGCCACCTTGCTGCACTTTATTTACTTTTGTTACTTGTTGCTTGTTACGAATTATCCTATCACAAAACTATATGTTACCATTTATTTCAGTACTTGCAGATAATACCTTGCTGGAAACTGCTTATCATTTCCTTCTACTCCTCGTTAGGTTCGACACTCTTACTTATCGAAAGGACTATGATAGACCCCCTACACTTGTGGGTCATCAATACGTTAGAGACGTATCATTAGGGCCTGATCCCTAGTATCCACTATGTTCCTAGATTGATGTTGCTATGACTTTGCTATACTTAATGCTTGTCACTTTGGGCCCGGGTGCCATGATTTCAGATCTGAACCGTTTATGTTATCATCATTATATTCATGTTCTAGATCCGATCTTGCAAGTTATAGTTGTCGTGGTTCTAAGCCTGATAATAGAATAGGGGGGTAGGAATGTAGAGGCAAGATCCTAGCTATGGAGGAGTTGTACACGCGAGTTTTACGAGTTCAGGCCCTTCTTGGAGGAAGTAACAGCCCTACGTGTCGGAGCTCGGAGGTGGTCGACTGGATATATGCGTGTGAATTCCAAAAGGTGCGAACCCCTGTCCCAGAGGAGAGGGGTGGCTTAGATAGAGTGCGCCAGGACCCCAGCTCCCCTCCGTTACACAGGGTTCAATGTTCGTAAAGGAGGAGCGTTACTGGTAACGTCTGGAGTAAAGTACTATAAATGATTACTAAAGCTATGACTTAAATCCCAACTGTTGTGGAGTGAGTGGCTTCACATCTTCTGATGGTCGAATGGTTGTTCGCATGGTCGAGTGTCTTCAAGGTTGTCGAGTGGAACATAGCCTCATGGTCGAGTGGATGATGATTTCTCTTCGACTGCTTCTGGTTCTTTTAGAGATGTCCTTGGGGAGGGTATCTTGGACAGATCCATGACCCTACCCTAGGTACATAGCCTCATCATTAGCCCCCGAATGGATCACGGTTTGAGTGGGGAAGGAGTTGAGAACACTTCCGACTCATTCTTCGTGCTGTGAGTATAACTTGATCTGGAGCCATGAACTGAGGAGACAATGTCAACTTCTTATTAAGTCGCCTTGGTCCATTCTTGGTTTTTGTTGAGTGAATTTTCACGGTAGAATTCCGAATGATAGTGTAGAGGACATTTTCAGTCTGACAAGTTGCTTTGCTCTCCGTGGATTTCACGGGATACGAATTTCGGGAAGCGTGCCAAACGAGCGGGGCCGTGGTAATCGGGACGGATTAGGCAAGTCTCCTCGATCTCCGCACCACCTTTTTCGCCACGTACTGCGCGCGCGACTATTGCGGGATTTGTTTAGCTCCTCTGGGCCTACCAGTCAGTCACTCGGGGAACGACCTTATAAAAGGCACCAGACCGGGTCTCTGCCCTGTGCGCTCCCATTCTCTTTTCTTCTTCCTTCGACCTCTCCGCCACGCTCACTTCTTCTCTCGTTGCCGAACCCTCGCTCGAACTTGATCCGCCGCCATGGGAAAATAGAAGACGGTGGCGCTGGAGCGCGCGAAGAAGGCGACCGCGAAGGCAAAGGGCAAGCGGACCAGCCGGGGCAGATCTTCGTCGAGATCCGGCCTGCCGCCGGGCTAGATCTAGGGCGACTGGATCCGCTTGATGATCAGCCAGTACGACCTCGACGACCTGGTGGAGGGGGGACTGATCCCTCACAAACCGGCGCGGCTCCCGGGGAACGAGACCGAGCCGCAGCCAAGGGAGGGTGAGTGCGTTCTCCTCGCCACCCATGTCGATCGCGGATTTTCTCTGCCTCCCCATCCTTTCTTTTGGGGCTTTTTGAACTTCTTTGGGGCTCAGCTCCACCACTTCACTCCAAACACCATAGTCTATCTGGCTGCTTTCGTGTCAATGTGTGAAAATTTCTTGGGCTGTCGACTGCACTGGGGTCTTTTCAAACACATCTTCACCCGCCGCTCCCAGTCGGTCAAAAAGGCCAATCCGAGTGATGAGAGGACGCACGTGATCCAGATGTGCGGAGGTCTGGGGATTCAGATGAGGAACCAAAGCACCTTCCCAGCAATGATCCTTCCCGACTCGGTCCGGGGCTGGCAGTCGACTTGGTTTTACTTTAAGGACCAGCTGACCCCGGGTCAGTCGACTGGACTTCCTCCCTTTTCTCTGGCTCGAGTGGAGAAGCCCTCCTCCCGGAAGGTGGTCCCAAAAGAGAAGGCGCAGGTCAAGGTGCTAGTCGAGCGGGTCGTCCAACTCGTCCGCGACAGGGTGACTGGGATGGACCTGCTCGAGGTGTTTCTCGGTCGACGCATCCAACCGCTTCAGGCCCGTGATCATCCAATGTGGATGTACTCTGGACTCAAGGACTCCACTCGGATCCACCCAGAGGACGTCAACAAGGACATCTTGGAGAAGTGGCTGATGGGAATCACGAGCAACAAAGACAACCCCCGGTGGTCTAGGAGGGTGATTCCATTCGACCACTCGCGCCAGCCGGAGCAGGTATGATTCTGTTTTACCAAGTATCTTTCTGATTCGCTGTGTGACACCTTGTTGATGGTCGACTGAATTTCTTTTGATCGTTGTCTTTTCAGGCCCTCATTGACATGTACTCGATGCCCAATGGAGTGCAGGAGCAAGATGTCGAGGAAGGAGCGAGCGGGGGCGAGAGCGGCGAGTGGTACTCGGATGCCGAGGACGAGGAGAGCGACAAATCGACTGATGACGAAGAGTTCGACTCGCCTCCTCGCAGGGAGAGGAGATCCAAACACGCTCACAACCCGGCGAGCACTCCAGACCTAGTGACCGCCCTGACTGGGCAGTCTTTGAAGCACCCCGGGACGTCTTCCCCAGTGCCGATTGAGAAGGCTCCGAAGCAGCCCAAGGTTGTGCCGCCTCCAGCGCCAAAAGCACTGAAAGTCACCTCCTACGGATCAAAGTGACCATCCCTACCATCTCCGGGTAATCATCTGACTTGTTCTTTTCGTCGACTCGAGCAACAGAACGTAACCAACTGGGTGCGGGTCTTTGCAGTGCCGCTACATCAGGAACCTCTTCTCTACAGTACTGAGACGAGGAGATGGAAGATGCGGTCACCTCCAACCCAGGTAAAAAATCTTATGATCTTGCTCTTGACTACTCGGTCGATTGAATTCTGGCGGTTTACTGTAGAGTCAACTGATCTTCTCCGTAGCTCTGCCCAACATCATCGATCTCCCAAATGACGATGAAGATGTGGCTCCTAGGCCCAGGAAGAATAAAAAGGCGACGGTTAGTAAGGCGTCTCAGCAGGGACCAACGACAACACCAACAGTCTATCAATCCGAAGACGCGGGCGGGGCCTCTATAACCTTTATTGTACCCTTGTCGAGTGAGCGCCCCGCACCGTCGACTATTCCGGTGATTCCTTCAGTCGTCCCATCTCACGCCTTGGAGGTCCAAGCTGCTGCACCTGGGTAGTCTGCTCTCTTCTTCACCAGCTACTCCATTCCGGACAACCAGTCGAAAATGGCTGCGGAAGCCATCTGACAGGCTGACGTGATGATGGAGCGGATGAAGATGGTGCATGAGAATAGCCAGGCTGCCTACGACGCCAGCGCTGCTCTCCGGGCCAATGTCTAGGTAAGTAGACTTTCCGACTGTCCTTGTTCTATCAGGATATGCTACCCGAAAAATGTTCTTCTATACAATCTCCTGTTGTTTACGTCGAATCAGTGCACCCACTGGGTGTTTTGTTGTCTTTGGTAGTTGCGTTCTTCCACTCAGTCTGGGCGAGTAGGATCTGAACCGGTGGGGGCACGCTAAGTGCACCCACTAGGTGTAGTCCCCGAGACCGCAGTCGACTGCTGGCAGTCGACTAGGGTCTGAGTTCTACCTTCCTTTCTTTTCTTCCACTCCACTCGGGTGGACCGGTCGAGTAGGATCTGAACTGGTGGGGGCACGCTAAGTGCACCCACTGGGTGTAGTCCCCGAGACCGCAGTCGAATGCTAGCAGTCGACTGGGGCCTGAACAGTTTTTTTTACTTGACCCGGGTGGACCGATCGAGCTGGGTTTTAATCAGCGGGGGCACGCCAAGTGCACCCACTGGGTGTAGCCCCCGAGACCGTAGTCGACTGTGTGCAGTCGGCTGGGGTCTAAGCGAACTTCTTTAAGTTTTATCCACTCGGAAGTGAACAACCTTTGATCTTGTCGATTGACACATCTTTTGCCTTCTGCAAAAGTCTTGTACTCTCCTTTCCAAGTTTGCTGAACTTGAGGAGAAGCAGAGGCAACTCAACCTCGACTTGGAGTTGGCCCAACAGAATCTAAAGAAAGCTCAAGACGAAGCTGTTGGTATGGAAGGTAACTGCCTGTCGACTGTCTTTTTTAAAATATTTCTTCGAGCTCTTGTCTGATCCGATTGCTTCTTTTGCAGAGAAAATGAAGTTGGCTCTGGAGAAGAAGGACTCGGACCTCGCCGCTGCACAGAAGGAAGCCCAAGATAAAACTGCCCTCGCAGACCAGAAGCTGGCTTCACTCGAAGCACTGGAAGGGGAGGTGACCAAGCTGAAGTCCTGTCTCAATGAGTCTAACCGAGAGGTGACTCATCTGAAGAAGGACAAAATTACCCTGAACGAAAAGCTAGAGTCTGTGGTCCACAAGAGGAATGACACGGAGGCTTATTTGAGAACTCTCGCCAAGAAGCTTTATCTTATGCTGGAAGGTATTTCTTTTAAACGGACTATGTTGATGCTTGCGAACGGATCCTATCCGGTCGACTCACTAATTTTTGGCTGCAGAATTCTGCCAAGACTTTGATGAGGAAACTGGAAAGTTCGAGATGGGTCTGGATCCTATCGCTTCTCTAGTTTGTGACGAAACTGCAATGAACATGCTCTGACTGGAGTCTCGTGTCGCCAGCATCACAAGCTACCTCGCACGCCTGAAGGAGGCAGTCTCACGAGTCGACTCATTGCTCTGGCCAAGGGCGACGCTTCAAAATGACCTGGAATCCTTGATGGCTCGACTCAACGAGATCCCTGACCGAGTGCAGGAATAGAAGAAGTCATCCGCCCGGTGTGGTGCTGACGTGGCGCTGTCCTTGGTGCGAGTCCACTGCAAGGACGCTCGTGAAGACAAGCTGGCGGCGATCAAGGTCGCTAACACCAAAAAGCATGACTTTTAGTCCTTCATGGAGACTTTCATCGTTGCTACCACTCGGATCACGGATGGGATCGACCTGGACGAATTCGTCGAGCCTGCCAGCCCTCCTCCTGCCGAGTGAACAAACTTATGAGACTTGAATCTGCTTTAAATTTGCCTCGGGATGCCGAGTGGTTGCTGTAACCGTTAAACTCCTTCGGGCTTGATGCTCAAATACTTTTAGCTTGCTGCTTGGAACCTTAGGATTTATCCGAATTTGGTTTATTTCCGAATATGCTTGTGTTTTGCCTTCAAGTGGACTTTGTTCTCTGCTCGGAATAGTCTTTGTGCTGGAGATGCAGCTCTAAGGTGGCGGCCCCAGTCGACCTACGCTCCGTCGTCCTTGCGGATAGGGATGGAGCGCATGTTGTACTTGTGGCGTAGCTTCGAAGGAGAAGGTTGCAGTCGACCTGCACCTCGTCGTCCTTGCGGATAGGGATGGGGCGCACGTTGTACTTGTGGCGTAGCTCCGAAGGAGAATGTTGCAGTCGACCTGCACCTCATCGTCCTTGCGGATAGGGATGGAGCGCACGTTGTACCTGTGGCGTAGCTCCGAAGGAGAAGGTCGCAGTCGACCTGCACCTTGTCATCCTAGCGGATAGGGATGGAGCGCACGTTGTACTTGTGGCGTAGCTCCGAACCTCCGAGTGGGAGGGTTGCTCCCCACTCGATAGGATTTTACAAACTTAGGCGAGTACTGGACTGCAGCTAAGCCTCCGAGTGGGAGAGCTTAGGCGAGTACTAGACTGCAGCTAAGCCCCCGAGTGGGAGGGTTGCTCTCCACTTGGTAGGAATTTTTAAACTTAGGCGAGTACTGGACTGCAGCTAAGCCTCCGAGTGGAGAGCTTAGGCGAGTACTAGACTGCAGCTAAGCCCCCGAGTGGGAGGGTTGCTCCCCACTCGATAGGATTTTTAAACTTAGGCGAGTACTGGACTGCAGCTAAGCCTCCGAGTGGGAGGGCTTAGGTGAGTACTAGACTGCAGCTAAGCCGAGTGAGAGAACTTAGGCGAGTACTGGATTGTAGCTAAGCCCCCGAGTGGGAGCATTGCTCACCACTCAGTAGGATTTTCTTTCGAACTTAGGCGAAACGGATTCGCAGCTAAGCCCACCCACTGGGGGATTTCAGAGGTAAATAAAAGCAACAACAATCATGCGAGAAGACTGAAAAGCTCTTGCCTTTGACGAACAAATTACAAAGGTACTTCTTATTACATTTTATTCAAATGAGTGCTTAAGTATAAAAGGGGCGGAGCAGCTCCGCGTTCCAAGCCCGCGGCTCGTCTTTCTGATGCTCAACAATGTAAAGATGGTATGCTCCATTGTGGAGGACTTTGGTGATGATGAAGGGGCCTTGAGGGAGTCCTGGATTAGGGGGTGTCCCGACAGCCGGACTATACCTTCAGCCGGACTCCTGGACTATGAAGATACAAGATTGAAGATTCCGTCCCGTGTCCGTAAGGGACTTTCCTTGGCGTGGAAGGCAAGCTTGGCGATACGGATATGAAGATCTCCTACCATTGTAACCGACTTTGTGTAACCCTAACCCTCTCCGGTGTCTATATAAACCGGAGGGTTTAGCCTCTTCGATCTAGTGGTAGATCTACTCTTGTACTACCCATATCATCAATATTAATCAAGCAGGACGTAGGGTTTTACCTCCATCGAGAGGGCCCAAACCTGGGTAAAACTTCGTGTCCCTTGTCTCCTGTTACCATCCGGCCTAGACGCACAGTTCGGGACCACCTACCCGAGATCCGCCGGTTTTGACACCAACATTGGTGCTTTCATTGAGAGTTCCTCTGTGTCGTCGCCATCAGGAAGGATGCCTCGCCCCGTCTTTAAAGACGGCACCGTTGCTAAGGGAGCTTTGGCTGTCGGCCAAACCCTCCGGCTAGGTGGTTTTCTTATGACCGCTTGTTCGGCTTCTGTGCCGACAATGACCTCTCGAGCCATCGAAAACACTCTTCATGTCAGCTCGGAACTCACCGAGCAGTTAGATCCAATGGAGCTCTCCTCCATAAACGAGCTCTTGGATCGCTTGGCCGCCCTGGGAGTCGCCACGGATTACGACCAGATTGGGTCTAAACCCGATCTGAGATAGATTAACTATCCCCAAGTCACCCATCACGTTGCCGTGGTAGAGGGACAGTGCGGCGACCCTTCATCTATCTTAAAGACTCGCTACGTCCGGATTCCCGATCCCTCCAAGCTGGATACCCGCGGAGGGGAGGATATCACTCAAGACCTGAATTTAGAGTCAGGCGACGGGCTGGATTCATTGGACAACATCCAGGAATCCAAATTTTCGAGTTCGGAAATTCCTCGGCCTCTGAGCCTTAGATGGGGTGAGGCTTCGGATTTAATTCCACCCACCCACCCCAACATAAGCGATCTATCCAAAATCAGGCAAAAACCCGATGAAACAGTATATCATTACTGGGCCAGATTCCTCCTGGTTAAGAACATGCTAAGGGACTGCCGCGAGGAAGACGCAATCTCAACCTTCTGCAATAATTGCACGGACAAGGGAATACTCAACGCCATAAGTCGCTGTGATATTACACGCTTCGCTGACTTGGCGTCCATTGTATGAAAATACTGTGCGATGGAAAGCGCCTGGAAAACCGAAATAAAATTTTGGGACAATCCGTCCCTGAATACAAACTGAGTCCGAAATAAAAGGGTGCATCATCACCAGTCACCCGGGTCAAGCACTAAAAAACAAAGACCCTCTACAGGGCATGGAACCATATAGGAAGGATGGCTTAATGGACCCTGTAAAATTCACAGTACAGAGGACGCCACACCAACTCACAACCTTAGAGCATGTTGGATACTCCGGCAAGTGGCCAAAGTTGGCGAAAACCTCCTAATTCCGGAGGCCACAGAAAGCCACCCCAGAGACACTAATACGGTATTAACAGTCTTCGAGACTTTCGCATCAAATAATATGCAAAAGAGGACATTCCGCAGCCTTGCCGAAGTCTACCAAGTAGCAACAATAAACCCATGGAGTGACACGGCTATTACCTTTAACGCCAGTGATGAACCTAAATCCCGAACAGCCCGAGCACCAGCCGCATTGGTCCTCAGTCCAATAGTGGATGGCTTTTGTCTTACCAAGGTACTCATGGACAGCGGCAGCGGATTGAAACTCATTTATGAGGAGACCCTTCAAAAAATGGAAATAGACTGGAACCGCATTGAGCGAAGCAGCACAACCTTTATAGGAATAATCCCCAGTCGGGAAGCACGCTGTACAGGAAAAATCACACTAGATATGGTGTTCGGCACGCCGGATAATTACAGGTCCGAAGAGGTCACGTTCCAGGTGGCTCCGTTCAGCAGCGGTTATCACGCTCTGCTAGGGAGGGAAGCATTTACAGTCTTCCAAGCAATACCCCATTACGGGTACATGAAGCTCAAGATGCCTGGGCCTAACGGGATCATCACTCTCGCTAGTGATCCGGACATAGCACTCCGCGCTGAAAACAAGACAGCCGCACTAGCCCTCGAGGCACTATCCGAAGCCCTAGCGGCTGAGGAGCTAACTGAGCTGTGCTCTACGGTGAATAGGGACGATGTGGTACTCGACAAAAGATCCAAGTCCACCTTTAAACCGGCAGACAAAATAGTCAAATTCCAAGTCCATCCAACGGACCCCAATAAAATAGCTTCCATCGGGGCACAGTTAAACCCTGATGTCGACGCCGAATTGTGAGAGTTCCTACGAGAGAACTGGGACATTTTCGCCTGGCACCCTTCAGACATGCCAGGAATCCCACGCAGGCTGGCCGAGCACAGCCTAAATATCCAAGCAGGATTCAAACCTGTCAAACAGGCTCTTCGGCGTTTTTCCGAACCTAAGAGACAGGCCATTGGAGAGGAGCTAGCAAAGCTATTGGAGGCCGGATTCATCAGAGATATAAAACATCCGGACTGGCTAGCCAACCTGGTGATGGTACCGAAGAAGGACAAATCCTGGCGCCTGTGTGTCGATTTTAAAGACCTTAACAAGGCTTGTCCAAAGGATCCCTTCCCCCTCCCCCGCATCGATCAAATTATCGACGCTACCGCAGGACACCATTCGTTGTGTTTCCACGACGCATATTCTGGCTACCATCAAATTAAGATGGCAGAACCAGACCAAGCCGCAACGGCATTTATCACACCATACGGGCCATTCTGCTTCAACACAATGCCCTTCGGGCTCAAAAACACCGGCGCAACATATCAGCGCATGATTCAGACATGTCTGGCAAGCCAGATCGGCAAAACAGTGGAGGCATATGTAGATGATGTGGTCGTCAAAACAAGACATGTTGAATCTCTAGTAGACGACTTGAGGCTCACATTTGATAACCTCCGAACATACGACATCAAGCTCAACCCAGAAAAATGCGTTTTCGGCGTTCCAGCCGGAAAGCTCTTGGGCTTCATAGTATTCGGTAGAGGAATTGAAGCAAATCCAGCCAAGATCCGAGCTTTGTCGCAACTGGATATCACAAACGACCTCAAACAAATACAAAAGTTAACCGGATGTGTGGCGGCTCTAAGCCGCTTTTATCTCCCGCTTGGGAGAAAAGGCCCTACCCCTTTACCGCCTCCTTCGGCGCACCGAACACTTCAAATGGACGGATGTAGCCACGGCCGGACTCAACGAAATAAAAGCCATACTGGCAACAAACCCAGTCCTGGCCGCGCCAAATATTGGCGAACCAATGCTATTATACATTGCAGCAACACATCAGGTTGTAAGCGCAGTACTCGTCGTCGAACGAGAAGCGGATGGACACAAATTCCCCCTTCAAAAGCCGGTCTACTACGTGTGCACTGTCCTCACTCCCTGCAAATCACGGTACCCGCATTATCAAAATATTGCGTACGCGGTATTCATGGCATCCCGGAAGCTACGACACTACTTTCAAGAGTGTTCAATAACAGTGGCCTCGGAAGTACCACTTAACGATATTATAAACAACCGTGATGCAACGGGCCAGATTGCAAAATGGGCCATTCAGCTCCTCCCGTTCGACATAACTTATAAGCCTCGACGAGCCATCAAATCACGAGTCTTGGCCGACTTCGTCGCAGAATGGACGGAGGCCGAACTCCCTAAAGAATACAGCACATATTCAAATTGGATCATGCATTTCGACGGCTCCAAGATGTTGGCCGGACTGGGAGCTGGCGTCATTTTGACATCCCCCACAGGAGACACAGTTCAATACGTACTACAGATTATGTACACGGACTCCAACAATGCAGCCGAATATGAGGCCCTTTTACATGGTCTCCGGATGGCAGTATCCATGGGCATCCAGCGCCTAGAGGTGCGCGGGGAATCGAACCTTTGATGCCAAGGATCCAAAAATGGCAGCTTACCACAACGCCGTCGTAAAAATGTCAGCTCGGTTCGAGGGGCTTGAATTTCACCATATAGCCCGGGAAAATAATCAGGCGGCTGATGTCCTGGCACGCATCGGCGCAAAGCGCAATGTAGTCCCCCCCCAACATCTTCTTGGAAAGGCTGTTCAAGCCATCCGTAGTATGGGAAGGGGAGCCGAACAATAACAGCTCGGACCCAACCGCACTGCCCGACACCGAACATTCTGACACAATTGGAGGCTCTGCCAATGAAATAACACCTTTAGCCCACGTAATAATGGCCGTCATCGCCCTGTGGACAGAACCATTCCTCACCTACCTTACTAGGCAGGAACTCCCCAAGGACAAAAATGAGGCACGCTGCATAATGCGGCGATCTAAAGCCTACAGAGTCAACGAGGGAGAGCTTTATAAGAAAAGCACTACTGGGGTCCTTCAAAGGTGCATCTCCGAAGAGGAGGGGCGGAACCTCCTGGATGAAATTCATGCCGGACTCGACGGTCATCACGCTGCAGCCCGGTCCCTTGTAAGCAGGGCCTTCCGTACAGGCTTTTATTGGCCGACGGCCCGGGAAGACGCTCAGGACTTAGTCCAACGATGCACCGGTTGCCAGCTCTTTGCAAACCAAAGCCATATGCCACCCACCGCCCTCCAAACTATCCCCATTACTTGGCCCTTCGTGGTTTGGGGGCTTGACATGGTTGGACCCCTTAAAGGCGGAACCCACAAGCAAAAATACTTACTGGTCATGGTGGATAAGTTCACCAAATGGATAGAAGCCAAGCCTGTTAAGACGGCCGAATCCGGACCGGTGATAGACTTTATATCCGGGGTTGTACACCGTTACAGCGTCCCCCACAGCATCATCACTGATAATGGCACGAACTTCATGGCTGACGAGGTAAAACTCTGGTGTAAAAACATGGGCATCAAGCTCGATTATGCTTCCGTCTATCACCCACAAACTAACGGCCAGGTCGAACGTGCAAATGGTCTTATCATGAGCGGCATCAAACCTAGATTAGTGCGATCCCTCAAGGAATCTAACACGCACTGGGTAGAGGAGCTCGACTCCGTACTCTGGGGGCTGCGGACCACGCCGAATCGCACCACCGGATACACACCATTCTTTATGGTGTACGGCGCAGAGGCAGTTTTGCCTTGCGACATAATTCATGACTCACCTCGAGTGCGCATGTACGAAGAAAGAGAAGCCGAACTCGATCGGCAGGACATCTTGGACGCATTGGAGGAGGAGCGTGACGTGGCAAAAGCCCGTTCCGCATTCTATCAACAGCAGGCTCGAAGATACCAAAGCAGAGAAGTACGGGCCAAAAATTACAACATTGGCAAATTAGTTCTACGACTACCGGACAAGAAAAAGGACAAACTCAAGCCCAAGTGGGAGGGTCCCTTCATAATTGACCAAGTCCTGACTGGTGGAGCGTACCTCCTGCGGGATGCATCGGATAACCGACTCGAGCCAAACCCATGGAACGCAGCACGTCTCTGAAGATTCGATGCCTAGCACCGGACTCTGTGTTCGTCTCCTTCCTCTGTCCATTTTTTATATATTTTCTATCTTACATTTCTCTTCCTCTCTCTCTCTCTTTTGTAGACTCTAAAGGCTCATAAAGTGACGCGCTATCCGCGCTCATTAAACCTGGGGGCTTCTTTAAACAGAAGCTTATTCATACGGGCTTCATGCCCAACACATGTGTCACACTTCCGCATGTACCTTTTATTCACCATTATATGCATCGATATGACTTAAGTTTTGGCCAAGCTAGGTTGCCTGGCTCCTGTGCTTACCCCTACGTTCCCGATTGTTTGGCTAGGTGGTAAAGGGAGCACCTCTGCGATTGTTACTGCCGGGTCAACCGGACGTGTACCTTGGACTGGGTGAAGCCGAAAGCTAGCGTTCTTAAGGGAATATTCGGTCGGTGAACTAAAGATGATCTTTTTTATTTTTATCTATACGCCCCCAGATGTTTTCCTACGTTTCTTTTCGTAGCATGGACATGCACCTTAGGGCATGCCTCCCAGGGAAAGGAACCCCTAACGAAACTATTCTCCCTGGAAGATGTTTCTTACTAACCATGTAATATAACATAACTAGTCGGGCACTTGTCTGTTCAAGCCCTAATGACCCCTACGCCTGGTCTCCATGCATTCCCCGGTTCCTATATAACCGTATGGGAATTCGGACACACTACGGACCGTCAGGTCCCGAGGCTGAAGCGAAAAGGTCGGCCATGACAAATGATCTACAATCCGGCTAGAAGGCATTATAAATGTCAATTAAATTACATAGTCATTTTGACTGGTTGTATTCCTCTTCAATACCATCTAACAGGCTGTCTAATTTATAGTCCTGCTGGGAATACTTTGCGGCCAACTCTACTTGGCAGTATACTAAGCTTACAGGGATCTCCTTCCCATCGGGCCCTACAGGTCCGACCTCGGCCATGTGGTTGGGGTCAGCCTTTGCGTACCGCGTCTTCACCATGGCCCAGGCCTCCCTAGCGCCTTGACGGCAGGCTGATATTTTCCACAATCGGAAGCGCCGCCGTGCTCCCTTTAGCTTCTCCACAAGCTCTCCAAGACCTTCGGGCATGGAGACGGATGGCCACAGGGCCTGGGCGACGCTTTGCATCGCCTGCCGAACTCGATCGAGCAATTGCGAGAGCTCGGGAAGAAGGTCACCCGTAGAATCGGGCATCTCCTCTGCAGGACGACCTGTTAGCACACCTACAGACATTGATCTGTTAATCGACTTCCCCGCTAAAATTTCTTTCAAAGGTTTGTTCAAGCACTTACTAAATATGTCGTGCCGAAGCCGCTGATTCTCCTTCACGGAGTCTGACAGCTGGGCACGAACATCTTTTAGCTCGACGCCCAGCTTGGTATTGGCATCTTGGAGATCGTTCTTCTCCCGCCTCACCTTTGTCAGCACCTTCTCACCAGCCTTTAGCTGATGTAGGAGGTGTTGCCTTTCCGGATTCAATCCGGCGCCATCTGCAATTTCATTTGTCAGATTCGCACCAAAGCCGTGCTTCACAAAATACTTATCTTTCAAAGTGTATATTACCAGCGGCGGTCTCCTTGGGCTCCCCTGCCGTGGCTAGTGCGGCCTCAAGTTGGGCTTTGCACTCTTCCATATCCTTGGACAGTAGGGAATTCTTTTCCGTAAGAACCTGCATCACAAATGATCCTTAAATCAGTTATTCTAACTGTTTCAAGTCTCGGGGGCTACTGGTATATACATATAATTACCAGAATTTTCTTACCCGTATGTCTTTTACATAATGCTCCGTGGCTCTGGCTAGACCATTTTGAGCGGCACGGAGATACGCATCTCCCAAGTTGAAGGCATCTAACGCCCCTTGGGAGAAACAAGCGTCGCGAAGAATTGTCCGGCGACGCTTGTGGTTCATGGCACTCTCCACCTCAGAGTTGGTGGCAGACAACCCGTCCACATCCTCCGTCGGAGGAGCGTCTGCCGCGCGCCTTGCGTTCGCCTCCGCCACCTGACCAGGCTTTGGAGCCTGGCTGGTGGAGGCGCGATTGGCAGCCTCTCCGGATATAGTCCGGCGAGGTCTCTTTGTCCTGAAAAGAGCGCGAGTATCAATTTACCTCATAGGTATAACACCTGGGATAAGGGGGCGTGCCATACCTTTGCGCTGATGCCTCGGTCCGGGCTGCACTTCTCTTCTGCCCGCAGGGCCCTACGGCCCCTTGTTGGCTTGTCGCCGCAGGTTCGACCTTCTGCCTTAAATACCTCCCCTGCAAAGTTCGGTTGCAATAAGGAAACTGAACACGAGTGGGCAGACACCTATTCGGGGTACTTGGACTTCGATCTCAGGTACCTGGGGCGTCAGGATTAGCCCTGGGTAATCGGCCGTAATGGCCACCAAGGCGATGTCCTTGCTCAATTGATGGAACACTCCATCAATCAGCTCCACAGATATGTTCAGATCCTCTTGAGAGGCCGGGTCGAGGGACCGTCCTGGGTCCTCGGGTTGTGGAGGAGGGTTGCTTATTTCCTTAACAGCCTGGCGCAGTTCCTACGTTGAAGTCGTCAGACCAAATATTTAACAATGGGAATACAAAATTCATGGGCAAATAAATACAGCCGCTTACCCAGCTTGGGGATTGTGCATGGAGAATCCACCCTGAGGGTTGACGCGGAGAAATTCCTCCTCTTCTCCCTTATACAAAGTGGACAAGATCTTTAGTAGAGCGGCAGCTGAATCCGGCCCCTTATGGCCGTAGCGGGTGGCGTCGTCCTCCCTGTTGAAGTCCCACATGGGGTGGCTTCTATACTGAAGCGGCTGCACCCCCTGCATAATGCATTCGGCCATAACCCCGATCATGGTTAGTCCGGAATGGGCTAACAATCTTATTCGGCCCATCAGGTAAATGATGTCCCTGTCACCTCCCCTCTGAGGGCTCCGTGGGCGCCAGCTAAGGCGCTTCTTTAAGGGAGCACTATTGAATTCAGGGAGGCTGATCCGGACAGGATCCGGCAGCGGGACGTCTTCTATATAAAACCATTCCGAAGGCGAGTCTTCGGACGCCTTCTTTGGGGTTCCGGACAGATATCCGGTCCCGGCGATGCGCCACACTTCGACTCCGCCCACTTGATACATTGACCCTTTCTTGGAATGGGGCACGAGGCAAAATAGCTCCTTCCACAGTCCGAAATGAGCTTCAACACCCAAGAACAGCTCGTAGAGGGCTACAAAGCCCGCGATATGTAATACTGAGGCAGGCGTGAGATGATGTAGCTGGAGGCCGTAGAACTCCAGCAGCCCCCGGAGAAATGGATGGATTGGAAATCCGAGCCCCCTTATTAAGTAAGGGACGAGGCACACCCGCTCTCCTTTGGAGGGATTAGGGGCATTCTCTGCTTGCTCTCCGCCATTGTAGACGGCAAGACCGGCTCGAACCGGGACCATATAGGCCGGGGGGAGAAATCCCTTGGTCTGGAGCATCACTAGCTCGCTATGCGGGATGGAACATCTCTCCCAATATCCAGGCTTAGGGCTGGAAGGGCGAGGGGAGGAGTTGCGACGGCTGGCCATGGTGGAATGGACCTTTGTCGGATGTGCTCTGATGAACACTCGCGGAGGGGAGAAGGTGTAGATTGGATCTAAATCATCGTCCCCTTAAATAGGGAAGCTCATTTACGCGGCTAGGGGTGTGAATGAAAAACACTCAGATTTTTCATATTCATTTGACACGTGGGAAGCGGCCATTATTGGGCGTAGAAGCCAAGGAGCGCAAATATCTACAAGAAACCGGACTTTATTCAACAGGTACACGGGATTTGGAGGAGAACCCACCTTGCAATGCCAAAGACAATCTGCGCCGGACTCATCATCATTGAAGCCTGGTTCGGGGGCTACTGAGGGAGTCCTGGATTAGGGGGTGTCCAGACAGCCGGACTATACCTTCAGCCGGACTCCTGGACTATGAAGATACAAGATTGAAGACTCCATCCCGTGTCCGGAAGGGACTTTCCTTGGCGTGGAAGGCAAGCTTGGCGATACGGATATGAAGATCTCCTACCATTGTAACCGACTTTGTGTAACCCTAACCCTCTCCGGTGTCTATATAAACTGGAGGGTTTTAGTCCGTAGGACAACATACACATCAACAATTATACCATAGGCTAGCTTCTAGGGTTTAGCCTCTTCGATCTCATGGTAGATCTACTCTTGTACTACCCATATCATCAATATTAATCAAGCAGGACGTAGGGTTTTACCTCCATCGAGAGGGCCCAAACCTGGGTAAAACTTCGTGTCCCTTGTCTCCTGTTACCATCCGGCCTAGACGCACAGTTCGGGACCCCCTACCCGAGATCCGCCGGTTTTGACACCGACAGGCCTTCCCATTCTGGGGCGACCTTGTGCGGTTTCTGTTGATGCAATCGAAGAACCAGGTCTCCTTCTTGAAAGGCTTGACCCCTCACATTTCTGGCGTGGAATCGACACAAGTATTGCTATTAAATGGTCGACCGGATCAAGGCCATCTCTCTTTCCTCCTCTAAGAGATCGACTGAATCTTGCCGGGCCTGCTCTACTTCCTCTTTGAAGAAGAGCTCGACTCGGGGTGCGTTGTGGAGCAGGTCACTTGGCAGAACAACTTCGGCTCCATAGACCAAGAAGAAAGGAGTTTGTCCGGTCGACCGATTAGGAGTTGTCCTTAAACCCCACAGAACTGACGGAAGTTCATCGACCCAAGTGCCTGCTGCGTGCTTGAGATCACGCATCAGTCGGGGTTTCAGTCCTTTGAGAATTAGGCCATTGGCTCTTTCTTCTTGTCCGTTTGACTGCAGGTGAGCGACATAAGCATAGTCGACTCGTGTGCCTTGAGAAGCGCGGAAAGCTCTAAACTCATCAGAATCAAAGTTCGACCCGTTATCCGTGATGATGCTGTGTGGAACTCCATATATGAATGTCAATTCTCTGATAAAACTGACAGCAGTGCTGGCCTCAAGGTTCTTGATAGGTTTAGCTTCGATCCATTTGGTAAACTTGTCGACTGCAACGAGCACATGAGTGAAGCCGCTCCTACTAGTTCTTACTGGTCCAACCATATCCAGTCCCCAAACAGCAAAGGGCTAGATGAGGGGGATGGTCTTCAGGGCTGATGCTGGCTTGTGAGACATGTCGGAGTAAAACTGGCAGCCTTCACATCTGTCGACTATATCTTTCGCCATTTCATTTGCTCGTGGCCAATAGAATCCAGCTCGGTATGCTTTAGCCACGATGGCCTGAGAGGACGCATGGTGACCACAGGTCCCCAAGTGGATGTCATTGAGGATCATTCGATCTTCTTCTGGCGTTATGCATTTCTGACCGACTCCAGTCATGCTTTCCCTGAACAGTTGTCCTCTTATCACAGTAAAGGCCTTAGATCGACGGATGATCTGTCGAGCCTCTTCCTCGTCCTCTGGGAGTTCTTTCCTAAGGATGTACGCAATGTACGGCACTGTCTAGTCGGGAGTAATGTCCAGAACCTCCATGATCAGGTCGACCACGGCTGGGACCTCGACTTTAGTTGGGTCTGTGGCACTCTTAGGCTGCGGGGGCTCTTCAGTAAAAGGATTTTCCTGAACTGTCGGCGTGTGCATATGCTCCAAAAACACATTGCTGGGAATGGCTTCTCTCTTGGAACCTATCTTTGCCAAGTCATCGGCTGCTTAATTTTTCAGTCGGGGTATGTGATGGAGCTCTAACCCCTCAAACTTCTTTTCCACACCGCGTTGCAGTAACCAGTCATGGCTGGGCTTCTGACGTCCCACTCCTTCATCACTTGATTGACTACCAAATCTGAGTCGCCGTAGACCATGAGGCGACGGACACCGAGTGAGATGGCCATCCACAACCCATACAGGAGTGCTTCATATTCAGCCTCATTATTGGAACAATCAAAGTGAATCTGGAGGACGTATCTGAGCTTGTCTCCTCGGGGGATACCAGAACCACCACCAGCACCGGGACCATTCAGCATTTTGGATCCATCAAAGAACATGGTCCAGTGCTCCGAATGAACTTGAGTTGGCAGTTGTTGTTCAATCCACTCAGCGAGGAAATCTACTATGGCTTGGGACTTAATGGCCTTCTTTGCCTCAAACTTGATATCTAAGGGAAGGAGTTCAATCGCCCATTTTGCCACTCGACCAGTTGCATCTCTGTTGTGCAAAATCTCTGACAATGGAGCATCACTGACGACTGTAACAGATTGATCAGAGAAATAGTGTGCAACCTTCTTCATGGTCCTGTAAATCCCATAAATGAGCTTCTGATAGTGCGGATATCTCTGCTTTGACAGAGTCAGAACTTCAGAAATATAATAAACTAGGCGCTGAACTTTATAGGCTTTTCCCTCTTCTTCCTGCTCGACCGTAAGTACTATACTGACGACTTGTCCAGTGGCTGCTATATAAAGCAGTAAAGGCTCTTTGCTGATTGGGGCACCAAGCACCGGCTGGGTGGAAAGCAGGGCTTTTAGCTCTGCAAATGCTGCATCAGCTTCAGGAGTCCACTCGAACTTATCTGATTTCTTCATCAGTCGGTAAAGAGGCAATGCCTTTTCACCGAGGCAAGAAATGAACCGACTTAGGGCGGCCAAGCAACCAGTAAGCTTCTGGACATCATGCACACGCACAAGGCGTTTCATTCAGAGTATAGCACCCACTTTCTCTGGGTTAGCGTCGATCCCTCGTTCGGAAACGAGAAAACCGAGTAATTTTCCGCCCAGAACTCCAAACGTGCACTTTGATGGATTGAGCTTGATATCATACCTTCTCAGGTTGGCAAAGGTTTCAGCAAGGTCAGTCAGTAGGTCGGAACCTTTACGTGACTTGACCACAATGTCATCCATGTATGCTTCCACATTCCGACTGATCTGAGTGAGCAGGCACTTCTGAATCATCCGCATGAATGTGGCTCCAGCGTTCTTCAAGACGAATGGCATAGTGACATAACAAAAGCATCTGAATGGGGTGATGAAAGTTGTTTTTATCTCATCGGGTCCGTACAGACGGATCTGGTGGTACCCGGAGTAGGCGTCCAAAAAGGACAAACGCTCGCACCCCGCAGTCGAGTCAACTATCTGATCGATGTGAGGGAGAGGAAAGTGATCTTTCGGGCAGGACTGATTGATTTGTTTGAAGTCGATGCACATGCGAAGTGAGTCGTCCTTCTTTGGGACCATGACAACATTAGCTAACCACTCGGAGTGGTAAATTTCACGGATAAACTCAACTCCCAAAAGCCGAGCCACCTCTTCACCGATTGCCTTCCTCTTCTGCACGGCGGACCATCGAAGATGTTCTTTGACTGGTTTCACTTTTGGGTCGACTCACAAACGATGCTCAGCCAGTCCCCTGGGAACACCTGACATGTCCGAAGGTTTCCATGCAAAGATGTCCTAGTTCTCACGGAGGAACTGGATGAGCGCTTCTTCCTATTTGGAGTCGAGTGTGGTTGAAATGTGAGTCGGAGCAGCATTGGGGTCTGTCGGGTGAATGTGAATCGACTTCGTTTCACCAGACGACTGGAATGCTGAATCTGTGGCTGGCTTCTTGGCTCGCAACAAATCACTCGGATCTGCATTTTTCTGGTATTCTTGCAATTCTGCCACGGCCATCTGTGCATCGGCGATCTTTGAACCCTTCTGGAAGCACTCTTCTGCTTTCTTCCGATTACCAGTGATAGTGATGACACCTTTGGGACCAGGTATCTTCAATTTGAGGCACACGTAACATGGTCGAGCCATAAAACGTGCATAAACTGGCCTGCCCAGAATGGCATGATAGGCACTCTGGAAATCCAGAACTTCAAATGTCAACTTTTCTTTGCGGTAATTCTTGGAATCACCGAAAACCACGTCGAGAATAATCTGGCCGAGTGATGCAGACTTCTTGCCTAGAATGACCCCATGAAAACTCATATTGCTTTCACTGAGCCTGGACATCGGAATTCCCATCCCCTTCAACGTCTCTGCATAAAGTATGTTCAGGCCACTGCCACCATCCATCAGGACCTTCGACCACCGGGTCGACCACCAGTGCTTGCCTCCCAGGGGTAGCTATGTGCGTTGGGTGATCAGACTGGTCGAATGTAATGGCAGTCTGGGACCATTTCAAATAACTGGGTGTCACCGGAGCGACCATGTTCACTTCTCTGTTGATGACTTTCAATCGACTTTTGCTCTCAATGTCAGCAAAAATCATCAGAGTGGAATTCACGTGGGGATAACGATCATCATCTTCTTCCTCATCCTCAGCCTTGTCTGCTTCCTTCTCCTTTTCCTTGGGTTGTTTCTCTCGGAATTGCTGGATTAGGAGTCGACACTGCCAAGTGGTGTGCTTCGGATAAATGAAATCTTCATATTTTTTGGTGTGGATGTGGCATGGCAGATCCAGCACATCATTTCCATCTTGATCTTTTACTTTCTTGGGGTTCCACGACCCTTTGGGCTTCCCCTTGAACTTTCCTTGAACCATAGCTAAGGATTCACCAGGAGCAGCTGGCTCGGCCTTGCGCTTCTGTTTCCGACCGGAGTTTCCTCCTCTGGCTTCATGGGCGACCACTTTGTGCTTTCCACTCCGGAGTCGTTCTTCTTCTTCACCATTGGCATATTTGGTGGCAATCTCCATCATCCGAGTCAGAGTCACATTTCCTGTCCCACCGAATTTCAGATTCAACTCCCGGTACCTAACACCTTCCTTAAAGGCACAAATTGCCCGATGATCAGACACATCCTCCACCGTGTGGTGCAGGGTGATCCATCTCTGGATATAATCCCTCAAAGTTTCATTCGGTTTCTGAACACAACACTGTAATTCTGTCAAACCTGCTGGCCGTTTGCAAGTGCCCTCGAATGTTCTGACAAACACGCGGGCGAGATCTTCCCAAGTATAAATAGTGCTAGGTGCCAACTGATTCAGCCATTCTCTAGCCGAGCCCTCCAACATCAAAGGAAGGTGTTTCATGGCCACTTCATCATTGCCGCCACCAATCTGGACAGCCACTCGGTAGTCCTCAAGCCAAGTGTCAGGCTTGGACTCACCAGTGAACTTACTGACTCCAGTTGCCAACCTGAAGTTGGGGGGAATCACTGCAGCCCTGATGGCTCTGCTGAAGCACTCTGGACCTGAGACATGCACCCTGCTTCTGGTTTGCGGATCCCTGTCATGGCCCTCTCGGTGAGCTCTGTTTCTGTCGACCAAGCCCTGAATGAGAATAGATCTCGCATCAAAGCCTGGCTCCCTGGGGTCGACTAGAATCCCTCGCCCAACACTATGAGGGCGCCTGTCTTCATGTTGTCGAGGCACGTACGACCCACTCCTTGGGGGAGGCATGGGCACTCGACGACGATCATCGCGAGCGACTCGGTGATCACACTGCTCACAGTTTCTGTACTGATCTCGTCGATCTCCACTCCTTCACGCCTCGGGGGCGATCTTGGGATGTGGGCCGACTGAACTGTGTCTGCAACCGTGGATCTGCTATGGATCCTATTCCGCGATTGAGATACAGCTGTATTCTGTTCTCCCGCCGCCCGGAGCAAAGCTCGGATCTGCACCAGACCTCAGCCAGCTTCTGACTAGGAAGGTTGGATCGACTCCGCTATCCGGGCAGCAGCTGCTAGATTCTGGATCGGGGTTCGGTATACCTGAGTCGGAGGTGGAAAAAGTTGACGTCGACTGGATTCAGGAGCATGTTGCCGAGCGCGATCGTCGAGTGCGCGCTGGAGGTTCTCCAGTCGAGTGCGCTCAGCCAATTTGGCCAAGCACACCTTCTCCAAGGCCTGGGCCTCAGGGGTTTCTCCAACTATAGGAATATGCAGTGCATCCATGTTCCGGCGACAAAGTTCCTCCCTCTGCTGCGAAGAGAGGGGTTCGGGGCGGTACTCTTCATGAAAACGCGACGGATCGCCGTCCCCATCACCTCCGTCTTCACGGGTGAAGCCAGGAGGACCACGTGGTCCATTGACCATCAAAACTTCTGCCGCTGGGTTGCTGCTGTCGCACTCGGATGCAGTCTCTATGGAGCCAGTTGACAGATCGAACAAGCCGTAGAGAGTTTCGTCAAGCTCGATTGCCGCGACTTGAGGGGTGGCCGATTGGCGGGCCACCGCATGCCTAACCCACCGCCGAAGCCTCGACCGACCGGAAGGTTTGCTCCGGCGGGCCGCAGGGAGTGGGAAAGCTGCTGGAGCCGACTGATACTGGATCGACGACTGTCGTAGGAGGACGCCGCGGACGCACGCGCGAAAGTGCATCGCCCCGCGGGCGGGGAGTGCGTCGACGTCGAGTGGAGCCTCCTGAAGCCAAGCGGAGTCGTCGGGCGACAAACACGAGCGCGCCGAGACGGATCTCGCGGCCCTCAGCCAAACCTCCGCCTGGAACCATGATGAAGGGGATCGGAAAAAATGCAACTTCTCCAACAGGCCGCTAAGACACCTGCCCCACGGTGGGCGCCAACTGTCGTGGTTCTAAGCCTGACAGTAGAATAGGGGGTAGGAATGTAGAGGCAAGATCCTAGCTATGGAGGAGTTGTAAACGTGAGTTTTATGAGTTCAGGCCCTTCTCGTAGGAAGTAACAGCCCTACGTCTCGGGGCTCGGAGGCGGTCAAATGGTTGTTCGCATGGTCGAGTGTCTTCAAGGCTGTCGAGTGGAACATAGCCTCATGGTCGAGTGGATGATGATTTCTCTTCGACTGCTTCTGGTTCTTTTAGAGATGTCCTTGGGGAGGGTATCTTGGACAGATCCATGACCCTACCCTAAGTACATAGCCTCGTCAATAGTCACCTACTATGTGTTATGATTCGAAAACCCTGGAGTGACAACAACCAGGCCCACTCTCGGTGATGACCGTAGTTTGAGGAGTTCATGTATCCACTATGTGTTAATGCTTTGTTCCAGTTCTCTATTAAAAGGAGGCCTTAATATCCCTTAGTTTCTAATATGGACCCCGCTGCCACGGGATGGTAGGACAAAAGATGTCATGCAAGTTCTTTTAATAAAGCACGTATGACTATTTACGGAATACATGCCTACATTATATTGATGAACTGGAGCTAGTGCCGTATCGCCCGAGGTTATAACTGTCACATGATGAATATCATCCAACAATTCACCGATCCACTGCCTACGAACTTTTCCATATTGGTTCTGCTAAGTTACTACTGCTATCATCACTGTTACACTTGCTACAAAATTACTTCTATCACTGTTACTGTTACTATTGCTGCTGTCACTACTATCAAAACTATCAGACTACTTTGCTACTAATCACCTTGCTGCATATAATTAATCTCCAGGTGTGGTTGAATTGACAACTCAGATGCTAGTACCTTCAAATATTCTTTGGCTCCCCTTGTGTCGAATCTATAAATTTGGGTTGAATACTCTACCCTCGAAAACTGTTGTGATCCCCTATACTTGTGGGTTATCAGTCTATGAGGCGCTCGAGGATCCAGATTGGCCCAATGCCATGCATGAAGAACTCAACAACTTCGAGCACAACAATGTGTGGAGATTGGTGCCAAGGCCAAAAGGGAACCATAATGTCATGGAATTATTCAAGAACAAGCAAGATGCTCATGGAATTCTTGTTCACAACAAGGCTCGTTTGGTAGCACAAGGCTACTCCCAAGTCGAGGGTATCGGCTACGGTGAAACCTTTGCTCCCGTTGCTCTCCTTGAATCTATTCGTTTGTTGATTGCTTATGCTTCTCATCAAAACTTCAAGTTACAACAAATGGACGTGAAGAGTGCTTTTCTCAATGGTCCTATTAATGAGTTGGTATATGTCAAACAACCCCCGGGGTTTGAGGATCATGAGTTCCCCAATCATCTGTACCAACTCGATAAGGCACTCTATGGCCTTAAACAAGCCCCACGTGCATGGTATGAGCACCTTATCGACACTACTGCAGGATGCTGCTAACGCGACACTACGATCAGAGACCATTCGATGAAACTGTGTGCGATGCCATAATCGCAAACGGGGGTGTAAAAAACCGTCAAAAAAGGTGCAAAACGTTTGCGATGGAGGATGCATCAAACATGGTTCAGATTTTAGTTGCGTGTGCGATGCATGGCACACGGTTCAGCTCAATGAACTGTTTGTGATGAGGAGGAACAAATGAAACGGGTAGCCAGATGAAGGTGTGTGCGATATATATCATACGGTTCACTCAGATGAACTGTTTTTGATTAGGCAAAACAAAAGAAACGATCAGCTAGATCAAGGTGTGTGTGATATACATCATGCACTTCACTCGGATGAACTGTTTGCGTTGAGACATGAGAACAGAAACGGTTCAACTTAACAAGATGTGTGTGATACGCGACAAACAGGTCTGTAATCGGAAACATGTGCGAAGACCGATAACAACATAGACGATTACTTCTAACAAGCGGTGTGTGTTGTGAGCAAACGATTGCTGGTATACAATTGTGAGTGATTGATGAAAACATCATCGACGGGTTCCATTGTTTAGTCCGTGTGCGATGTGATTTTCTTTTTCCGCACAACATCTACGCTCTGTCTACAAGCATCAACATATATACTTAAATATACAGCATTGCATAACCAAATTAAGCATATAATTACACAAGTGACTACACACATAACATTTCCACACACCAAAGTAAGCAATTACATGCATACTAAAGTAGGAGACATGAGGATCTGATCATCTACTTATTGTTGCGATGACGCTTGCCATTGCTCTGCTTCGGCTGGATCCCTTGCCGTTTTGGGGAAGGAGGCACTTCCTCATGTCAATGATCCGCCTATACATGTCGTAGCTCGTGTACGCCTCCTTGTCCACGTACACGATGTGAGATTTCTCGAGTTTCTCCATCCAGGCCGAGTGTCAGGCACGCTTGTCCTTGTTGCACGAATCCTTCATGTCTCCATAGTAGGGGTCGATGATGGCCTCGGCGAGGTGAACTAGTGAGTCCTTCTCATGCTCCTTGCTGCCCCAAATCTTGTATTGGCCCTGGATGTCGACAAGATTCTGGCAGGCGATGCCTGAATTCTTGAGCGCCTTGACATCATTGGTGATGTTCACCATAGCGAACATGTAGCGGGGGCTCTTGACAAACCTACAGAAATGCTCGCAAGGCCTTGTGGTCAGGCAGTAGTGGTAGATGAGGACGTGGTGGCGCACGCACATCTGGGCGACGGCGACCTTGGGACGAGACCCGACACGAGCGTGGGTGTACTTGAGGTCGAACCAGACCACCTTGTACTTCTCCTCGACAAGCAACACCTCCATGATGTGGATGGAGTGCTCCACCCAGACCGGGTCGCTGGTGTACACCACCGAGAGGTCCAGGGACCTTCTGTGGGTGTCCACCACGGCACACATGGTGAACTGCTGCTTGTCGTCGCCAGCCGCTCGGAGCGCCATTAGAGTCGTGCAGGATATCCTCTAAGAATTTCTTGTTGTCGGAGTAAATAGCCATGGGTAGCCTAGCCGGCTTCCCCTGGCCTTTTTGAAAAAATTACGAGCCTGTCCGGCTCTCAAGAATCCAAGACATGGGGCCGCCTTCCCCTTGCTGGCTGTCACCTAGGCCGGCTACAGTGAAGCTACAGTGAAGCCTGCCACCCCCAAATCCTAGAGCACGATCGGCACAGTGCGCCGTACGGGTGGCCATGACCCGTCCGGCGTGGCACTGTTGCCACACTGACCCTGATGTCATCCATGACGGGTTACCAGTACGGCCCATGGGCGGTGGGCCCCTTCAGGCAGAGAGACACCCGAAGGCGGCCACGCCTCCCCCAGTCGGCCCAAGACAGAGCCGGCTCCCCGCAGCCGGCTTGCCGCCTCCCTCGAAGGAGACGCCGCATTAAGGAGACAAGACGCGGTGAGGCTACAGCGATCGCCCGCCGGGCGGCGGCACTGTAGCCACGCCTACCTCGACGAAGCCCACGTCACCAAGATAGAGCAACAGTAACCAGCCGCCGACCAGGCCCTGGACAGTGGGGCCTGCCTGTCGACCAAGGGGCCGGCAGCCGGCGGGACCCACCAGTCGGCGGGCCCCAGCAGCCGGCGCAGAAGCCGGCGAGCGTAGTCACAGACGGCTGGGCCCCACGCCCAGCCGGATTACCATTGTACCCCTGGGGGGTAGGCCTATATAAACCCCCAGGACACCCATGCAAAGGGTTGTTGACCCCCAGCTAGTTTTAGACACCACACAAGGAGAAGAAGCAAGCTAGCCGTGCCCTTCTTCCTCCTCCCACCGAACAGCTCAAGGAGCATTGTGTAGCTACTTGTCCATCTAGTGATCATGCGGAGACCCCGCAGAGCAGCAGTAGGGGCGTTATCTCCACGGAGAGCCCCGAAGCTGGGTAAGATTCGCCGGCGTGCATGTCTTCGCCTCATACCGTTTCCAGGCACCGGCGACGTCTTACTGGCTCCCACAATGATAAGCCACCCGTTGGCATATGTCGCACCTACCACCCGACATTTGGCGCCCACCGTGGGGCCAGGTGCACCGTCGTCCGGAGACCTGTTCTGGACGGGAACCCTCTTCCTCCCTAGCGGGTTACCAGCCCGGCACGCCCGATGGCGCTTGCCACGACGCGCTGCAAGGCGTCACCAGCATCTGCGCGGCGAGCAGCCTCCCCAATCTCCTCGACGAAACCCTCATCTCCGACGAGCTCGCGTCCAATGCGGGCACCGACCACCTCGCCAACCTCCTCGGCCAGCTCCATGTCTCCAGCGAGCCCGCTGTGGATCTGGAGTCGGTTGGCTCCACCGACCCGATGCCTGTCGACTCCGACACGGCCTCCTTCGACACATTCCCCACCAACGTCACGGTCTACAACGACCCGCTTCCCCGATCCGATGGCTGCGACGCTGTCACCACCGAGGTGATGGTCATCGGCCACGATGCCCCACACGCGGCGGCCCACGACTTGTCCACCCCCCTCCCGGCTGATGCCGACGACGAAGCACTGGAGGCGCGCCGCCTCGCCCTCCTCGCAGAGGGCCGGAGGCTGGCCTCCGTGAGACGCCTCACTGAGGCCTACCAGCGCGAAGCTGACCGCGCCGCCTTCAGCACGCCGGCCCAGGGCGGGCCAAGCCAGGCCGGCATTGTCAAGCAACGCGGCGCCGTCATCGCCGACACGCTGGGAGTCGACCGCCCGGTCAATGCTACTCCGCTCGAGAACTTGCGTGCCGCCCAGGCGGCCGTGGACGAGTTGGACGGCTTGGAGGCCGAAGAACTCCCCCACGTGACCCGGCGCATCCAGCAACTGATTGACACGGCCGCACGGCGGCACGAAGCTGACGCCCGCGCGGGAAGCCCTCCCTCGCGCCAAGATCACGGCGCGACGTCCCGGACACCGACTACGAGCAACGCCCCCGCACGGCGCGAGAAAGAGCCGGCGGCCAGCCGAAGCCGGACCCGAACCTCCATCGAGCGAGACGCGGACGGCCATCCCTGAGCCATGGAATGGCGGGGCAACCCGCCTCCGCCTCGACCCCGTGGAGAAAGATATCCCACCCCGCCGCTAGTGGCGCACCCGACTCTCAGCGGCCGACTAGGTCGCCGCGAAGGAGTCGGCGAGAACGACGCCCGCCATCGGATCGACCGCCTGGCGCGATCCCTGGCGCTGGAAGAAGAAGACGATGTCGGCCCGCCTTGTTTCGGCCCCCGCATCCGCGACGAGCCTTCCCCCAAAGGGTTCTCGCTCCCAAGAGACACGCCCAAGTACAATGGCTCCGTGAAGCCAGAAGATTGGTTGATCGACTACGCCACGGCGGTCAGCATAGCCAACGGCAACCGGCGCGTTGCCGTGAAGTACGTGCCCCTCATGCTGCAAGGCACGGCGCGGACCTTGCTCAACAGCCTCAAGCCTCTCAGCATCAACAGCTGGCTAGATTTCACCGAAGCTTTCATCCGCAACTTCACCAGCACCTACAAGCGGGCCCCCAAGCCCAGGGAGCTCTCCCTGTGCGTATAGGGCCCAGCCGAGTCCACTCGCGACTACCTCAGGCGTAGGGCCGAGCTCCGCAACTCTTGCGAAGGGGTGCACGAGGTGCAAGCCATAGAATACTTCACTGCCGGGTGCCGAGAAGGTACCCTCCTCAAGCACAAGCTCCTCTGCGAGGAGCCGACTACCCTCGACGAGCTTCTGGACATAGCAGACAAATACGCCACCGCCGACTCTTCGATGAAGACCGAGCTCCGGGTAGACGCGTCCGGGAAAGTACTCAACCCGGCGCCCAAGATGCCGGCAGGGGATTCCGGCCGACGCCCACACCCGAACGACCACAAGCGCAAGGGCCCTGCGCCGCCTCCCGCCAGTCGGCAGGTGGCCACGGTCGAAGACGCGCTGCCTGAGGGGCGACCCATGCCCAAGAAGCCCAAGGGCGGCCGGCCGGCTTGGCAGCCGGCTTTCTCCTACGAGCAAACTCTCGACGCCCCGTGCAAATTCCATAGCGGCGCAAAGCCGTCCAACCACACAACCCGGAAGTGCCATTGGCTCACCCGAATCTCTAAAGGCGAGGGGCTCGCGCCGCCTCCGCCTGCTGGCCCGCCGCCTCCGGCTGCGCCGCCTCCGGCCGCTCGGCCCGTAGTCGGAGCCGTGCACGACGAATTCCCCGACGAGCAAGCAACCTACATCGTCTTTACAAGCCAGCTCGAAGACCGGCGCGGCAAACGTCGAGAGCACCAGGAAGTCAGCGTGGTCGCTGCCAACCCCGCCGGACACATGCATTGGTCAGAAAAACCCATCAGCTGGAGTCGGGCCGACCATCCAGAGGTGATGCCGTCTCCCGGCTCTTATGCGTTGGTCCTGGAAGCCATCCTTGCGACAGACAGACGTGCTGCCCGCTTCTCCCGCGTGCTGATAGACGGCGGGAGCAGCATCAACATCCTATACCGTGACACCCTGGAGAAGCTAAATGTCAAGACGAAGCAGCTCATGCCTACTCGGACAGTGTTCCATGGCATCGTACCCGGCCTGTCCTGCGCCCCCATTGGCAAGATCAAGATTGATGTACTTTTTGGGGACAAGGAGCATTTCCGCCGGGAAGCGATCTGGTTTGAAGTGGTGGACCTGGAAAGCCCTTACCATGCATTGCTTGGCTGACCTGCCTTGGCCAAATTCATGGCAATTCCCCACTATGCATACCTCAAGATGAAGATACCAAGCACCAAAGGCGTCATCACCATAGCCGGCGATTACAAGAAGTCCTCTAAGTGCGCAGCAGCCAGCAGCCGGCTGGCCGAGTCCCTTGTGATTGCCGAAGAAAATAAGATGTTGGACCGAGTCGTGGCCATAGCCGGCAAGCAGTCGGCCGTGTCCCCCGATCCCAAGGAGCATGATGCTCAAGGATCTTTCCAGCCGGCCAAGGAGACGAAGAAGATACCTCTTGACCCCGAGCACCCAGAGAGGTTTGCCGTCATCAGGGCAAACCTAAACAGCAAATAGGAAGGCGAGCTCGCCGATTTCCTCCGTGAGAATCGGGACATCTTTGCATGGTCCCCCAAGGACATGCCGGGCGTCCCGAAGGAATTCGCCGAGCACAAACTACACGTCGGAGAAGACGCAAAGCCAGTCAAACAACCCCTTCGCCGACTGTCGGAGGAGAAACGCAGGATTGTGGGAGAGGAGATAGCCCGGCTTCTGGCAGCCGGCTTCATTATGGAAGTTTTCTTTCCAGAGTGGATCGCCAACCCGGTCCTCGTGTTAAAGAATAACAACAAGTGGCGCATGTCTATAGACTACACAAGCCTCAACAAGGCCTTCCCTAAAGATCCCTTTGCCCTGCCGAGGATTGACCAAGTGATAGACTCCACGGCCAGATGTGATCTGTTGAATTTCTTGGATGCTTACTCAGGTTATCACCAGATAAAGCTAGATCCGGACGACCGCCTGAAGACCGCCTTCATCACGCCATTTGGAGCCTTCTGCTACCTGACTATGACATTTGGCTTAAGAAATGACGATGCCACTTTTCAGCGTTGCATGCAGAAGTGCCTCCTCAAGCAACTCGGCAGAAACGCCCACGTCTACACCGGTTCCAAATCAAGCTCAACCCCGAGAAATGCGTGTTCGGAGTGCCAGCCGGCCAGCTCCTAGGCTTCCTGGTCTCCGAACGCGGCATCGAATGCAACCCGGTGAAGATCAAGGCCATCGAGAGAATGGCGATCCCCACCAAGCTTCGAGACATCCAAAAGTTCACCGGATGCTTGGCCTCCTTGAACCGCTTCATCAGCCGGCTCGGAGAGAAAGCTCTCCCCCTCTACCGCCTCATGAAGAAGAGCACTCACTTCGAGTGGAACGACCAGGCCGACCAAGCTTTCCACGAGCTGAAGAAGATGCTGACCACACCGCCGGTTCTAGCGGCACTGACTGAGAAAGAGCCCATGCTCCTCTACATTGCCGCAACCAGCCGGGTGGTCAGCACCGTCATCGTAGTCCAACGACCAGAAGAAGGCTGAGCCTAGCTGGTCCAGAGGCCGGTGTATTATTTGAGCGAGGTGCTGTCTACCTCGAAGCAGAACTACCCGCACTACCAGAAGATGTGCTATGGCGTGTACTTCGCCGCCAAGAAGCTGAAGCCCTACTTCCAAGAGCATCCCATCATGGTCGTATGCACCGCCCCGCTGGCCGAGATCATAGGCAGCCGGGATGCATCTGGCCGGGTGGCAAAATGGGCCATCGAGCTGGCCCCTTACACAATCTTCTACCAGCCTCGCGCCGCCATCAAGTCCCAAGCATTGGCCGACTTCCTCGTCGACTGGGCCGAGACCCAGTACCTACCGCCGGCTCCCGACTCCACTCATTGGCGCATGCACTTCGATGGGTCCAAGATACGCACCGGCTTGGGAGCCGGCGTCGTCCTTACCTCTCCCAAAGGCGACAAGCTCAGATACACGCTGCAGATTCACTTTGCCGCCTACAACAATGTAGCCGAGTACGAGGCACTCATACATGGGCTCCGGCTTGCCAAGGAACTCGGCATCCGCCGGATCCTATGTTATGGCGACTCAGACTTGGTGGTCCAGCAATCATCCGGCGACTGGGACGCCAAGGACGCAAATATGGCAAGCTACCGCTTCCTGGTTCAACAACTCAGCGGATATTTTGAAGGATGCGAATTCCTCCACGTACCGCGAGCCGACAACGAGCCAGCCGATGCCCTGGCTCGAATCGGCTCCACTCGGCAAGCAACACCAACCGGCGTCGCTCTACAACGCCTCCTCAAGCCGTCCATCAAGCCGTCTCCAGAGTCCGATTCCATCTTCGTACCGCCTGACCCCGACGCGGCCGGGTCCGGCTCGAAGAACCAAGCAGGCGACCCCGGGACTTCAGTAGTCGGCCCGGGGACTTCGGCAACCGGCTCGGGGACTGCCACACCCGGCTCGGGGACTGCAGTAGCCGGCCCGGGGACTGCACCAGCACAACAGCCGGCGGCCGACTCCAGCATTTCACCACCCAGCCCGCCCACCCTGGTGGCAGTAGCCACATTGGCAGTAGGAGAAGTCGCGGCTCCATCATGGGCTCAGTCCATCCTCAACTTCCTAGTAAACCAAGATCTGCCGGCCGATGAAGTAGAGGCAAGACAAGTCCAACGCCGAGCCGGAGCATACACAATCATCAACAGAGAGCTCGTCAAGCGCAGTGTCACTGGAGTCCTCCAGCGATGCGTCGAGCAAGAGAAGGGCATTGCAATCCTCAGAGACATTCACCAAGGAGAATGCGGCCACCATGCGGCTTCAAGATCACTCGTCGCCAAAGCTTTCTGCCATGGTTTCTTTTGGCCGACTGCTTTGGATGACGCCAAAGAATTAGTTAAATACTGCAAAGGGTGCCAACTCTTCAGCTCCAAGCAACACATGCCGGTTTCGGCACTCAAGACCATTCCCCTCACCTGGCCCTTCGCCGTTTGGGGACTGGACATGGTGGGCCCATTCAAGACGGCGCGCGGCGGCATGACGCATTTGCTCGTCGCCGTGGACAAATTCACCAAGTGGATTGAGGCAAAGCCGATCAAGAAGCTAAATGGGCCGACTGCTGTGACATTCATCGCAGACATAACAACTCGGTACGGCGTGCCACACAGCATCATCACCGACAATGGCACGAATTTTGCCAAAGGAGCCTTGGCACGTTTCTGCGCAGCCCAAGGTATCCGGCTGGACTTAGCGTCCGTCGCCCACCCGCAGTCAAACGGCCAGGTCGAGCGAGCCAACGGCCTCATCCTCTCCGGCATCAAGCCCCAACTGGTCGTACCACTGGAGCGTTCAGCCGGCTGTTGGCTCGATGAGCTGCCGGCTGTCCTCTGGAGTCTGCGCACTACCCCAAACAAGTCAACCGGCTTCACTCCTTTCTTCCTCGTGTACGGTGCCGATGCGATCATCCCAACCGACATCGAGTTCGACTCGCCCCGGGTAACCATGTACACGGAGGCGGAGGCCAAGGAAGCACGAGAAGACGGCGTCGACCTGCTGGAAGAAGGACGGCTGTTAGCCCTCAGCCGGTCTGCCATCTACCAGCAGGGTTTGCGCCGCTACTACAGTCGGAAGGTCAGGCCAAGATCTTTCCAAGAGGGCGATCTTGTGCTCCGGCTGATCCAGCGAACAGCCGGCCAGCACAAGCTCTCGGCCCCTTGGGAGGGCCCCTTTGTCATCAGCATAGCCTTAGGCAACGACTCCTACTACCTGATCGACGCGCAGAAGCCGAAGGCACGAAAGAGAGACGACTCCGGCAAGGAGTCGGAACGACCATGGAACGCCAACCTCCTCCGAAGGTTTTACAGCTGAAATGCAGTATGTATCACGCTAACTTTTGTACTAAGTACGAGACAATAGGGCCCCCGAGGAGAGCTCGGGGACTGCCATCTTTTGTCTATAAATGAAAAGTATCATGCTTATGACCTTGTCATTTCATTTACTTGTTCCGTCCGGCACCGGGTTCGACTAGTCGGCCCGGGGACTGGCCGGCTGGAGTTATATTAGAAGTCCTACCCGCGGTCAGACAAGTAGTGTGCCGACACCTAGGCTTAGCTCTTGCCAAAGTCACAGTTCGAAGAACCGGCTGTCTGGCTGGCAAGAGTCAAAAGCAGGAAAGGATGCCCACACGAAAAATGGCCAGGGACCAACGGACTAATATAACGAAAGCCGGTTTGCCGCCTACCACCGACCGTCTACCAAAGTAGCCGGCCGGCCGGTTTCCATTCACTTCACTTCAATCCAAGAAAGCTCGAGTACTTGCCTCCCCAAAGAGGGAAGGCGGCAAAGGAAAAAGCCTAAGGATAAAAAGCATACGCGAATGGAAACCAAACATGCACATAATAATATTTACATAAAAGACCTCCAAGAGGCCAGCATTCAACATAGTTTGGATACACCCCCAGTGGGTGGAACTGCGAAAGCTTAATAAAGATTGTTCAAAAGGCAACAAGCAGGAAAAATAAGGACGGCAGGTCAAGCTGGCGGAGCGACCGACGAGCCGGGCTGGTCGGCGGAGACGGTTGTGCCGGCTGAAGGAGTGGCCGACTGGCGAACCTTGGCTTGATCACCGCCTCCCGCAGAGGGCGCGCTTCCATGCGCCTCGTTGCTGGAGGCACGGTCAGCCTGAGGCCGGCCGGTTGTTCCACTAGCCGGTTCGACGTCTTCACCGTCCTCTTCTTCGTCATCCTCGCCCTCGTTGCTGGAGGCGATCTCCTCTGCCGAGTCCTCGCCCACCGCCGGGTTCAGCCCGAACCACTCCTCCGGCTGGGCAACGCCGTCATCATTGATTTCGGGTGCAAACACGCTGATGTCGGTGCACTCGGCGATCGTCGATGCACGCTGGGCGATAGCCGGCCACACCTCCTCCAGCTCCGCGTCGGCCTCCAGCCGCCAAGTGCGCAGCTGGTCCAGGTTCATCCCTGGGTACCAAGCTTGAACGAACTCCAACGCCCGCCCGGCTCCAAGACGGGCCGCCGACGCCTTCCAAGCTTCAAAGCGACCGACTGCGATCTCCAGCCAGTCGGCAGTCCGGCTTGGGGTGCGGGAGATTGTCTCGCCGGGCCAGAGGGCGGCCAACACCTGCGCCCCAGCACGTTGGAGCCGGTGAAGCATCCGGTGGGCCGGCTGCAGCCGTGCTTGGATAGCCAAGAGCTGCTCCTCAAGCGTCCGATTCGCGTCCGGCGCAATGTTGACCCCCGCCTAATGGCGCGCCTCCGATGGGCCTCGATGGTTTGGGAGGCGAAGGCGGAGTAGCCGGGAAAGTAGTCTGCACAAGAAAATAGGCAGCAGCACAAGTCAGGCCAAAAACCAGGCGGCAAGGGGCAGGAGAGGAGCGAGGAAGGCGGCTTACCGTCGATCAAGTCCTCGATGCGGCCGAAGCCTTCATCCAGCGCTCGGCCGGTCTCAGCCCAGCTCGCGGCCTCGGTCTCAAACTCTGCCTTCAGGGCGGCCTTGCTATCCTGCGCTTTCTGCGGGGCCGCCTTGTGGCTCTCCTCTTGGTCAGTCAGCTTCTTGGCCAGGCGGTCACGCTCTTGGACCAAGGCAGCGTACTCAGCATCCTTGGTACGAAGGGCAGCCTGCGCTTCGCCGAGCTCCCTCCTCAAGCCGGCGTTGGCCCCTAAAAGCACGAAAGACAAGAAAAAAGAAAAAAAGAGCCAATAAGGAAAAAGTTGTCAAGGAAGATCCGACCCGACTGCTCAGCAGTCGGCCCGAATCTCGGGGACTACACCCAGTGGGTGCGCTGACGTGCCCCCACAGGAGACAGACAAGATCAAGCACTTACTTCGGCTGTTGGCCAGGTCGTCGGTCTTCCGACCCAACTCCTGAGCCTGGGAGTTGAAGGCGGCAGCACGGGAGTTATGATATTCCTGGAAGTTCAGACAGGAAGCAAAAATAAGGTAGTCATCAAGGAAGATCGGACCCGACTGCTCAGCAGTCGGCCCGAATCTCGGGGACTACACCCAGTGGGTGCGCTGACGCGCCCCCATGGAAGAAATCAAGAGACCAAAGTGGCGAAGAATGAAAGACTCACCCGGATGGCGGCCCGCGTCGACAGGAACTCCTGGGTGTACTGCTGCAGCAGGGCGGCCTGAGCTTGAAGCCGGCTCCGGACCTCTTGAGCCGCCACATTCAACTCGCCAGTCCCCCCGCTGGGAGTCCACTCGGACGTGGCGGTGCTGGCCGCCTCCAGAGCCTCCGCCGACTGGCCGGCGCCCGCAACTCGGTGTGACTCCGGCGGAGCGGCGCCTCCCCCTGCGTGCCGACGCGTCACTGGCTGCACCTCGAAGCCGGCTCCGTCCTCTGGCTCACCCCCGGCCGGCTCCTCTGGCGCCGCTGACGATTGGCCGCCTTGGCCCGCTCCGGTTGGCGCTGCCGGCGGTGCTCTCCCAGCGAAGACCACGAGGTCCTCCCTCCTCTCCATCAGCGGTGGGTCTTGGACGATTTCCTCCGCCAGGGGTAATGGGGTGTGAGGGGCCACGACTCGGAGGGGAATGGCAAGCAGCGGAGGCTGGTTACGCGAACCCTCCGCCTCCGTTTCCGCGGTCCCTGCCTCCGCCTGGGCCTTGGCTGCCGCATCGGCCTGCTCCCTCGCCGCCTGGGCGGCCGCTTTTTCCGCCGCCTCACGCTCCTCCCACGCCTCACGGGCGTTCCGCTCCGTGGCCTCCCTGAGGTCGGCGCGGGGGTCCACGCGGCGGGAGCCCGAAGACCCTCCAGTCGGCCCAACTACGGAGCCGCCCAGACCCCGCTCAAGGGAAAGCGGCGCCCTGTCCAGCGAGCGGGAAAAGGTTAGGAAGAATTTTCGAAAAGGAGAGAACGATGAAAAGCATGCGACCAGGCAATCGACGACTTACGCTGAGACCGCCTGAGGCTGCTTCACCGCCTTGCGGAAACGGGCCGCTTTCGTGGCCGCCTCATCTCGTTTGGTCGCCGCGATGGAGGCTTTGGACTTCTTCGGCCGACTGCCGAAGAGGGTTGATGCGGCCCGGCGCTTCTATGCGCCGCCGCTGGCAGCCGGCACGGTGGACGAGCCCGCGCCCTGATGGTCGGCCGCCGGCTGGCGACGCGGGGCGACTTCGGCTTCGGCGTCATCCGGCCAGTCCTCGAAGCTGGCGGTAAGCCTTGTGCCTCCGGGATCGGCGTCGTCCCCCATGACGGCGTCTTCCATGGCGGCCGCCCCCAAATCCGGGTCGTCGACGTCGTCCACCATGCGGTCGGGGACGTACTGGCGTTCTATCCCTGCTGCCCCAGTCGTCGGCGGAAGAAGGGGGTTCTGCTAAGAAGAACCGACCGATCAGAAGCCGGCCATCATAAAGCCGGCTACCAACAAAAAGAAGAAAGAGAGGAAAGCTTACCACGGGCGGAGGGTTGGCGCGAGAATACGGCACCTTGCCGTATCACCAGTCCTCGGCGAGCTTGCAATTGGAGATATGATTTACCATGTACGACACCTCCGCATGAGGCATCTCCCTGGTGCTCAGCCGGCTTGGGTCGAAGCGGCCGCTCATCTGACACATCATGTGGGGTCGGCTTTGGAGAGGAAGTATCCGGCGCTCCACGAAGGCGGCCACCAAGTCGGCCCCGCTCAGGCCTTCCGACTGGATCATCACCCGAACCCGGGAGACGGTAGCGTTCTCGGCCTGAGACAGTGACCTGGACCGGAAACTCCATGAGGGCTGCCTCCCAGCCGGCGGGCCGGCTATGTAAGCCGGCAGGTTGACGTGGTCTCCTTGTTGGGCGACGTTCTTCACGTAGAAGTACGACTTCTGCCAGATCTTCACCGACTGGATCAGGGGGATGGATGGGAACGGGTTGTTCTCGCCCGACCTCCTCATGGCGATGAAGGCCCCGCAGGGGGCGGGCACGCCTGCGACGACGGTGCCGAGTTTGCTTTGGAAGAATTCCCCCCAGAGCTCTAGCGTGGGGAGCAGCCCCAAGAAACCTTCGCAGAGAGAGACGAAGGCCGACAGCAGCATCACCGCGTTGGGCGTGAGGTGATGCGGCTGAAGATTGTAGAACTCGAGGAAGGAGCGCAGGAGTCCGCTCGCCGGAAGGCCGAAGCCGCGCAGGAAGTGCGAGCGGAAGACGACCCGCTCGCCCTCCTCCGGTGCTGGCGAGATCTGCGCGAGGTTGGCGTCGGGCAGGCGCCGAGTCTGGCGGAGGAACGCGACGTGGTCCTCATGGACGTTGGAGCCATCCCACGAGCTTGACAGCGCCATGGGGCAGCACGGCGAGAAGCAAGACGACGCGGCAGCGGAACGGCGCGGCAAAGAGCTGCCGCGGGGAAGAGAAGAAGAAGGAGGGCGAGAAGGGGGTGGAGTGAGGGAGAGCGCGTGAGTCTCTGCCGCTCCTCCTCCTCCTCCTCCTACTTATAGACCGCGCGTCGGAGCCAAGGAGGCGCAGCATGGGGGAACGTGGGGATCAACTGCGCCCACTCCCCCACGCCCCGCGATTACTGTGCCTTGATGACGGAATAAAACCGCCGCGGGAAGGCGAGCGGTCCATGTGGGCCGCGGAAGATCCGCGCTCGGACCGAGGCCTGCGAGTGGCGGGCCCGGGCCTGCGGCGGCGTCCCGTCGCGCGCGTGCGTTGGCAGGATTTCCTTGCCACGTGGCCCGCGTTCCTGCCTACGAGAAATGGAGCTCTCTGAAGTCGGCATACACCAGCAAAGTCGGCTCCTCAGGGTAGGAAGCTAACCAAGCTTCTCGTCCCTTTGTCTGCCTCGAAGCTCGATCAGCTTCGGGGACTACTGTCGGAGTAAATAGCCATGGGTAGCCTAGCCGGCTTCCCCTGGCCCTTCTGAAAAAATTACGAGCCCGTCCGGCTCTCAAGAATCCAAGACATGGGGCCTCCTTCCCCTTGCTGGCTCACAGTTTCTGTACTGATCTCGTCGATCTCCACGTCCTTCACGCCTCGGGGGCGATCTTGGGATGTGGGCCGACTAAACTGTGTCTGCATCCACGGATCTGCTATGGATCCTATTCCGCGATTGAGATACGGCTGTATTCTGTTCTCCCGCCGCCCAGAGCAAAGCTCGGATCTGCACCAGACCTCGGCCAGCTTCTGACTAGGAAGGTTGGATCGACTCCGCTATCCGGGCAGCAGGTGCTAGATTCTGGATCGGGATTCGGTATACCTGAGTTGGAGGTGGAAAAAGTTGACGTCGACTGGATTCAGGAGCATGTTGCCGAGCGCGATCGTCGAGTGCGCGCTGGAGGTTCTCCAGTCGAGTGCGCTCAGCCAATTTGGCCAAGCGTACCTGCTCCAAGGCCTGGGCCTCAGGGGTTTCTCCAACTATAGGAATATGCAGTGCATCCATGTTCCGACGACGAAGTTCCTCCCTCTGCTGCGAAGAGAGGGGTTCGGGGCGGTACTCTTCATGAAAACGTGACGGATTGCCGTCCCCATCACCTCCGTCTTCACGGGTGAAGCCAGGAGGACCACGTGGTCCATTGACCATCAAAACTTCTGCCGCTGGGTTGCTGCTGTCGCACTCGGATGCAGTCTCTATGGAGCCAGTTGACAGATCGAACAAGCCGTAGAGAGTTTCGTCGAGCTCGATTGCTGCGACTTGAGGGGTGGCCGATTGGCGGGCCACCGCATGCCTAACCCACCGCCGAAGCCTCGACCGACCGGAAGGTTTGCTCCGGCGGGCCGCAGGGAGTGGGAAAGCTGCTGGAGCCGACTGATACTGGATCGACGACTGTCGTAGGAGGACGCCGCGGACGCACGCGCGAAAGTGCATCGCCCCGCGGGCGGGGAGTGCGTCGACGTCGAGTGGAGCCTCCTGAAGCCAAGCGGAGTCGTCGGGCGACAAACACGAGCGCGCCGAGACGGATCTCGCGGCCCTCAGCCAAACCTCCGCCTGGAACCATGATGAAGGGGATCGGAAAAAATGCAACTTCTCCAACAGGCCGCTAAGACACCTGCCCCACGGTGGGCGCCAACTGTCGTGGTTCTAAGCCTGACAGTAGAATAGGGGGTAGGAATGTAGAGGCAAGATCCTAGCTATGGAGGAGTTGTAAACGTGAGTTTTATGAGTTCAGGCCCTTCTCGTAGGAAGTAACAGCCCTACGTCTCGGGGCTCGGAGGCGGTCAAATGGTTGTTCGCATGGTCGAGTGTCTTCAAGGCTGTCGAGTGGAACATAGCCTCATGGTCGAGTGGATGATGATTTCTCTTCGACTGCTTCTGGTTCTTTTAGAGATGTCCTTGGGGAGGGTATCTTGGACAGATCCATGACCCTACCCTAGGTACATAGCCTCGTCAATAGTCACCTACTATGTGTTATGATTCGAAAACCCTGGAGTGACAACAACCAGGCCCACTCTCGGTGATGACCGTAGTTTGAGGAGTTCATGTATCCACTACGTGTTAATGCTTTGTTCTGGTTCTCTATTAAAAGGAGGCCTTAATATCCCTTAGTTTCTAATATGGACCCCGCTGCCACGGGATGGTAGGACAAAAGATGTCATGCAAGTTCTTTTAATAAAGCACGTATGACTATTTACGGAATACATGCCTACATTATATTGATGAACAGGAGCTAGTGCCGTATCGCCCTAGGTTATAACTGTCACATGATGAATATCATCCAACAATTCACCGATCCACTGCCTACAAACTTTTCCATATTGGTTCTGCTAAGTTACTACTGCTATCATCACTGTTACACTTGCTACAAAATTACTTCTATCACAGTTACTGTTACTATTGCTGCTGTCACTACTATCAAAACTATTAGACTACTTTGCTACTAATCACCTTGCTGCATATAATTAATCTCCAGGTGTGGTTGAATTGACAACTCAGATGCTAGTACCTTCAAATATTCTTTGGCTCCCCTTGTGTCGAATCTATAAATTTGGGTTGAATACTCTACCCTCGAAAACTGTTGTGATCCCCTATATTTGTGGGTTATCAGTCTATGAGGCGCTCGAGGATCCAGATTGGCTCAATGCCATGCATGAAGAACTCAACAACTTCGAGCACAGCAACGTGTGGAGATTGGTGCCAAGGCCAAAAGGGAACCATAATGTCATGGAATTATTCAAGAACAAGCAAGATGCTCATGGAATTCTTGTTCACAACAAGGCTCGTTTGGTAGCACAAGGCTACTCCCAAGTCAAGGGTATCGGCTACGGTAAAACCTTTGCTCCCGTTGCTCTCCTTGAATCTATTCATTTGTTGATTGCTTATGCTTCTCATCAAAACTACAAGTTACAACAAATGGACATGAAGAGTGCTTTTCTCAATGGTCCTATCAATGAGTTGGTATATGTCAAACAACCCCCGGGGTTTGAGGATCATGAGTTCCCCAATCATCTGTACCAACTCGATAAGGCACTCTATGGCCTTAAACAAGCCCCACGTGCATGGTATGAGCACCTTATCGACACTACTGCAGGATGCTGCTAACGCGACACTACGATCAGAGACCATTCGATGAAACTGTGTGCGATGCCATAATCGCAAACGGGGGTGTAAAAAACCGTCAAAAAAGGTGCAAAACGTTTGCGATGGAGGATGCATCAAACATGGTTCAGATTTTAGTTGCGTGTGCGATGCATGGCACACGGTTCAGCTCAATGAACTGTTTGTGATGAGGAGGAACAAATGAAACGGGTAGCCAGATGAAGGTGTGTGCGATATATATCATACGGTTCACTCAGATGAACTGTTTTTGATTAGGCAAAACAAAAGAAACGATCAGCTAGATCAAGGTGTGTGTGATATACATCATGCACTTCACTCGGATGAACTGTTTGCGTTGAGGCATGAGAACAGAAACGGTTCAACTTAACAAGATGTGTGTGATACGCGACAAACAGGTCTGTAATCGGAAACATGTGCGAAGACCGATAACAACACAGACGATTACTTCTAACAAGCCGTGTGTGTTGTGAGCAAACGATTGCTGGTATTCAATTGTGAGTGATTGATGAAAACATCATCGATGGGTTCCACTGTTTAGTCCGTGTGCGATGTGATTTTCTTTTTCCGCACAACATCTACGCTCTGTCTACAAGCATCAACATATATACTTAAATATACAGCATTGCATAACCAAATTAAGCATATAATTACACAAGTGACTACACACATAACATTTCCACACACCAAAGTAAGCAATTACATGCATACTAAAGTAGGAGAGATGAGGATCTGATCATCTACTTATTGTTGCGACGACGCTTGCCATTGCTCTGCTTCCGGCTGGATCCCTTGCCGTTTTGGGGAAGGAGGCACTTCCTCATGTCAATGATCCGCCTATACATGTCGTAGCTCGTGTACGCCTCCTTGTCCACGTACACGATGTGAGCTTTCTCGAGTTTCTCCATCCAGGCCGAGTGTCAGGCACGCTTGTCCTTGTTGCACGAATCCTTCATGTCTCTATAGTAGGGGTCGATGATGGCCTCGGCGAGGTGAACTAGTGAGTCCTTCTCATGCTCCTTGCTGCCCCAAATCTTGTATTGGCCCTGGATGTCGACAAGATTCTGGCAGGCGATGCCCGAATTCTCGAGCGCCTTGACACCATTGGTGATGTCCACCATAGCGAACATGTAGTGGGGGCTCTTGACAAACCTAGAGAAATGCTCGCAAGGCCTTGTGGTCAGGCAGTAGTGGTAGATGAGGACGTGGTGGCGCATGCACATCTGGGCGACGGCGACCTTGGGACGAGACCCGACACGAACGTGGGTGTACTTGAGGTCGAACCAGACCACCTTGTACTTCTCCTCCACAAGCAACACCTCCATGATGTGGATGGAGTGCTCCACCCAGACCGGGTCGCTGGTGTACACCATCGAGAGGTCCAGGGACCTTCTGTGGGTGTCCACCACGGCACGCATGGTGAACTGCTGCTTATCGTCGGTAGCCGCTCGGAGCACCATTAGAGCCGTGCAGGATATCCTCTAAGAATTTCTTGTTGTCGGAGTAAATAGCCATGGGTAGCCTAGCCGGCTTCCCCTGGCCCTTTTGAAAAAATTACGAGCCCGTCCGGCTCTCAAGAATCCAAGACATGGGGCCGCCTTCCCCTTGCTGGCTGTCACCTAGGCCGGCTTTCGGAAGGCGGCCCGACTTTAGCCCTCATGAAGAAAGCCATGGGAGGGCCGACTTCGAGAAGCCGGCCGCGAGGAGGCCGACTCCAAGAAGCCGGCTCCCATAAAGCGGTCGAGACCGTACCCTCAAAGTTTGCATCCACCTAGCGGCGATGTGACGGGGCGTGGCTACAGTGAAGCCTGCCACCCCCAAATCCCAAAGGACGATCGGCACAGTGCGCCGTACGGGTGGCCATGACCCGTCCGGCGCGGCACTGTTGCCACACTGACCCTGATGTCATCCACGACGGATTACCAGTACGGCCCACGGGCGGTGGGCCCCTTCAGGCAGAGAGACACCCGAAGGCGGCCACGCCTCCCCAGTCGGCCCAAGACAGAGCCGGCTCCCCGCAGCCGGCTTGCCGCCTCCCTCGAAGGAGACGCCCCATTAAGGAGACAAGACGCGGTGAGGCTACAGCGATCGCCCGCCGGGCGGCGGCACTGTAGCCACGCCTACCTCGACGAAGCCCACGTCACCAAGATAGAGCAACAGTAACCAGCCGCCGACCAGGCCCTGGACAGTGGGGCCTGCCTGTCGACCAAGGGGCCGGCAGCCGGCGGGACCCACCAGTCGGCGGGCCCCAGCAGCCGGCGCAGAAGCCGGCGAGCGTAGTCACAGACGGCTGGGCCCCACGCCCAGCCGGATTACCATTGTACCCCCGGGGGGTAGGCCTATATAAACCCCCAGGACACCCTTGCAAAGGGTTGTTGACCCCCAGCTAGTTTTAGACACCACACAAGGAGAAGAAGCAAGCTAGCCGTGCCCTTCTTCCTCCTCCCACCGAACATCTCAAGGAGCATTGTGTAGCTACTTGTCCATCTAGTGATCATGCGGAGACCCCGCAGAGCAGCAGTAGGGGCGTTATCTCCACGGAGAGCCCCGAAGCTGGGTAAGATTCGCCGGCGTGCATGTCTTCGCCTCATCCCGTTTCCAGGCACCGGCGACGTCTTACTGGCTCCCACAATGATAAGCCACCCGTTGGCATATGTCGCACCTACCACCCGACACTTGTGGTGGGTGTGCTTCTTGCAATGGTGGGGCGCGATCAAAAGGTTGGCCGCTGTAATAAATGGGGGCCGGATGGCCTGTAATCGTCACGTCTTGTCACAGCGTTCATAGCAGAGGATTCTAGTGCACGCTTGACAACACCGCACCACACGCGTGGGCTCAAAGAGGCGCCAAATGTATCGCCGGTGAGCCTGTTCCCATGCTTCCACACAGTTTACCGCGCAAGGTTCCCCCTCGGCTAGTTTGGCCACGCGTCGGCTAGAAGAGGGACAAATTGTGGGTGTTTATTGGCAAAAAGCTTTCTAAAAACGAGGTGTGTGGAATGACTTCGGTCATAAGTTTACCCGTGGGTGATAAGGTCAAAGTTACACAGAAGGGTGATGATGGACACTCGAGTGCGATAACTAATTCTACGCTCTACAGGGCACACGGTGGAAGAAACCAACTGTGTGCAATAATGTCGAACATCGCAGTCGAGTTAGCTATATAGATCGTGTGCTGTGAGATCGACAAGGTAAACAAATTCAAGAATGGTTAATAAAATCTAAGACTATTGCATATTAAGGTCAAAATAGTGCTACCAATATATGAGTCTCATACGATGCCATTTCAACGATTGTACCACAAAAGCTCAAAATATTACAAGGTTCAAATTCCAGAGTTATATGGCTCAAATTCGAAGATTACAAGGTTCAAACTGATATTAGAAATGAAATTCAGCTCATCAGCTACAAATGCTCGCGCTGATCCGTTGAACATGGATATTAGAGAGGTTCAAACTAATATTACCACTTCTAAGTCTGGTTTCGAAACCTCACAATTTTTGCAAGGGTCTTTTACAATTGTGTCCCTAACTCGAACCCACTACTCACATTTACCCCTAATTTCGAAGTCTGCTCAAATTTGCCCCTCTGCCATTAAGTGACCTTACAAAAATGCCCTACCATTCCGTTTCCGTCCGGTCAAAGGGGTTTGACCGTCTACGGGGCGTTTGTTGGACATTTTGCCCTTGCCTCCATGTGCCACTTACATGTGGGACCCAATCAAAAAAAAAGGAAAAACTCTCCCTCTCACCCTCTCTCTCGCACACTTACATGTGGGCCCCAAACAAAATAAATAAATAAATAAATCCCTCCCACCTATCTCCCCTACCTCACGACTTCTGTGTCTCACCTTCGGCAAGCGCCGACAGGCCGGATTGTGCGCCTTCGGCACCAGGTACCCACGCGCCGCAACCCTCCCTCCATTCCATTCTCCCTCTCCCTCCCTCCCTTCCTCTCCCTCCCTCTCCCGCCACTGTGCCTTGGACTGGCGGCGCGCTCCAGTGACCAAAGCCATGGTGACGGTGGACGAAATCGCAACTCCGGCGACCAACTTGTTGGCGAAGAGTATAGTTCGGACGAGTGCGCTGGGGCGCGTCCAGTGGTACCAACAGAGTGTGAAGGGGTGGTTCGAATCGACCTCGGTGATGAGCTAGGTGACGGACAATGGCGGTGCTCGACGGACTTGAGAAGGCGGCCTTGGATCCGGTGGTTTAGGGGGCTAGGCGACATCTTAGGGGCACCATGAACATGATTGAGACATTGATTTGTGGTTTAGCAGCATATGGGCGGCGAATCGACGATGGCGCTCCGGCGGCCGCAGACGAGGAAGACGGTCGATCCGGTCATGTTTGTGAGGTCCTGCTCGAGCTGCTCCTAGGAGTAGACGAAGTCGAGGCATGCGTGTCTCCTGGATAGCTTTCAGCCGTTTGTGAGGACAATGGCCGCGGCAATGGTGAAGGTCATGACGACGGCCGTCCTGGGATGCGGCTGAGGGGAGGAGAGCGAGCAGGGGAAGAGAGGGAAAGTTTCCTAGGGTTGTCCAAGGGCCTTCCGGCGTCGCTAAGTAGCCCTACTCGAGCTACTACGGCGGCAGCTGTCGAACAGCGGGCGATCGTGACGCGCGCCGGCGTGTGCAGTCGATGAGCTGACGTAGACGACGACTGGGGGAGATGGGTGGGCCTAGCGGTATCCACATGGGCCGAAAGTGTACATTGCACTCTCTTTCTTCTCTTTAATTTTTGTTTTATTTTTTTAGGGGAAAATGTCCAACAAACGCCCCATAGACGGTCAAAACCATTTGACTAGACGGAAACGGAATGGAAGTGCATTTTTGTAAGGTCACTTAACGGCAGAGGGGCAAATTTGAGCAGACTTTGAAATTGGGGGCATATCTGAGTAGGTGGTTTGACTTAGGGACAGAAATGCAAATGGCCCTTTTTGCAAAGGGGTCAGCCACTGAGAAGTCATGTATGGGGTTGAGATGATGACTTCCAATTACTCTATCATCTGAAGTTCCAAAATGAAATTCAGCATTTTTGGAGCCTATTCCATTCTGCCGCAGGCGCCGGCGCTGGTCAACGAACCATTCATTTTTGCGAAATAAATGTAGGGCAAACCTCATTTCCTTCAGCACCCTTGCTCTGAGAACAAAGAACCCGGCGAATATAATCTCTGGTAAGGTCCCTCGGTAGGAGTTCAAAGTAATTTCTGAGAGATGCAGATCTAGGCATTCGACGTGATTGTTATATTGTATCACATTATCCACCACTGGGACCAATCTTATCTGCAAACGAAGAAAACGTGTTAGTGCCTACATGCAGTTTTGAACATTACTACATGCCTATTTGGTTTGCAAGATTTATAAAATGCACTAACATGCCATCTTCGATCTGACATGATTAACATGGGCATTTGATTACATTCTAGAAAAATGTAGCCTTCTTCACAAGAGGTTGGAGTGGATGAAAAGTTCCCAAAAAAACTAGTACATATGAATCCAAAGGAGAAATGCTTATTAATTGTAACCATATGGATCAAGCAACCAATATGGGGGGGTGGAACATGTATGTACTGAAATCCTCCAAAAGAATCCTTCGGAAATTGTAGTACATTGTCATTATAAACTTGGAAAAAGGTGTTACAAATTGAACTCCCTTATGGTTAACATTTAACAGGAAAGGAACATCACCTCGATATATAGCTTCTCCAGGCACGGAAAGCATCTCAAGAAACTGACAACTTGCTCCAGGTTGGGGCCGATAGATTCTAGTGCCAAGACCTTCACTGTGCGCAGTTTCAGGGTCAAACTTGTCGGAATCATTTTCTGAATGACAGACAAACAAACATCTTCAAAATTAGAAATAATGTTAATTTGTAGAAGGAGAGGTAGAAGGCGGCTGTTGTACCTGAATGGGTGTGGATCCAATAACAAGTTCGGAGTATTTGTGAGAGGAGTAGCCCACCACTGTTAATTTCGGCGCAGAAATGACATTTATTCTTGTTGGACCTTATTGTTCAACTACAAGTAATCTCTCAAGTGCAGGTGTGTCCACAATGACCATATCGTGGTACACATCTTGTGATGTCTTCCTGCTGCACCAGCAACACACATAAATAGTCCGGAGAGTCATGGAGGTGATGTGGAAGGTACTCAACCCATTGATCGCCTGAAGATGAAGGTACTCGAGTGCAGTATAGCCACGGAGTAGGCACTCCATGTCACCGTTTGAGAGGCAGACGACGAAGAGCTCGAGGTGATTTAGTCATGGTAGAATAAGAGCTGGCACATCATTGGCAGATGGCAGTTCCCGAACTTGGCGACGCGCAGCGTGGGCGCGAGGAGGAGTGCGGACGCTGGCAGCGACCGCATATGCCCATCATCAAAAGTGAGCTCCTTGAGCTGATTGATACGACTCCAACGTATCTATAATTTTTGATTGTTCCATGCTGTTTTATTATCAATCTTGGATGTTTTATAATCATTTTATAGTCATTTTATATCATTTTTTGGTACTAACATATTGACATAGTGCCCAGTGGCAGTTGTTGTTTTTTCCATGTTTTTTACATCACAAAAAATCAATACCAAACGGAGTCCAAATGCCACGAAACTTTACAGAGATTTTTTTATGGAACAAATGGAAGATATTGGGCCCTGGTTGCACCTGGGGGGGTCCCGAGGAGGGGACAACCCACCAGGGCGCGCCAGGAGGCCCAGGCGCGCCCTGGTGGGTTGTGTCCACCTCGGGTGCCCCCGGACCGCCTCTTTGCTCTATAAATACCCAAATATTCCCAAAACCATAGGGAGTCGACGAAATATTCATCCAGCCGCCACAGTCCAGAACCACCAGATCCAATCTAGACACCATCACGAAGGGGTTCACCACTTCCATTGGTGCCTCTCCGATGATGCGTGAGTAGTTCTTTGTAGACCTTCGGTTCCGTAGTTAGTAGCTAGATGGATTCATCTCTCTCTCTCTTGATTCTCAATACAATGGTCTCTTGGAGATCCAAATGATGTAACTCTTTTGCGGTGTTTTTGTTGGGATCGATGAACTTTGAGTTTATGATCAGATCTATGTTTTTATATCCATGAAAGTATTTGAGTTTCTTTGATCTCTTTTATGCATGATCTCTTATAGCCGCGTATTTATTCTCTGATATTTGGGTTTTGTTTGGCCAACTTGATCTATTTATCTTGCAATGGGAAGAGGTACCCGGTAGTGGGTTCGATCTTACGATGCTTGATCCCACTGATAGAAAGGGAACCGACACGTATGCATCGTTGCTACTAAGGATAAAAAGATGGGATCTATATCTACCTCCATAGATAAACAGATCTCGTCTACATCATATCATCGTTCTTATTGCATTACTCCGTTTTTCCATGAACTTAATACAATAGATGCATGATGGATAGCGATCGATGTGTGGAGTAATAGTAGTAGATGCAGGCAGGAGTGGGTCTACTAATCTTGGACATGATGCCTATGTAATGATCATTGCCCGGATATCATCATAATTATTTGAGGTTCTATCAATTGTCCAATAGTAATTTGTTTACCCACCGTTTGCTCTTTTTCTCGAGAGAAGCCACTAGTGAAACCTACGGCCCCCGGGTCTTCTTTCTCATATTTTTTCCTTTGCGATCTACCTTTTATTTTCTTTTATTTTCAGATCTATTAAACAAAAAAACCAAGAATACTTTGCTGCAATTTATTTTATTTGTCGTTCGATCTATCAATATTTACAACTATCTCCCATCCACGCACCGTTTCTGGCGCCGTTACCCGAAAGGGATTGACAACCCCTTTAACACGTCGGGTTGCGAGTGGTTGTTATTTGTGTGCAGGGGCTGTTTACGTTGTGTTGCTTGTTTTTCCTACTGGTTCGATAACCTTGGTTTCTTATCTGAGGGAAATACCTACCAACGCTGTGCTGCATCATCCCTTCCTCTTTGGGGAAATACCGACGTAGCTTCAAGCGTCATCATTGATCTAGGGCGGGGGATCGGAACCAATCGTCAAGCTTGGCTCGGTCCTTGCTGTTGGAATGGAACTTGCCCATTCTAAGGCCTTTGGTTGGGCCAAGGTGTCTGCCGAGGATCTTGGAGAACGCATCCAAGCTTTTGCGATAGCCATGACAGAGCCCGTGGGTGTCAATGAGGTCGAGAGGGTTGGAGTTCCATAGGGGGCTCCACCGCCGGGAAAGGACGGTCGTCCGTGCCCCATATTTGATTGGGAGGAGGGAAATGATGACTGTCAACATATCATCGGGGAGGCTGCTAATGAAGTCTAGGCCTGCTGGAGTCGCTTGCAGTAATAGCTCGCCCTGCCTCTGCTTGTTGGTGGCCCCGTTCTCCACCTCCAGAGTCTCCTTGTCAGCGGCGCTTTCTAATGGAAATGGGAGTACAAGGAATATTTAGCTAAAACAAGGCAATAGAAAAGTGTATTGGTAACTAGAAGTTATTAGGTAGGAATATAGTAAGAAAAGGGAATAACAATAGCTTGCTTAAATACTACACAATTCATTTGACATTGCTGGGTAAGTCAACATGCATATAGTTGAAAAGAAAACTTACTTCGAACAAAGTATGGATGAATGATTTTGTCGGGGAAGTTAGAATATATCTCATGACTAGGCCCTTTTATGTGCAGTGCAATTTTAGTGCCAGCTTTCAGTACATAAAACATAGAAATTTCTTTCCAAAAGCCAGTGCCAAAATAGGAATCACCACGTTCATCAAGTCTTACAGTAGCAATGATTGTAAATCCATGGTTAGTGTGCAGTATGACATCCGTGCAGTCTTGATCTATGTAAAGGGAAAGATTGTGCACTACATATAATTTGTTGCCTACCAAGGGATGCGCTGGAGAAAATGGTAGGATTGTTAAAGAAAATATGGTAACATGCAAATATGGGCCCAAATTGAAAGAATTGTATAGCAGTTGAAATCGAAGGACAAAAATCTATAATTAAACAGATAGGGTAAACATGATGTCATGGAAATATGAGAGTAATCGAAAGAACAATACATCATTAATTTTCCTAATATAGAAAGAAGAGGGGGGGAATCCCCTTTGACGTGTATGGTGCATGTGGCACCTTTTATCCAAATGTAGCAATATTTAGAATATGTTCGGGAAAGTAGGCCATGCCAACCGATTTAGGGTGAGATTGAACATACCGCGCGCATCCTCAAGTGAACTGGTACGGTGAGATGGAATCTCTAGTGGAGGTCGCAAAGTCCCGATGTGTCGGTGCACTGTACATTCTATGAATGAAAGAAAACCTTCAAATCATCTCAAATAAAAATGAATTCATGGTGATTTCCGCCGGGTGATTAAAGGAGGCAGATGAACTAGGATAAGATATGAGATAATATCTCATTAAATTAGTTACCTTGTCATCCATGAGAAAGAACTCTCAGTATGGCAGATTCCCCAACCGAGCGGAGCTGGGTTGACCGCGAGCAGCATCGAGAAAGTTGATGGCGATAGGCGACTGTAAGCAGAGGTGGCGAAATACGGTGGGCTTTGCCGGCAGCCTGGCAGCGGCGGCAGGCGTCGAGCAAAGTGTTTACCACCGCGATAGGCGGTGCCATGGCATAGACGCGGAGGAGCTTGCGCAGGTGTGAATGGGACCGGAGGGGGTGGCAGGCGGGTGAGGGTTTTTGTGACATGGGGATGGTGAGGGTTTTCTTTTTTCTTTTTTGAATTGGGTGGTGAGGGTTTTCTGTCCCACAAAGAATTTTGGAGGCGACGGTTTGCTAGAGTAAACTGTGTGTGATTGACGCAATAGGCAAAATGAAAGTCATTGCACACGGTTCCAATTTTGGGAAACGTGTGTGATTGATGTACTACCTCCATCCTAGTTTATTGGTCCCCCTTTGTAATTTTTACCAAATTTTGACCAAATATTTAACCAAGAAATGTTTATGCATGTCACCAAAAATTATATCATTGAACACTATGCTCAAATACCCATCCAACGATAAATTTTTTGCTGACCTGCACTAACATTTTGTCAGTTAAACCTTTGGTCAAAATTTAACACAAATTACAAATGTCGGCGTTCTGGGAACGGGGGTCCCCAGACTTGCCTTCCTGCGGCCCGCGGCATGGCTGAGCCAGCAGGCCGTACGGCCCATCTTCACCAACAAAGCACCCAAGACCCTCATGAGGGGCCAAGCCTCATGAGGTGGGCGACGCAAGACCTCCTCTGGAGTAGCCTAGCTAGGCAGGCTCACGAGGAGCGGAGATATCAAGGCGAGGCGAACCTCACGAGGTTCTTGTGACATGAGCCATGACGATCGACACCAGGCAGGCGCCAGCGCGCGCAGCGTCCTTGTTTCCTCATTGGTGCAAAGGGGGCAAGCGCAGCTGCGGAGTATCGAGGCATCAGGCAAAGGTTACCATTTCGGTGCAACGAGACCAAGACCATGGACTGCAAGACGGAGGTCATCATGGAGCCCAAGATGGCGTCACCACCAGAACTTTGTGCAGGTGAAGACTACTTTTGTCAGGATAGCTTGTACTAGCTGTCCCTTTCAAATTAGCCCGCCATTGTTGGCTCCCTTCCCGCTTGATATTTGGGAAGAGGACCAGGGCCTCTATAAGTAGGACTAGCCACCATAGTGGAAAGGAACAGAGGGAAGGAAGAGAGAGAGAAGGAAGAGAGGGGACGATCTCATCTTAGCTTGAGAGAGACCACCCCCCCACACACAAGCTCACCGAGCTCAAGAACGCCTCAACCTCAGGAGGTCGTTCTTCCCTTGTATCGTTCATCATTAGCCCAAGAGGCAATCCACTACCACACTGGAGTAGGGTATTACACCACAATGGTGGCCCGAACCAGTATAAACCATGTGTCCTTATGCGTTGTGAGTTCGTCAAGTTCGTCCGCAAGATCCTAGCGAGCTAGAGCGTAGAACGGTTGGAGGGAACGACTTCACGCGCACCCCAGTGTTCGAACCTTAAGGGTTTGCCGGAACCCCAACCCCAGCATTTGGCGCGCCAGGTAGGGTGCGCCGTGGCTTCCTTTCCATCGCTCCGCCGCTCCGTCGTCTCCATGGCGGACGCTCGCCGTGCTCGAGCTGAGTGTCGGGCCGCCCTCGCCGCCCGTGTCGCTCAGACGGCCCCCGTCGGCGGGCCACCTCGTCGTTCTTCGTATCCCGCCGCCAATGCAGCCACCGGCCCGGTGGGAAATGAGTAGCAAGCGTCCTCTCAGCATCCTTCGGTGTGGCAGGACGGCCGCACCGCTACTCCATCGCTCGCCCCTGCTGGTTCTTCGTCTCACGCGCACCGCGCTCCCATGGAGGCATGGGCCGCCCTCATCACGATGAACGAGCTCCTCCATTACCGCCCCGTCGACGACGTCTATGAGGAGTGGCTCGACCGCGTCGCTGAGCTCGTCCGTGCCACGGGGGGCTCTCTGGCGCCGTCACACTCTTTGCCTCTCCCTCAGCAGGCCGCGGGCGACGGGGCTTGCGGTGTGCCTCCACCGCCTCGACCCCAAGACGGTGCCTTGGCGCCAAGGCGCGCGCCTCCGCGGCGTGATCCGCCGCACCCAGCGCCCGTGCGTGAGGAACAGAGCTGCCAAGAAATCCCGCGGCCGCGAGAAGCTGCACCAGCGATCCCCACGCCACCTCGTCAAGACCGCGCGCCGCCTGCGGTGGCACAGCGCCGACCTTGCCAAGACCAAGCTCCGCCCCCGAAGCGGGCCCTGGCAACCACGGCAGGTTGCCGTGCCTTCACCCCTGAGCTGTGTAGCGTTGCCTGGCCAGGCAAGTTCAAGCCAGATCTTCCTCCTCGGCACAACGGCAGCGCCGACCCCGCAGAGTTCCTACAGCTCTATGTGTTGAGCATCAAAGCGGCCAATGGTGAAGAAGAAATCATGGCGAACTGGTTTCCCATGGCTCTCAAGGATGGGGCCCTCTCCTGGCTCCTGAACCTGCAGCATGGCTCGATCTCCTCCTGGGACGAGATGCGCGACCACTTCGTCGCCAACTTCCAGGGCACTCGTGACCCCCCACCGGTCGCGGGCGACCTACGCCACATCAAGCAACAACCAAGAGAGACCCTCCAGAAGTACATCCAACGCTTCAATAGCACCCGCCTCAAGATCCCCAAGGTCACGGACGAGGCCATCATCTCCGCGTTTTCCGATGGCGTCCGCGACGTCAAGATGAAGGAAGAGCTGGCTATCCATGAGGAGCTTTGCACATCTCAGGAGCTGTTCAACCTAGCGACCAGGTGCGCAAGAGCTGAGGAGGGGCGCCTCTCTTTCCTCAAGCTACCAGCTGCAGGAGTGGAGGAAAAGAAGGCCAAGGCCAAGGACGTGAAGCGCAAAGAGGTAGTACTGCTCGCAGCGGAGCCCGACACCAAGCGAGGCAGAGATCAGCCCGAGTCATCCAAGAACGGCCGCCCATTCTGTGCCTTCCACAACCTGAACACCCACAACACCAGTGACTGTCAAGAGCTCAGAGCCATTCGGGAAGGACGCTTCGGCCGATGCCCCGAGCACAACGACCGGGGCTACGGCCGTGGAGGAGGACGCGGAGGCGGATGCTGGGATGACCCTGGCCCGCACCAGGAGTGGCGTGACCGGCATCGTGAGGACCGCTGGCAGGACCAACCTCGCGAGGGCGCCTGGAGGGACCCGCCTCGTGAGGATCGCCCCCAGGGCAACGCTGGTCTTCCCCCGTTGCCGCCGCCAAGGAGGACCAACGGCCACCACCAGGACGAGGGGGCTGGGGGCTTCCAGGAGACGCGCGCAGTCGCTTGCATCCTGGGCGGCGCTTAGTCCCCAGCCTCTCAGCGCATCTTCAAGCAGTTCGCTCGCGAGGTGAACGCGGCGCTCCCCAATCTCGAGGCTACGCGCTCGCTCAGGTGGTCCCAATGCGCCATCACCTTCAACTCGGCCGACCAGCTCAAGTGCGCGGCCACCGCTGGCACCCTCCCTATGCTGTGCTCCCCGGTCATCAGCAATGTGCAAGTCACCAAGACCCTCATCAACGCCGGTGCAAGGCTCAACATCCTATCCGCTGACACGTTTGAAAACCTCCAAGTGCCCTATGAGCAGCTCCAGCCGACCAAGCCTTTCTCAGGAGTGACTGACGGTTCCACCACACCAATAGGGCAAGTCCGCCTGCCTGTCACCTTCGGGGAGCGCAATAATTATCGCATTGAGCTCATCGACTTCGACGTCGCGCACATCCGCCTGCCGTACAATGCCATCCTCGGGTATCCAGCCCTGGCCAAGTTCATGGCAGTCACTCACCACGGCTACAACGTTCTCAAGATGCCAGGAAGCGGGGGGATCATCACGGTCCCATGTGAAGAAAGGGATGCCGTGTGCTCCCTTGAGCGCACCTTCCAAGCCGCAGCAATCGACAACCCTGACCGCAGAAGTGAAGGCCCTCCAGAGACCGTCCCAAAGGAGAAGTTGCCACGCCGCGCAGGGCCCTAAGAAGATGGCGTCGCATCAGAAACCTCGTCAGGACCAGCGCCCGCTCCAGGGGCGCCTCCCTCCACCGCATAGGAAAGCGTGCCCGGCGCCCTCCTTAGGCAAGGCTTGGGGGCTCTCTTCTGGAGGGCCTCAGACCTAGCCAATCTCACGAGGGAGGCGCTTGGGCACCACTTGGAAGCGTGCTTCATGGCATGTGTTCCTCAGGAGAGCATGGGGCGAGGAATGCCCACCACCTAGGAATTCATCACCAAGACCACCCAGGAGCTACAAGACGCAAGGGCCATGCATGCCAACAGCCGTTCACAGAGTGTGGCTCACGACCCAGGCGAGGGTGCTGAGTTGCGCGCCTGCATCGACATCCCAGGGCTCAACAGGGCCGCATCTCAGGAATGCTTCTGGCCATCGTGCGCGGGCCGCTGTGAGGGTCCACCACACAGCTACGTTCGCATGCCCTTCGGCTTGCCGAGCATGGCGTCAGCCTATCAGCGCAACCTGCGGCAAGTCCTGGCGGCTCAGGAGGTCAGGTTCCACGCCGTTCAGGAGGAGATGGCGACTGTCTTCAGGGAACCTTCCGAGCTCCGAGAGCCTCCCGAGGCTCAGGGTCCCGGTGGCTCATGAGGAGCTGTTCCTTCAATGCGTGGCTTCAGCTACATCAACTCTACTTCATCTACAGAACCAGGTGACATCTTCCAAGTTCATTTAAGCTGCGAGCGCCCCTCGGGCTGCACTATTCCCAGGCCACGTGGGTCCGTCCCTGTGGCATGTATCCCTTCTGCTTATATCTCTAACTTACCTCGATGGCGGCGCCCCACGGGCTGCATCATCCCCACGCGGCTTGGGCCAGACCTAGTGGCATGTATCTTCTTGCATTTATCCCAGTCGATCTGCTCTTCATGCCTAACCTGCAAAACTACTATCACCTGCCCAATAATCGCCTCCCTCGGGGCCTCTACACAGGCACAGCGCTAGTGCATGGGTCCGTCCCTGCCACGACCGACAAGTCTGAGTGGTCGAGCTCTGGCTCGTGGCATGCGCCGTGCACGTCACCTCATCAGGCCGTCAATGCTTTCACTTCATTCGGACCAACCAGCGGCAGGCAGGTGGCAGTAACGACAAACCATGTTTCCTCTTGTGCCTGTCCACAGGAACCCCGCTGGAAGGATAGCAGGCGGCACCGCGAGTCTCCCTTTCTCTCGTGTGATTCGCTTGCGCGTTAAAAGGGGGGCTCCTGAGCATCGCGACTCAGGAGCTCTTACTGGCTCTCCAGCCCTCACCCCTGGCCTTGACCACAGCATCGCGACCTGGCATACCAGTGGTGGCTGAGCTCGCTCGAGGTCTGGGACCTCAGGACATAGAGCACTAAGGAGAGCTCGTGAGAGGGAAAACTCATACGGACCGGCCTGGCTATGTCGCATAAGTCGACGCGTAGCCCCAGCGCAACACCAGGAATCACCGAGAAGTCATCAAGATAAGTCTCGCCCTTGGATCGGCTGAATATTTGGGCTTAATAGTCGCTCGCACCATGCCGCAACCCTGTTGCGGCCAAGTCATCTTCCTTTCTTTCCTTACCATGGCTGCTTGAACGCTAAGGGGGACCTCCTGAGCATCGCGCCTCAGGGGCTCTTACTGGACCTCGGGCCACGCACCTCCTGGCCTTGACCACGGCATCGCGGCCTGGCATACCAGCGACGACTATAGCCGCCTTGGGACCTGATACGTCCATTTTGCATCATGCTTTTATATCGATATTTATTGCATTATGGGTTGTTATTACACATTATGTCACAATACTTATGCCTATTCTCTCTTATTTTGCAAGGTTTACATAAATAGGGAGAATGCCGGCAGCTGGGATTCTTGGCTGGAAAAGGATTAAATATTAGAGACCTATTCTACACAGCTCCAAAAGTCCTGAAACTTCACGGAAGATGTTTTCCAAATATATAAAAAATACTGAGAGCAAGAACTTCACCAGGGGGCCACACCCTGCCCACGAGGGTGGGGGCACGCCCTACCCCCCTGGACGCGCCCCCTACCTCGTCGGCCCCCTGGTGGCCCTCCGGTGACCATCTTCTGCTATATGGAGTCTTTTGATGGGAAAAAAAATCATAAGCCATCTTCTCAGACGAAAATCCGCCGCCACGAGGCGGAGCCTTGGCGGAATCAATCTAGGGCTCTGGCGGAGCTGTTCTGCCAGGGAAACTTCCCTCTCGGAGGGGGAAATCATCGCCATCGTCATCACCAACGCTCCTCTCATCAGGAGAGGGCAATCTCCATCAACATCTTCATCAGCACCATCTCCTCTCAAAACCCTAGTTCATCTCTTGTATCCAATTCTTGTCTCCAAGTCCGGGATTGGTGCTAGTAGGTTGCTAGTAGTGTTAATTACTCCTTGTGGTTGATGCTAGTTGGTTTAATTGGTGGAAGATCATATATTCAGATCCTATATGCATATTAATACCCCTCTGATTATGAACATGTTTATGCTTTGTGAGTAATTACTTTTGCTCCTAAGGACATGGGAGAAGTCTTGCTATTAGTAGCCATGTGAATTTGGTATTCGTTCGATATTTTGATGAGATGTATGTTGTCTCTCCTCTAGTGGTGTTATGTGAACGTCGACTACATGACACTTCACCATTATTTGGGCCTAGAGGAAGGCATTGGGAAGTAATAAGTAGATGATGGGTTGCTAGAGTGACAGAAGCTTAAACCCTATGTCGGTGTCAAAACCGGCGGATCTCGGGTAGGGGGTCCCGAACTGTGTGTCTAGGCGGATGGTAACAGGAGGCAGGGGACACAATGTTTTACCCAGGTTCGGGCCCTCTTGATGGAGGTAAAACCCTACGTCCTGCTTGATTAATATTGATGATATGGGTAGTACAAGAGTAGATCTACCACGAGATCAGAGAGGCTAAACCCTAGAAGCTAGCCTATGGTATGATTGTTGTCCGTCCTACGGACTAAAACCCTCCGGTTTATATAGACACCGGAGATGGCTAGGGTTACACAAAGTCGGTTACAATGGTACGAGATCTACATACCCATATCGCCAAGCTTGCCTTCCACGCCAAGGAAAGTCCCTTCCGGACACGGGACGAAGTCTTCAATCCTGTATCTTCATAGTCCAGGAGTCCGGTCGAAGGTATAGTCCGGCTATCCGGACACCCCCTAATCCAGGACTCCCTTAGTAGCCCCTGAACCAGGCTTCAATGACGACGAGTCCGGCGCGCAGATTGTCTTCGGCATTGCAAGGCGGGTTCTGATGAAGCTATGTACCTAGGGTAGGGTCATGGACCTGTCCTAACTGCCCTACCCAAGGACATCTCTAGAAGAAATCACCTTTCAATCGACTTGGAGGTGTTCCACTCGACAGACTCGAAGACACTCGACCAAGAAGCAATCACTCGACCAAGATCCAACCATTCGACGGCCAGGAGACCTAAAGTCACTCCGCATGCTAACGGTCGGTCATTAAGTAGTTTTTATGGTCATCATAGCACTTTATTAGGGGCGTTACCAGTAACGCCCGACCTTAATGTACTTAAAACCCTACATAATTGAGGGCCGGAGGGGTCTGGCGAACTCTATATAAGCCACCCCCCTCCTCAGTGTAAAGGGTTCGCACCCCTGTGATTCATATACACATAATCCAGTCGACCACCTCCGGGCTCCGAGACGTAGGGCTATTACTTCCTCCGAGAAGGGCCTAAACTCATAAACCTCGTGTGCTTACAACTACTCCATAGCTAAGATCTTGCCTCTCCATACCTGCCCCCCTACATTATTGTCAGACTTAGAACCACGACAGTTGGCGCCCACCATGGGGCGGTGTCTTAGCGATTTGTTGGAGGAGTTGCGATCTTTTCCGATCCAAATCATCATGGTTTCTGGCGGAGTTTTGGTGGAGGGCCGCGAGATCCGTCTCGGCGCGCTCACGTTCATCGCCGACGACTCCGCTTGGCTTCTGGAGGCTCCGCTCGACGTCGGCGCACTCCCTGTCCGCGGGGTAACGCACTTTCGCGCGTGCATTCGCGGTGTCCTCTTGCGGCAACCGTCGACCCATTATCGGTCGGCCTCCGTGTTGTCCTCCCTCCCTGTTTCCCGCCGGCACAAGCGCTCCGGTCGGTCGAGACTTCAGCGGTGGGTGAGACACGCGGTGGCACGCCAGTCGGCCACCCCTCAAGTCACGGCGATCGAGCCCGATGAATCCCTCTACGGCCTGTTCGACCTGTCGACTGGCTCCGCAGAGACCGCATCCGAGTGCGACAGCAGTGATCCCGCGGCGGAGGTTCTGATGGTTGATGGACCGCGCAGTCCTCCCGGTTTTCCCCGCACCGACGGAGGCGACCCGTCGCATCCCCATGAGGAATATCTCCCCGAGCCTCTCACATCGCTGTAGAGAGAAGAACTTCATCGCCGGAACATGGATGCACTACACACTCCTATCGTTGGAGAAACCCCCGAGGCTCATGCCTTGGAGGACGCGCGCCTGGCAAACTTGGTTGAGAGCACTCGACTGGAGAACCTCCAGCGAGCACTCGACGAGCGTGCGCAACAACGGGTTCCAGAATCCAGTCGATGTCAGCTCTTTCCGCCCCCGCAGGTATATCGAACTCTGATTCAGAATTTAGCAGCTGCAGCCCTTATAGCAGAGTCAATTCAGCCTTCCCAGTCAGAGGCTGGCAGAGGCTTGCTGCAGATCAGAGCGTTACTCCGGGCAGTAGGAGACCAGAATTCCGCTGTTTCTCAGTCGCGGAACAGGATTCATAGCAGATCCATTGCTGCAGACACAGTCCAGTCAGCTCATAGCCCAAGATCGCCCCCGAGGCATGAGGGACGTGGGGGCCGGCATGATCAGTACGGAAACCGTGAGCAGTATGATCACCGATTCGATCGTGATGATCGACGTCGAGTGCCCACCCCTCCCTCAAGGAGTGGATCGTATGTGCCTCGACAGCAGGATGATAGGCGCCCTCATAGTGTTGGGCGAAGGATTCCAGTCGTCCCCAGGGAACCAGGCTTTGATGCGAGATCCATTCTCGTTCAAGGTTTGGTCGACAGGAACAGAGCTCACTGAGAAGGTCACAACAGAGATGCACCTACCAGCAGCAGAGTACATGTTTCGGGCCAGAGTGCTTTAGTAGAGCCATCAGGGCCGCTGTGATTCCTCCCAACTTCAGGTTGGCGACTGGAGTCAATAAGTTCACTGGAGAGTCCAAGCCCGATACTTGGCTTGAAGACTACCGAGTGGCTGTCCAGATTGGCGGTGGCAATGATGAAGTGGCCATGAAGCACCTTCCTATCATGTTGGAGGGCTCGGCCAAAGCGTGGCTGAATCAGTTAGCACCCAGCAGCATTTACACTTGGGAAGATCTCGCCCGTGTTTGTCACCACATTTGAAGGAACATGCAAGCGACCGGCAGGGCTGACGGAACTGCGGTCTTGCGTGCAAAAGCCGAATGAAACTTTGAGGGATTACATCCAGAGATGGATCACGTTAAATCACATGGTAGAGAATGTGCCTGATCACCAAGCAGTCTGTGCCTTCAAAGAAGGCGTCAAGTACAAAGAACTGAATCTGAAATTCGGTCGAACCGGAGACATGTCTCTGAATCGGATGATGGAGATTGCCACCAAGTACGCTAATGGTGAAGATGAGGATCGACTCCGGAGTGGCAAGCACAAGTCAGTCCCCAAGAAACCGGAGGAGGAAATTCCAATCGGAAACAGAAGCGGAAAGCCAAGCCAGCTGCTCCTGGGGAAGCCTTGGCTGTAACTCAAGGAAAGTTTAAGGGGAAACCCAAAGGGCCTTGGAACCCCAAGAAAGTTAAAGACCAAGACGAAAATGATGTGTTGGATTTGCCATGTCACATCCACACCAAGAAAGATGAAGAGGGTAAGCTCATTTACCCGAAACATACCACTCGACAGTGTCGGCTCTTGATCCAGCAGTTCCATGGCAAACAGCCCAAAGATAAGGAAAAGGAGTCGAACAAAGTTGAGGACAAGGAAGACAGTGATGATGGATACCCCCAGGTCAATTCCACCTTGATGATTTTTGCTGATGTTGAAAGCAAAAGTCGACTGAAAATTATCAACCGTGAGGTGAATATGGTTGCTCCGGCGACACCCAGTTATCTGAAGTGGTCTCAGACTGCCATCACATTCGACCAGTCCAATCACCCAACGCGCATTGCCACCCCTGGGAGGCAAGCTTTGGTCGTCGACCCAGTTGTTGAAGGCACTTGACTGACCAAAGTCTTGATGGATGGTGGCAGTGGTCTGAACATACTGTATGCTGAGATGTTGAAAGGGATGGGCATTCCGATGTCCAGACTCAGTACCAGCAACATGAGTTTCCGTGGAGTCATTCCTGGGAAGAAGGCTGAGTCACTCGACCAAATTGCTCTTGATGTGGTTTTCGGTGATTCCAAGAATTACCGCAAAGAAAAGTTGGCGTTCGAAGTTGTGGAGTTCCAGAGTGCTTATCACGCTATTTTGGGCAGGCTAGCTTACGCACGCTTCATGGCTCGACCATGTTATGTGTATCTCAAATTGAAGATGCATGGTCCCAAAGGTGTGATCACTGTTATGGGTAATCGGAAGAAAGCAGAAGAGTGTTTTTAGAAAGGCTCAAAGATCGCTGATGCTCAGATGGTAGTGGTGGAGCTGTAGGAGTACCAGAAGACTGCAAACCCGGGTGATTTGTTGCGAGCCAAGAAGCCCGCTACAGAATCAGCTTTTTAGTCGTCTGGTGAAACGAAGCCGGTTCACATTCACCCGACCGATCCCAGTGCTGCTCCGACTCATATCTCAACAACACTCGACTCCAAATAGAAAGAAGCGCTCATCCAGTTCCTCCGTGAGAGCTGGGACATCTTCGCATGGAAGCCTTCTGACATGCCGGGTGTTCCTAGGGGGCTAGCTGAGCACCGCCTATGAGTCGACTCAAAAGTGAAACCCGTCAAAGAACATCTCCGACGGTCCGCCGTCCAGAAGAGAAAGGCTATTGGTGAGGAGGTGGCTCAGCTCTTAGTAGCGGAGTTCATCCGAGAGATTTACCACTCCGAGTGGCTCGCCAACATTGTCATGGTCCCCAAGAAGGACAAGTCACTTCGCATGTGCATTGACTTTAAACATATCAATCGGGCCTGCCCGAAAGATCATTTTCCTCTCCCCCGCATCGACCAGATAGTCGACTCGACTGCGAGATGTGAGCGACTGTCTTTTTTAGACGCCTATTCCGGGTACCATCAGATCCGTCTGTATGGACCTGACAAGATCAAAACAGCTTTCATCACTCCATTCGGGTGCTTCTGTTATGTTACCATGCCATTCGGCCTCAAGAACGCCGGAGCCACATTCATGAGGATGATTCAGAAGTGTTTGCTCACTCAAATCAGTCGGAATGTGGAAGCATACATGGATGATATTATGGTCAAGTCATGGAAGGGTTCCGACCTGCTGACTAACCTTGCTGAAACCTTTGCCAACCTCAGGAGGTATGATATCAAGCTTAATCCATCAAAGTGCACATTCGGAGTTCCTGGAGGAAAGTTACTCGGTTTTCTCGTTTCCGAACGGGGAATTGACGCCAATCTAGAAAAAGTCGGTACTATGCTCCGGATGAAATGTCCTGTGCGAGTGCATGACGTCCAGAAGCTTACTGGTTGCTTGGCCGCTTTAAGTCGATTCATCTCTCGTCTCGGTGAAAAGAAATTTCCTCTTTACCGATTGATGAAGAAGTCAGAAAAGTTCGAGTGGACTCCTGAAGCTGATGCAACGTTTGCAGAGCTCAAAGCTCTGCTCTCCACCCAGCCGGTGCTTGCTGCCCCAATCAGCAAAGAGCCTTTGCTGCTTTACATCGCAGCCACAGGACAAGTCATTAGTACAGTACTTACGGTCGAGTGGGAAGAAGAAGGAAAATCCTTCAAAGTTCAGTGCCCAGTATATTATGTTTCTGAAGTTTTGACCCCGTCGAAGCAAAGATATCCTCATTATCAGAAGCTTGTATATGGGATTTATATGACCACAAAGAAGGCTGCTCATTACTTCTCTGATCATTCCATTACAGTCGTCAGTGACGCCCCATTGTCAGAGATCCTGCACAACAGAGATGCAACTGGTCGAGTGGCAAAATGGGCGATTGAACTCCTTCCTCTAGATATCAAGTTTGAGGCAAAGAAAGCTATCAAGTCCCAAGCACTAGCAGATTTCGTCGTCGAGTGGATTGAACAACAACTGCCGACTCAAGTTCACTCGGAGCATTGGACCATGTTCTTCGACGGTTCCAAAATGCTGAATGGATCCGGTGCCGGGGTAGTATTGGTCTCCCCCGAGGAGATAAGCTCAGATATGTTCTTCAAATCCACTTTGATTCCTCCAATAATGAAGCAGAATATGAAGCACTTTTATATGGGTTGCGCATGGCCATTTCACTCGGCGTCCGTCGCCTCATGGTCTATGGCGACTCAGGTTTGGTGGTTAATCAAGTGATGAAGGAGTGGGACATCAGAAGTACGGCCATGACTGGTTATTGCAATGCAGTGAGAAAGCTGGAGAAGAAATTCGAGGGGTTAGAACTTCATCACATACCCCGACTGAAAAATCAAGCAGCTGATGATTTGGCGAAAATAGGTTCCAAAAAAGAAGCCATTCCCAGCAATGTGTTTTTGGAACACATCCACACACCATCAGTTCAGGAGGATCCCTTCACTGAAGAAGTCCCACAGCCAAAAAGTGCCACGGATCCGATTAAAGTTGAAGTTCCAGCTGTGGTCGACCTGATCATGGAAGTTTTGGTCATCACTCCCGACTGGACGGTACCGTACATCGCGTACATCCTAAGGAAAGAACTCCCAGAGGACGAAGAAGAGGCTCGACAGATCGTCCATCGATCCAAGGCCTTTACAGTCATAAAGGGACAGTTGTATAGAGAAAGTGCGACTGGAGTCAGTCAGAAGTGTATAACGCTAGAAGAAGGTCAGATAATCCTTGATGATATCCACTCGGGGACCTGTGGTCATCATGCATCCTCTCGGACCATTGTGGCTAAAGCATACCGAGCGGGATTCTACTGGCCAAGGGCGAATGAAATGGCAAAAGAGATAGTCGACAAATGTGAAGGATGTCAGTTTTACTCCAATATGTTGCACAAACCCGCGTCAGCCCTGGAAACCATTCCACTCGTCTGGCTCTTCGCTGTTTGGGGACTGGACATGGTTGGACCACTAAGAACGGGCAGGAGCGGCTTCACTCATGTGCTAGTAGCAGTCGACAAGTTCACCAAGTGGATTGAAGCTAAGCCTATCAAGAATCTTGATGCTTGCACTGCTATCAGTTTCATCAGAGAGTTGATATTCAGATATGGAGTTCCGCACAGCATCATCACTGACAATGGGTCAAACTTCGATTCTGACAAATTCAGAGCCTTTTGCGCCTCTCAAGACACACGAGTCGACTACGTTTCAGTCGCTCACCCCAAGTCGAATGGACAAGCGGAAAGAGCAAATGGCTTAATTCTCAAAGGGCTGAAACCCCGACTGATGCGCCATCTCAAGCACGCAGCAGGTGCAAGGGTCGACGAGCTTCCATTAGTTCTTTGGGGATTGAGGACAACCCCGAACCAATCGACTGGAAGAACCCCATTCTTTCTGGTCTATGGAGCCGAAGCAGTTTTGCCGAGTGACCTGCTTCACAACGCACCCCGAGTCGAGCTCTACTCTGAAGATGAAGCAGAACAAGCCCGGCAAGACGCAGTCGATCTCCTAGAAGAAGAAAGAGAAATGGCCATGATCCGATCGACCATCTATCAGCAAGACTTGCGTCGATTCCATGCCAGAAATGTGAAGAGTCGAGCCTTCCAAGAAGGAGACTTGGTCCTCCGAGTGGATCAATAGAAACCACACAAACTCGCTCCTACTTGGGAAGGTCCCTTCATAGTCACCAGAGTCCTCCATAATGGAGCGTACCACCTTTATAATGTCGATTGCCAGATTGATGAGCCACGAGCCTGGAATGCGGAGCTGCTCCGCCCCTTTTATACTTGAATTCTCACTCGGATGAGATGTAATAAGAAAAACTTCTATAGTTTATTTATCAAAGACAAGAGCGTTATAATTTCCCAGTGATTGTTATTGATTTTGTTTGCGTGAGAAATCCCCCAGTGGGTGGCTTAGCTGCGAATCTGTTTAGCCTAAGTTTGTAAAAATAATTTCCTACCGAGTGGTGAACCAGCCTCCCACTCGGGGGCTTAGCTGCGAACCCGTTTCGCCTAAGTGTTTGAAAATCCTACCGAGTGGTGAGCCAGCCTCCCACTCGGGGGCTTAGCTGTAGTCCAGTACTCACCTAACTGTTTGAAAATCCTACCGAGTGGTGAGCCAGCCTCCCACTCGGGGGCTTAGCTGCAGTCCAGTACTCGCCTAAGTGTTTGAAAATCCTACTGAGTGGTGAGCCAGCCTCCCACTCGGGGGCTTAGCTGCAGTCCAGTACTCGCCTAAGTTTGAAAAATCCTACCGATTGGAGAGCGACCCTCCCACTCGGGGGCTTAGCTGCAGTCCAGTACTCGCCAAAGTTTGAAAAATCCTGCCGAGTGGAGAGCGACCCTCCCACTCGGGGGCTTAGCTGCAGTCCAGTACTCGCCAAAGTTTGAAAAATCCTACCGAGTGGTGAGCGACCCTCCCACTCGGGGGCTTAGCTGCAGTCCAGTACTCGCCTAAGTTTGAAAATCCTACCGAGTGGAGAGCGACCCTCCCACTCGGGGGCTTAGCTATAGTCCAGTACTTGCCTAAGTTTAAAAAATCCTACCGAGTGGAGATCAACCCTCCCACTTGGGGGTTTAGCTGCAGTCCAGTACTCGCCTAAGTTTGAAAAATCCTACTGAGTGGAGAGCGACCCTCCCACTCGGGGGCTTAGCTGCAGTCCACTACTCGCCTAAGTTTAAAAATCCTACCGAGTGGAGAGCGACCCTCCCACTCGGGGGCTTAGCTGCAGTCCAGTACTCGCCTTAGTTTAAAAAATCCTACCGAGTGGAGAGCAACCCTCCCACTCGGGGGCTTAGCTGCAGTCCAGTACTCGCCTAAGTTTGAAAATCCTACCGAGTGGAGAGCGACCCTCCCACTCGGGGGCTTAGCTGCAGTCCAGTACTCGCCTAAGTTAAAAAAATCCTACCGAGTGGAGAGCAACCCTCCCACTCGGGGGCTTAGCTGCAGTCCAGTACTCGCCTAAGTTTAAAAAATCCTATGTGTGGAGAGCAACCCTCCCACTCGGGGGCTTAGCTGCTGTCCAGTACTCGCCTAAGTTTGAAAAATCCTACCGAGTAGAGAGCGACCCTCCTACTCGGAGGCTTTGCTGCAGTCCAGTACTCGCCTAAGTACGAAACACATCCCAATCTGCAAGGACGACGAGGTGCAGGTCGACTGCCACCTTCTCCTTCAGAGCTTCGCCACAAATACAACGTGCGCTCCATCCCATCCGCAGGGACGACGAGGTGCAGGTCGACTGCCACCTTCTCCTTCGGAGCTTCGCCACAAATGCAACGTGCGCTCCATCCCAATCCGCAAGGACGACGAGGTGCAGGTCGACTGCCACCTTCTCCTTCGGAGCTTCGCCACAAATGCAACGTGCGCTCCATCCCAATCCGCAAGGACGACGAGGTGCAGGTTGACTGCCACCTTCTCCTTCAAAGCTTCGCCACAAATGCAACATGCGCTCCATCCCAATCCGCAAGGACGACGAGGTGCAGGTCGACTACCACCTTCTCCTTCGGAGCTTCGCCACAAATACAAAAGTTGTCTCGAGTGAAGAACGAGTTCCACTCGACGGAAATTCATGAAGATATTCAATGATAAACCAAGTTCAGATAAATCCTCAAGGTTCCAGACCGCAGATCGAAGTGCTCGGGCATTCAGCCCGAAAGAGTTTAACGGTTACAAAAACCACTCGGCATTCCGAGGCAAATTTAAGGTGGGGCATAAAAGTTTGTTCACTCCGCAGGAGGAGGACTTGCAGGCTCAACAAACTCGTCCAGGTCGACGTCGTCGGTGATCCGAGTGGCTGCAGCAATAAAAGTCTCCATAAAAGATTGAAAGTCATGCCTCTGGGTGTTGGCGACCTTGATTGCTGCCAGCTTATCTTGTCGCACCTCCTTGCAGTGGACACGAACCAAAGACAGAGCTACATCAGCACCACACCGGGCAGAAGATTTCTTCCACTCCTGCACTCGACCAAGGATCTCGTTAAGACGAGTCATCAGAGACTCGAGATCATTCTGGAGCATGGCCCCTGGCCAAAGTGCCGTGTCGATCCGTGATGTGGCGACCTTCAGTCGAGCCAAGTAGTCCACAACACCGTCGATGTGGGATTCCAGTCGGAGCAGATTCATGGCAGTTTCATCTTTCACGGGAGAGTTGATGGGGTCCAAACCTGGCTCAATCCACCCAGTCTCCTCCTCGAAGTTCTGGCAAAACTCTGCATTCACGATCCAAGGATAAGTCAATTTTCCTATGCTGAATCAACAAAAAAACATCAGTTGGAACAAAATGTATACCTTCAAGCTTGATGAACAACTTCTTGGCAAGGCTCCTTAGATAGCTCTCCAGATCGTCCCTCCTGCAAGCGATGCCTTCCATCTTCTCGTTCAGGTTGACCTTTTCCTTCTTCAAGCGCGTGACCTCCTTATTGGCTTCGTTCAGGGCAGATTTCATCTTGGTGTTCTCTTCTTCCAATTGGCCGACTGAAGCCAGTTTCTGTTCAGCCAGAGTGGTTCTGTCGTCATCTTTCTTTTGAGCAGCAGCCAAATCCTGATCCTTCTACGCCAGAGCTTCGTTCAGTTTTTCTGTAAAGAAATGGTGCTTGATTCAGAAAGAGCAGAAGGGTACTCAAGCCTAAGACAAACTAGTCCACAAGCTTGTCTTACCATTGGCGTCGTCCTTGGCCTTTTGCAGCTCTGTCTTGGCCAATTCCAAGTCAAGGTTTAGCTGGATCTGTTGTTTCTCCAAGTCAGCAAAGTGAGCTCCAAGATCACAGGATTTTTGCAATCAGGGAGGGGAAGTTATTTTACAGTGAAAAACAACAAAGACAATAAATACTAAGACTCCGGTCGACTGCTCGCAGTCCACCATAGTCTCGAGGACTACACCCAGTGGGTGCACTTTGCGTGCCCCCACCGGTTCGGTTTACACTCGACACGGCCAGACCAGGTCGAGCGAAAGAATCAAAATACAAAGACTACAGTCGACTGCCAGCAGTCCACCGTAGTCTCGGGGACTACACCCAGTGGGTGCACTCAGCGGGCCCCCACTAGTCCAAAAATTCAATCGACGCACCCAGTGGGTGTACAGATGCAAAGATTTTCGGAAAGAGAGTCTTCAGATAGCATATCCTAACAGAACAAGCGGTGACCAACTAACCTGAACATTGCTTTGGAGAGCCGAGCTGGCGTCATAGGCGGCCTGACTAGCGTCCCGCACCATCTTCACCTTCTCCATCATAATGCCCGCCTGGCGTATGGCTTCCTTGGTAGCATTCACTTCGTCCTCTGGGACATGATGGATCGCAAAAACTGAAGGTGGGTCGGCAGGAGCTTGAGCAGTCGACGAAGAAGGCAGGGCACTCGACAATGGTACGTCGAAGGTAACAGAACCCCGATTGGCATCACCAGCGTCCTGAACGACTGGTTCCGCCATCGGCGTCGACTGTGGCACCTTGCTTGCAGGAGCTTTCCTATTTTTCCTTGTCAAAGGCCTCTCAGGCTCTTCATCATCATCATCGGGGAGGTCAATAATGTTAGGAGCTGTTCAAAGATCAATCACCAAAATCACATCACCCAATGGTACACATTGCAGTTGAGTCGACCAAATAAAGACAGAATGACAGAAATCATACCCAGATTGGAAGTGACTGCATCCTCCATTACCTCATCCTCATCTCTGTAAGCTGAGGTCCCGGAAGTAGCAGCCCTGCCAGTTCTAAATTTCATCTGGTTAAATCAAGAAAAAATAAATAGCACGGAGCGTCGAGTGAATACAAAGGGAGACACTCACGCAGAAGCGACGGGGATGTCAATCTTAATCTTCGGCAACGCCTTCCGAGGCTTCTGCTCTACAACCTTGAGATGCTTTGACACTTTTTCAGTTGGGGTTGGTGAAGATGTCCGAGGACGCTTTGAAGACTGACCAGTCTGAGCAATCGCCTTTTCATGGGCGCTTGGTCATTCTTGGTCAAGCTTGGATCGCCTTTCCCTGCGAGGAGGCGACTCGACTTCTTCTTCGTCAATTGAGTTGTCGCTTTCTTCGTCCTCCTCTCCGTCAGAATGCCATTCGCCACTGTCGCCGCCGCTTGCCTCTCCTTCCGGGTCTTGCTCTTGCTCTCCGTTGGGCACTGAGTACATTTCATAAGGGCCTGAAAGAAAGCAGGAAGAATAAAGTCAGTCGAGGCAGTATAGACAGCTGCGCGAGTGAATTCAGATTATAATCAAAAGCTCATAATCGGACCTTTTCTGGTTCATGGGACTGGTCGAATGGAGGAACTCTCCTGGCTCCCCTGGGGTTGTCCTTGTTTCCGGTGATGCCCGACAGCCACCCCTTCAGTGTGTCGTCATCGACCTCCTCTGGGTGAATCCGAGTGGTGTCGTCAAGACCCGAATACATCCACATCGGATGGTCTCAAGCTTGAAGAGGCTGGATGCGCCGCTGAAGGAAAACCTCCAAGAGATCCATACCAGTGACCCCGTCACGGATAAGCTGGACCACTCGTTCGACCAGCACCCTAACTTGCGCCTTCTCCTCCGGGATCACCTTCAAAGAGGAGGGTTTCCTCACTCGGTCCATGGTAAAAGGAGGGAGGCCAGTTGACTGCCCTGGCGTCAGCTGGTCTTTGCAGTAAAACCAGGTCGATTGCCATCCGCGGACCGAGTCGGGAAGAATCATGGCCGGAAAGGAACTTTTCCCTCTCATCTGAACACCAAGACCCCCACACATATGAATCACTTGTGTTCTCTCATCACTCGGATTGGCCTTTTTCACCGTCTGAGAACGACAGGTGAAAATGTGCTTGAAAAGACCCCAGTGATTCCGACAACCCAAGAAATTCTCGCACAAAGACACGAAAGCAGTGAGATACACGATTGTGTTGGGAGTGAAGTGGTGGAGTTGTGCCCCAAAGAAATTCAGAAGTCCCCGAAAGAAAGGGTGAGGAGGAAAGGAAAACCCACGGTCGACGTGGGTGGCAAGGAGAACGTGCTCACCCTCCCGAGGTTGCGGCTCGGATTCCTTCCCCGGAAGCCACGCCGATCCATGGGGGATCAGTCCTCCGTTGGCTAGGTCGTCGAGGTCTTCTTGGCGGACCGTCGAGCGGATCCAGTCGCCCTGGATCCAGCCCTTCGGCAGGCTGGCTCATGAGGAAGATCCACCCCGACTGGTCGCCTTCCCCTTCGCCTTTGCCGTCGCCTTCTTTGCCCGCTCCAGAGCCGCCGTCTTCTCCTTCCCCATCGTCGCCGGCGAGACACGTACGGAGCGGCAGCGCTGGGGCGAGAACGAGCGCGACGAAGAAGCCTGAAGAGGAGGAGAGGAAATGAGAACGCACTGTTCAAGAAATCCCGGTCCGACGCCTTATATGAGGTTACTTCCGAGTGGCTGACTGGTAGGCCCGGATGATCCTGTCAAATCCCGCAACAGTCGCGCGTGTGATACGTGGTGAAAAAGGTGGCGTGGAGATCGAGGCGGCTCCGCCCTATCCCATCTGATTACTGCGGCCTCCCCCATCCCGCGCGCTTCCCAAAATTCGAATCCCACGAAATCCGCGGGCAGAAAAACAACTTGTCAGACGGAAGATCTCCTCCACACCGTCACTCGGAGCTTTTCAAGTAAAGAAACTCACTCGACAAAAAACTATGTACACCGTCACTCGGAGCTTGTCAGACGGAAGATCTCCTCCACACCGTCACTCGGAGCTTGTCAGACGGAAGATCTCCTCCACTGAAAAGGAAGTTGCTGTCATCACTCAGGTTCATTGATCCGAAACAAGATATGCTCATGGCATGAAAAATGAGTCGGAGAAGTTCTCAACTCCTTCCCCACTCAAACCTCGATCCATTCGGGGGCTAATGATGAAGCTATGTACCTAGGGTAGGGTCATGGACCTGTCCTAACTGCCCTACCGAAGGACATCTCTAGAAGAAATCACCTTTCAATCGACTTGGAGGTGTTCCACTCGACAGACTCGAAGACACTTGACCAAGAAGCAATCACTCGACCAAGATCCAACCACTCGACGGCCAGGAGACCTAAAGTCGCTCCACACGCTAACGGTCGGTCATTAAGTAGCTTTTATGGTCATCATAGCACTTTATTAGGGGCGTTACCAGTAACGCCCGACCTTAATGTACTTAAAACCCTGCATAACTGAGGGCCGGAGGGGTCTGGCGAACTCTATATAAGGCACCCCCTCCTCAGTGTAAAGGGTTCGCACCCCTGTGATTCATATACACATAATCCAGTCGACCGCCTCTGGGCTCTGAGACGTAGGGCTATTACTTCCTCCGAGAAGGGACTGAACTAGTAAACCTCGTGTGCTTACAACTACTCCATAGCTAAGATCTTGCCTCTCCATACCTACCCCCCTACATTACTATCAGACTTAGAACCATGACAGGTTCCTCCTCCAAGTACTTCGTATAAGATTTTGAACACAAAGGTAGTGTCCGGCTCTGCAAAATAAGTTTCCACATATTGCCATAGAGAGAATAATATTTACACAAATCTAATCTGCTGACGTATTCCGTAGCATGACATCACACCACTGCCAAGTCTTTATTCAAATCGTTTTATTGTTCTACCTCAGCACGTTTAGCGAGGCGGTTTCCTTAGCACATCTTGTCAAAGCAGAGATCGTGTCCCCTTATTTCGGGATTCTCATTAATATGGGCATGGGTAACCCAACTGTTCCCATTGGTATGTTTTCTCGATCAAAGGCGAGTCCCAAACGGTCGTGGGGAGGGCCCTTGGTATTCAACCTCTTATAAAGAGACCAAGGCCTTACTTCTTTCTTTCAATCTCAAACGAGTTCGCCCTTCGCCTCGAGTTCCAACACCCAAGGCTCCAGATTTCAGGCGCTTCGGACCTTCGACAATGTCCGGTTCCGACCTTCGAGGCCGATGGATGCCCTCCTCCGTCACGGAGGAGGACGTGCTAAAGTTGAGAGAGGCCAGGTTCTTGACCGGCGAAATCTCGCATAGGCTGCCTGCTCAAGGGCAGGTCATTCCCACTCCCAAGCCTGGTGAGAGTGTAGTGTTCATGTCTCACTTCCTCCAGGGGCTAGGCTTCCCGACGGATCCCTTCGTGAGGGGGCTCATGTTTTACTATGGGCTGGAATTTCACGACTTAGCTCCGGAGTCCATCCTCCATATTTCCTCATTCATCATCGTGTGTGAAGCCTTCCTCCGTATTACTCCTCACTTCGGACTATGGCTCAAGACCTTCAAAGTACAGCCGAAGATGATCGAGGGACGGCACGCGGAGTGCGGAGGTGCTTTTATAAGCAAGAATGCTGGTGCTCCATGGCCCGAGGGCTCTTTTCAAGGGGAGACCATCTTATGGCAATGAGAGTGGTTTTATATCACAGCTCCCAGGAGCGTCAAGTGGGTGGCGCTGCCTGTTTTCCGCTCGGGTCCCCCGCCATGACTGGCGTCATGGGTCAATAAGGGGCTGGACTGGGGGCCGACAAAGGACGTGCCCCTGTTGCAGGGCCGCACCCGAGATCTCCTAGAAAGAGACATCAGTCTGGTCGTGGTGACGCAGGGTATGTTAATTCGCCGAGTTCTGCCCTGCAAACGTCGCCTCCTCCGCCTATGGGAGTTCAACCCGGAGGGACCACGAGTTCTCCAACATTTTCTTGGCATGATGCCCGTGGAGATGTACAAATTGTTCTTCGGACCACAAGTAGTGTGTCCGGATTCTATGGAGGACGCAGGTCTGAGCTGCAATTGTCTGGATACTCAAGTAAGTAGCCTTGTGCCCGGACTCGCTATCCGTATATTTATCATAAAATTGCCCCTAAAAGAGTTGTCCTTTAAACAGGAGTGTATAGCGAAAGCAAAGCTAATCAGGTGTCCGGCCCCCCTCCCCGAGACCATGCCGGGTCCCGTGCTAGTCAGGATGTTGGAGGTTGTGCCTTCAAAGGAAAGCGAGGGAGGGGACAAGGAAGCTACAGCCTCCTCGAAGGAGGTTGTCTAGAAGGGAGGAATCGAAAATTCCTCTCCTCAGGGGAAGAAGAGGACCGCCTCTGAAGACCCGGAGACCATGGCCTCAAAGCGGGGGAAGAAATCTTCGCCAGAGGGTCTTGTGCTGGGGGATACTTCGGCCGAATTATGCCCTCAAGGGGATCAGTCCTCCATCGAGCCGTAAGTAGAGAGGAGTTTTCTTTTTAAGAAACGAGAGGAATCCTTGCTTTATATCTGAGAAAAGTAATTGAAATTTTACCTTGTAGCTCGGACCTTAGCCCTTCTCAGCAGAGCTCATCTTCGGGGGATCTTCTTCCGGAGATGATGGAGAGTGGAACGCCTCCCCCTGTCGTACCGCCTTGCAAAGCGGGCGACCCTGAGGTATCGTCGTGGAGGGTTTCTCCGAATCCGGCAGGGCCGGAAGGTAGTCATATGGCCCCCCAAAGCCCTCTGCATCCGGCCTTCGAAAGGGGCCATCGGACGAGTCCAGCGCCGTCTGGTGCGCGGTCGGAGGGGCTGAAGGGTCTGCTAGGGCGAGCATATACCTCAGAGGAGCACCGTGCATTGATGGGTACGGTGATTGAGAGGATTTCATCCGCGAAGAGCGGATTGCACGAGGCCGTCAGGAGTTTGCTGACAGGTTTTGAGGTACGCGAAATAATGTACCCTTTTTGGACAGTTGCGCATAAATAAGAAGCGCCTTGTGTAGATAGTAGCCCCTGAGACTCTGTGCGTTGTCAAAAGTGACGGCGCGCAGAAGATTATAATCTCAGGTCTAATGTGCCGCCTTCATACGTAGGTGGCGAAGTGTCCGGTGTCAAGCCGAACTGATGAATTTGCCGAGCTAAAGCGGCAACTTGACGTGGCAGGTGCCGACATCGCGCTTGTCAACAAGCGGCTTGACGAGGCCCAAGGTATGTAATTCCTCCGGAGGCACCTGGTAAGAGGAGCTTTATGCCAGTATCTTACAATGTGTGCACTTGATGCAGATGGTGCTGCTACCATGGAGAATCTTCGGGCGGAACTTGCCCGAGCCAAGGAGCAAGCCAGGAAAAGTGATGCGGCTGCCAGAAAGGCAATTGAAGAGCTGAAAGCCGGACAAACTGCTCACTGCCAAAGCAAGAAGGAGATGGCCGAGATGGTCGTGAAGCTGAAGGACGCTACTGACCGTTGCAAGCTTCTTGAAAAAGAAGATCGGGCGGAACAGACGGACCTGGAGAAGGCCGTTTCTGATGCCAAGGATGCTCGCTCTGCAATGAGAGCTATGAAGGAGGAGCTGCGTCAGGCCAGAGAGATCGCGGCTGGAAAGCCCTTTATGCTGCGGAGGAAGTTCTGTGATCCTAAACATGCTCCGTTAGACCGGATGTGGAGTACAGCGGACACCTATCTGGATTTGGCAACGAGTGCCGCGGATGCGGCCAAACACTTCCGAGGTCAAGAAGATTGCGAAGTGGAAAAGCTCTTTTGGTCGCAGTTCCACAATCCGGAGCGTCCACTGTCATTAGCCGATCATTTGGCCGAATGGGCTGAGCTAAATAGGTTGTCCGGGCTCGCCATGAAGTATGTCATGAGTCATTTGTGGCCAGAGAGGCCAGAGCCGAAAAGTTATTTCAACTTAGTGCAACAGTTCCTTGGTGCGGCGCCGCGTATCAATGCGATGAAGACATACGGGGCGAAAATGGAGGCCACCGCTATTGCATCCTCAGACTCGGATGGAAGTCGAGTACCTGCCGAGCACTATTTTCACGAAGTTCTGCAAGGCGCTCGTTTAATAGAGACGCAGTGCTCGAAGGATACTATATTCGAATAGCATATATTATTGTAAAACAATATTTTGATAAATTGTAGAAGCTTTTTATACTTGTGCCTGCAAGTATTATAATACCTCCTGTGCGGCCGTTTAACATATATGTATGTATAATCTGAAAGATGGAAGTCGTCGGCTTCAGCCCCCACGCACATAATGCGGGGGGTGTTCGCAGAAGGCGCATTTTCACACTTGATCCAACGTCTTGGTCCTACAAAGGAGGTGATAGCGCAGCGAACTAGGCAATCGGACTATGATGCTTTATCACTTTCACTTAGCCATAGGAGTTTGACAGTGAGGCTATTTATATAGCCCCTGGTGGCTCCTGCGCTCGCCCGAACTCGGGGCACGTATGTGCCTGGCCGGGAAGCGGCCCTTCGTTAATGCGGAGGAATCCTAAAGATTCCAGTAAGTCATCAAGTGGTTGACCAGTCTCACGCTATATCATGACAGTAAGTTTTCGGCTTTCTCTACTGAGGTGCTCGCCTGGCCAAACCGGGGCACAATCGCAGTAGTTCTCCTGGTGCCGCCTTAGCCGGTAGAGCGGAACGTCAGGTAGCAAAACACAGGAGCCGGGCAAACCCAACATTTGACCAAAGACATGATTCGGAGCTGATGCATATAAGGCCAAACTCGTGACGCCGAACACACCCTAAGGTATTCGGTCTTTATGAGGGCGGGCGGGATAACGCCCTTAGTAATAAGCCCCTAGTGTCCAGGTACGCGCAAAACTCTGACGTGGCCACATGCCAAAACGCCAGCCTCCTCCTTGGTTATACCAAGAAACCAGGGGATGTGTATCAACAAGAGAAAGTAAAAAAGGTTTACGCGGGGTCTTAATCTAAAAAGAATCCTTGGAATGGGTCCCTGCTGCACGTCTGTGCCTGTGTCTCCGTTGTGCCGTATCCTGGACGGGCGTAGCACGGTGTTCTTCTGTAAAAGAGAGGAACTTAGTTTAGGAAAGATTGTGTCAAACATGAGTTATACTAAATAAACAAAGTATAAATCGAAATGGGTAAAATTGAGCTTTATTGTCTCTTGTTTTATATGCGCGGAGCCCCTAGTACAGGGGTATACGGCTATTAAGCCTTTATCAATTGTATGTTTATGCCGGAATCGTCTAGCCGTGTCCACGGTCTTGACGACCTGTTTAGGTGCTTTGGCTGGTGAAGCCGCTTTATTGTGGGGCTGTCAAGGCAGCCGCACTGTCTTCCGCGCGGAGGTGAACACTCAATGTTTTCCCTTTAATGAGATGATGCCTCGTGGACCAGGCATCTTAAGCATGAGAGATGCATAATGCGGTATTGCATTAAGGCGGGAGAAAGCTTCACGTCCCAGCAGTGCTTGATAGCTACTTGAGAATGGGGCGATGTGGAAAGTTAGCTGTTCGCGACGGAAGTTATCGGGGGAGCCGAACATAACTTCTAGCCGGAGACAACCCATGCAACGGGCATACGGGCCTGGCGTTACCCCTTGAAAGGAGGTTTTGCTATGGCGAATTTTTGTTGGGTCTATCCCCATGTTGCGGATTGTGTCCTGGTATAACAGGTTTAGACCACTGCTGCCATCCATCAGGACATTTGTAAAGTGGAGTCCGCCGATTATTGGATCTAATACCAAGGCAGTCCAGCCTGCGTTCCGGATACTTCTAGAGTAATCCTGATGGTTGAAGGTGATCGGTTTTAACAACCATGGGCGAGACTCCTTTGGGATAGGCCGTATGGCGCGTATCTCTGTTGGCGCCATTCTGTTCGTCATGTGAAGTAAGTTTACTGTTTTGACTTCTTGTGGGAAATCCTTTTGTTTCCTGGTGCTCTGCTTGTGGGGTTCGTCGTCGTCCTCACTTGGTGTGTCGAGCCCCTTGTGTTCGGCATTGAGTTTGCCGGATTGCTTGAAACCCCAACAATCTCTGTGGGTGTGGTTCGCAGGCTTCCCGGGAGTACTGTGTATTTGACATATCTTGTCCAAGATTTTGTTTAAGTTGGATAGCTCGTCCCTGTTATCCTTGAGGGGAGGCTTTCTCTGATTCTGCCGCGAGCTTTTGAATCCGGCGTTGACCGTCGTGCTCTTTGGACTGTTTCTCTTATTCTGGCGCTGGTCCTTGTTGCGTCGGGGTTTTGCGTTTCCATCCCTAACTTTGGATGTACTTGGGTCGCTGGTGCTACATCTTGCCAACCAGTTGTCCTCTCCTGCGCAAAAGCGGGTCATGAGGCTTGTTAATGCGGCCATTGTTCTTGGCTTTTCTTGGCCGTGGTGTCTGGCGAGCCATTCGTCTCGAACGTTATGCTTAAAAGCTGCTAGGGCTTCGGCGTCCGGACAGTCAACTATCTGATTCTTTTTAGTAAGAAATCTGTTCCAGAATTTCTGGGCTGACTCTCCGGGCTTTTGAGTTATGTGACTGAGATCGTCTGCATCCGGAGGGTGGACATAGGTCCCTTGAAAATTTGCCCGGAAAGCATCCTCAAGCTCTTCCCAACTTCCAATGGTGTTTTCGGGAAGGCTTTTGAGCCAATGCCGGGCTGGCCCTTTAAGCTTGAGGGGTAAGTATTTTATGGCGTGGAGGTCATCTCCTCTAGCCATGTGTATGTGGAGGATATAATCCTCGATCCAGACCCCAGGGTCTGTTGTTCCGTCGTACGCCTCTATGTTTACGGGCTTGAATCCCGCTGGAAATTCATGGTCCAGCACCTCATCGGTGAAACATAGGGGGTGTGCGGCACCCCTGTATTTGGGTGTGCCGTGATGTTCGGATATTTGTTGTGTTGCATTGCCTACTAGAGCTTGCTTTCTTGGCCCGTAGATAGATCTGGTTGGGCCATCTTTTTGATGCGGATCCTTCAGTGGATCGCGTGCCGGCTTGTGTGCGTCGCCGCTTGCCGCTCCATGCTGGCCATGCGGTCGTCTATCCGACCGGGTGGCTTTCCTATTTTTTGACTGCGGGGGCTCTAAGGCCTCCTCGTCAAATTCAGGCAGTAGCTTTCGCTTTGGATAGCTTTTTGTGCGGCGACTGCCGCCATATTTGTCTACGGTGTTGCGTACTTTGCTCCATCTGATTCTGAGTGCATCTTCCGCAGTTTTGAGCTTCTGCTTCTGCTTTTTCAGGCTATGCGTAGTAGCGACGAGCCCTTCGTAGAGGTTCTTCTGCTCCATGAGCCTATCCGGTGTAAGGTCATCCGGAATGTTGTTTTCGCCGGGGACGGGGTGTTCGGTTTGTTTATCCAAGTTGCCCTGTTCGGACGGTTGCTCGAAGGCATGTTCGTCGTCCGCCGGCTCGTCCTACTCTATGGCTGGGTCTGTATGGCTGCAGTCTCTGTCGAGGCGGGGCATGGAGCAGTGCTTACGTCACCTCTTTGATTGCTTTTCGAGTGAACGATCCCTCGTTGCATCCCTGTGTTCCTCATCGTCGCTTCCTTTGGGTGTGTCCACCATGTATACATCATGAGATGAGGTGGCTGTCCAGTGCCTTATAGGCATTGGTTCATGTTCATCTCCTACATCGTCGTCCATACCATCGATGTCTTTGGAGTCGAAGTAGAGCACATCGTTTAAATTATTGAAAGTGGCTATGAAGTGGGTGGTGGGTGGGCTTTGAATTTCTTCATCATCCGCATCCCAACCTTGTTAACCATAGTCCGGCCAGGGCTCAATGATAAAGAAAGAGACTTTAGTGAATTCAGAATATCGCCGAAGGGCGAGTGTTGAAAGATGTCCGCGGCGGTGAACTCCATGATCGGTGCCCAATCGGGTTCGATCGGTAGGGGCGCGGAGGGCTCGGAGTCTGGAGAGGAGTCCGGCTCCTTGGAGTCACGGGCTTCGCAGAGAATAGGGCTGGTGTTCGGCTCGATCACCGTAGAGATTGTAGCCCCCGAGGCGGTGTCCAACCACCCGTCCTCGATTGGCACAGTTGGCTCTGAATTAAGGGTCAGAACTGATGCGGGTGCGGCCCCCAGGGCACTGTTCGACGGCAGAGCTAGATCATGCCCATCGTGACAGTGCGGCGCGCTCGGCTGCGGCTCAAATCTGTCGAAGATCAAGTCTCCGTGGAGGTCCCCTGTGTAGTTTAAACTTCCAAATCTGACCTGACGGCCAGGGGCGTAGCTTTCGATCTGCTCCAGATGGCCAAGCGAATTGGCCCGCAGTGCAAAGCCGCCAAATACGAAGGTCTGTCCAGGGAGAAAAGTCTCGCCCTGGATCGCATCGTCGTTGATGATCGGAGGGGCCGTCGGGCCTAAAAGTGACGACACAGAGGAACTCTCAATGAAAGCACCAATGTCGGTGTCAAAACCGGCGGATCTCGGGGGGTCCCGAACTGTGCGTCTAGGCGGATGGTAACAGGAGGCAGGGGACACAATGTTTTACCCAGGTTCGGGCCCTCTTGATGGAGGTAAAACCCTACGTCCTGCTTGATTAATATTGATGATATGGGTAGTATAAGAGTAGATCTACCACGAGATCAGAGAGGCTAAACCCTAGAAGCTAGCCTATGGTATGATTGTTGTCCGTTCTACGGACTAAAACCCTCCAGTTTATATAGACACCGGAGAGGGCTAGGGTTACACAGAGTCGGTTACAATGGTAGGAGATCTACATATTCGTATCGCCAAGCTTGCCTTCCATGCCAAGGAAAGTCCCTTTCGGACACGGGACAAAGTCTTCAATCTTGTATCTTCATAGTCCAGGAGTCCGGTCAAAGGTATAGTCCGGCCATCCGGACACCCCCTAATCCAGGACTCCCACGCCCTAGTTTATGTGTTGCTTCGTAAGGGGCTGATTTGGATCCATATGTTTCAAGCTATGGTTAGGTTTACCTTAATACTTTTGTTGTAGTTGTGGATGCTTGCAATAGAGGTTAATCATAAGTGGGATGCTTGTCCAAGTAAGGGCAGCACGCAAGCACCGGTCCACCCACATACCAAATTATCAAAGTACCGAACGCGAATCATATGAGCGTGATGAAAACTAGCTTGACGATATGCCCATGTGTCCTCGGGAGCGCTTTTCTCTATATAAGAGTTTGTCCAGGCTTGTCCTTTGCTACAAAAAGGATTGGGCCACCTTGCTGCACCTTATTTACTTTTGTTACTTGTTGCTCGTTACAAACTATCCTATCACAAAACTATCTGTTACCACTTATTTCAGTACTTGCAGAGAATACCTTGCTGGAAACCGCTTATCATTTCCTTCTGCTCCTCGTTGGGTTCGACACTCTTACTTATAGAAAGGACTATGATATATCCCCTATACTTGTGGGTCATCAAGACTCTTTTCTGGCGCCATTGCCGGGGAGTGAAGCGCCTTTGGTAGGTGGAATTTGGTAAGGAAAATTTTATATAATGTGCTGAAATTTACTGTCACTTGTTACTATGGAAAGAAATCCTCTAAGGGGCTTGTTTGGGGTATCTTCACCCCGACCAGTAGAGCAAAGAGTTGCTCCGCAACCTACTGAATCTACTAAAAATGAAAATGAAAATGCCTGCTTTGAAATTCCTTCGGGTATGATAGAAAAACTGCTAGCTAATCCTTTTTTAGGAGATGGAACAAAACATCCTGATGAGCATCTAATATATGTGGATGAAGTTTGTGGATTATTTAAGCTTGCAGGTGTACCGAGAGATGTTGTTAAGAAGAAGGTCTTCCCTTTATCTTTGAAGGGAGATGCATCGACATGGTATAGGCTATGTGATGATATGGGGTCTTGGAATTACAAACAGTTGAAATTGGAATTACATCAGAAGTTTTATCCTATGCATCTTGTTCATCGTGATCGCAACTACATATATAATTTTTGGCCTCGCGGAGAAGAAAGCATCGCTCAAGCTTGGGGGAGGCTTAAATAAATATTATATTCATGCCCCAATCATAAGCTCTCAAGAGAAATGATTATTCAAAATTTTTATGCTCGGCCTTCTGATAACAATCGCACCATGCTTGATACTTCTTGGGCTGGCTCTTTTATGATGAAGACTATTGAATTCAAATGGGATTTATTGGAAAGAATTAAATGCAGCTCTGAAGATTGGGACCTCGACAATGGTAAGGATTCAGGTATGACACCTAGTTTTGATTGTGTTAAATCTTTTATGGTTACCGATGTTTTCCGTAAATTTAGCACTAAATATGGACTTGACTCTGAGATAGTAGCTTCTTTCTGTGAATCTTTTGCTACTTATGTTGATCTCCCCAAGGAGAAGTGGTTTAAATATCATCCTCCCATAGAAGTAAAAGTAGCTGCACCTATTAAAGTTGAAGAAAAGATTGTCACTTATAATGATCCTATTGTTCCTACTTCTTATGTTGAGAAACCACCTTTTCCTGCTAGGATAAAGGATCATGCTAAAGCTTCAACTGTCGTTCATAAAAACAAAATTAAAACATATACACCTCCTGAGAAAGTTAAAGTTGAACCTAATATTGCTATTGTTAAAGATCTCTTGTCAGATAATATTGATGGACATGTTATTTATTTCTATGATTAAACTGCTTGAATTGCTAAACCCTGTGCTAAATATAAACCTAGACCTGTGGTAGGCATGCCTGTTATTTTTGTTAAAATAGGAGATCATTGTTATCATGGCTTATGTGATATGGGTGCTAGTGATAGTGCAATACCTATTAGCCTTTATAGAGAAATCATGCATGATATTGCACCTGTTGAGTTAGAAGATATTGATGTCACAATTAAACTTGCCAATAGAGATACTATTTCACCAATGGGAATTGTTAGAGATGTTGAAGTCTTGTGTGGGAAAACTAAATATCCTGCTGATTTTCTTGTTCTTGGTTCCCCACAAGATAGTTTTTGTCCCATTATTTTTGGTAGACCCTTCTTAAATACTGTTAATGCTACCATAGATTGCAAAAGGGATGTTGTTACTGTCGGTTTAGATGATATGACTCATGAATTTAATTTCTCTAAATTTAGTAGACAACACCGTGAAGAATAATTACCTAGTAAGGATGAAATTATTGGTCTTGCTTCTATTGTCGTACCTCCTAGTGATCCTTTAGAACAATATTTGCTAGACCATGAAAATGACATGTTTATGAATGAAAGAAGGGAATTAGATGAAGTATTCTTTAAACAGGAACCTATTCTGAAAAACAATTTACCTGTTGAAATCCTAGGGGATCCTCCTCCACCCAAGGGTGATCCCGTGTTTGAGCTTAAATCGTTACTTGATACTCTTAAATATGCTTATCTTGAAGAGAAAAAGATATATCCTGTTATTATTAGTGCTAACCTTTCAGAGCATGAGGAAGAGAGCGATACGTCCATTTTGCATCATGCTTTTATATCGATATTTATCGCATTATGGACTGTTATTTCACTTTATGTCACAATACTTATGGCTATTCTCTCTTATTTTACAAGGTTTACATAAGGAGGGAGAATGCCGGCAGCTGGAATCTGGTCTGGAAAAGGAGCAAATATTAGAGACCTATTCTGTGCAACTCCGTCATGAAACTCCACGGAACATCTTAAAAGAAATAAAGAAAAATCCACGCCAAAGATGAAGGCCAGGGGGCCCACACCCTGCTCACGAGGGTGGGGGGAGCCCGCCCCCCCTAGGGCGCGCCCCCTACCTCGTGGGCCCTCTAGTGGCTCTCCGACGCCCATCTTCTCCTATATGAGGTCTTTCGATGAGAAAAAAATAAGAAGGAACTTTTCGGGACGAGACTCCGCCGACACGAGGCGGAACCTTGGCGGATCCAATCTAGAGCTCCGGCAGAGCTGTTCTGCCGGGGAAACTTCCCTCTGGGAGGGGGAAATCATCACCATTATCATCACCAACGCTCCTCTCATCGGGAGAGGGCAATCTCCATCAACATCTTCACCAGCACCATCTCATCCCCAAACCCTAGTTCATCTCTTGTATCCAATTCTTGTCTCAAAGTCCGGGATTGGTGCTAGTAGGTTGCTAGTAGTGTTGATTACTCCTTGTAGTTGATGCTAGTTGGTTTAATTGGTCCTGCTTGATTAATATTGACGATATGGGTATTACAAGAGTTGATCTACCACGAGATCAAAGAGGCTAAACCCTAGAAGCTAGCCTATGGTATGATTGTTGATGTGTATGTTGTCCAACGGACTAAAACCCTCCGGTTTATATAGACACCGGATAGGGTTAGGGTTACATAGAGTCAGTTACAATGGTAGGAGATCTGAACATCCGTATCGCCAAGCTTGCCTTCCACGCCAAGGAAAGTCCCTTCCGGACACGGGACGGAGTCTTCAATCTTGTATCTTCATAGTCCAGGAGTCCGGCTTGAAGGTATAGTTCGGCTATCCGAACACCCCCTAATCCAGGACTCCCTCAGTAGCCCCTGAACCAGGCTTCAATGACGACGAGTCCGGCGCGCAAATTGTCTTCGGCATTGCAAGGCGGGTTCCTCCTCCAAATACTTCATAGAAGATCTTGAACACAAAGATAGTGTCCGGCTCTGCAAAATAAGTTTCCACATATTGCCATAGAGAGGATAATAATATTGACACAAATCTAATCTGCTGATGTATTCCGTGGTGCGACACGCCACGGCCAAGCCTTTATCCATTTAATTATCCCACCTCAGCGCGTTGTGCGAGGCAGTTTCCTTGGCACGTCTTGTTGAAGCAAAGATCGTGCCCCCTCATTTCGGGATTCTCATCAATACGGGCGTGGGTAACCCAACCGCGCCTTTGATTACGGCGCTTGGAGATAAGCAAGTTTTATCAGGCTGGTGGGGACACATAATCACGTACGCCCATATAAGGGGATAAGGATCCACCTTTTCACCCACGCCTTCTTCCTCCTCTGCCTATCCATTCTTGCGCACTCGAGCTCCAACGCCCAAGTCTGCACTACCACCTCGACCTTCTCCAGTCATGTTCGGAGCGGGAGGCAAGTGGATGGTCTCCTCCGTCACGGAGGGACACATAAAAAAGCTGAGGAAGGCCGGATATCTGGCCAGCGACATCGCGCACCGACTCCCCGAAAAGGGGCAGCTCATCCCCACTCCTAGGCCTCATGAGAGGGTGGTATTTCTCCCCCATTTCCTCTGCGGACTGGGCTTCCCTCTGCATCCAGTTGTCCGAGGGCTCATGTTCTACTACGGCCTGGATTTCCACGATCTGGCCCCGAACTTCGTCCTCAACATCTCGGCGTTTATCGTCGTGTGCGAGGATTTCCTCCGCATCCGCCCCCATTTCGGCTTATGGCTAAAGACCTTCAACGTCAAGCCGAAGGTGGTGCGCGGCAGCCAGGCGGAGTGCGGCGGCACCATGGTTGGCAAGATGGCCAACGTCCTGTGGCTCGAGGGCTCCTTTGTGGAGACCCTGAAGGGGTGGCAGTCGGGGTGGTTATACATCACCGAGCCGTGCGACCCCGAATGGGTCGCAGCCCCCGAGTTTCGGTCCGGACCCCCTACACGGCTCACCTCCTGGAAGGAGACCGGCCTGTCATGGGGTAAAAAAGGAGAGCTGACCAGACTCCAAACATGCATCCAAACCCTGGTGGACAAGAACCTCAAGCTTGTCAACGTAGTCCAGGTTATGCTCATCCGCCTGATCCTCCCGTGTCAACGATGGGCCTTCAACCTTTGGGAGTTCGACCCGGCGCAGCATCAAACTCTTAACAGGCTCTTTGACATGACGTACGAAGATGCCTGGAGGATGCTTTTCAAGGGCGCCGAGGCTCCCGCATCCGCTGCCGAGGATCGCAGATTCAGTTCTCAGCACCACGCTCTGGCGGTAAGCTGTTTTCGTCTTTTTACAAGGTATTATTTTTCACAGTTTGACTTTATGCGGGATCTAAGCTCCCTTATCTTTGACAGGATTGGGAGGTGACATCCGGACAGATCAACTGTCCGGCTCCTTTGCCCGAAGGCCCAGCGGACGCTCTCTTGGCGAAGCTGCTGGTTCCGGCGCCCTATGTGGTGCCGGAGAAGAAGGCCACGAAAAGGGCCACGGGGACTCGAAAGAGTGCCCGGCGCCAGGAGGTGTCGGACTCGTCATCCAACGGTCCCGAAGCGCCTTCCTCTTGTGAAGACAAGGAGGAAGAAGAAGAGACCTCTCCCCCTCCAGCGGGAGGAGAGAAGAAAAGGAAGGCCGCCCTCTCTGAGGAGGCCAGAGGGTCCAAGAAGGGGAAAACCCTTCCTTCGGACTGCTCCACCGATGTCGACGATGACGAAGAGGAGTGGCAGCCTAGGGCCAAGCCCCTGGAAAAATCGTAAGTATCCGGATACCAGAGCGACTCATAGTATTTGTTTATTGCACAGCTTTCCCTTACGTCGAATGTGTTTATGCAGCCCACCTAAAGACCGGCTCAACACATCGTCGAGCGGCTCACTTGATCCATCGGAGGTAAACTCGCTTCCGACGGCTTCATCCCCCCGCTCTGTGGACGACATCGAAGTGTTGTCCCAACAGGTTCCAAGCCGGGAGGAGGTGGTCCTGGAGGCGCCGCAATGCTACCTCCCGGACTCCAGGAGTAAAGGGGGTGAAACCCCCCAGGGCTCCAAGTCCGGCTTAAGGCCGGACACAGCTCCGGAATCTTCAAGGGCTCCAGAGTCCGGCGGACGACGTCCTTCCAAGAGGAGCAAGCCTGCCGTGCCGGTGACCTCCGTCCAACCGGAGGCGTCGAACAATATGTTGGAGGCGCTCCAAGGTGCCTCCATCGACGAGGGGCACCGCACTATTATGAGTGCGGTGATCCAGAAGGTTCAGTCCGCCAAAAGCGGACTGACTGAAGCTTGTACAAGCCTTTTAACAGGCTTTGAGGTAAGTAAAGAATGTTCAAATAATGTTACCGCATAGACAGTAGCCCCTGATGCTCTGTTGGGCGTTCGGTAAGAAAAGCCGAATAGAGGATCAAAGAATTCACAGGAGTCTAACAAAAGGAGTCAATATGCGTATGCAGGCTTCTCTGCTAGCGTCCGCCGCACTGACTGCGGAAGTTGACGTGCTGAAGCAGAGTCTCGAGAAGTCTGAGCAAGAGCTCGGGCGTGCCAAGAAGCAGCTCGAGGAGAAGGAAGGTAAGAAATACCCTGCTTGAATATGTATATAAAAAGGTGCAATTGCAAAAAATGACAGGATTGACATGGCTATTGTAGGGGCCATGTTTGAGGTGGCGACCCTTAAGCAAGCGCTGCTTGAGGCCGAGAAGAGTGCGGCCATGGAGCGCACCGAGCGGGAGAGGTACGAGGCTGAGGTTGGCAAGGTGCGGCAAGAGCTCCAGGTTCTCATGAAGAAACATGAGAGTTTGGAGCTTGACTCGAAGACGCGAGCGTCCGAGCTCACGGCAGCTATAGAGAATGCCAAGTCTGCCAAGGCCGAGTCCCAGAGGACCCTCCAGGAGTTGGATGAGGTGAAGAAGATTGCGGCGGGTAAGGCATTCTTTATGCAAAGCAAACACATAAACGTGAGTTACCTGTTACTTACCCAAATCCGGAGCTCTCCAGGAGCGTTCGCAGATCTTCCCCGGAGTGTATCTGATGCTGCCACATTCTATCGAGCCGAGGAGGGTAGCTCGACGGAGAAGGTGTTCTGGTCGCAGTACGCTGAGGCCGGACACCCCGTACCCCTGAGCGACCAGCTGAAGCAACTGGTCGAGCTCCACAAGGCGGCCGAACAGGCCATGAAGGGCCTCCAAGTTTGGCTGTGGCCTGGAGAGGCCCTGCCTGGGAGCTATTTTGGGCTGGTGCAGCGGCTGGTGGAGGCCTGTCCGAGGCTTGAAGACATCAAGCGCTTCGTCTGCATCGAAGGTGCCCGTAGGGCCCTTGCCCGTGCTAAGGTGCACTGGGGCAAGCTGGATGCGGAGAAGCTTGTGAAGGACGGGCCACCGCCGGGGAAAGAGCATCGCAAGCCCAAGAATTATTATAAGGATGTTCTGAAGGGTGCCCGCCTTGTTGCGGATGAATGTACCAAGGATGTATTTTTTGAATAAAACCCGCTCGTGTTATCCTGTGCGCTGAAAACTTGTTCATATGCGCTAAGCAATGTTGCTTGAATTTAAAATATTACCTTCTATGCGGTTGTTTATAAATACTGAGAGATGGCGAGTCGTCGGCTTCTGCCCCCTTGCCGCTAGTGCTGGGGTGTTCGGGGATAAACCTGGGCGCTCTTTTTCCCATATTTGGGTCCTTCGAGGGAGGCGCTCAGCCACACGAACGAGGCAATCGGACTATAATGCGTGAACACTCTCACTTAGCCATAGAATTCTATAATTTTAAATTTTGGCGAAGCCCCTAGTATTCGGAAGACCGAGTTCAGGGCGCTATCCACGCCTTGGCCGGACAGAGCCGACTCCTCGCCCTAAGCGGAATAAGTCTTTAAGGACTCGAAAAGACCTCTCGAACAGCGACCAGCTCTCGCCTCATCATGACGGTCAGTTTTAGCTTTCTCCACTAAGGTGCTCGGCCCAGCTCAACTGGGGCACAATCGCAGTGGTTCTCCTAGTGCTACCTTAGCCGATATAGCGGAACGTAAGGTACCAAAACATAGGAGCCGGGCAAACCCAACTATTGACCCAAGACATGATTCGGAGCCGATGCATATAATGCTATAAGTTCAGGGTGCCGCACTTGTGAAAGTGTTCGGACTTCTTACACCATGTTGAGGGGTACTCAAGCCCCTGGCGTATTTTGGCCGTACCAAGGTTTACGGGTGCAACATGTCATTAAGGAAAAAAAGGTAATGCAAAAAATAGACAAAAGCTGTGCATTGTTCATTAAAATGGCTGCGATCAAAGCAGAACGATACAAGTAATGTGATAAGCGAAAAGTTGGACTATTTAACATGTCTGCTCCAGGGGCAAGCTGCGGAATAGTATGCGAAACAGGTATACTGCTCGTGATAGAGACCACCTGTGATTTCTGTAATGCGGCATGGCTTGTCTGCTTCCTGGTTCTTGCACCGTTTGTGCGGTAGTTGAACTGCCGAACAGTCCTTCCGGAGAGTAGAGTCCTGAAAGTAAGAGAAAAGTAAAAAATCAGCAGCCCCTAGTGCGGTTTAAGCCGTGTTTTGGGCGTGCCGTGATGGTGCCCCCCCCTATGCCCAGGGTATCTCCAGAGCGTAGTTATGGACGCGAAGTACTGGCGTCGCCTTTTTGCAAGGGTTGGGGTCGGGGCCGAATTGCTACGCCTGCTCGGAACGTGCCAGGCGGTCTTGTTGTAGGTTACTTCGGGCGCGCTTGACGGTGTCCGGTCGTTGAATGGCCGGACTGGAGAACTGCCTGGAAAGGCTGCTTTGTACTTTCGCTGTGAGGGCCGCCGTGTGCTCCTCTGTACGGAGGGAGCATTCGGTGTTTCCATTGACTGTAATTACTGCTCGAGGGCCTGGCATCTTGAGCTTAAGGTATGCATAGTGCGGGACCGCATTGAACTTGGCAAATGCAGTTCGCCTGAGCAGTGCATGATAACCACTGCGGAACGGGACTATGTCGAAGATTAACTCCTCGCTTCGGAAATTATCCGGAGATCCAAAGACCACTTCAAGTGTGACTGAGCCTGTGTAGCTGGCCTCTACACCTGGTATTACGCCTTTAAAGGTCGTTTAGGTGGGCTTAATCCTCGAGGGATCTATGCCCATTTTCCGCACTGTATCCTGGTAAAGCAGGTTCAGGCTACTGTCGCCGTCCATAAGGACTCTAGTGAGATGAAATCCGTCAATAATTGGGTCGAGAACCAATGCGGCGAATCCGCCATGACGGATGCTAGTGGGATGGTCTCTTCGATCAAATGTGATCGGGCAGGAGGACCATGGGTTGAACTTTGGGGCAACTGGCTCTACTGCGTATACGTCCCTTAACGTGCGCTTCCGCTCCCTCATGGGGACGTGGGTGGTGCATGTTCACCGTCCGCACTTGTGGGGGAAAACCCTTCTGTCCATTGTTGTTCGGCGGCCGGGGCTCCTCATCGTCATCGCTATGCAACCCCTTGTCTTCATTGTCGCCGCTTAATCTGCCTGCCTGCTTGAACACCCAACAGTCCCTGTTGGTGTGATTGGCTGGCTTTTCGGGGGTGCCATGTATTTGGCACAAGCGGTCGAGTATTCGGTCCAAGATGGACGAGCCCCTAGGATTCCTTTTGAATGACTTTTTCCGTTGACCGGATTTAGAGCCTCTAAATCCGGCATTAACTGTTGTATCCTTAGCATTGTCGCCGTTGATGCGGCGCTTCTGCTGGTTGCGACACGACCTGCCACTAATGTCCCTGGTGTCCGAACGACCAGGGTTCTTGGTCATGTTGTTGCTATGAGAAAGGCAGCTATCTTCTCCCGCGCAAAAGCGGGTCATGAGTGCCGTGAGTGCTGGCATAGATTTTGGCTTCTCCTGTCCTAGGTGTCGGGCAAGCCACTCATCGCGGATATTATGCTTGAAGGCTGCTAAGGCCTCTGCGTCCGGACAGTCGAGTATTTGATTTTTCTTTGTTAGGAACCGTGTCCAGAATTGCCTGACCGATTCGTCTGGCTGCTGAATTACGTGTCTTAGGTCGTCAGCGTCTGGGGGTCGCACATAAGTGCCCTGGAAATTGTCGAGGAATGCGGCTTCCAGGTCCTCCCAACAGCTGATTGACCCTGTTGGCAGGCTGTTAAGCCACTGCCGGGCTGGTCCTTTAAGCTTGAGTGGGAGGTATTTGATGGCGTGGAAATCATCGCCGCGGGCCATGTGGATATGAAGGAGATAAACCTCGATCCATACCACGGGGTCTGTTGATCCATCATATGATTCGATGTTTACGGGTTTGAAACCCTCGGGGATTTGATGATCCATTATTTCGTCTGTGAAGCACAATGGGTGTGCGGCGCCTCTGTACTGGGCGATATGATGACGTAGCTCCAATGAGCTTTGTCTACTATGTTCGGCCCTGCCGAATTTGTGGCCGGCGTGACGGTTGTCGTCTCGAGCCGTGGGGTGCCTATGCGATCCGTAGATCGATCTTGTTTGTCTTGTCTTGTCCTCCAACATGTCTCGTAAGTCCGGCGCGTATTCTCGTGCCTTGGTAGGGGGTGCGGCTTGGGTGGAGGGCCATGAGGCGTCTCTGTCGCGGCCACGAGGTGGCCTGTCGGCCGTGTCGAGTGCTTCCTCCTCTAATCGGGGTACTAACCTGCGCTTCGGGTAGCACTTGGAGGGGCGTTCGGGTTTATGCTCTTCGGCCGCAAGGACTTCAGTCCATCTATCGACTAGCCGATCTTGATCAGCTTTAAGCTATTGCTGTTTTTTCTTGAGGCTTCTTGCCGTGGCCATAAGCCTGCGTTGAAAACGCTCTTGTTCGACGGGATCCTCTGGCACGGCGAATTCGTCGTCGTCGAGGCTTCCCTCGTCTTCGGAGGGAGGCATACAATTATCGTCCTCGACCTCTCTGTCGGCCGCTCTTTCATGAGGGCTGGTTTCTCCATCCTCCTGTGCTAAATCTTGCTCGGGGGGATGTTCTTAGGCGCTTTCTGGGGTATTATTATCTCCCGTGCTGGAATCGTCGTTTTTGTGTTGGCGGGATTTTGAGCGGCGCCGCTGACGCCGGCGCTTTTGCTGTTTCTTGGAGGGGTCATGCTCCGCTGTTCCATCGCCCTCTCCCTCTTTTGGGGTGTCCACCATGTATATGTCATATGACGAGGTGGCTTTCCAGGGCCTAGTAGGTGCTGGTTCTTCATCATCTCCTTCATCGGCGTCCATACCGTCGACGTCTTCGGAGTCAAAGTCGAGCATGTCGGTTAAGTTGTCGACAGTGGCTACAAAGTGGGTGGTGGGTGGGCTTTGAATTTCTTCATCGTTCGAATCCCAACCTTGCTGACCGTAGTCCGGCCAGGGCTCTCCTGATAAAGAGAGAGACTTCAGTGACTTCAGGATATCGCTGAAAGGCGAGTGCTGAAAGACGTCCACGGCCGTGAACTCCATGATCGGCGTCCAATTGGATTCGCTCGACAGGGGTGCGGAGAGTTTAGAGTCCGGAGAAGAATCCGGCTCCATGGAGTCACGAGTCTTGCAGGGTATGGGGCTGGTGTTCGGCTCAACCGCCGTTGGGATCTCAGCCCCTGAGGCGGCGTCCAACCGCCCGTCCTCGATCGGCGCGGCCGGCTCCGAACTAGGGGTCGGAGCCGACGCGGGTACGGCCTCCAGGGCACTGCTCGACGGCAGAGCTAGATCATGCTCGTCGTGACAGTGCGGCGTGCTCGGCAGTGGTTCAAATCCGTCGAAGATCAAGTCCCCCGGATGTCTGCCGTGTAGTTTAAACTTCCGAATCTGACCTGATGGCCAGGGGCGTAGCTTTCGATCTGCTCTAGATGGCCAAGTGAATCGGCCCGCAGTGTGAAGACGCCAAAGACGAAGATCTGTCTGAGGAGAAAGGTCTCACCCTGGACTGCATCGCCATTGATGATCGTAGGAGCCATCGGGCCTGACGGCGACGGCACAGAGGAACTCTCAATGAAAGCACCAATGTTGGTGTCAAAACCGGCAGATCTCGGGTAGGGGGTCCCGAACTGTGCGTCTAGGCCGGATGGTAATAGGAGGCAGGGGACACGAAGTTTTACCCAGGTTCGGGCCCTCTCGATGGAGGTAAAACCCTAGGTCCTGCTTGATTAATATTGATGAGATGGGTATTACAAGAGTTGATCTACCACGAGATCAGAGAGGCTAAACCCTAGAAGCTAGCCTATGGTATGATTGTTGATGTGTATGTTGTCCTACGGACTAAAACCCTCCGGTTTATATAGACACCGGATAGGGTTAGGGTTACATAGACTCGGTTGCAATGGTAGGAGATCTGAACATCCGTATCGCCAAGCTTGCCTTCCACGCCAAGGAAAGTCCCTTCCGGACACGGGACGGAGTCTTCAATCTTGTATCTTCATAGTCCAGGAGTCCGGCTTGAAGGTATAGTTCGGCTATCCGAACACCCGCTAATCCAGGACTCCCTCAACTAGCTTGACGATATTCCCATGTGTCCTCGGGAGCGCTTTTCCTATTATAAGAGTTTGTTCCGGCTTGTCCTTTTCTACAAAAGGATTGGCCCACCTTGCTGCACTTTATTTACTTTTGTTACTTGTTGCTCGTTACAATCTATCTTATCACAAAACTATCTGTTACCACTTATTTCAGTATTTGCAGAGAATACCTTGCTGAAAACCGCTTATCGTTTCCTTCTACTCCACGTTGGATTCGACACTCTTACTTATTGAAAGGACTACGATAGAACCCCTATACTTGTGGGTCATAAGAGAGATTATTGAAAACTCTGAAGAAGCACCGTGCTCCTATTGGGTATACTCTTGATGATCTTAAGGGCATTAGTCCCACTCTATGTCAACATAAAATTCATTTGGAAGAAGATGCTAAACCAGTTCGTGATCATCAACGCCGGCTGAATCCTAAAATGAAAGAAGTGGTAAGAAAGGAAATACTAAAGCTCCTTGAGGCAGGTATAATTTATCCCGTTGCTGATAGTCAGTGGGTAAGTCATGTCCATTTTGTCCCTAAGAAGGGAGGTATCACTGTTGTTCCTAATGATAAAGATGAATTGATCCCTCAAAGAATTATTACAGGTTATAGGATGGTAATTGATTTCCGCAAATTAAATAAGGCTACTAAAAAGGATCATTACCCCTTACCTTTTATCGATCAAATGTTATAAAGATTATCCAAACATACGCATTTTTTCTTCCTAGATGGTTATTCTGGTTTCTCTCAAATACCTGTGTCAGCTAAAGATCAATCAAAGACTACTTTTACATGCCCTTTTGGTACTTTTGCTTATAGACGTATGCCTTTTGGTTTATGTAATGCACCTGCTACCTTTCAAAGATGCATGATGGCTATATTCTCTGACTTTTGTGAAAAGATTTGTGAGGTTTTCATGGACGACTTTTCCATCTATGGATCTTCTTTTGATGATTGCTTGAGCGACCTTGATCGAGTTTTGCAGAGATGTGAAGAAACTAATCTTGTCTCGAATTGGGAAAAGTGCCACTTTATGGTTAATGAAGGTATTGTCTTGGGGCATAAAGTTTCTGAAAGAGGTATTGAGGTTGATAAAGCCAGAGTTGACGCTATTGAAAAGATGCCATGTCCCAAGGACATCAAAGGTATAATAAGTTTCCTTGGCCATGCCGGTTTTTATAGGAGGTTCATTAAGGACTTCTCAAAAATTTATCGGCCTCTGACTAATTTATTACAAAAAGATATACCATTTGTTTTTGATGATGATTGTGAAGAAGCATTTGAAATACTTAAGAAAGCATTGATCTCTGCATCTATTGTTCAGCCACCTGATTGGAATTTACCCTTTGAAATTATGTGTGATGCTAGTGATTATGCTGTAGGTGTTGTTCTAGGGCAAAGAGTTGATAAGAAATTAAATGTTATTCAATATGCTAGTAAAACCCTAGACAATGCTCAAAGAAATTATGCTACTACTGAAAAGGAATTCTTACCGGTTGTATTTTCTTGTGATAAGTTCAGACCTTATATTGTTGATTCTAAAGTAACTATTCACACTGATCATGCTGCTATTAAATATCTTATGGAAAAGAAAGATGCTAAACCTAGACTTATTAGATGGGTTCTCTTGCTACAAGAATTTGACTTACATATTGTTGATAGAAAGGGAGCTGAGAACCCCGTTGCAGACAACTTGTCTAGGTTAGAAAATGTGCTTGATGACCCACTACCTATTGATGATAGTTTTCTTGATGAGCAATTAAATGTCATAAATGCTTCTCATACTGGTCCATGGTATGCTGATTATGCTAATTACATTGTTGCTAAGTTTATACCACCTAGTTTCACATACCAGCAAAAGAAAAAGTTCTTCTATGATTTGAGGCATTACATTTGGGATGACCCACATCTTTATAAAGAAGGATTAGATGGTATTATTAGGCATTGTGTACCTGAGCATGAACAGGAACAGATCCTACGCAAGTGTCACTCCGAAGCTTATGGAGGACACCATGCTGGAGATAGGACTGCACATAAGGTATTGCAATCTGGTTTTTATTGGCCTACTCTCTTCAAGGATGCCCGTAAGTTTGTCTTATCTTGTGATGAATGTCAAAGAATTGGTAATATTAGTAGACGTCAAGAAATGCCCATGAATTATTCACTTGTTATTGAACCATTGGATGTTTGGGGCTTCGATTATATGGGACCCTTTCCTTCCTCTAATGGATATACACATATTTTAGTTGTTGTTGATTACGTTACTAAGTGGGTAGAAGCTATTCCAACTAGTAGTGCTTATCATAACACTTCTATTAAAATGCTTAAAGAAGTTATTTTTCCAAGATTTGGAGTCCCTAGATATTTAATGACTGATGGTGGTTCACATTTTATTCATGGTGCTTTCTGTAAAATGCTTGCTAAATATGATGTTAATCATAGAGTTGCATCCCCTTATCACCCTCAGTCTAGTGGTCAAGTAGAATTGAGTAATAGAGAGCTCAAATTAATTTTGCAAAAGACTGTCAATAGGTCTAGAAAGAATTGGTCCAAGAAACTTGATGATGCATTATGGGCCTATAGAACTGCATATAAAAAACCTATGGGTATGTCTTTGTATAAAATGGTCTATGGAAAAGCATGTCACTTACCTCTCGAACTAGAACACAAGGCTTATTGGGCTATTAGAGAACTCTATTATGATTTTAAACTTGCTGGTGAGAAGAGGTTATTTGATATTAGCTCACTTGATGAATGGAGAACCCAAGCCTACGAAAATGCCAAGTTGTTTAAAGAAAAAGTTAAAAGATGGCATGATAAAAGGATACAAAAGCGTGAGTTTAATGTAGGTGATTATGTATTGCTATACAACTCTCGTTTAAGATTTTTTGCAGGAAAACTTCTCTCGAAATGGGAAGGTCCTTACGTTATCGAGGAGGCCTATCGTTCCGGTGCCATAAAAATCAACAACTTCAAAGGCACAAATCCGAAGGTGGTGAACGGTGAAAGAATTAAACATTATATTTTAGGTAATCCCATAAATGTTGAAACCAATGTTATTGAAACCGTAACCCCAGAGGAATACATAAGGGACACTTTTCGGAACGTTTTAGACTCCGAAAAGGAATAGGTATGTGGTACGGTATGTAAACCGACTCCAAAACAGTTTTTAAGGCAATATTTCTCTGTTTTGGAATATTTGGAAAAATAGAAAAATAAGAAGCAGTACGGGAAGGACACGAGGGCTCCACGAGGGTGGAGGGCGCGCCCTACCCTACTGGGCGCTCCCCCCTACCTCGTGGGCACCTCGTGCGCTCTCTGGACTCCGTTTTCTTTCACAATACGTATTTTGGTCGGTAAAAATTCATTATATAATCTCCCGGGGGTTTTGACTCCCGTATCACGCAATTATCCTCTGTTTGTGTTTCGAGCTGTTCCTGCTGCAGATTTGAGCAACATGTCGTCCCAGGATTCGGAAGGAGAGAGCTATGTGGCTGATTACCTTGCAAACCCTAAAGTCTATAGGGATGTGGAGCATTGTGGTTGGACTACGGAAGAAGAAGAGGATTATGAACCTAAGGGAAAGGAGGAGACGAGCTCAGAAGAAGACGAAGTCCCACTACCTCAACCTGGGGACATGCATGTGGAGTTCAAAAAGTCAAGCCTCCCGGATAGAGTAAAGAAACCTAAGATCGAGTTTATCCCTTTTCGCCTCTTGCAGGAAAACAAGCAGGAACTATGCAAAAAGATACTGAACCTGGAGCAGGAGATCGATGACCTAAGGGACCAAAATTCTGTCCGCAAACGCAAATTAAGGAAGAAGCCTACGTCATCAACAAAACCATTACCCTCTCCACCAACGAAGAAGAATTGAGCATCTAGTATGGGCACTCCCCTTGCCAACTGCCAAGCTTGGGGGAGTGCCCCGGTATCGTATCACCATCACTTTTATCTTTACCGTTTTTCTTAGTTTGATCCTTTTGGTAATATCTTGATCTAGTAGAATAAAAGTTCTTAGTATGATTTAGTCGTGAGTTTTGCTTTATTATCCTTCTATGTAATCGAGTCTGTGATATATAATAAACATTAGTGTTGAGTCAAGGGCTTGATTATTTTTCCATGATCCTAAGGGAATAAAAGAAAAGAGAAATAAATAAAAAGAAAGAGAGAAATCATGTGAGTCTTATGGAGAGTAATGAGCTCACATAGAAAAAGTATGATGAATAAAAGTTGTTGAGGGTTAACAAACATAGTTTTGGTCATCGTTGCAATTAATAGGAAGTAATAAAGAAAGAGAGGTCTTCACATATAAATATACTATCTTGTACATCATTTATGATTGTGAGCACTCATTAAAATATGACATGCTAAAAGAGTTGACGTTGGACAAGGAAGACAACGTAATGGGTTATGTTTCTTACATCTGAGATAAATTATATTGTCTTGGATCCTCCAACATGTTGAGCTTGCCTTTCTCCCTCATGCTAGCCAAATTCATTGCACCAACTAGAGATACTACTTGTGCTTCCAAATACCCTTAAACCAGTTTTGCCATAAGAGTCCACCATACCTACCTATGGATTGAGTAAGATCCTCCAAGTAAGTTGTCATCGGTGCAAGCAATAAAAATTGCTCTCTAAATATGTGTGACTTATTAGTGTGGGAGAAAATAAGCTTTATACGATCGTGTGATATGGAAGAAATAAAAGTGATAGACTGGATAATAAAGGTCCATATCACAAGTGGCAATATAAATTGACGTTCTTTCGCATTAAGATTTTGTGCATCCAACCATAAAGGCACATGACAACCTCTGCTTCCCTCTGCGAAGGGCCTATCTTTTACTTTTATCTCCTGCATTGCATAAGAGTCATGGTGATCCTCACCCCTCCTTTTTATATTTTATACTTTAGCAAGCACGGTATGTTGGAAAGATCCTGGTATATATGGCTAATTGGATGTGAGTTTTAATGAACTATTACTGTTGACATTACCCTTGAGGTAAAACGTTGGGAGGCAAAACTATAAGCCCCTATCTTTCTCTATGTTCGATTAAAACTCCATACCCATAAGTATTGCGTGAGTGTCAGCAATTGTGAAAGACTATATGATAGTTGAGTATGTGGACTTGCTGAAAAGCTCTTATACATTGACTCTTTCCTATGTTATGACAAATTGCAATTGCTCCAATGACTGAGATTATAGTTTGTTAGTTTTCAATGAAGTTTACTATTCATACTTGAGATTGTGATTGAATTATTACTCTAGCATAAGAAATCATATGGAAAGAATTATATAACTTGTTGTTCTAAGAATAATCATGATGCCTTCATATCCGTATTTTATTTTTATCAACACCTCTATCTCTAAACATGTGGACATATTTTTCGATTTCAGCTTTTCGCTTGAGGACAAGTGAGGTATAAGCTTGGGGGAGTTGATACGTCCATTTTGCATCATGCTTTTATATCGATATTTATTGCATTATGGGTTGTTATTACACATTATGTCACAATACTTATGCCTATTCTCTCTTATTTTACAAGGTTTACATAAAGAGGCAGAATGCCGGCAGCTAGGATTCTGGGATGGAAAAGGAGCAAATATTAGAGACATATTCTGCACAGCTCCAAAAGTCCTGAAACTTCACGGAAGATGTTTTCCAAATATATAAAAAATACTGAGAGCAAGAACTTCACCAGGGGGCCACACCCTGCCCACGAGGGTGGGGGGCGCGCCCTACCCCCCTGGGCGCGCCCCCCTACCTCGTGGGCCCCCTGGTGGCCCTCCGGTGGCCATCTTCTGCTATATGGAGTCTTTTGATGAGAAAAAAATCATAAGCCATCTTCTCGGACGAAACTCTGCCGCCACGAGGCGGAGCCTTGGTGGAATAAATCTAGGGCTCTGGCGAAACTATTCTGCCGGGGAAACTTCCCTCGCGGAGGGGGAAATCATCGCCATCCTCATCACCAACGCTCCTCTCATCGGGAGAGGGCAATCTCCATCAACATCTTCATCAGCCCCATCTCCTCTCAAAACCCTAGTTCATCTCTTGTATCCAATTCTTGTCTCCAAGTCCGGGATTGGTGCTAGTAGGTTGCTAGTAGTGTTAATTACTCCTTGTAGTTAATGCTAGTTGGTTTAATTGGTGGAAGATCATATGTTCAGATCCTATATGCATATTAATACCCCTCTGATTTGAACATCTTTATGCTTTGTGAGTAATTACTTTTGTTCCTGAGGACATGGGAGAAGTCTGGCTATTAGTAGTCATGTGAATTTGGTATTCGTTCGATATTTTGATGAGATGTATGTTATCTCTCCTCTAGTGGTGTTATGTGAACGTCGACTACATGACACTTCACCATTATTTGGGCCTAGAGGAAGGCATTGGGAAGTAATAAGTAGATGATGGGTTGCTAGAGTGACAGAAGCTTAAACCCTAGTTTATGCGTTGCTTCGTAAGGGGCTGATTTGGATCCATATGTTTCATGCTATGGTTAGGTTTACCTTAATACTTTTGTTGTAGTTGCGGATGCTTGCAATAGAGGTTAATCATAAGTGTGATGCTTGTCCAAGTAAGGGCAGCACCCAAGCACCGGTCCACCCACATACCAAATTATCAAAGTACCGAACATGAATCATATGAGCGTGATGAAAACTAGCTTGACGATATTCCCATGTGTCCTCGGGAGTGCTTTTCTCTATATAAGAGTTTTTCCAGGCTTGTCCTTTGCTACAAAAAGGATTGGGCTACCTTGCTGCACCTTATTTACTTTTGTTACTTGTTGCTCGTTACAAATTGTCCTATCACAAAACTATCTGTTACCACTTATTTCATTACTTGCAGAGAATACCTTGATGGAAGCCGCTTATCATTTCCTTCTGCTCCTTGTTGGGTTCGACACTCTTATTTATCGAAAGGACTACGATAGATCCCCTATACTTGTGGGTCATCGGGACCGGGACCCGTCAGCGTAGAGCAACAAGCTATTGCGAGGAAAGAAAGGGGAGGCCGAGCCTTAACATGACGCGCGTTCATCAAATCTTCATAACAAGGAAAATAAGTACAAAGGCATTACATATCCTTACATGCCCCCACGGGGTGATTCATGATTCTTCGCAGGAAACAAAAGCTGATGCTAAGGGGGATCCTATCTACATCCTCCCATGGCGGACGCCATCATCAACAGTGGGCCACGGGAGGCCGGCACCAGCCCCATCCAGATCAGCGGCGGTGGTGGCCAGATGCCGCAGCCTTGCTCCGGGCACGGCAAGAGCTCAGGGGGACATAGCTGTCGTCGCTCGTCTCCGGAGTCTCGTAGAGCTTAGGAGAACTGCTGGACTCCCAAGGGCTGCTGCTGCTGGAGTAGTCGCGGGCAGAGCACACATCAGCCTCGCGCTCTTCTCCAGAGCAGCACTCCAGGCAGCGGCCCTCGGCGTCGAATACATTGAAGAGAAGCATGGAGGCGCCATCGTACTCGAAGTGGATCGCGAGGGCACCCCTCGCGCGATAGATCCGTGCAATCTCGCCCCAGCCGCGAGTCATGAAGATTTTGCCAACGGGGACCGCTTCAATCTTCGCTCTGATCACCAGAGCGCCACAATCGGCATGCTGCAGCCAGAACTCGAGAGGCCCCCTCAGTGGCATCACGTCGGAGAAGAACCGAGGGAAGCGGATCCAGGAGTTCGGAGGCGTCGGCGTCCACAGCACCAGCTCGCGCAAGGAGTCCGCCGCGTGGACGGCCCGCGTCGCCGAGGCGCGGCGACCCCGGGTGCTGCGTGGGTGACGCTGCTCGCCACTTCGTCCTCCTGAGCCTATGGCTTGGGCGTACAGGGGTAGCGGATACCCCGATGGAGGCCGCTCGCACAAAGGCCTCGCCACCACCTGCATCGCCGCTTCATCATGGCGATGGATCGACCTCTTTTTCGGCGGGAGTGGCTCCTGGGCATCCCGGGGGGTCTTCCCCTTCTCCTCGGCAGAGAACCTTCTGATGGGCACCATTGGAGCAAGCAGTGGAGCAAGGAGGAAGAAGCGAGCAAGCGAGGAAGAGATGGGCAACGGGGGTTCTACCCCCCTCCCCATTTATAGCAAGAGAAGGCCAACCGGCGTCTCCCACGATCGCAGGTAATGATAGTTTCCCTTGCATGACGCAGGGATTTGGCAAGTCGTGGAGTCGTCGAAGCAGCATGGGGAAACAGAGACGCCCACGTCCAATCAACCGTCACGCGTCAACCGAGGCTGCAAGCTTTTGGGGCCCGCGGCGCTTTGAGCTTGACCCTTGGCTTCGCCGCGAAGCCAAGCCCGAGCGCACCTTGGGCCCAGGGGCTACTGTCGGCATTCTGGGAACGGGGGTCCCCAGACTTGCCTGCCTATGGCCCGCGGCGTGGCTGAGCCAGCAGGCCGTACGGCCCATCTTCACCAAAAAAAGCACCCAAGACCCTCGCAAGGGGCCAAGCCTCACGAGGCGGATGACGCAAGACCTCCTCTGGAGTGGCCTAGCTAGGCAGGCTCACGAGGAGCGGTGATATCAAGGCGAGGCGAACCTCACGAGGTTCTCATGACGTGAGCCATGACGATTGACACCAGGCAGGCACCAGCGCGCACAACGTCTTTGTTTCCTCTTTGCTGCAAAGGGGGCAAGCGCAGCCGCGGAGTACCGAGGCATCAGGCAAAGGTTACCATTTCGGTGCAATGAGACCAAGACCATGGACTGCAAGATGGAGGTCATCGTGAAGCCCAAGACGGCGTCACCACCAGAACTTTGTGCAGGCGAAGACTACTTTTGTCAGGATAGCTTGTACTAGCTGTCCCCCTTCAAATTAGCCCGCCATTGTTGGCTCCCTTCCCACTCGATATTTGGGAAGAGGACTAGGGCCTCTATAAGTAGGACTAGCCACCAAAGTGGAAAGGAACAGAGGGAAGGAAGAGAGAGAGAAGGAAGAGAGGGGACGATCTCATCTTAGCTTGAGAGAGACCACCCCCCACACACAAGCTCACCGAGCTCAAGAATGCCTCAACCTCAAGAGGTTGTTCTTCCCTTGTATCGTTCATCATTAGCCCAAGAGGCAATCCACCACCACACTGGAGTAGGGTATTACACCACAACGGTGGCCCGAACCAGTATAAACCATGTGTTCTTCTGCGTTGTGAGTTCGTCGAGTTCGTCCGCAAGATCCTAGCGAGCTAGAGCGTAGATCGGTTGGAGGGAAAGACTTCGCGCGCACCCCAGTGTTCGAACCTTAAGGGTTTGCCGGAACGCCAACCCCGACAACAAAGGGGACCAATAAACCAAGACAGAGGTAGATTCCATCAACCAAAGTGGTTGCATCCATATCCCACAGTTAGACATAAGTAAACATAGATTAAACATACTCAGACATAGATAATAAGCGTACACATACGTACATAAGCATAGTTCAACCATAAGTACATAGTTCAACCATCATTAAGCATACTCAAGCGTACATAGTTCGATCCATCCCACATCTCATTCACATGCCAGCACGATCCTGAAGCTTCTCCAGGTACTCGGCGTACGCGCCGTGCTCCACCCTGAAGGAATACTTCTGCTTGAAGGAGCCAACGGCCCATCCTCTTGCATGCGCCAGAACACTCAGATACGCGTCATGAAGCTTGTGGTTGCAAAATGGGCATCGATAGCCGCTGTTCCAGGTCCTAATACGCCTGTTATGCATTCCCGCATAAAGCTCCTTCAAGATTTGCCTCTTGTACCTTCTCTGGCCATCTTCATCCTCATCGTCCACATCGTCAGACGGCACATATACAAATAGTAAAACAAATTTGGCATCAAATCAATGATTACATGCCGTGAAGTAGGATTAGGAATTTATGGCTATTTATTTATACATATCCATAGATTATGGTTTGATTTTTAAGCACAATGTAACATCCCAAATTTTCAATTTGGAATGTTATACATAGATCATTCTTGCATATCATATTTTATTGCATTTCATCTCGCGATCCTCGAAATCCTAAGCAACTCAGGGACCCTCGGAGAGAGTTGGGGATTTCTCAGATTTCATATTTGATTTTTATCAAATATTGAAACGAGGATTTTGATTTTAATTATTTTTTCTCTCCGAAAATATTTCATATTAAAATATATGAGAGGAGACAATATGACTTCTCCAAAATAACTGAAATATTGGAGGAAAAATATTAAAATCAAATATTTGTTTTATTTGGATTTTATTGCAATTTTGTTTGCATTAGAAAAATTGCACGTTTTCAAAATTGCATTTTAGGGCCAAGAAAATGTTCATCTCGTTCTAAATATTTTATTTAGACTGGGAAATTTTGTTTTGGCATTTTTAGATTTTTATTTTCTAGGATTTTTTTTAGTTTTGGCGGATTTTTTTTAAAAAAAGTGCGCAGTGGCTAGCTGGGCCGAAGCCCAGCCGCCGGCCCGCTTCCCCCGCGACGCCGTCTCCCTCCAGGAGACCAATGCCGCCGCCGCCTCGGACTGGTAGTCCGGCCGGGACTCCTCCCCGCCGCCCTTGCCCCTCCTCCAAGCCGCCACCCCCCTCCTTTAAATACCCAGCCCCCCCGCCACCACCACCCACTCCGCCACCCGCAGCCCCGCCACGCCACGCCGCCGCCTCCGCCGCGCCTCGCCGCCGCCGCTGCCAGCCACCGCCGCAGCGTCGCGCCTCGCCGCGCCGCCGCCGCCGCCTCGCCCAACCGTCGCTCCCGCGTCTCGCCGAACCGACGAGGTAGCCGTTTGCCACCGGTTTTTTTAAGAAAGTCGATTCGCTTTTTTAAAGAAAACCCTAGTTCATTTTTTTAGATCGGTTCGCCGGTTTTTCCCGGTTTTTCTTTTTAGCGGACGTTCATCCGTGCATTCGTTTTAACAAACGGTTTTCGCTCGTTAGTTACAGGCAACGAACGTTCGTTCGTTAGCCTGTTCGTCAGCTTTCTTATATCGGATTTTTTTCCGCGGTTATTTCTGATCGTGATTTCTGATCCGATTTTCGTTCTAGTTTATCTTTTCGCTCGTTTGTCGGAATCAGGCGATTCAAGCGCCTAGATCTTCGTCTCGAGACCCTCTTTCTGTTTAATCAACTTGAACATGATTTTGGTACTGTAAAATTTGATCTTGGTCCAGATTAGTAAGCGGATCTTGTTTCTTTCGCCGTTTGAGTTTCGCTGCTCCGTTTGATTTGATTCTTTTTGCAAACCAGAGTTCTTAAGTTGAACTTTCTGGTTAGATCTTCTTATTTGAGATTTACCCATACTTCTTTGCTTGATTGCTTATGTATGCTATTGTTTGTTTGTGATAGAATTCTCGGAGTGCGAAGCGTGTTATTTGGAGTCCCTAGGTTTCACGGATCATCAGCAAGGCAAGTAACACTTTGATCATACCCCTTTATCACCCAGTTTTTATGCATTAGCTCCAACCCTCAAACATCGCATGAGTAGGATTGATTAACATGTGGGTTGGGAAGTAGTTGATGAGGTAGAACCTATTGCCCTGTTATATTCAAACCTTGGGAGTTACTTATACGAATTGCTTATATTGCTATGCTATGCTCGTAGACGTGGTTTGGGTGAGTGAAATCCATGACAGATGTGAGATTGTTAATTAATGGTTTAAATTAAGGTGGCAACTTGAATACACATCTGGGTGGATTGAGGCACCTGGAGAACCCAGTGTTGCCTGTATTTTTTGGAAATCCCGGGGTTCTGTGTGATTTTCCTATGGACCGCCACCCAGGCTCAAAAAGAACTGAGATGATTCATGCTAGAAACTTCCGTGTGCAGCCACAAGCTATTATGGGCTCTAGCATAGTTGAGTAAGTTACGTGAAGCTCTTGAAGAGGTGGATCAGCAGGTAGTGGGTTGTAGGTTTGGTATGGTCTGCCCAGAGTAGAGAGTTAACGTTCCTGAAAGACTGTGTCTCGGTCATCCGTTTGTCGGACATCATGTAGTGCGAGAAATTCAACAGAGGCGATCGAGTCTTGTGGGGAAAAGTGTGCAAACCTCTGCAGAGTGTACAAACTAATCATGGTTAGCCGTGTCCCCGGTTATGGACATCTTGAGTATCTAGTACTTGGAGTATCTTAAGTATCTCATCACTCTAAATTAATATTGTTGGGTTGATAATTACTTTAATTGGGATTGAGTTTGAGGAACCTTCTCAATGATGTTTCAACTACCATGATAGTTAAATAAAATATATTCCTTTGTTGTAGGGAAAAATTGGCTTTTCGCAAAAACTATGACTATAGAGCTTTCCACCATCCAAATATGCATGTAGTGATAGCATTATTCTGTTCTTGCTCTACTGTGTTACTTTGCCAGCATATTCCATGTGTTGACCCGTTTTCGGGCTGCAATGTATTATGTTGCAGACTTTTTAGACGAGGAGTAAGGTTCGTAAGGTCGTTGCCATGCAGCTCAGCTATGACGTTGGAGTTGATGGACTCACTTTATCTTCCAAGCCTTCCGTTGTTATTGTATTAGATGGCCTTAAGCCATATTTATTGTAATAAGTTCTCTCTAGAGACATTCGATGTAATAAGTGTGTGACTGCTACTCTGTTATAATTCCTCAAGTACTGTGTGTGTCAGCATTACCGATCCAGGGATGACACTGAAGCACAGAGACTTGACCGTTTAAGGTCGGGTCGCTACAAGATGGTATCAAAGCACACGCTGAGTGTAGGACACGACCACTAAGCTAAAACCATAGATCACTATTCTCTTCTCATTTTTGACTCCTCTCCATTTTCCACTCTTTAGGATGGCGGATGCAAGGAACAAGTTTGCACAACCAGATGAAGAAGCACCTTTTGGACGACACTTGAAGGAAGTCACTAGGTACCTGAACATAGGAATACCAAGCTTCACCGGGACTTACAACGCCACTTTACCAGAAGAGGAGCGATGGATGATTCAAGTTCAAGTTCCAGGAAGGACCTTCACGCCAGTCACTAAACCCATAGAGTTTTCCTTTGATGCACCAACCTGGAGTCTAGGAAAGAGTATGGCAGCTCACATCACCATGGGACGCATTGGAGAAGTTTACCAAAAGGAGCTTAAGGATACTATCTACCAGATCTGTGGGCGCCGAGATGAGAAATGGGAGATGATCAGTACCAGGAAAGATAGATCAATTGCAGCTTTCATCCAGGAACTAAACCAACATATTCGTCGCCAGGAGAATCAGATGTGCGCAGGAATGATAGATCTAAAGAAGGCGATGACTAGGATCACGGAGCTGGAGGAAGAACTTAAGGCTACTCGTGAAGATTATGAGGAGGAAATCGTCGTACTAGTGGAGAAGAATGACGACCTGATTAAGAAGATCGAAATATTCATGGGAGACCCCGCACCAGTAGAAGAAGACGAAGAACCCAAGGAGATTCGCCCGGAGGACTAAATCATCATCGACGACTCCGACCTTAGCAATGATGACTTTGAAGATGAAGCTGGAGCAGATATCATGGAGTCTTCAACCGAGGAATATTTTTAGTAGACCACCACATCAGTAGTAGTATTCCACCATGTAAATAGCGTAGTCCGAGCACTTTTGCGATAGTTTTAGACCGATAGTATGCCCTTGCTTGATTGATTGAGTGAAATGATTATGTTTGTCTCATGTGCATATGGGTAGTGCTTTCGCATTAGACCTCATTCTATTCTAATCTCTCCCTTCTAAACCCAACAAATGCCTCCGAGACGTGACCCCGGATTTGCTTTCCCACTGGAGCTCACTCAATTGATCCAGCAACAGAATACCTTGATGCAGTTGTTAGTCCAGAACCAAGGCAACAACAACAATCCACCACCACCACCAGTTGACAACTTAGCCTGTTTTCTGAGGTTGCAACTGCCGGTGTTTTCCAGTAGCACCGAGCCTATAGTAGCAGATGATTGGCTCCGTAGGATTGGAAGGGAGTTAACCACTGCATGATGTACTGATGCTGAGAAGGTGCATTTTGCCGCACATCAGTTGGATGGACCAGCAGCCTCATGGTGGGAGAATTACACCGTCACCTACCCTATAGCCACGTGACATGGGACCAGTTTCAGCAAGCCTTCTGTACAGCCCATGTCTCAACTGGAGCTATGAGTATGAAGAAGTGTGAGTTTCGCAACTTACGCCAGGGGAACTGTACTGTGGCTCAGTACGCGGATGAGTTTAGCAAGTTATCTCGCTATGCCCCTGATGATGTGGCCACAGATGCCATCAAGCAGGAGAAGTTTATGGAAGGGCTGAATGATGAGATGAGCATGCAGTTGATGGTGGCAACATTCAACAACTACCAGGAGTTGGTAGATAAGGCTCTTATGATTGAAGGGAAGCAGCAGCAGATTGAGAACCGTAAGAGGAAGTATGGACAAGGGAGGTATAACGTAGGAGCTCAGCAGAAGCCTCGCCTAACCCCGAACTTGGGAGGACTTGTTCATAACCATGGAGGCCACACCCATAATGGAGGAAGTAACCATAATCATACTGGCCCAAGGAATGGGAATGGGAATGGGGCAAGCAACAATCAGAACCGCCCCAATCCAGCCACACCCACCAAGAGAGACCTAAGTCACGTTACTTGTTTCAAGAGCGGGAAGACTGGACACTATGCCACGGAGTGCCCTGAAGGGAAGAATGGAAACGGAAATGGGAGCGCTGGGAAGAAGCCCAATCCATTCAACAAAGGACAAGTAAACCACGTTAACGTGGAGGGGGTTGAGGAGCAGCCAGACACGGTTATAGGTAAGTTTTTGGTTAAGTCATTTACCGCTCTTGTTCTTTTTTATACTAGTGCATCGCATTCATACATATCAAGGGAATTCGTGGATAAGTTTAAACTACCGAACCAAACCCTTAGGACCCCTCTGTTAGTAAGTTCACCTGGAGCAGAGTATATGGCTAGTCGGTGGTGCGACCAGATACCCTTAACCATTGGCCACCATGTTTTTCCGTCCGACCTAATTATTTTGGAGTCACAAGGATTGGATGTGATATTAGGAATGGACTGGATGTCAAAATATGGAGGAAGCATTGACTGTGTTAGTAGGTCAATTTGTCTCACCACCCCTGAGGGAAAAAGGATCAAGTATGTATCAAGGCATGCGCCAAGAAGTAGCCAAGTAAATACCCTCACGGGAGTTGTTCAGGAGGAAGTGCCTGTGGTAAAGGATTACCCGGATGTTTTCCCAGAGGAGTTACCAGGCATGCCATCGGATCGAGATATCGAGTTTTTGATAGAGCTATTGCCAGGCACAGGGCCAATATCCAAGAGACCCTATCGGATGCCCGCGAATGATTTGGAGGAGATTAAGAAACAGATCAAAGAGTTATTGGAGAAAGGTTACATTCGATGGAGTTCATCACCATGGGGAGCCCCAGTGCTTTTGGTTGAGAAGAAGGATAAGTCCCTAAGAATGGTTGTTGATTATCGAGCCTTGAATGAAGTGACAATCAAGAACAAGTACCCATTGCCGATGATTAATGATCTGTTTGACCAGCTGCAAGGAGCTAAGGTGTTTTCGAAGATCAATCTGCGATCAGGATACCATCAATTGAAGATATGAGAGAAAGATATACCAAAGACAGCATTCACCACACGGTACGGGTTATACGAATATACGGTCATGTCGTTTGGACTGACTAACGCCCCTGCCTACTTCATGAGCATGATGAACAAGGTGTTCATGGAATATTTGGATAAGTTTGTTGTGGTGTTCATTGATGATATAATGGTATATTCGAAGAATGAAGAGGAGCACAAGGAGCATTTGCGTTTAGTTCTCGAGAAACTCAGGGAACATCAGTTGTATGCCAAGTTCAGCAAATGCGAGTTTTGGTTGAAGGAAGTCGGATTCCTTGGACATGTTATATCAGGAGAAGGTATAGCAGTAGACCCCACCAAGGTTCAGTCAGTCACAGAATGGTTGGCACCCACTTCAGTTAGCGAGATCCGCAGTTTTCTTGGACTCACAAGATACTATCAGAGATTCATTGAGAATTTTTCCAAGATCGCGAAGCCAATGACAGAATTATTGAAGAAGGATACCAAGTTTAAATGGACGGAGGATTGCGAGGCAAGTTTCCAGGAGCTGAAGAAACGTTTGACTACAGCCCCAGTGCTGACACTGCTAGATATACATAAGGATTTCCAAGTGTATTGCGACGCCTCCCGCCTAGGACTTGGAAGTGTGCTTATGCAGGACGGAAGAGTTATTTCGTATGCCTCACGACAACTAAAACCACACGAGTTGAATTATGCCACGCATGATTTGGAGCTAGCAGCCATAGTACATGCGTTGAAGACTTGGAGACATTACCTTATTGGAAACCATTGTGATGTGTACACCGATCATAAGAGTTTGAAGTACATTTTCACACAGAAGGAACTGAATCTAGGCAGAGGAGATGGTTGGAGCTTATAAAGGATTACGACATGAAGCTGCACTATCATCCAGGAAAGGCCAATGTCGTAGCAGACGCTTTGAGCCGGAAGAGTTATGCTAATACCCTAGAGAGCACGGGATTACCGAAGGAGTTAGTAGAGGATCTCCAGGAACTTCGATTGGAGATTGTCCCTAGAGGTTTTGTTGCAACAATGGAGGTTCATTCTACATTGTTGGGAAAGATTCGAGAAGCTCAGAAGGATGACAAAGAGATTGTCGAGATAAAAGAGAGAATGAGCAAAGGAAAGGCCAAAGGTTTTCATGAGGATGAGCACGACACCTTATGGTTTGAGGACCGTGTTCATGTGCCCAATAACACAGAGATCAGGAAATTAATACTTCAGGAGGCTCATGGCTCACCATACTCGATACACGCCAGAAACACCAAGATGTATTTGGATTTGAAGGAACGTTTCTGGTGGACAGGGATGAAGAAGGATATCACCGAGTATGTAGCCGTATGTGATGTATGTCAGAGAGTGAAGGCAGAGCATCAAAAGCCAGCAGTATTGCTACAGCCTATGCCGATACCCGAATGGAAGTGGGATAAACTTGGCATGGATTTTATCACCGGATTACCAAGGACCAAGACATGTTATGATTCTATATGGGTAGTAGTTGACCGCTTGACCAAAGTGGAACACTTTATCCCAGTGAAAACAACTTATACCAGTGCAAAGTTGGCGAAGATATATATGACCAGGATCGTATGTCTGCATGGAGTTCCGAGGACCATCGTATCGGATAGAGGAACATAGTTTACCTCAAAGTTTTGGCATCAGCTGCACCAGACTTTGGAACGAGATTGGAGTTCAGTACAGCATTTCACCCGCAGAAGGATGGACAGACCGAGAGAGTCAACCAGATTCTGGAGGACATGTTGAGAGCTTGTGCGCTAGACTATGGATCTAGTTGGGATGACAATTTGCCTTACGCAGAGTTCTCATACAACAATAGTTACCAAGCCAGTCTGAAGATGGCGCCGTTCGAAGCCCTGTATGGACGAAGGTGCAGAACACCGTTGATGTGGGATGAAGTTGGAGACCGACAGTTGTTTGGACCAGACTTGATCAAAGAGTCTGAGGAGAAGGTTAAACTGATCCGAGATAGACTGAAGATAGCTCAGTCCAGACAGAAGAGTTATGCAGATTCGAAACGCAAGGAGGTGACCTATGAAATTGGAGATAGAGCATATCTGCGAGTATCACCTTTGCGAGGAGTGAAACGTTTTGGAGTTAAGGGAAAGTTAGCCCCGAGATTTGTAGGACCGTATCATGTTTTGGAACGGATGGGAGAAGTTGCCTACAAGTTGGAGTTACCTGAAGGACTGTCAGGAGTTCACGATGTATTTCACGTTTCCCAGTTGAAGAAGTGTCATGCTGAGATGGCCGATATACCGCTAAGAGAGACCATACCCTTGGAGGCGATTCAGTTGGATAATGATTTTACTTATGAGGAGAAGCCAGTCAAGATTTTGGAGTTTGCCAGTCAAGTCACCCGCAGCAAGGTTATCAAGTTTTGCAAAGTTCAGTGGAGCCACCATACCGAGGATAAAGCCACCTGGGAACGAGAGGATGATCTTCGCAAAGACCACCCGCAGCTATTTTCTAGCCAAACCGAATCGCGAGGGCGAGATTCATCTTAAGGGGGGTAGGTTTGTAACATCCCAAATTTTCAATTTGGAATGTTATACATATATCATTCTTGCATATCATATTTTATTGCATTTCGTCTCGCGGTCCTTGAAATCCTAAGCAACTCAGGGACCCTCGGAGAGAGTTGGGGATTTCTCAGATTTCATATTTTATTTTTATCAAATATTGAAACGAGGATTTTGGTTTTAATTATTTTTTCTCTCCAAAAATATTTCATATTAAAATATATGAGAGGAGATAATATGACTTCTCCAAAATAACTGAAATATTGGAGGAAAAATATTAAAATCAAATATTTGTTTTATTTGGATTTTATTGCAATTTTGTTTGCATTAGAAAATTGCATGTTTTCAAAATTGCATTTTAGGGCCAAGAAAATGTTCATCTCGTTCTAAATATTTTATTTAGACGGTGAAAATTTGTTTTGGCATTTTTAGATATTTATTTTATTTTCTAGGATTTTTTTATTTTCGGCGTAATTTTTTTTAAAAAAAAGTGCGCAGTGGCTAGCTGGGCCGAAGCCCAGCCGCCGGCCCACTTCCCCCGCGACGCCGTCTCCCTCCAGGAGACCGACGCTGCCGCCGTCTCGGACCAGGAGTCCGACCGGGACTCCTTACCGTCGCCCTTGCCCCTCCTCCAAGCCGCCACCCCCTCCTTTAAATACCCAGCCCCCTCCCCCCGCCACCACCACCACCCACCCCGCCGCCGGCAGCCCCGCCCGCAGCCCCGCCGCGCCGCGTCGCCGCCTCCGCCGCTGCCAGCTGCCTCGCCCCGCCTTCGCTCCCGCGTCTCGCCAGACCGATGAGGTAGCCGTTTGCCGCCAGTTTTTTTTTAAGAAAACCGATTCGATTTTTTTAAGAAAACCCTAGTCTGTTTTTTTAGATCGGTTCGCCGGTTTTCCCGGATTTTCTTTTTAGCGGACGTTCGTCCGTGCGTTCGTTTTAACGAACAGTTTTCGCTCATTATTTACAGGCAACGAACGCTCGTTCGTTAGCCTGTTCGTCAGCTTTCTTTTATCAGATTTTTTCCACGGTTATTTCTGATCGCGATTTCTGATTCGATTTTCGTTCTAGTTTATCGTTTAGCTCGCTTGTCGGAATCAGCCGATTCAAGCGCCTAGATCTTCGTCTCGAGACCCTCTTTCTGTTTAATCAACTTGAGCATGATTTCGGTACTGTAAAATTTGACCTAGGTCCAGATTAGTAAACGGATCTTGTTTCTTTCGCCGTTTGAGTTTCGTTGCTCCGTTTGATTTGATTCTTTTTGCAAACCGGAGTTCTTAATTTGAACTTTCTAGTTAGATCTTATTATTTGAGATTTACCCGTGCTTCTTTGCTTGATTGCTTATGTATGCTATTTTTTGTTTGTGATAGAATTTCCGGAGTGCGAAGCATGTTATTTGGAGTCCCTAGGTTTCGCGGATCGTTAGCAAGGCAAGTAACACTTTGATCATACCCCTTTATCACCCAGTTTTTATGCATTAGCTCCAACCCTCAAACATTGCATGAGTAGGATTGATTAACATGTGGGTTGGGAAGTAGTTGATGAGGGAGAACCTATTGCCTTGTTATATTCAAACCTTGGGAGTTACTTATACGAATTGCTTATATTGCTATGCTATGCTCGTAGACGTGGTTTGGGTGAGTGAAATCCATGACAGATGTGAGATTGTTAATTAATGGTTTAACTTAAGGTGGATCATGCTAGAAACTTCCGTGTGCAACCACAAGCTATTATGAGCTCTAGCATAGTTGAGTAAGTTATGTGAAGCTCTTGAAGAGGTGGATCAGCAGGTAGTGGGTTGTAGGTTTGGTATGGTCTGCCCGGAGTAGAGAGTTAATGTTCCTAAAAGACTATGTCTTGGTCATTCGTTTCTCAAACATCATGTAGTGCGAGAAATTCAACGGAGGCGATCGAGTCTTGTGGGGAAAAGTGCACAAACCTCTGTAGAGTGTACAAACTAATCATGGTTAGCCGTGTCCCCGGTTATGGACATCTTGAGTATCTAGTACTTGGAGTATCTTAAGTATCTCATCACTCTAAATTAATATTGTTGGGTTGATAATTACTTTAATTGGGATTGAGTTGGAGGAACCTTCTCAATGATGTTTCAACTACCATGATAGTTAAATAAAATCTATTCCTTTGTTGTAGGGAAAAATTGGCTTTTCGCAAAAACTATGACTATAGAGCTTTCCACCAGCCAAATATGCATGTAGTGATAGAATTATTCTATTCTTGCTCTACTGTGTTACTTTGCCAGCATATTCCATGTGCTGACCCGTTTTCGGGCTGCAACGTATTATGTTGCAGACTTTTCAGACGAGGAGTAAGGTTCATAGGGTCGTTGTCGTGCAGCTCAGCTATGCCGTTGGAGTTGATGGACTCACTTTATCTTCCAAGCCTTCCGCTGTTATCGTATTAGATGGCCTTAATCCATATTTATTGTAATAAGTTCTCTCTGGAGACATTCGATGTAATAAGTGTGTGATTGCTACTCTGTTATAATTCCTCGAGTACTGTGTGTGTCAGCATTACCGATTCAGGGATGACACTGAAGCACAGAGACTTGATCGTTTGAGGTCGGGTCGCTACAACAATCGTCTATGTACAGACCAATCTTGAAGAAAATAATGGCACAAACATATGTTGGTCACTCAAAATCAATTGTCAAGTCCTGGATAGTCATTATTAGCACGAACACTAACCCTAGTCGAATTACTGATACGTCTCCAACGTATCTATGATTTATGAAGTATTCATGCCATGTTTACAATAGTTTTATATGATTTTGGTATGATTTGATTAGAACTAACCCGGACTGACTCTGCTTTCAGCAGAACTGCCGTGGTGTTGTTTTTGTGCAGAAATAATAGTTCTCGGAATGCGATGAAAATCAAATTTTTCTGGAAAATATAAAAAATATTGGAACAAAAATCTACAGGGGGGAGTCCCGTGGGCCCCACGAGGGTGGGGGCGCGCCCACCCCACTTGGCGCGCCCCTGTGCCTCGTGGACTACCCGTGGGGCCCCCTGACTTGTTCTCGACACCAACCTCTCTTATAAATACCCAAACCTCCATAAACTAACCTAGATCGAAAGTTCTGCCGCCACAAGCCTCTGTAGCCACGAGAAATCAATCTAGGCCCTCTCTGGCACCCTGCCGGAGGGGGCCATCATCACCGTAGGCTATGGAGGAGGATCCCGGAGGGGACATCATCACCATGAAGGCCAAGGACCAGAGGGAGAACCTCTCCCCATCCAGGGGGCATGGAGGAGGAAGCACAAGGGGGAGAACCTCTCCTCCTCTCTCTCGGTGGCACAGGAGTGCCATCGGGAGGGTAATCATCGCCGCGCTAATCGTCTTCATCAACATCACCATCATCATCACCATCCTCATCTCTTTTACGCGGTCCACTCTCCCGCACCCCGCTGTAATCCCTACTTGAACATGGTGCTTTATGCCACATATTATGATCCAATGATGTGTTGCCATCCTATGATGTTTTGAGTAGATATCCTTTGTCTTTGGGTTGATTGATGATCTAGATTGGTATGAGTTGTATGTTTTATTTTGGTGATGTCCTATTGTGCCCTCTAGGTCACACAAGCGTGAGGGATTCCCGCTATAGGGTGTTGCAATAAGTTCATGATTCTCTTATAGTGGGTTGCTTGAGTGACAAAAGCATAAACCCGAGTAAGGGGGTTGTTGAGTATGGGATATAGGGGACTTGATGCTTTAATTCTATGGTTGGGTTTTACTTTAATGATATTTAGTAGTTGCGGATGCTTGCTAGAGTTCCAGTCATAAGTGCATATGATCCAAGAAGAGAAAGTATGTTAGCTTATGCCTCTCCCTCATATGAAATTGCAATGACGACTATCGGTCTTGTTAACAATTTCCTAGGACAATTTGGCACACCGACCCATCATTATTCGACACTCGCTATTTATAATATTTAGTAATATATTCTAACTTTATGATAACAGTACCTACTTTTATATTTTAGCTCTCTGATATCATGCAATGTTATCCTCTTCATACCCACAACGTAGTTTTATTTCTCGTTTCTAGTTGGAAGCAAACGTTCGGTGTACGTAGAGTCGTATTAGTGGCAGATAGGGCTAGAGAGAATATTGATCTTACCTTTAGCTCCTTGTGGGTTCTACACTCCATACTTATCACTTCCACCTTTGGGAATTGCTACGATGATTCCCTGCACTTGGGGACTATCAAGCTCTTTTCTGGCGCCGTTGCCGGGGAGCAATAGCGTGGGGTTGATATTCTCGTGTGTGCTTGTTTGCTTTCTTCACTAAGTAGATTTTGTTTTTCATTTTTTTTGTTTCTGTTTAGTTGTGGGTGAAACATTTTTTTAAAGAATGAAAATACAAAAAAAATTACTTGCCTCTCTTACCTAAAAGGTTTTTGAATAAGAGAAGTGATTGGAAGGTTATGCATTGGAGAAGTGAGGGTCGACCTTGAACACTTGTGTTCATGCTCATGGAAACAATGTAAAAAATTTCGTGGAAGATTCTCTGAAAATAACTATCCCCTTATACATATCCATTGTATTATAAAAATAATGTGCCAAGCCTTGGTTTTAGGATGATTAGATTGCTTGTTCACTTTGTGTAGTACAAAAACAGAAACTTTGACTGTAGCGCGTGAATTTAAATTTTTTACTAGAAAGTCAAATGGGTCTGAAACTTTTTGCACATTACTTCTGTACAAATTTTGTAAATTTTTCATATTTGTTTTAGAATTTTTGGAGTTACAGAAGTTTACTAAACTTCCAGATTAATACAGACTGTCTTGTTTTTGACAGATTCTGTTTTCTATGTGTTGATCGCTTATTTTGATGAATCTATGGGTAGTATCAGTAGATATAGTTCTAATATGAAATTGTAATGAGTTTGCAACAGTACCTAAAGGTAGTGATTTGCTTTATTATACTAACGGATCTCACAAAGTTTTCTGTTAAAGTTTTCTGTGGATGAAGTGTTCGAAGAACGAGGAGTTACCGATGTGAGAAGAATAAAGAGAGGCAAGAGATCAAGCTTGGGGATGCCCAAGGCACCCCAAGTAAATATTCTAAGGATACTCAAGCATCTAATCTTGGTGATGCCCCGGTTGGCATCCCATCTTTCTTCTTCAACAATTATCGGTATACCTCGGTTTTTGTTTTGTTCACATGATTTGTGTCCTCTGTGTTTTTTGTTTTTCCTTTAAGGACCATGCTAGTATTATATATCCCTTCACTGATTTTTAGAATGCTTCATGTGCTTCACTTATATCCTTTAAGTATGATCTTATAGAATTGCTCTTTGTGCTTCACTTAAATCTTTTGAGTATGGTTTTATAGAATGCTTCATGTGCTTCACTTATATATTTTGAGCTTGGATATTGGTTAGTCTATATTAATTGTAGAATGCTCCATAAACTTCACTTATATCTTTTGGAGTATGAATAATGCTATCATCTAAAGCAGGTTTGGAAGAGTGTCAACTTTAGTTAGTAATGATTCCACTATTCCGAATGAGAAGAATTTTGCTTATGTGGAGAGTAGTAAAATTTCTATGCTTGTAGATCATGAAAAGAATGCTTTATGTGATGGTTATATTGTTGAACTCATTCATGATGCTACTGAAAATTATTATGAGGGCGGAATACATGCTTATAGGAGTTGCAATAATATCAAGTTTCCTCTCTATGTGCTTAAAGTTTTGAAGTTATCCTTGTTTTGCCTTCCTATGCTAGTTGATCATTGTTCCTATAAGTTGTGTCTCACAAAATCCCTAGGCATAGGAAGTGGGTTAGGTTTAAATGTGCTAGTCATATTATTCCTGATGCTCTCTTTATGTTTCAATTCTTATCTTTTATGTGAGCATCATTGAAATCATCATGCCTAGCTAAAAGGCATTAAAGAAAAGCGCTTGTTGGGAGACAACCCAATATTTACCCTTACTGTTTTTGTGTGTTTACATGATTAATCTACTGTAGTAATCATGTTTTATAGCTTTTGTTTCAATAAAGTGCCAAGTAAGACCTTTGGGAAAACTTGGGTGAAAGTTATTGTGATCTTGCTGTAAAAAACAGAAACTTTGCACTCACGAGTTTAGCTGCCATTTTTTACAGAAGAGTGCGATTGATTTGATTATTTTTGCAGAAGATTAATACACAAATTCCTCACGTCCACCAATTTATTTAATAATTTTTGGAGTAGCAGAAGTATGGTTGGTGTTCAGATCATTACAGACTGTTCTGTTTCTGATAGATTCTATTTTCATTGCATAGTTTGCTTGTTTTCTAGTTTCTATGGCTTATATTTCTCAATATAAATTTTAGAAATGATATGCTACAGTAGGAATTGTGTGAGAACAATTATGAACCTTGTCTTTGACAGTACCAAAGTGAACGGTTTACTCTTTATCATACTAACCTATCTCACGAAGTTCCATTAGTTTTGTGTGATTGAAGTTTTCAAGATTTGGGTGAGATATCGATATGAGGAGAATAAGGAGTGGAAAGACCCTAATCTTGGGGATGCCCAAGGCACCCCAAGGTAATATTCAAGGAAGACTCAAGCGCCTAAGCTTGGGGATGCCCCGGAAGGCATCCCCTCTTTCGTCTTCAAGACTATCGGTATACCTTACTCGGAGCTATATTTTTATTCGTCACACGATATGTGTTTTGCTTGAAGCGTATTTTCAATTTTACTTGCTGTTTGAATAAAATCATTGGATCTAAAATCTTGAGTGAAAAAGAATCCTCCCTTGGCTAGTTAATTATTTGACAACTTAGTGTTCTTCACTTATATCTTTTTGGAGTAGTTTGTCATTTACTCATGTGCTTCACATATATCCTAAGAGTAAATGGTTGAATGAATTGAATATCATAAATCTGAATTTATATATGTTTCATATGCTTATACCATGGGGACTAATGACTTCACACATAATAAGTATAGGTGGTAAATTTATTGAAAGTTAGCAAATGCAGAATTGGTCACTTGAACAATTCATGAAAGAATATTGAAGGAAGAGAGATTTCACATATAAATATACTATCTTGGACATCTTTTGCAATTGTGAGCACTCATTTAAATATGACATGCTAAAAGGTTGATGTTGGACAAGGAAGACAACTTAATGGGTTATGTTTGCCTATATCCGAAACGTTATATTGTCTTGGATCGTCCAACATGTTGAGCTTGCCTTTCCCTCTCATGCTAGCCAAATTCTTTGCACCAACTAGAAATACTACTTGTGCTTCCAAACATCCCTTAAACCAGTTTTTCCATGAGAGTCCACCATACCTACCTATGGATTGAGTAAGATCCTTCAAGTAAGTTGTCATCGGTGCATGCAATAAAAATTTCTCTCTAAATATGTATGATCTATTAGTGCAAAGAAAATAAGCTTTATACGAACTTGTGATAGGGAAGAAATAAAAGTGACGGACTGCATAATAAAGGTCTTTATCACAAGCGGCAATATAAAGTGACGTTCTTTTGCATTAAGATTTTGTGCATCCAACCATAAAAGCGCATGACAACCTCTGCTTCCCTCTGTGAAGGGCCTATCTTTTACTTTTATCTTCTACCCTTGTACAAGAGTCATGGTGATCATCACCTTTCCTTTTTACACTTTTTCCTTTGGCAAGCACTTTGTGTTGGAGCGATCCAGATATATATATATCACTTGGATGTAGGTTTTCATAAATTATTATTATTGACATTACCCTTGAGGTAAAGAGTCGGTAGGCAAAATTAGAAGCCCCTATCTTCATCCGTGTCCGATTAAAACTTTGAACCCATAAATATCACGTGAGTGTTAGCAATTGTGAAAGATTAAATGATAGTTGAGTATGTGGAGTTTGTTGTACCAAAGCTCTTACATAGACCCTCCCTGAAAATAAGATGAATTGCAATTGTTTGATGACTAAGAGCATGGTTTGTTAGTCTTCAAGAAAGTTTATGATCTATACTTTAACATGTGAATAGCTTGTTACTTGATCATGAGAAGTTTTATGAGTTGAGCTACTGTTATGATATGTAATGATGCTAGAAAAAGTGATTGGAACTATCATTGATCAAACTCATGCACTTGCTAGCATTCACACTTCATAAATTATTTCTTTTATCATTTACCTACTCGAGGACGAGCAGGAATTAAGCTTGGGGATGCTGATACTTCTCCAACGTATCTATAATTTATGAAGTATTCATGCCATGTTTACAATAGGTTTATATGATTTTGGTATGATATGATTAGAACTAACCCGGACTGACGCTGTTTTTAGCATAACTACCGTGGGGAGTCCCGTGGGCCCCACGAGGGTGGGGGGCGCCCACCCCCCTAGGCGTGCCCCTATGCCTCGTGGACTACCCGTGGGGCCCCCGGACTTGTTCTCGACGCCAACCTCTCCTATAAATACCCAAACCTCCAGAAATTTACCTAGATTGGAAGTTCCGCCGCCGCAAGCCTCTGTAGCCACGAGAAATCAATCTAGGCCCTCTCTGGCACCCTGCCGGAGGGGGCCATCATCACCGGAGGCTATGGAGGAGGATCCCGGAGGGGCCATCATCACCATGAAGGCTAAAGACCAGAGGGAGAACCTCTCCCCATCCAGAGGGGGGCCATGTAGGAGGAAGCACAAGGGGGAGAACCTCTCCTCCTCTCTCTCGGTGGCACCGGAGTGCCATCGGGAGGGGAATCATCGCCGCGGTGATCGTCTTCATCAACATCACCATCATCACCACCATCCTCATCTATTTTATGTGGTCCACTCTCCCGCACCCCGCTATAATCCCTACTTGAAAATGGTGCTTTATGCCACATATTATGATCCAATGACGTGTTGCCATCCTATGGTGTTTTGAGTAGATATCCCCGTCTGCCTGCGCGGCGGACTGCTCGCATGCGTCCCGTCAACTCACGCTTGGCCGCACAACACACGGATCATGCGGCGGCACGTATATTGTTTTTCTATTTGGATGATTAATGTTGCCGCTTTGTTGCTTAACCGAAGCATGGCATGTATCCATTGTTGGTCTAACGCTCACGCTTCGAACAAATAATCCGTTAGGGATATTGGTTCCCAATTATTAATAATCTCCTGTTTGTAATTAGATAAAGATTACATAAAAAATGGTCTGAAATTTGATTAAAAAAGTATAATGCCACTTTGTATTGGTGTCCATATGACAACACGATAAGTTTCATGAACTTCAAATAAGTTTTAGATGTACTAGAATTTAAAAATAAAGGTTCTCAATGTTTGAAATTTGTTGAACAGGGAGTAAACATGCACCCAGTTAGACACATGTGTTTTTGCAATCCATTTAGGTGCACTATCACGTGTGCATGTAGCTTAAATTTGATTTTTGCACATTATACCCATAGAAAATCAACCAATTTATGTACTAAAACGTCTTAATGATCTCTATGATTTTTTTCAAATTAAAACATCCCTCCTTTGGTAACATATGTTCACCGCGGGATAATTAATTTAACATGCATCGTAGTTGCGGTGGATTCGCGGTGTGTCTGTGGGTGTGTGCTTCTGGGGGTGGCGGGTGGCTCGCAGTACACTACGAGTTGTGAGCCACCGTGTGCGTTGGCCATTTTGTTAGGCAGGGCGGTGCCGCATCAGAGTCGTGAAATCGTTATTTAAAACATTACACAACCCTTTCATACATACATGCTTTGGCCACATGCAGTCGATGGTTGTCCTACACGACACTCGATACTCGCGTGTGATGCTTTCTATGGGCCCGCGAGGTCATCGTCCATCACTTTGACTAACAACCGGCAGTGAGGTTAATTTGACCAGTGTAGAATCTTTTTGTTTGTGTTATGGTGGTATATAGTACGCGTCGAAGAGGTGGGAGGGGACTAGCATATAAACTATACGTACACGTCCGTGAACAAGTACACCTCACTCAATGTCGGGACTTTTTGGTTTCCAATGCACATGCCACGTCAAAATTGTGAAATTGGCTATTCAAACATCACACAACACCTCTTTGTGCCACATGCATCACTACTACAGGATGCTGCTAACGCGACACTGAGATCAGACCCTATGACGAAACTGTGTGTGATGCCATAATCGCAAACGGTGGTGTAAAAAACCTGTCAAAAAAGGTGCAAAATGTTTGCGATGGAGGATGCATCAAACATGGTTCAGATTTTAGTTGCATGTGCGATGCAGGGCATACGGTTCAGCTCAATTAACTGTTTGCGATGAGGAGGAACAAAAGAAACGGGCAGCCAGATGTAGGCGTGTGTGATGTACAACATACGGCTCACTCGGATGAACTGTTTGTGATTAGGCAACACAAAAGAAACAGTCAGCCAGATCAAGGTGTGTGTGATTGAGGGCATACACTTCAGAAGGATTAACCGTTTGCGATTAGGCAACAGAATAGAAACGGGTCAGCCAGATCAAAGTGTCTACGATTGATGGCATACACTTCACATGGATGAACTGTTTGCGATTAGCCACAACAAACTGAAACAGTTAGTTTGATCAACGTGTGTGCGCTAAATGGGCACACACATTCTAATTAAAAGAAGCATGCGCGATGGTAATAACGAGCGCACATGGTTGTTGGAACAAGACGTGTGCTGACATTGCCTATTGCGGTGCACCATATGGTGCAAACGTCACGTACACGGCCGAGAAGGCATACGTGCCCACGTTACGCCTTCCAAGAATAGTGTCCCACTTATAACTGTCAGTAAATTTTGAGCATGCGTCCCGTCACATTCCAAATTGCAAACCTGTTCACACTGATCAAAACCTAAACGGTTTCCCACTTAGGAGTGTATTACTACTCGGTTACTACTACTCCAAGATGATTGCACATTTCTCCTCAACTCCTCATCCACAAAAAGTCAAAAACAAACAAGTCATTCATCATCGTTCCCTTGCGTCCGCCATGGCCAGTGCGAGTTTTGGGTCGAGAGATTGCCACCAGGGAGAGGTGAGCCTAGAAGCAAAAGAACGGGAGATGTCCCGCCTCGCCGCGAAAGCAGCCAACATGTCCCGTCGCACTGTCGTAGCAGCAGAGAGGTCCCGCCATGCTGCCGAAGCAGCATGGAGGTCCCGCCGCGCCGTCGATGCAGCAGACTGGTCTAGTCGCGCCGCGGAAGCAGAAGAGATGTCCCGCCGCGCCGCGAACGCAGTAGAGATGTCCTCCCGCACCGTGGCGGCCTGGGAAAATGTCTCGCGGGCAGGCAAGGACTCTTACAGGTGCATGCGTGCCCTCGTCCTTAGGCAGATGGATCAGGTCTCTAGGTGGGCGAGGTTGCAGGATGACCTGAAAGCCTCGTTTGAACAGTCTACCAACGTCATCCGGCAACTAAATGAGAGCAATGCGAAGCTCTAGGCCGAGCGCAACCTGCTGAGGGCGAAGATCGTCGGAAGTGCAGAGCAGCAGGAGCAGACTACTGCCTTGTTGAAGAGGACCGGCGCCATCGTTGAGAAACTTATGGACGAGAATACCATGCTGCGCATTGAGCGTAGAAGACTGGTGGAGGAATCCGTGGATGCTCTCAAGCAGCATCTAGAGGACAAGAAAGAGCTCGTCGCCGCTCGCCGCGGAGACTATTTCCCGTGGCCTGCAACAACGCAACAAGAATTAGAGATCAGCGAGCCAGATCATTGTCTTCCTTCTTCTTTCGCCCTTGTGTATTTCGGGCGTTGCCGCGTGTGGCTTTTTTAAATCATGTTTCTAAATATGTAAGACAATTATTATCCACTGTCATCGTCCTTATATTCATCATGCTTGCTATAAGTCGCAGTCGATGCTATATAGATCCGACGGATCTTACATCAAGATTGGTGCAAAACTTTCTTTTCAAATTTTCATTTTTCTCTCTTAAATCTCAGTCCAGTGAGACATATAGCCACGCCGTAGAATAGGTGCTCGGGCGCCATTAATGGAGACGTTGGGAGGGAGGTGCACGGCTGGTAGTGGTCAAAGGGCTCTCCTCCCGATGAGCACGCGTAGGGGTCTGATCGCACGCCTCCCGTACGCAAATAGCTACCCCTCACGGCACCTCCTAGACAATAAAAAAGAGGACACGTTGCCGCACGTAATTGGTAAGTAGAACGCCCACGGTTTCAATAATACTTGTGTTTCTGATTTGTAACATGACACCACTTGTTCCAAAATGACTTTGTTGATTATTAATTTGTGCGCCTTCGCAAATCGGACAGAAAAATTACCACGGCATGTTGGTGCCATGTCATGACACCATGCCAAGTTTCATGATTTTCAGGCGTGTTTTGGATTTACAGGAATTAAAAAACCAAGTTTCTCAACATTTCCGGCTGAGCCACGACGCCCAGATGTTTGAATTTCACTCCCATCTCTTGCATGGGACCTAGAAATTCACCCAAGGACACACATGTGATTTTTCAAACAACTTTGGTGCATTGGAGCATGTGCTTGTAGTTCAAATTTGAATTATGCACATTAAATGCGTAGAAACTCAATTAAACTATAAAAAGGCCAAACGAACCCGGAATAATTCCAAAATTTAGCACGGTACTTCTATTTGGTCTAATCTGCCTGTGTAAAAAAATTAAGGCGGGAGAAGGCAGTGTACGTATGTTGTTTCGCACACGGAGGTGACAGGTTCCCTCTTGGAACCACGAGCATTCTTGAGGGAAGCTCCGGTTTCCAAGAAGCTTACACCAAAGCTTGTCCCAATTCGGCCAAAACAATTACCGCAGCATGTTGGTGCCATGTCATGACACCATGCCAAGTTTCATGATTTTTAGGCGTGTTTTGGATTTACAGGAATTAAGAAACCAAGTTTCTCAATCTTTCCGGCCGAGCCATGATGCCTAGACGTTTGAATTTCACTCTCATCTCTTGCATGGGACCTAGAAATTCACCCAAGGACACACATGTGATTTTTCAAATAACTTTGGTGCACTGGAGCATGTGCTTGTAGTTCAAATTTGAATTATGCACATTAAATGCGCAGGAACTCAATTAATGTATAAAAAGGCCAAACGAACCCGGAATAATTCTAAAATTTAGCACGGTACTTCTATTTGGTCTAATCTACCAGTGTAAAAAATTAAGGCGAGAGAAGGCAGTGTACGTATGTCGTTTCGCACACGGAGGTGACACGTTCGCTCTCGGAACCACGAGCCTTCTTGAGGGAAGCTCCGGTTTGCAAGAAGCTTACACCAAAGCTTGTCCCAATTCAGCCAAAAAAATTACCGCAGTATGTTGGTGCCATGTCATGACACCATGCCAAGTTTCATGATTTTCAGGTGTGTTTTGGATTTACAGGAATTAAGAAACCAAGTTTCTCAATCTTTCCGGCCGAGCCATGATGCCCAGATGTTTGAATTTCACTCTCATATCTTGCATGGGACCTAGAAATTCACCCAAGGACACACATGTGATTTTTCAAACAACTTTGTTGCACTGGAGCATGTGCTTGTAGTTCAAATTTGAATTATGCACATTAAATGTGCAGAAACTTAATTAATGTATACAAAGGCCAAACGAACCCGGAATAATTCCAAAAGTTAGCACGATACTTCTATTTGGTGTAATCTGCCAGTGTACAAAAATTAAGGCGGGAGAAGGCAGTGTACGTATGTCGTTTCGCACACGGAGGTGACACGTTCCCTCTCTGAACCAAGAGCCTTCTTGAGGGAAGCCCCGGTTTGCAAGAAGCTTACACCAAAGCTTGTCCCAATTCGGCCAAAAAAATGCTGCAGCATGTTCGTGCCATGTCATGACACCATGCCAAGTTTCATGATTTTTAGGCGTGTTTTGGGTTTACAGGGATTAAAAAACCAAGTTTCTCAATCTTTTCGGCCGAGCCATGACGCCCAGATGTTTGAATTTCACTCCCATCTCTTGCATGGGACCTAGAAATTCACCCAAGGACACACATGTGATTTTTCAAATAACTTTGGTGCACTGGAGCATGTGCTTGTAGTTCAAATTTGAATTATGCACATTAAATGCGCAGTAACTCAATTAATGTATAAAAAGGCCAAACGAACCCGGAATAATTCCAAAATTTAGCACGGTACTTCTATTTGGTCTAATCTACCAGTGTAAAAAATTAAGGCGGGAGAAGGCAGTGTACGTATGTCGTTTCGCACACGGAGGTGACACGTTCGCTCTCGGAACCACGAGCCTTCTTGAGGGAAGCTCCGGTTTGCAAGAAGCTTACACCAAAGCTTGTCCCAATTCGGCCAAAAAAATTACCGCAGTATGTTGGTGCCATGTCATGACACCATGCCAAGTTTCATGATTTTCAGGTGTGTTTTGGATTTACAGGAATTAAGAAACCAAGTTTCTCAATCTTTCCGGCCGAGCCATGATGCCTAGATGTTTGAATTTCACTCTCATCTCTTGCATGGGACCTAGAAATTCACCCAAGGACACACATGTGATTTTTCAAATAACTTTGGTGCACTGGAGCATGTGCTTGTAGTTCAAATTTGAATTATGCACATTAAATGCGCAGTAACTCAATTAATGTATAAAAAGGCCAAACGAACCCGGAATAATTCCAAAATTTAGCACGGTACTTCTATTTGGTCTAATCTACCAGTGTAAAAAATTAAGGCGGGAGAAGGCAGTGTACGTATGTCGTTTCGCACACGGAGGTGACACGTTCGCTCTCGGAACCACGAGCCTTCTTGAGGGAAGCTCCGGTTTGCAAGAAGCTTACACCAAAGCTTGTCCCAATTCGGCCAAAAAAATTGCTGCAGCATGTTGGTGCCATGTCATGACACCATGCCAAGTTTCATGATTTTCAGTCGTGTTTTGGATTTACAGGAATTAAAAACCAAGTTTCCCAATCATTTTGGCTGAGCCACAACACCCAGATGTTTGAATTTTATTCCCATTTCTTGCATGGGACCTATAAATTCACCCAAAGACACACATGTGATTTTTCAACAAACTTTGGTGCATTGGAGCATGTGCTTGTAGTTCAAATTTGAATTATGCACACTAAATGCCCAGAAACTCAATTAATGCATAAAAATGCCAAACAAAAACCCGGAATAATTCCAAATTTAAACACAACACCCATGTACTAGTTGCATGTTCACTGTACGTAAATGTTCTAGCAATTCAAACACCATCCTTTCCCTCTGTAACACCATTTTGTCTTTCAAAACATAATGAAAAAATCAGGTATACCACAAACAGTTTACTAGAAAGAATCGTGTGGGATGCGATATAAAATATTTTGCCGCACCATCTTGTCTGGCTTACGCGGGAAGCTTCATCGTCTACAGTCCACTGCCCCCGCTTGAACCACACTTGCACGCAGGTTTCTCGCAGCACCGAGCGAAATTTTTTGGCCGCCGCGGAAATATCTATCTCCCTGCCCCTCCCTCCTACCAAAAGCCACATTTCCACTATTCCTCCTTGCTTTCCAAGTTCAAACCTTCACTGGTGCTTACTGGCAGCTCAGCCTCATCGCCGGCGACCCTTCTTCTTGCAGTGACACCTCCTCACCGGCTACCCTCCTTCTTGCAGCACCGCCTCCTCGCCGGTGACCCTTCTTCTTGCAGCGCCTCCTCCTCGCCAGCGACCCTTCTTCTTGCTGCGCGGCCTCCTCGCCGCCAACCCTTCTTCTTGTTGTGCGGCCTCGTCGATATGGTTAGGTAATCCACACCCCACCCACACCATCCTCCTCCTTTCCCATCCCACATGCCCCAACCGACGGAGCGACACCTTCCACCGAAATCACTGCCCCCTCCTCCAATTAAGCGCCACACACAACCATTTTACACGCAGTATAACATGGAGCTGAGTAGCATGCGGCCGCACGCGCGAACGAGGTCGCTATGGCTGCCATGCATGTCGACCGCCAGATCTTGGAGGAAGACCTTGTCTTCGAGGCCACCGTCGACACCGCCACGTGGTTGTCTACTTTAAAATATAGTTTGTGATGTTTTCTCGAGGCCACCGCCAGTGCCTTCTAGTGATTTGTCCTCTGTAATGTTAATAAGCAATCTGATGTTTAGTTAACAGTTTGGTCCTCTGAAATGTAATGTTCAATTAACACTTTGGTCCAACAATTGCTACATTTCATAGTACTGTTCTCAAGCATTCTTTTTTTGTTAACTATCTTATCTTCTAGTACATGTTTTTATTCTGCAATGTCGTGCTTAGTTAACTATTTTGGTTCATTTGGTCTGCTATCCATTTAACTGTGTGGTTTAGTTCTGTAATTTGATTTTCATTTGCTGTGGGTACAATTTTGTATTGTTATGCATGTGACACCAATCGAATTTGGTTGTACTCAATACATATTCTACTGATAGTATGGCAACTCTCAGTTAGCCTGATCAAGATCTTCCTTATGTGTGTTGCAGGGAAACAATGGGAGACACTTTGATTTACCATCGAGGTTTGTTCAAGCAGGGTCCTTTGGCTAATAGCACATTATTGTGCAGTTGCAGGAATCATTCTAATATTTAGGTTTCTTACAATTTGGTCTTGCACATGTAGGTCCTGCTATCAGAGGCTTAGACCCACTGTTTGACCCATTTTGAATATGGGGAAATGAGATGTCCATGTATATCAGTCAAGTCAAGAAACTCAGAAAGATTGTTAGGATGAAGAAACTTGCGATGAATAACAGCAAGATCTTTGTTTGCACAATGAAGAAGACATCGGTCAACTATAGGATGGTACCAACTCTTTTACCTTGTTTTTACCCCTTGCGCCAATTCAAAATTTACAACAGCCATTTATGCATAGCTGTTTTCAGTACTTTTCAAAGAAGTTCACCGATGATTACCTCTCAAACCACCTGCATGGTCAAGAGGTGAGGAAGGTATTCATTCAACACCCACGGTACAATATTGAAGTATTGATGAAGAGGACGAAGGTTGGGCGGGCAATTAGCCATAGCCACTGGCCTAAAGTTGCAAGGACATTCAACATCACTCAAGGATCAATATTTGCCTTCCGCTTCTGTAGTTTCCTAGATGACATTCATCTTTCTATTTACCATGTATGATGCTACTTTCCAAAGGTTTTTGATGCTGCATGTGAAACTTGGTGCTGTTGTGTAATGGCGTAACTAAGTGTTGAAGCTATCTGATGTAATTCGATTATGAAATCCTAGTTTCTTTTATACTGATATGAAATATCTGGCGTGTTTTATAAGAAATGTTAGTTTGATTAGTACATGGATTATCAATAATAGGATAATTACCCTGCTTATTGGGGTTTTCTATTGCAGACAGTTACTCAGACTACACCATGACCGATGAACTCAAACAACCCGCACGGTTTCTAGAAAGTATGCGTGTTTAATCAACTAACAATCACACACGGCTTCCGGCAGCGAATTGTTTGTGTTAGGCCACCTTGCGCAAACGTTTCCACACAAAGAAATGTGTGTGATATACATAAGAACGAAAATGTTTTCCCTAGATTGACTGTGTGGGATGTACATAAGAACATAAACGAATTCCTTGGATTAACTATGTGTGATATACATATCTACAGAAATGTTTTTCTGGGATTCACCGTGTGGGATGTACATACCTACGGAAATGATTTTCTCGAATTACCGTGTGGGATGTACATACCTACGGAAATGATTGGGTTTCGATGCCTCGCCCGATCGCACACGGCCCCAGCCTGGGTCCTAGGAGGGACTATCCCCGACGATTTCTGGGTCGTGTGGAAGGACACCCTATCGCACACACTCACTTGGCGACGGTTCCAAATGCCGTCACGGAAAGGGGTTAAAAACTGTTTGTTTAGCATGCTGTTGTACCAGTGCATGCACGCGATGGTTATCCTGGCTAGGACACTCACGTGTGACGCTTCCATCTGTGGGCCCACGAGTCCATCGTCGATGCATGCATGCATCACTTTGACCTGCATCGGGAGAGGTTAATTAATTTCACCATCGATGAGGATTATTTTGGGTTGTACATATTACTGCAGGGGCATATAGTATGCAGTGAAGAGGGGGGAAGGGGACCATCATATGTAGTACGCTTCATGAACCTCGCTCTGTGTGGGTGCATGGTTTACGGTTTTTGAGGCATGTGGCACATCAAAGTTGTGCATTTTGGGTATTCAACATATATATGTTTGGCCCACATGCAAAGTGGTGGTGGTTGTCCTCTCGCACCCACTTAAGCGGTTATCAGCGATATCGATGCTTTCCATCTGTGGGCCCGCTTGGTCCATCACTACTTTTTGCCTCACAACAAGAGAGGTTAATTTCACTTAGGAGGGGGTTATTATTTTTGCTTGTAATATGGTATATATACAGGTCATGCTCTGGGATGACATGCATGATATAGTGTGAGCACACACACATGCATGTGTACGCATGAATCCCTCCCATCGAGTCAAAGTGGCTAGTACAATGACACGTCATGAACCGATCTCGCTCTGTGTGGGGAGCTAGTGTATGATTTTTGATGCACGTGCCACATCAATGTTATGAAATGGTATTCAAGCATGCATGCACGCATCACCTCCATACATATGCATGTAGTGGTTGCCTTCGAACGGTACACTCCCTCGTGTGGTTATCGTCGACAAGCCTATATATTTGTGGACCCATGTGGACATCCATGATCACCTTGACCAACAACAAGATCGGTTACCATGGCGGATTCTTCATTTGGTTCGTGTTATCATAGTATAGGTGATGGTGAGATTCAGACCTTAAGTTTGAGCGCATATACTATGCACGCATGCATGCATGAATCCCCGTCGTTGGCTTGAAGTGTGGTGTAACATACATATGTCTCGTCAACCTAACCCTCACTTAGTGTGGGGATTTCTAGTTCAAAATCACGGTGCCACATCAAAGTTGTTCCATTGTTACTCAAAAACACACCTCTCCATACATATGTTTGGGCCACACGCATGTAGTGGTTGTCTTCGGGGACTAGCTACTTGCGTGATTATTGGCGAGCTAGCCCATCTCCGGGGTCGCATGGATGGCCATCACTTTGACCAACAACAAGAGAAAGGTTGTACGACCAAGGTGGATTATTCTTGGTCCGTTTTACGATCCATCTTGGTGAAATATGCCTCTCTGGCCCACCAACTAAAAGTGTGTGGGGGGGGGGGGGTTGCTACTTCACACTTTGCTAGGTGAACCTTGGTTGGGGGCATGCATTCATAGCTTACGGTTCCCTTCGTGGTGACACGAGGGGGGCTGCTAGCTACTTCGCACTTTGCTAGGTGAACCTCAGTAGGGGGAGGGGCATGCATTCATGGCTTAGGATTCCCTTCGTGCCGACATGAGGGAGGGGCTGCTAGCTACTTCGCACTTTGCTAGGTGAACCTCGGTTGGGGGGCATGCATTCATAGCTTAGGACTCCCTTCGTGCCGGCATGAGGGAGGGGGCTGCTAGCTACTTCACACTTTGCTAGGGTGAACCTTGGTTGGGGGGCATGCATTCATAGCTTAGGATTCCCTTCATGCCGACACGAGGGAGGGGGGCTGCTATCTACTTCGCACTTTGCTAGGTGAACCTCGGTTGGGGGGCATGCATTCATAGCTTAGGATTCCCTTCGTGCCGACACAAGGGAGGAGGGGGGCTGCTAGCTACTTTGCACTTTGCTAGGTGAACCTCGGTTGGGGGGAGGGGCATGCATTCATAGCTTAGGATTCCCTTCATGCCGACACGAGGGGGGTGGGGGCAAGCAATACCATGCGCTTTGTGAGATAGGTGCCACATCGAAGTTGCATTTGGTAATTGAAAATCAAACCACCCTTTTCATACATAAATTTGGTCCACATGCAAGTGTGTTCGTGTTCTAACCCTCTCCCGCGTCATTTTTCGCCAAATTTATGAACATTAGACAAGTCGGATGACGCACCAGACACGGTTCACTCAAACTAACCGTGTGCCACGACGGTGACCCTATCACGCACACATCCGCACAGTACATTGTGCTCCAAGAGGCCCCCCTCTCAAAAATATATTCCCACCTCGAGGGTTTTTCTGTTTCATAATACATAGTTGTTATCTCCAGACCGTGTGCGATGTTTCTTGTTCCCAATCCCGCCTGCATCCCTAGAAAATATCTGCCCGCCTCGAGGGTTTTTCTGTTTCATAACACACGATTGTTATCTCCGGAACGTGTGCGATGCACTATCATCAAAATTTTCAATAGCCCCGGCATTTGACTCCCGCATAGTAAAATTTTCAATACCCGCGTCATTTCCTCAAACACCCCCCGCCCCCCCTCCACACACACACCCCAAAACTTCCTACAGCATGAACACACACACACCCTCCCTCAATCGAAACCCTAGCAAGGTCCCCGCCGCCGCCGCAAGGCCTCCATTGTCAACATCTGCCGGTTTGCCCGTGCAGCTTACCCACCGATCTCCATACCCAGGCCGCCCTGAGTTTCTTAGATGACGCCTGCCAAACGCCCCCTTTCCCATAGATCCCCATCCCCATCCCCCACTCCGGAGCATCGCGGCCTAAACCCGGCTACGCTTCCCGTGGAGCTCGAGGAGTGACTGGCCCAGAAGAGGTGTATCGCGGTCTCTTCGCCCAACATCGCCGAGGAAGCTGACGACCATACTGGTGGCGGGCACTCAAGTAGCAGGCTAGAGTATGCGGGCATGTCTGGCCGCCGTCTACAACATCGAGGTCATCGACAGCGACGGCTGAGGCGGGCTATGTCACAGGTTAAGTCGTCCACCCCCAACTCCTCGGGTTCAACCACCGTCGATCTCATCCATGGCCCCGCCGGTGATCTCCTCTGGCTCGCTGTCAATAATTTGCCATCCTACATCGCCATCGAGCCCCTTTTGTCATTTCTGAAGGACACGTTCTGCGATGCTGGCTTGGGATCCATAGCTTCCAAGTCAGACCTCATCAACGGCGACCACGAGGAGGGTACCCTCTCCAGCTCTTCCAAGGGTAAAGATCCCATCTGCTCTTCCAAGGGGAAAGCGCCCGTCTGTGACATCAGGGAGGGAACCCTACAGCCATGCTCTTCCAAGTGGAAGGAGCCCATCTGCGACAACATGGAGCGCATCCAGGTTCCGTGCTCTTCCCACGAGAACGAGCCCATCTATGACAAGTGAGGAAACCCATGATTTGTTTTGCCATGCCTCTTCACAGGGGAAACCCATGATTTGTTTTGTCAATTCCCTTTTGTAGTGTAGTGAGAATATGTCCAGTTTTAATTGTTATATCTGGTTGTTTGCAGTATGCCTTGTTTATTTCAGTTGTTCACAATGTGATGCTCTATATGTGTAATTATTTGCTATGCAGTGCATTTCATCAATCCAGTTTTAAACATACCGATAGGAATGCATACATTTGCTTGCTGTTAAGCCTGTTATAGCTAGCATATGCCTCTTTTAAAGTTTTTTGATTGTTCGGTTATTTGTAGTTAGCATATGTCCAGTTTCAAATGCTATCTTTGGTTGTTCGTAGTATGCCTTGTTTATTCCAGTTATTCACAACGTGATGTTCTATATGTGCAAGTATGAATTGTGCAGTTCAATTTCATCAGTACCAGTTTCAACAATACCACTATGAATGACTACATTTAGTTGCTGCATCTTGTAGTTAACACGCATTTCCGTTTTTATTTAACAATAACTAGTGTACTTAGACCGGCACAATACCAGTTTAAATGAATATGTTTGCTTGTTGTTAAATGTTAGGCTTGTTGCAGTTAACACACCTTTCCACTTGTTTTGCTTTACTAGCGTGCTTAAACCTGCACACTGAAGCTATCTTTTGGAGATTATTTTGTCTGCCATGGATAATTTTGGTTGATGTTTAGCCTGTTGTGCTTAACATGCTTCTCGATGTACCTACACAGGACAATTTTGGGAATGACTGTTGTTTTCCATCGAGGTTAGTTTCATCCCATGGCATATATCTGCTCACTATTTAGGATATCGGAAGCTGGTACCATATAGGCTAGGGGCTGATAAGGGACTAATCGGTGAATCGTACTTTTAAGTGAATATATCTGCAACCCATTTATCGTTAGGTTAACTAGGGACATATGTAATATATCTGAGGCTACATAGAAACATGCACTGTACTTAATGTCTAATATGCAATCCTAGGCTACATAGCAACAAGGAAGAGTGTTGCATTAATGTTCTAATGATGTCTAGATATACATAGAAGAGCAGCAGCAGCAGCAGCAACAACAACAACAACAACACAACCCTGTTTGGATACTCAACTTAGCTAGAGGTTAGAGTTAGTTTCTAGCTCATGACTAGCCCTGAACTAACTCCATCGAAAGAGTTGTTTGGATGGCAGGGTTAGATTGGCAATAAATGCACTAGGAGAACTAGCTCCAATTAGCACCTCTTGGGTTTCATAGTTTTTTTGGGTGGGTTATAGATGCAACTAGCTCAAACTAGCCCTCATGTTTAGATATACTTTAGGGATATTTGTGCCCAAACTAGCTCAAACTAACTGTAACCCATGGATACAGCAGCAGTTAATCAGCCGATAATTTGTAAGAATGCACTAAACTCCTTCCGGCCCATAATATAAGATGTTAATTCATCTAATATGTGAGTATATTGGATGTTATAAGATACTCCCTCCATTCCTAAATATTTGTCTTTTTAGAGATTTCAAATGGACTACCATATATGGATGTATATAGACATATTTTAGAGTGTAGATTCACTCATTTTGCTCCGTATGTAGTCACTTGTTGAAATCGCTAGAAAAACAAATATTTAGGAACGGAGGGAGTATTATAAAAGAGTGTTGTACTACATCATTGTGCAATTGTTGTTTAGCTTCTAATATTAACTTGGTGCTTTTAGGTACATATGTCACTGGTAAAGATCCGCGCTTGTCACCTGGCGATGCATCAAGGACATAATTCTTCTGTGCAGTAATGAGGATAATCATCAAGTTACGGACCCAGTCTGTGTAGTTGCAACCATCATATTTCAACTTAGCTTTCTCTAGGAGCGCATTAAAATTCAAGGGAACGGCAAGCAATACCATGCGCTTTGCGAGATAGGTGCCACATCAATGTTGCATTTGGTATTTGAAAATCAACCACCCTTTTCATACATAAATTTGGTCCACATGCAAGTGTGTTCGTGTTCTAACCCTCTCCCACGTCATTTTTCGCCAAATTTATGAACATTAGACAAGTCGGATGACGCAGCAGACACGGTTCACCCAAACTAATCGTGTGCCACGACGGTGCCCTGTCACGCACACATCCGCACAGTACATTGTGCACCAAGAGGCTCCCCCTCTCAAAAATATATTCCCACCTCGAGGGTTTTTCTGTTTCATAATACACAGTTGTTATATCCAGACCATGTGCGATGTTTCTTGTACCCAATCTCGCCTGCATCCCTAGAAAATATATGCCCTCCTCGAGGGTTTTTCTGTTTCATAACACATGATTGTTGTCTCCGGACCGTGTGCGATGCACTATCATCAAAATTTTCAATAGCCCCGGCATTTGACTCCCGCATAGTAAAATTTTCAATACCCGCGTCATTTCCTCAAACACCCCCCGCCCTCCTCCACACACGCACACCAAAACCTCCTAGGGCATGCACACACACACCCCCTCCCTCACTCGAAACCCTAGCAAGGTCGCTGGCGCCGCCGCCGCAAGGCCTCCATTGTCAACATCTGCCGGTTTGCCCGTGCAGCTTACCCACCGATCTCCATACCCAGGCGGCCCTGAGTTTCTTAGATGACGCCTGCCAAATGCCCCCTTTCCCACAGATCCCCATCCCCATCCCTGTAACATCCCAAATTTTCAATTTGGAACGTTATACACTAGATCATCGTTGCATATCATATTTATTGCATTTTGGTTGATCCTAGAAATTTTTCGCAACTCAAGGACCCTCGGAGAGAGTTGGGGATTTCGTTATTTTCATATTTGAGTTGTCTCAAATTTTGAAAATAGGATCATTTGATTTTATTTATTTTATCTTCAATAATTTCTATTGCAAAAATATGAGAGAGGGAATAGAATGACTTTCCCAAAATAAATAAATATTGAGGATTTAATAAAAAAATCAAATAAGATTTTATTTGGTTTTATTTGCTATTTTATTTGAATTTAGGAAAAATGCGTGATTTTCAAAATTGCATTTAGGCCCCAAATAAATTTTCATCCTGTGCGGCTTGATTTTAGAAGCCGGGGAAATTTTATTTCGGGATTTTTGGAGTCCGTTTAGTATTTCTTTCATTAGTTTTTCTACGCGGAATTATTTAAAAAAACGTCCGAACCGACCTACGGGCCGTGCTAGGCCCGGACTCCCCAGACCCAGCCTTTATAAACCGCTGGCCCACCCGGGCCGAAACCCTAGCCGCCAGCGCTCGACCCCGCCGCCGACGCTGCCGCCCACCGCCGACGACGCCGACGCCCGCCGCCGCTGACGCCGCCGCTGCCCCGCCGCCGCCGTCCCGCCGCCCGAGATTTACCTCGACCCCACCGCCGGTTTTCCCGAAAAAAAACCGTTCGGTTTTCGTCGGTTTTTTTAGATCCGTTTTTTATTAGAACGGTTTTTTTGCGGTTTAGGCTAATTAGCGAGCGTTCGCTCGTTCGTTCGTTTTAACGAACGTGTTCGTCGTTTAGATCCAGTTAACGAACGTTCGTTCGTTAAACTGTTCGTCGTTTTTCTTTTCTCGGATTAAATCTGCGATTTTCTGATCGCGATTTCTGTTTCGATTTTTGTTTTAGTATAACTTCCCGCTCGTTTACTGGAATCAAGCGATTCAAGCGCTTGGAGTTTCATCTCGAAACCCTCTTTCCGTTTAACCAACTTAAACAAGTTTTTGCTTCTGTAAAAATTGCCTTAGATCCAGAATAGTAAACAAATCTTGTTTCTTTTGCCGTTTGTCTTTTGTTGCTTCGTTCGATTTGATTCTTTTTGTCAACCGGAGTTCTTAAGTTGAACTTTCTGGTTAGATCTCTTATTTGAGTTTTACATGTGCATTAGTTGAGTACTTATTGTATGCTTGTTTGTTTGTGATAGAGTACCCGGAGTGCGCCACTTGCTACTTCGAATCGTTAGGTTTCCCGGATCATCAGCAAGGCAAGTAACACTTTGATCATACCTCCTACTACCCAGTTTTATTGCATTAGATCAATCCTTACACATTGCATGATTACGATCTAATTAAATTGTGGGTTTGGGAAGTAGTTGAGGTAGTACCTATTACCTGTCTAATTATTAAACCTTTGGGAGTTACTTCTACGTTTGCTTATTATTGCTATGCTATGCTAGTAGACGTGGATTGGGTAAGTGATATCCATGACGGATGTGAGATTTTTAAATCAATGGTTTATCTAAGGTGGCAACTTAAATACACATCTGGGTGGATTGAGGTACCTGGGTATTCCAGGATTGCCTGTTTTCTTTTGGACCGCCACCCATGCTCAAAGGGATCATGAGATTATTCATGCTAGAAACTTCCGTGTGCAGCCACAAGCTATTATGGGCTCTAGCATAGTTGACTAAGTCGTGCGAACTCTTACAGTGGTAGACTAGCAGATGTAGGGGATGTAGGTGGTACGGTCTACCCATCGTAAGGTGCTAGCGCTTCTGAAAGACTATGTCTCCGTCATTCGTTTCTCAAACACCATGTAGTGCGAGAAATCCAACGGAGGAGATCGAGTCTTGTGGGGAGAAGTGCGCAAACCTCTGCAGAGTGTATAAACTAATCATGGTTAGCCGTGTCCCCAGTTATGGACATCTTGAGTATCTAGTACCTGGATTATCATGTGAATCTCGGCATGTTACTATAAAATTTAATTTGATGGGTTTGTTAATGATGTTACTTAATTGGGATTGAGAATGCTGTCAACCATTCTCAAAGTTCAACAACCACCATAATAGTTAAGTAAATTTATTCCTTTGCAGTAGGGAAAAATTGGCTTTACGCAAAACTATAACCCTAGAGCTTACCACTAGCCAAATATGCATATAGTATAGCTGTTTCATTCCATTATTCTCTATGTATTACATTGCCAGCATATTCCATGTGCTGACCCGTTTTCAGGCTGCAACGTTAATGTTGCAGACTTTTCAGACGATGATTTAGGAGTTTTAGGTCGTGGTTCTATACTCAGTGATGCCGTTGGAGTTGATGGACTCACTTATCTTCCAAGCCTTCCGTTGTTATCGTTATTAGATGGCCTTAAGCCACATTTATTGTACTAAGATCTCTATTGAGACACTCGATGTACTAAGTGTGTGATTGCTACTCTGTTATAAATCCTTCAAGTACTGTGTGGTGTCAGCATTACTGATCCAGGGATGACACCGGAGCACAGAGATTGGACCTTTTGGGGTCTGGTCGCTACAAGATGGTATCAGAGCACACGCTGACTGTAGGACACGACCACTAAGCTAAAGACCTAGATCACTACTCACTCTCTTCTCTTCTGACCTCTCATATTTTCTACTCTTTAGGATGGCGGATGCAAGGAACAAGTTCATGCAACCGGATGAAGATACACCCTTTGGACGTCACTTGAAGGAAGTCAGTAGATATCTAAACATAGGAGTACCAAGCTTCGCCGGAACCTACAACGCCACTTTACCTGAAGAAGAGCGCTGGATGATTCAAGTTCAAGTTCTAGGAAGGACGTTCATGCTAGTCACTGAGCCCATAGAGTTTTCTTTTGATGCACCAACTTGGAGTCTAGGAAAGAGCATGGCAGCTCACATCGCCATGGGATGCATTGGAGAAGTCTACCGAAATGATCTCAAGGATACTATCTACCAGATTTGTGGGCGCCGAGATGAGCACTGGGAGATGATCAGCACCAGAAAGGATAGATCAATTGCAGCTTTTATCCAAGAGTTAAACCAGCACATTCGATGTCAAGAGAACCAGATGTGCGCCGACATGATATACCTGAAGAAGGCAAAGACAAGAATCAAGGAACTGGAGGAAGAACTCAAGGCTACACGTGAAGATTATGAAGAGGAAATCGAAGTATTAGTGGGGAAGAATGACGATCTGATCAAGAAGATTGGAATATTTATGGGAGGCCCTACACCAGTAGAAGAAGACGAAGAACCCAAGGAGATTCGCCCGGAAGACTACATCATCATCGACGACACCGACTCGGATTCAGATGATAGTGATGATGACTATGTTGATGAAGCTGGAGCAGATATCATGGAGTCTGCAACCGAAGAATATTTCTAGCAGACCACCTCATCTGTAGTAGTAGTCCACCATGTAAATATAGTAGTCCGAGCACTTTTGCGATAGTTAGATCGATTGTATGCCCTTGTTTGATTGAATGAGTGAATTGTTTGCTTTTGCCTCATGTGCATATGGGTAGTGTTTTCTCTTTAGACCCCCTCTATTCTTAAATCTCATCTTTTCTAAACCCTCAGATGCCTCCGAGACGTGACCCCGGATTTACCTTTCCACCGGAGCTCACCCAGTTGATCCAGCAGCAGAACACATTGATGCAGTTGCTAGTCCAGAATCAGAATCAGGGGAACAACAACAACAACCCACCACCACCACCACCTGTTGACCACTTAGCCCATTTTCTTAGGCTGAATCCGTCGGTGTTTTCCAGTAGCACCGAGCCGATAGTAGCAGATGATTGGCTCCGCAAGACAGCTAGAGAGTTGACCACAGCAGGATGCACTGATGCGGAGAAGGTGAAGTTTGCCGCACATCAGCTTGAAGGACCCACAACATCATGGTGGGAGAATTTCATAGCCACTTTCCCTATCGATACTGTCACATGGGACCAGTTTCAGCAGGCTTTTCGAACTGCCCATGTTTCAGCAGGAGCTATGGCCATGAAGAAGCGAGAGTTTCGCAACTTGCACCAAGGAGGACGGACAGTTGGCCAGTATGTGGAGGACTTTAGTAAGTTAGCACGTTATGCCCCGGATGACGTTGCTACGGATGCCGCTAAGCAGGAGAAGTTTCTGGAAGGACTGAATGATGAGTTGAGCATGCAGTTGATGGTAGCAACCTTCAACAACTACCAGGAGTTGGTAGATCGTGCTCTTATGATTGAAGGGAAGCAGCGGCAAATTGAAAATCGCAAGATGAAGTATACACAAGGAAAGTACAATTCAGGAGCTCAGCAGAAGCCACGATTTACCCCTAGACCGGGAGGACATTTTCAGCATACCCATGGAGGAGGTAGCTCGCACAATCACAATGGCCCCAGGAATGGTAATGGGAATGGAGGAAGTAACGGCCAGAACCGCACCAACCCATCAACCCCAGCCAAGAAAGACCTGAGCCAAGTCACTTGCTTTAAGTGCCAGAAGACCGGAAATTATGCCAATGAATGTCCTGAATCATAGAATGGAAGTGGCAATGGAAGCTCCGGGAAGAAGCCGAACCCTTTCAACAGGGGACAGGTGAACCACGTTAATGTGGAGGAGGTTGAAGAGCAGCCGGATGCAGTAATCGGTAAGTTTTTGGTTAAGTCATTTACTGCACTCGTTCTTTTCGATACTGGTGCATCGCATTCATACATATCAAGGGGATTTGTGGATAAGTATAAACTGCCAACCCAAGCCCTTAGGTCACCCATGTTAGTAACCTTGCCTGGAGCAGAATATATGGCTAGTCTATGGTGTGATCGGTTACCATTAAGGATTGGTAACTATGTTTTTCCCTCGGACCTAATAGTATTGGAATCCCAAGGATTGGATGTGATATTAGGCATGGATTGGTTATCAAAGTATGAAGGGAATATTGAATGTGCTAGTAAGTCAATTTTGCTTACCACCCCAGAAGGGAGAAGGATCAAGTATGTATCTCGACATGTGCCAAAGAGGACTCAAATAAATTGTTTAACCGGAGTTGTGCAGGAGGAAGTACTAGTAGTGAAGGATTTCCCCGAAGTATTTCCAGAAGAATTGCCAGGCATGCCACCGGATAGAGATATTGAGTTTTTGATTGAGCTATTGCCAGGCACAGGGCCAATATCAAAGAGACCATATAGGATGCTTGCAAAGGATTTGGTGGAAATTAAGAAGCAAATTAAGGAGTTACTGGATAAAGGTTATATTCGCCCAAGTTCTTCACCTTGGGGATCGCCAGTACTTCTAGTAGAGAAGAAGGATGGATCGTTAAGGATGGTTGTCGATTATCGAGGATTGAATGAAGTAACCATCAAGAACAAGTACCCACTACCGATGATTAATGATATGTTTGATCGATTGCAAGGAGCTAAGGTATTTTCCAAGATCGATCCGCGATCAAGATACCACCAGTTGAAGATTCGGGAACAGGATATACCCAAGACGGCTTTTACCACCAGGTATGGGCTGTACGAGTATACCGTTATGTCATTTGGTCTGACTAACGCACCTGCATATTTTATGAACATGATGAACAAGGTGTTTATGGAGTTCTTGGATAAGTTCATCGTAGTGTTCATTGATGATATCCTGGTTTACTCAAAGAATGAAGAGGAGCATAAGGAACATTTGTGTTTGGTTCTTGGAAAGCTCAGAGAACATCAATTATATGCCAAGTTTAGCAAATGTAAGTTTTGGTTGAAGGAAGTTGGATTTCTCGGACACGTTATATCCGGAGAAGGTATAGCAGTATATCCCACTAAAGTTGATATCGTGACCAAGTGGGAAGCACCAACCACCGTGGGAGAGATCCGGAGTTTTCTTGGACTCACGGGATACTACCGGAGGTTTATTGAGAATTTCTCAAAGATCGCGAAGCCTATGAAGGAGTTGTTGAAGAAGGATACCAAGTTCATATGGACGGAGGAATGCAAGGCTAGTCTTCAGGAGTTGAAGAAACATTTGGTTACTTCACCAATGTTGATTTTGCCAGACCAGACCAAGGATTATGAGGTGTATTGCGACGCTTCACGTTGAGGACTTGGAGCAGTGCTTATGCAGGAAGGGAGAGTTGTTTCATATGCCTCACGACAGCTTAAGCCTCATGAGTTGAATTATGCTACGCATGATTTGGAGTTAGCAGCCGTAGTGCATGCACTGAAGACTTGGAGACATTTTCTGATTGGAAACCATTGTGAAGTGTATACGGATCATAAGAGTTTGAAGTATATTTTCACATAGAAGGAGTTGAATCTCAGACAAAGGAGATGGTTGGAGCTCATCAAGGATTATGATATGAAATTGCATTATCACCCTGGAAAGGCTAACATAGTAGCTGACGCATTAAGCCGTAAGAGCCACGTCAACACCTTAATGAAGGGAGATTTACCAAGGGAATTAGCCTAAAATCTTCGAGAATTATGTTTAGAAATAGTCCCGAGAGGCTATGTAGCAGCATTGGAGATTCAGTCTACATTGATGGATAAAATCAGAGAAGCCCAAAGGACTGACAAGGATATTGCTTCTATTAAGGAAAAAATTAGCAAAGGAAAAGCTAAGGGATTTCGTGAGGATGAGCACGATACCCTATGGTTTGAAGACCGTGTTTATATGCCAAATGATCCGGAGATTAGGAAGCTAATTCTGCAAGAGGCCCATGATTCACCATATTCGATTCACCCAGGAAATACCAAGATGTATTTGGATTTGAAGGATATTTTCTGGTGGACCGGAATGAAGAAGGATATTGCGGAGTACGTAGCAGTTTGTGATGTATGTCAGAGAGTGAAGGCAGAGCATCAGAAGCCAGCAGGATTGCTACAACCATTGCCGATACCCGAATGGAAGTGGGATAAGCTAGGCATGGATTTTATTACAGGATTGCCCAGAACTCGTTCAGGCTATGACTCGATATGGGTTGTAGTCTATCGTTTGACAAAGGTAGCTCATTTCATTCCAGTGAAGACTACCTATACCAGTGCAAAGTTGGCAAAGATATACATGACCAGGATCGTATATATGCATGGAGTTCCAAGGAGCATTGTATCGGATAGAGGAACCCAGTTTACTTCAAAGTTCTGGAATCAGTTACATGAGACTTTGGGAACCAGAATAGACTTTAGCACAGCTTTCCACCCGCAGACAGATGGACAGACTGAGAGAGTCAACCAGATCTTGGAGGATATGCTAAGAGCTTGTGCGCTAGATTACGGATCTAGTTGGGACGAGAATTTGTTGTATGCAGAATTCTCTTACAACAACATCTATCAATCCAGTTTGAAGATGGCCCCTTTCGAAGCCTTGTACGGAAGGAGGTGAAGGACCCCATTGTCCTGGGATGAAGTTGGAGATCACCACTTGTTTGTACCGGATCTGATAAAGGAATCTGAACAGAAAGTGAAATTAATTCGCGACAGGCTGAAGGTAGCTCAATCCAGGTAGAAGAGTTATGCAGATTCTAAACGCAAGGAGATAGTTTACAAAGTCGGAGACCGGGTCTATCTTCGAGTATCACCACTTCGAGGAGTTAAGCGCTTTGGAGTTAAGTGAAAGTTAGCGCCACGTTTTGTAGGCCCATACAAAGTGTTGGAACGTATGGGAGAAGTAGCCTACAAGTTGGAATTACCCGAAGGACTCTCAAGAGTTCACGATGTGTTTCATGTATCCCAGTTGAAGAAGTGCCACTCAGAGATGGCTGACATACTGCTCAGAGATACGGTACCACTGGAAGCAATTCAGTTGGACAGTGATTTGACCTATGAGGAGAAACCAGTTAAGATTCTAGAGTATGCCAGTCGAGTCACCCGCAGCAAGGTTATCAAGTTTTGCAAGGTTCAGAGGAGCCACCACACGGAGGATGAAGCCACCTGGGAACGAGAGGAAGAATTGTTGAAGGACCACCCTCACCTATTTTCTAGCCAACCCGAATCTCGAGGGCGAGATTCATCTTAAGGGGGGTAGGTTTGTAACAACCCAAATTTTCAATTTGGAATGTTATACACTAGATCATCGTTGCATATCATATTTATTGCATTTTGGTTGATCCTAGAAATTTTTCGCAACTCAAGGACCCTCGGAGAGAGTTGGGGATTTTGTTATTTTCATATTTGAGTTGTCTCAAATTTTGAAAATAGGATCATTTGATTTTATTTATTTTATCTTCAATAATTTCTATTGCAAAAATATGAGAGAGGGAATAGAATGACTTTCCCAAAATAAAGAAATATTGAGGATTTAATAAAAAATCAAATAAGATTTTATTTGGTTTTATTTGCTATTTTATTTGAATTTAGGAAAAATGCGCGTTTTTCAAAATTGCATTTAGGCCCCAAATAAATGTTCATCCTGTGCGGCTTGATTTTAGAAGCCGGGGAAAATTTATTTCGGGATTTTTGGAGTCCGTTTAGTATTTCTTTCGTTAGTTTTTCTGCACGGAATTATTAAAAAAACGTTTGAGCCAACCTATGGGCGTGCTAGGCCCGGACTCCCCGGACCCAGCCTTTATAAACCGCCGGCCCACCCGGGCTGAAACCCTAGCCGCCAGCGCCCGACCCCGCCGCCGACGCCGCCGCCCGCCGCCGCCGCCGCCCCGCCGGACCCCGCCGCCGCCGTCCCGCCGCCCGAGGTTTACCTCGACCCCGCCGCCGGTTTTCTCGGAAAAAAACCGTTTGGTTTTCGTCGGTTTTTTTAGATCCGTTTTTTTATTAGAACGTTTTTTTTACGGTTTAGGCTAATTAGCGAGCGTTCGTTCGTTTTAACGAACGTGTTCGTCGTTTAGATCCAGTTAACGAACGTTCGTTCGTTAAACTGCTCGTCATTTTTCTTTTCTCGGATTAAATCCGCGATTTTCTGATCGCGATTTCTGATCCGATTTTCGTTTTAGTATAACTTCCCGCTCGTTTATCGGAATCAGGCGATTCAAGCGCCTGGAGTTTCGTCTCGAAACCCTCTTTCCGTTTAACCAACTTAAACAAGTTTTTGCCTTAGATCTAGAATAGTAAACGAATCCTGTTTCTTTTGCCATTTGTCTTTTGTTGCTTCGTTCGATTTGATTCTTTTTGTCAACCGGAGTTCTTAAGTTGAACTTTCTGGTTAGATCTCTTATTTGAGTTTTACCTATGCATTAGTTGAGTACTTATTGTATGCTTGTTTGTTTGCGATAGAGTACCCGGACTGCACCGCTTGCTACTTCGAATCGTTAGGTTTCCCGGATCATCAGCAAGGCAAGTAACACTTTGATCATACCTCCTACTACCCAGTTTTATTGCATTAGATCAATCCTTACACATTGCATGATTAGGATCTAATTAAATTGTGGGTTTGGGAAGTAATTGAGGTGGTACCTATTACCTGTCTAATTATCAAACCTTTGGGAGTTACTTCTATGTTTGCTTATTATTGCTATGCTATGCTAGTAGACGTGGATTGGGTGAGTGATATCCATGACGGATGTGAGATTTTTAAATCAATGGTTTATCTAAGGTGGCAACTTAAATACACATCTGGGTGGATTGAGGTACCTGGGTATTCCAGGATTGCCTGTTTTCTTTTGGACCGCCACCCAGGCTCAAAGGGATCATGAGATTATTCATGCTAGAAACTTCCGTGTGCAGCCACAAGCTATTATGGGCTCTAGCATAGTTGACTTAGTCATGCAAACTCTTACAGTGGTAGACTAGAAGATGTAGGGTATGTAGGTGGTACGGTCTACCCATCGTAAGGTGCTAGCGCTTCTGAAAGACTATGTCTCGGTCATCCGTTTCTCAAACACCATGTAGTGCGAGAAATCCAACGGAGGAGATCGAGTCTTGTGGGAAAAAGTGCGCAAACCTCTGCAGAGTGTATAAACTAATCATGGTTAGCCGTGTCCCCGGTTATGGACATCTTGAGTATCTAGTACCTGGATTATCATGTGAATCTCAGCATGTTACTATAAAATTTAATTTGATGGGTTTGTTAATGATGTTACTTAATTGGGATTGAGAATGTTGTCAACCATTCTCAATGTTCAACAACCACCATAATAGTTAAATAAATTTATTCCTTTGCAGTAGGGAAAAATTGGCTTTACGCAAAACTGTAACCCTAGAGCTTACCACCAGCCAAATATGCATATAGTATAGCTGTTTCATTCCATTATTCTCTATGTGTTACATTGCCAGCATATTCCATGTGCTGACCCGTTTTCGGGCTGCAACGTTAATGTTGCAGACTTTTCAGACGATGATTTAGGAGTCTTTGGTCATGGTTCTATACTCAGTGATGTCGTTGGAGTTGATGGACTCACTTATCTTCCAAGCCTTCCGCTGTTATCGTTATTAGATGGCCTTAAGCCACATTTATTGTAATAAGATCTCTATTGAGACACTCGATGTACTAAGTGTGTGATTGCTACTCTATTATAAATCCTTCAAGTACTGTGTGGTGTCAGCATTACTGATCCAGGGATGACACCGGAGCACAGAGATTGGACCATTTGGGGTCTGGTCGCTACAATCCCCCACTCCGGAGCGTCGCAGCCTAAGCCCGGCTACGCTTCCCGTGGAGCTCGAGGAGCGACTGGCCCAGAAGAGGTGTATCGCAGTCTCTTCGCCCGACGTCGCCGAGGAAGCTGACGACCATACTGGCGGCAAGCACTCAAGTAGCAGGCTAGAGTATGCGGGCATGTCTCGCCGCCATCTACGACATCGAGGTCATCGACAGCGACGGCCTGAGGCGGGCTATGTCACAGGTTAAGTGGTCCACCCCCAACCCCTCGGGTTCAACCACCACCGATCTCACCCATGGCCCCGGCGGTGATCTCCTCTAGCTCTTTGTCAACAATTTTCCATCCTACATCGCCATCGAGCCCCTTTTGTCATTTCTGAAGGACACATTCTGCGATGTTGGCTTGGGATCCATAGCTTCCAAGTCAGACCTCATCAACGGCGACCACGAGGAGGGTACCCTCTCCAGCTCTTCCAAGGGGAAAGATCCCATATGCTCTTCCAAGGGGAAAGCGCCCGTTTGTGACATCAGGGAGGGCACCCTACGGCCATGATCTTCCAAGGGGAAGGAGCCCATCTGCGACAGCATGGAGCGCATCCAGGTTACATGCTCTTCCCACGAGAACGAGCCCATCCATGACAAGTGAGGAAACCCATGATTTGTTTTGCCATGCCTCTTCACAGGGGGAAACCCATGATTTGTTTTGTCGAGTCCCTTTTGTAGTGTAGTGAGAATATGTCCAGCTTTAATTGTTATATCTGGTTGTTTGCAGTATGCCTTGTTTATTTCAGCTGTTCACAATGTGATGCTCTATATGTGTAATTATTTTCTATGCAGTACATTTTATCAATCCAGTTTTAAACATACCGATAGGAATGCATATATTTGCTTGTTGTTAAGCCTATTATAGCTAGCATATGCCTCTTTTAAAGTTTTTTGATTGTTCGGTTATTTGTAGTTAGCATATGTCCAGTTTCAAATGCTATCTTTGGTTGTTCGTAGTATGCCTTGTTTATTCCAGTTATTCACAACGTGATGTTCTATATGTGCAAGTATGAATTGTGCAGTTCAATTTCATCAGTACCAGTTTCAACAATACCACTATGAATGACTACATTTGGTTGCTGCATCTTGTAGTTAACACGCCTTTCCGTTTTTATTTAATAATAACTAGTTTACTTAGACCGACACAATACCAGTTTGAATGAATATGTTTGCTTGTTGTTAAATGTTAGGCTTTTTGCAGTTAACACACCTTTCCACTTGTTTTGCTTTACTAGCGTGCTTAAACCTGCACACTGAAGCTATCTTTTGGAGATTATTTTGTCTGCCATGGATAATTTTGGTTGATGTTTAGCCTGTTGTGCTTAACATGCTTCTTGATGTACCTACACAGGACAATTTTGGGAATGACTGTTGTTTTCCATCAAGGTTAGTTTCATCCCATGGCTTATATCTGCTCACTATTCAGGATATCGGTAGCTGGTACCATATAGGCCGGGGGCTGATAAGAGACTAATCGGTGAATCGTACTTTTAAGTGAATATATCTGCAACCCATTTATCGTTAGGTTAACTAGGGCCATATGTAATATATCTAAGGCTACATAGCAACATGCACTGTACTTAATGTCTAAATATGCAATCCTAGGCTACATAGCAACAAGGAAGAGTGTTGCATTAATGTTCTAATGATGTCTAGATATACGTAGAAGAGCAACAGGTTAGAGTTAGTTTCTAGCTCATGACTAGCCCTGAACTAACTCCATCGAAAGAGTTGTTTGGATGGCAGGGTTAGATTGACAATAAATGCACTAGGAAAACTAGCTCGAATTAGCCCCTCTTGGGTTGCATAGTTTTTTTGGGTGGGTTATAGATGCAACTAGCTCAAACTAGCCCTCATGTTTAGATATACTTTAGGGCTATTTGTGCCCGAACTAGCTCAAACTAACTGTACCCCATGGATACAACAGCAGTTAATCAGCCGATAATTTGTAAGAATGCACTAAACTCCTTCCGGCCCATAATATAAGATGTTAATTCATCTAATATGTGAGTATATTGGATGTTATAAGATACTCCCTCCATTCCTAAATATTTGTCTTTTTAGAGATTTCAAATGGACTACCACATATGGATGTATATAGACATATTTTAGAGTGTAGATTCACTCATTTTGCTCCATATGTAGTCACTTGTTGAAATAGCTAGAAAAAACAAATAATTAGGAACGGAGAGAGTATTATAAAAGAGTGTTGTACTACATCATTGTGCAATTGTTGTTTAGCTTCTAATATTAACTTGGTGCTTTTAGGTACATATGTCACTGGTAAAGATCCGCGCTTGTCACCTGGCGATGCATCAAGGACATAATTCTTCTGTGCAGTAATGAGGATAATCATCAAGTTACGGACCCGGTCCGTGTAGTTGCTACCATCATATTTCAACTTAGCTTTCTCTAGGAGCGCATTAAAATTCAAGGGAACGGTAGCATGAGCCATTGATCTACAACATAGATATGCAAAAACTATGAGGACTAAGTTCATGATAAATTAAGTTTAATTAATCATATTACTTAAGAACTCCCACTTAGATAGATATCCCTTGAGTCATCTAAATGATCACGTGGTCCATATCAACTAAACCATGTTCAATCATCATGTGAGATGGAGTAGTTTTCAATGGTGAACATCTCTATGTGGATCATATCTACTACATGATTCACGTTCGACCTTTCGGTCTCCAGTGTTTTGAGGCTATGTCTGTACATGCTAGGCTCGTCAAGTTTAACCCGAGTATTCCGCATGTGCAAAACTGTCTTGCACTCGTTGTATGTGAACGTAGAGCTTATCACACCCGACCATCACATGGTGTCTCACCACGACGAACTGTCGCAATGGTGCATACTCAAGGAGAACACTTATACCTTGAAATTTTAGTAAGGGATCATCTTATAATGCTACCGTTGTACTAAGCAAAATAAGATGCATAAAATATAAGCATCACATGCAATCGAAATATGTGACATGATATGGCCATCATCATCTTGTGCCTTTGATCTCCATCTCCAAAGCACCGTCATGATCTCCATCGTCACCGGCTTGACACCTTGATCTCCATCGTAGCGTCGTGGTCTTCTCACCAACTATTGCTTCTACAACTATCGCTAACGCATAGTGATAAAGTAAAGCAATTACATGGCGTTTGCATTTCATACAAAAAAGCGACAACCATAAGGCTCCTGCCAGTTGCCGATAACTTTTACAAAACATGATTATCTCATACAATAACGTATATCACATCATGTCTTGACCATATCACATCACAACATGCCCTGCAAAAACAAGTTAGACGTCCTCTACTTTGTCGTTGCAAGTTTTACGTGGCTGCTACGGGCTTCTAGTAAGAACCATTCTTACCTACGCATCAAAACCACAATGGTGATTTATCAAGTTTTCTATTTTAACCTTCAACAAGGACCGGCCGCAGTCAAATATGATTCAACTAAAGTTGGAGAAACAGACACCCGCTAGCCACCTTTATGAAAAACTAGTTCCATGTCTATCGGTGGAACCGGTCTCATGAATGTGGTCATGTAAGGTTGGTCCGGGCCGCTTCATCCAAAAATACCGCCGAATCAAAATAATACATTGGTGGTAAGTAGTATGACGATCGCCGCTCACAACTATTTGTGTTCTACTTGTGCATATCATCTACGCATAGACCTGGCTCGGATGCCACTGTTGGGGAACATAGCATGCAATTTCAAAAAAAATCCTACGCTCACGCAAGATCTATCTAGGAGACGCCTAGCAACGAGAGGGGGAGAGTGTGTCCACGTACCTCGTAGACCGAAAGCGGAAACGTTTGACAATGCAGTTGATGTAGTCAAACTTCTTCTCGTTCCGACTGATCAAGCACCGAATGTATGACACCTCTGAATTCTGCACACGTTCAGATCGATGACGTCCCTCGAACTCTTGATCCAGCAAAGTGTCGAGGGAGAGTTTCTTCAACACGACGGAGTGGTGATAGTGATGGTGAAGTGATCCGCACAGGGCTTCACCTAAGCACTATGACAATCTGACCGGAGGCGTAAACTACGGAGGGGGCGCCACACACGGCTGGGAGTCAATGTTCTTTGTTCTAGCGGTGCCCCCCACATATATATAGGTGGGAGAGGGAGAGGGGATGCAAGGGGCGCCCCAAGTAGGAGGGATCCTACTTGGGCACCTCCTCCAAGTCAGCCTCCCCCCTTCCTTATACATTGGAGGGGGAAGGAAAGAGAGGGGGAGAGACAAGGAAAGTGGGAGGCCGAATCCTCCCCTTTACTTCTCCCTCCCCTTCCTTTCCTTCTTCTCCTATTTGGCCTATAGGGGGCGCACCAGCCCCTTAGGGGTTGGTATGTCCCTCTCTTGGTCCGTTAGGCCCATATAGTTTGCCGGGAGTTGCCCGGAACCCCTTCCAGTGACCTAATACGTACCTGGTACCCCGGAACACTTCCATTGTCTGAATACTATCGTCCTATATATGAATCTTTGCCTCTCAACCATTTCGAGTCTCCAAGTAATGTCTGTGATCTCATCCGGGAGTCCGAACAACATTCGGTTACCAAATCACATAACTCATATAATACAAAATCGTCATCAAACATTAAGCGTGCGGACTCTACGGGTTCGAGAACTATGTAGACATGACCGAGACACCTCTTAGGTCAATAACCAATAGTGGTACCTGGATGCTCATATTGGTTCCTACATATTCTACGAAGATCTTTATCGGTCATACTGTAATGACAACATACGTTATTCCCTTTATCATCGTTATGTTACTTGCCCGAGATTCGATCGTCGGTATCTTCATACCTAGTTCAATATCGTTACCGGCAAGTCTTTTTACTCGTTCTGTAATGCATCGTCCCGCAACTAACTCATTAGTCACGTTGCTTACAAGGCTTATCATGATGTGCATTACCGAGAGGGCCCAGAGATACCTCTCCGATACTCGGAGTGACAAATCCTAATCTCGATCTATGCCAACCCAACAAACACCTTTGGAGATACCTATAGATCATCTTTATAATCACCCAGTTACATTGTGGCATTTGATAGCACACAAGGTATTCCTCCGGTATTCGGGAGTTGCATAATCTCATAGTCGAAGGAATATGTATTTGACATGAAGAAAACAATAGCAATAAAACTTAACGGTCATTATGCTAAGCTAACGGATGGGTCTTGTTCATCACATCATTCTCCTAATGATATGATCCCGTTCATCAAATGACAACACATGTCTATGGCTAGGAAACTTAACCATTTTTGATTAACGAGCTAATCAAGTAGAGGCTTGCTAGGGACACTGTGTTTTGATCCACACATGTATCAAGTTTCCGGTTAATACAATTCTAGCATGAATAATAAACATTTATCATGATATAAGGAAATATAAATAACAACTTTATTATTGCCTCTAGGGCATATTTCCTTCAACTTCATCTTCAAGAAATATGTCATAGGAAGGATTGGATTCTCTAGTTACCACAAGGGCACGACCCCATTGCAAATGCCTACTTATGGCACAACCGCTGATTCGTGGTACGAATACCTACAGATGTTTGAGAGCACTTGCTGAGACATCATGGTCAGATTTGCTACTGTCGTGGTCCCGATGTTTGGACCTCAGTACTTGAGAGAACCAACTGTCACAGACACCGAGAGGATCTTTGCAATGTTCGAAGCAAAAGGGTGGCCAGGTTTGTTAGGATTTGTTTTCTTCATGCATTGGAGATGGAAGAACTGCCCAAAAACTCTACAAGGGCAATATCAGGGTCATGTTAAGAAGCCTAGCAAACTTGGCCACCCTTTCTGGCCCAAGTCAAAAATAACATTTCCACATGGTTATTAGTACTGCATTTATAAATAATTTCCATCCTTTCTGGCCCAAGTCAAAAATAACATTTCCACATGGTTTTTAGTACTTTTATATGAAGAAATCAACACGTGCTCGTTGTGGTACATGTTAGTACTTGTATATGAAGAAAATCAACTAGATTTTTATTTTGGTTAGTACTTTTATATGAACAAAGTATTGCTAGGTGTTCATGCTACTAATTTTGCTTTTCTACAACCCACATTGCAGCAATGCTCTGAAGGTCGCATCCTTGGTGTGTTCTGCTTGTTAGCATGTTAGTCATTCAAACGTTAAAGTGTTTTTGAAAATAGACTAACGAAATTAAGTCATGTTTTCTTGTGCCTCGACGGGTGAAGATGTGCATGGATGAGGTTACAACAATCACTTTTTAAGTTTAGTGCTTAGATTACACGTAAACAAATCATTTAGTCCAAGCTAATTAAGCGTCGGTCTGGTTGACAGTGAAGGAAATATGCCCTAGAGGCAATAAGAAAGTTGTTATTTTATATTTCCTTATATAATGATAAATGTTTATTGTTCATGCTAGAATTGTATTAAGTGAAAACTTCATACATGTGTGGATATATAGAAAAAACACCGTGTCCCTAGTAAGCTTCTACTAGACTAGCTCGTTAATCAAAGATGGTTGAGTTTCCTAACCATAGACATGTGTTGTAATTTGATGAATGGGATCACATCATTAGGAGAATGATGTGATGGAAATGACCCATCCATTAGCTTAGCATGTTGATCGTTCAGTTTTATTGCTATAGCTTTCTTCATGTCATATACATATTCCTTTGACTATGAGATTATGCAACTGCCGGATACCGGAGGAATACCTTGTGTGCTATCAAACTCACAACATAACTGGGTGATTATAAAGATTCTCTACATATATCTCTAAAGGTGTTTGTTGGGTTGTCATAGATTGAGATTAGGATTTGTCACTACGAGTATCGGAGAGGTATCTCTGGGCCCTCTCGGTAATACACATCATAAGAAGCCTTGCAAGCAATGTGACTAATGAGTTAGTTGCGGGATGATGTATTACGGAACGATTAAATAGACTTGCCGGTAACGAGATTGAACTAGGTATGAAGATACCGAAGAACGAATCTTGGGCAAGTAACATACCGATGACAAAGGGAATAACGTATGTTGTCATTACGGTACGACCGATAAAGATCTTCGTAGAATATGTGGGAACCAATATGAACATCCCGGTTCTGCTGTTGGTTATTGACCGGAGAGGTGTCTCGGTCATGTCTACATAGTTCTCGAACCCGTAGGGTCCGCACTCTTAACATTCGATGACGATTTTGCATTATATGAGTTATGTGATTTGGTGACCGAATGTTGTCTGGAGTCCTGGATGAGATCACAGACATGACGAGGAGTCTCAAAATGGCCGAGAGGTAAAGATTCATATATTTGACGATGATATTCGGACACCGGAAGTGTTTCGGGGGTACCGGGTACATATCGGGTCACTGGAAGGGGTTCTGGGCATGCCCCCGGCAACTACATGGGCCTAATGGGCCGAGAAGGGGACAGACCAGACCCTAGGGGGCTGGTGCACCCCATGTAGTCCGAAATAAGGGGGAAGTAAAGAGGGTAAGAGAGAAAGTAAGGGGAGAAATTCGGCCTCCCCCTTCCTTCTCTCCTCCCTCCTCCTTCCTTCCCCCTCCGGATGAATATGGAAGGGGGGAGGCCGAATTGGGAGGCGCCCAAGTAGGATTCCTCCTACTTGGGGCGCCCCCTTGGCTGACTCTCTTCCACTCTAACGTATATATATGAAGGGGGCACCGCTAGAGCACACATCAACAATTGTTATCCATGTGCGGTGCCCCCTCCACAGTTTACACCTCCGGTCATATTCACATAGTGCTTAGGTGAAGCCCTGCGTGGATCACTTCACCATCACTGTCACCATGCCGTCGTGCTGATGGAACTCTCCCTTGACACTTTGCTTGATCAAGAGCTAGAGGGACGTCATCTAGCTGAACGTGTGCAGAACTCAGAGGTGTCGAACGTTCGGTGCTTGATCGGTCAGAACGAGAAGAAGTTCGACTACATCAACCGCATTGTTTAACGCTTCCGCTTTCGGTCTACAAGGGTACGTGGACACACTCTCCCCCTCTCGTTGCTATCCATCTCCTAGATAGATCTTGCGTGAGCGTAGGAATTTTTTTGAAATTCCATGCTACGTTTCCCAACAGTGGCATCCGAGCCAGGTCTATGCGTAGATGATATGCACGAGTAGAACACAAAGAGTTGTGGGTGGTGATCGTGATACTGCTTACCACAAACGTCTTATTTTGATTCGGCGGTATTGTTGGATGAAGCGGCCCAGACCAGCCTTACATGACCATGTTGGAGACCGGTTCCACCGGCAGACATGCAACTAGTTTTGCATAAAGGTGGCTGGCGGGTGTCTATTTTTCCAACTTTAGTTGAATCGAATTTGACTGGGGCCGGTCCTAGTTGAAGGTTAAAACAGCAAACTTGATAAATCACCGTTGTGGTTTTGATGCGTAAGTAAGAATGGTTCTTTCTAGAAGCCCATAGCAGCCATGTAAAACTTGCAACAACAAAGTAGAGGATGTTTAACTTGTTTTTGCAGGGCATGTTGTGATGTGATATGGTCAAGACATGAAGTGATATATATTATTGTATGAGATGATCATGTTTTGTAAAAGTTATCGGCAACTGGCAGGAGCCTTATGGTTGTCGCTTTATTATATGAAATGCAAATGCCATGTAATTGCTTTACTTTATCACTATGCGTTAGCGATAGTTGTAGAAGCAATAGTTGGTGAGACGACCACGACGCTACGATGGAGATCAAGGTGTTACGCCGGTGACAATGGATACATGACGGTTCTTTGGAGATGGAGATCAAAGGCACAAGATGATGATGGCCATATCATGTCACATATTTTGATTGCATGTGATGTTTATCTTTTATGCATCTTAGTTTGCTTAGTACGTTGTTAGCATTATAAGATGATCCCTTACTAAAATTTCAAGGTATAAGTGTTCTCCCTGAGTATGCATCATTGTGACAGTTCGTCGTGCTGAGACACCACGTGATGATCGGGGTGTGATAAGCTCTACGTTCACATATAACGGGTGCAAGACAGTTTTGCACATGCGGAATACTCGGGTTAAACTTGACGAGCCTAGCATGTACAGACATGGCCTCGGAACACTGGAGACCGAAAGGTCGAACGTGAATCATATAGTAGATATGATCAACATAGGGATGTTCGCCATTGAAGACTACTCCATATCACGTGATTTTCGTACATGGTTTAGTTGATTTGGATCATGTAATCATTTAGATGACTTGTGGGATGTCTATCTAAGTGGGAGTTCTTAAGTAATGTGATTAATTGAACTTAATTTATCATGAACTTAGTCTTGATAGTTTTTGCATATCTATGTTGTGGATCAATGGCCCGTGCTACCGTTCCCTTGAATTTTGATGCGTTCCTAGAGAAAGCTTAGTTGAAAGATGATAGTAGCAATGATGTGGATTGGGTCTGTGATCTGAGGATTATCCTTGTTGCTGCACACAAGAATTATGTCTTTGATGCACCGCTAGGTGAGAGACCTATTGCAGGAGCAGATGCAGACCTTATGAATGTTTCACAAGCTCGGTACGATGACTACTTGATAGTTTAGTGCACCATGCTTTACGGCTTAGAACTGGAACTTCAAAAACATTTTGCATGCCACAGAGCATATAAGATGTTCCAAGAGTTGAAATTGGTATTTCAGACTCATGCCCATGTTGAGAGGTATGGGTCCTATGAAAAGTACTTTGCCTACAAGATGGAGGAGAATGGCTTAGCCAGTGAGCACGTACTCAGAATGTCTGGGTAGTACAATCGCTTGAATCAAGTGGGAGTTAATCTTCTAGATAAGATTGTGATTGACAGAGTTCTCTAGTCACTATCACCAAACTACTAGAACTTCGTGATTAACTATAATATGCAAGGGGTGACGAAAATGATTCATGAGCTCTTCGCGATGCTGAAATTGGCAAAGGTAGAAATCAACAAAAAACATCAAGTTTTGATGGTTGACAAGACCACTAGTTTCAAGAAAAAGGGCAAAGGAAAAAAATGGAACTTCAAGAAGAATGACAAGCAAGTTGCCACTCCCGTGAAGAAGCCCAAAGCTAGACCTAAGCCTAAAATTGAGTGCTTCTACTGCAAAGGGAATGGTCACTGGAAGCGGAACTACCCCAAATACTTGGTGGATAAGAAGGATGGCAAAGTGAACAAAGGTATATTTGATATATATGTTATTGGTGTGTACTTTACTAGTGTTCATAGTAACCCCAGGGTATTTGATACCGATTCAGTTGCTAAGATTAGTAACTCAAAACGGGAGTTGTAAAATGAACAAAGACTAGTTAAGGGTGAGGTGATGATGTGTGTTGGAAGTGATTCCAAGGTTGATACGATCACCATCGCACACTCCCTCTACCTTTGGGGTTAGTGTTGGACCTAAATAAATGTTATTTGGTGTTTGCATTGCGCATGAATATGATTGGATCATGTTTATCGTGATACGGTTATTCATTTAAGTCAAAGAATAATTGTTGTTCTGTTTACATCAATAAAACCTTCTATGGTCATACACCCAATATAAATGATTTATTGAATCTCGATCGTAGTGATACACATATTCATAATATTGATGCCAAAAGATGCAAAGTAGATAATGATAGTGCAACATATTTGTGGGACTATGATTTAGGTCATATTGGTGTAAAGCGCGTGAAGAAACTCCATGGAGATGGGCTTTTGGAATCACTTGATTATGAATCATTTGATACTTGTGAAACATGCCTCACGGGCAAGATGACTAAAACTCCGTTCTCCGAAACAATTTAGCGAGCCAATGACTTATTGGAAATAATACATATTGATGTATGTGGTCCAATGAGTGTTGAGGCACGTGGCGGGTATCATTATTTTTTGACCTTCATAGATGATTTGAGCAGATATGGGTATATCTAAAAGTATGAAACATTTGAGAAGTTCAAAGAATTTCAGAGTGAAGTGGAGAATCATCGTAACAAGAAAATAAAGTTTCTACGATCTGATCGCGGAGGCGAATATTTGAGTTACGAGTTTGGCCTTCATTTAGAAAAATGTGGAATAGTTTCACAACTCATGCCACTTGGAATACCATAGCGTAATGGTGTGTCCGAACGTCGTAACCGTTCTTTATTAGATATGGTGCGATATACGATGTCTCTCACCGATTTACCACTATCGTTTTGGGTTATGCATTAGAGACAGCTGCATTCACTTTAAATAGGGCACCATCTAAATCTGTTGAGACGACACCGTATGAACTGTGGTTTGGCAAGAAACATAAGCTGTCGTTGCTTAAAGTTTGGGGTTGCGATCCTTATGTGAAAAAGCTTCAGACTGATAAGCTCGAACCCAAATCGAAGAAGTGCATCTTCATAGGATACCCAAAAGAAATTGTTGGGTACACCTTCTATCACAGATCCGAAGGCAAGATCTTTGTTGCTAAGAATGGATCCTTTCTACAGAAGGAGTTTCTCTCGAAAGAAGTGAGTGGGAGGAAAGTAGAACTTGATGAGGTAATTGTACCTTCTAATTGGAAGGTAGCTCATCACAAAAAAACGTTCCCGTGATGCCTACACCAACTAGAGAGGAAGCTCATGATGATGATCATGAAACTTCAGATCTAGTTACTACCAAACCTCATAGGTCACCCAGAGCACGTTCCGCACCAGAGTGGTACGGTAATCCTATTCTAGAAGTCATGTTACTAGACCATGACAAACCTACGAACTATGAGGAAGCGATGATGAGCCCTAATACCGATAAATGGCTTGGGGCCATGAAATCTAAGATAGGATCCATGTATGAGAACAAAGTGTGGACTTTGGTTGACTTGCCCAATGCTCGGCAAGCCATTGAGAATAAATGGATCTTCAAGAGGAATACAAACACTGATGGTAGTGTTACTATCTACAAAGCTCTACTTGGCGCAAAAGGTTTTCGACAAGTTCAAGGTGTTGATTGTGATGAGATTTTCTCACTCGTAGCGATGCTTAAGTCTGTCCGAATCATGTTAGCAATTGCTGCATTTTATGAAATCTAGCAAATGGATGTCAGAACCGCATTCCTTAATGGATTTCTTAAATAAGAATTTTATATGATGCATCTAGAAGGTTTTGTCAATCCTAAAGGTGATACAAAGTGTGCGAGCTCCAGCAATCCATCTATGGACAGGTGCAAGCATCTCGAAGTTGGAATATATGCTTTTATAAGGTGATCGAAGCATATGGTTTTATACAGACTTATGGTAAAGCCTGTATTTACAAGAAAGTCAGTGGGAGCTCTGTAGCATTTCTGATATTATATGTGGATGACATATTATTTATTGGAAATGATATAGAATTTCTAGATAGCATAATGCTACCTCTTGAGCATGCATTGGTTTTCCCTTGAAGAGGAAAGGGTGATGCAGCAAAGTAGCGTAAGTACTTCCCTTAGTTTTTGAGAACCAAGGTATCACTCCAGTAGGAGACTACACGCAAATCACCTAGTACCTGCACAAACAAATAAGAACCTTGTAACCAACGCGATAAAGATAATAAGATAACTATTTTTGGTATTTTTGTGGTATAGATTGGAAAATAAAGATTGCAAAATAAATAGTAAACTAGAATTGTAGATTGGAAACTTATATGATGCAAAGTAGACCCGGGGGCCATAGGTTTCACTAGTGGCTTCTCACAAGATAGCATGTATTACCGTGGGTGAACAAATTACTGCCAAGCAATTGATAGAAAAGCACATAGTTATGATGATATCTAAGGCAATGATCATGAATATAGGCATCACGTCCGTGACAAGTAGACCGAAATGATTCTGCATCTACTACTATCACTCCACACATTGACCGCTATCCAGCATGCATCTAGAGTATTAAGTTCATAAGAACGGAGTAACACATTAGGCAATATGACATGATGTAGAGGGATAAACTCAAGCAATATGATATAAACCCCATCTTTTTATCCTCGATGGCAACAATACAATACGTGTTGTTTCCCTTTCTGTCACTGGGATCAAGCACTGCAAGATTGAACCCAAAGCTAAGCACTTCTCCCATTGCAAGAAAGATCAATCTAGTAGGTCAAACTAAACTGATAATTCGAAGAGACTTGCAAAGATATCAAATCATGCATATAATAATTCAGAGAAGAATCAAATAATATTCATATATAATCAAGTTCATAAACCCACAATTCATCGGATCTCGGCAAACACACCGCAAAAGAGTTACATCGAATAGATCTCTAAGAAGATCGAGGAGAACTTTGTATTGAGATCCAAAGAGAGAGAACAAGCCATATAGCTAATAACTATGGACCCGAAGGTCTGTGGTAAACTACTCACACATCATCAGAGAGGCTATGGTGTTGATGTAGAAGCCCTCCGTGATCGAATCCCCCTCCGGCAGATCGCCGGAAAAGGCCCCAAGATGGGATCTCACAGGTACAGAAGGTTGCGGCGGTGGAAAAGGTGTTTCGTGGCTCTCCCTGAAGGTTTCAGGGTATAAGAGTTTATATAGGTGAAAGAAGTAGGTCGGTGGAGCTGCGAGGGGCCCACGAGGGTGGGGGGCATCCACTGTCAGTGTCAAAACCGGCGGATCTCGGGTAGGGGGTCCCGAACTATGCGTCTAAGGTCGATGGTAACATGAGATAGGGGACACGATGTTTACCCAGGTTCAGGCCCTCTCTATGGAGGTAATACCCTACATCCTACTTGATTGATATTGATGAATATGAGTATTACAAGAGTTGATCTACCTCAAGATCGTAATGGATAAACCCTAGAGGTCTAGCTTGTATGGCTATGGTAATTAATATCCTCCCTCCGGACTAAGTCCTCTGGTTTATGTAGACACTGGGAGGATCTAGGGTTACACAAGGTCGGTTACAAAGAAAGGAATCTACATATTTGGTCACCAAGCTTGCCTTCCATGCCAAGGAGAGTCCCATCCAGACACGGGTGCAGTCTTCGGTCTTCGTGTTCTTCACAACCCATCAGTCTGGCCCATGGCTAACAGATCGGACGCCCAAGGACCCCTTAGTCTAGGACTCCCTCAGTAGCCCCTGAACCTGGCTTCAATGACAAGGTATCCGGCGCGTAGATCTCTCTTCGGCATTGCAAGGCGGGTTCCTCCTTCCGAACTCCAAGATAGTATTCGGACGTATTGATCGTGTCCGGACCTGTAACACACACACCACACACAACCGCAAAGAGAATATAATAATCCACGAGTCCAATCTGCTGACAACTTTTTATAGCATGACATCACGTCTGCCCGGTCATAATTTCGAATCGTTCTTCATTTGCCGCTCCATGTTTTGAGACACGGTTGCCATTGGCACATCTTGTCGAAGCAGAGATCGTGTCCCTGTATTGCGGGATTCTCATCAATACATGCGTGGGTAACCCAACCGTGTCGTTTACGCAGCCCTTGGGAGTAGGCAAATTTTAAGGCGAGCATGGAGGCGTTCAAGATTCACTGCCCTTATAAGGAGATAAGAATCCCCTTTCTTCTCCCACGCCTTCTCTCATCCTCTGCCCTTCCACTCTTGACCTCTAGCGCCCAAGTTCTCATCCTTTTCCCACTTTGAGCAAGAACTCAACCATGTCCGGATCTGGAGGTCAAGGCAAGTGGATGGCCTCCTCCGTCAGGGAGGAGGACATTGCCGAGCTTCGGGAGGCCGGGTACCTGGCGAAGGAAATCGCCCATCATCTTCCAAGTTAGGGGTAAATCGTCCCCACACCGAAGCCCAGTGAGAGGGTAGTATTCATCCCTCATTTCCTCCACGTGCTAGGGTTTCCAATCCACCCCTTCGTCCGCGAGCTTATGTTCTATTACGGGCTATATGTCCATGATCTATCCCCAAACTCCTTCCTCAACATCTCGGCGTTCATCGTCGTGTGTGAGGCCTTCCTCCGCATCCAACCCCACTTCGGGCTGTGGCTCAAGGTCTTCAATGTGAAGCCAAAGGTGGTGGATGGCCAGCACACGAAGTGCGGAGGCACCACGGTGAGCAAGCTGGCCAATGTCTCCTGGCCAAAAGGCACTTTCGTGGAGACTGTAAAAGAATGGCAGAAACATTGGTTCTACATCACAGAACCCCGCGGCGCCACCTGGGCCGCAGCTGCCGAATTCAACTCCGATGCTCCTATGCGACTCACCTCCTGGGTTGAGAAGAGCCTGAACTGGTGTTCGCTAGATGAGCTGATAGCGATGCAGACGTGCGTTCAAAGTATGGTGGACAAGGACATCAAGCTTGTCGATATAATCCAGGTGATGCTAGTTCACCGGATTCTCCCGTGCCAAAGCCGAAGCCGCCCTCTATGGGAGTTCAATCCGAAGAAGCACCATACCCTGAAGAGGCTCTTCGAAACTACTCACGAAGACGCCTGGAAGTTTCTCTTCAAGGGCAACCAGACACCGCCGGCCATAGATTCGGACCGCGGGCACAACATCAACCACCTCGCCAACGAGGTATGTTATTTTTAATGCATACCCTACTTGCTTGTTTCAAGGATGATATCTAAGCTATTATTGCCATTGCTTCTTCAGGACTGGATGGAGAGGGTGAAGAAGATCCAGTGTCCGGCTCCGCTGCCTGAAGAACCAGTCATTCCGTGTTTAGCGAAGATGCTGGTGCCGGTGCCTTATACGGCACCGACGAAGAAGGCCACAGGGAAGGCCAAGGGGGTCCGGGGTGGCCCCCGCCGCATGGGCGCTTCGGACACGACGTCCGAAGACAAGACCCATTCCTCCGTCGCCGAAGACGACGACGATGAAGAGGAGGAGGAGAGTGATTCTCCCCCTGATGGGGGTGGAAGAAGAGGGCGGCCTCCACAATTCTGGAGGCGAAGGCGCCCAAGAAGGGGAAAGGCCCGCTCGCGGGCAGCTCTGCATGGGACGTTGATAGCAGTCTGGAGCGACGCCCCCGCACTAAGCCTCGGGCCGCATCGTAAGTGCTAAGACTCGCACATGCCCATAAATCTAACCTCTCCTCTTTGTCGTATTGACACGATTAATTATGCTATTGCAGTCCGGCCCATGACAGCTCCCAGTGATCCTCGTCAAGAGGCTCGTTGGACTCAATGGAGATGGCCAGCGAGACACCGCCGGCCACTTACTCTCCTGAGGCCAAGGGAGACAACGAGGTGCTCTCCCAACGGACCTTACCAGGCCAGGGGAGGTTCAGGAGGCCGTCAAGGCGGCACCAGAGGGCGATACCTCGGCCACCGGACACATGGGGGAGCAAGCCCCCATGGAGACTGACGATGGGGGCCGAGCTCAATTCGGCCCCCATATGAGCACGGATCCAGAGACCCATACGGCCCCGGAATCCGACAGGCAGCTTCTTTCAAGAGAAGGGGGCGTGCCCGTCCCGCCGACGACCTTTGTCCAACCAGAGGCGCCGGACAATCTATTGGAAGTGTTGCGAGGTGCTTCCATTATGGAAGAACACCGTATCCTTATGGGTACGGTGGTTGAGAAGATTCAGTCTGTTAAAAGCAAACTGACCGAAGCCTGCGGAAGCCTGCTGACGGGTTTTGAGGTAAGTGGCGTTTAACTGAGAAAATCCCCACATAGACAGTAGCCCCTGAGACACTGTCCGGTGTTCAGAAAGAAAAGCCGGACAAAGGATCAATTAAATTTCATAGGAAACTAACCAAACTGTGTCTGATGTGAATAAGCAGGCGTCGCTGCTGGCTGTGACTTCTCACACTGCCGAAGTCACCGGACTAAAGCAGAAACTGGAGCGGGTCGAAGAAGAGCTCGGCCAGGCAAGGAAGCAACTGGAAGACCAGCAAGGTATGCAATGGCTCGCTATATATTCAAAAAGAGTAAATGATGTATACTGACCGTAGTGTCATTATATGTGTAGGGGTGACGACCGAGGTCGCGGCCCTGAAAGAGGCCCTGGCCGAAGCCGAGGGGAAAGCTGTCAAGGAGCAGGCCACTCGCAAGAAGCTGAAGGCCCGGCTGAACAAGGTCCAGCTAGAGCTCCAGGACGCGGTGAAGAAGTAAGAGACCCTGGAGGGTGATGTTTCGGCTCGAGAGATTGAACTCTCCAAGGCTCGTAAAAGCGCGGAAGTGACCCGGGTTGAAGCCCAGGGTGCCCTCCAGGAGATCCAAGAGGCCAGGAAGATCGCGGCGGGTAAGGTGTTTAGTATGCAAAGCAAATATATAAAGAAGAAGTATTTCTTACTAACCCGGATTCAGAGTACTCCAGGGGCCTTCGTAGATCTGCCGCGCAGTGTGTCCGACGCCGCAAAGTTCTTTCAAGCCGAAGAAGGGAGCTCCATGGAGAAATTGTTCTGGTCACGGTATCTTGTGCCAGAGCATCCTGTGCCCTTCACCGATCAGTTGAAATAGCTGGTGGAGCTGCATAGGGTGTAACGCCCCGGATATAACTTTCCCAATTTGTACTCCAACTCTTGCCGTTTCCGGCGTTAAGTTATATTTATTTCTCGGGTTCGGGTCTTTGTCTCCGTGTGTTGTTTTCTTTGTCATGCATCTCATATCATGTCATCATGTGCATTGCATTTGCATACGTGTTCATCTCATGCATTCGAGCATTTTCCCCGTTGTCCGTTTTGCATTCCGGCGCTTCGTTCTCCTCCGGTGGTCATTTCTAGCTTTATTTCATGTGTGGGGTTTAAACATTTCCGGATTGGACCGAGACTTGTCATGCGGCCTTATTTTAATACCGGTAGACCGCCTGTCAAGTTTCGTATCATTTGGACTTCGTTTGATACTCCATCGGTTAACCGAGGGACCGAAAAGGCCTCGTGTGTGTTGCAGCCCAACACCCCTCCAATTTGGCCCAAAACCCACCAAACTCTGCTCCATGTCCTAGAGCGTTCGATCACGATCGTGTGGCCGAAAACCGCACCTCATTTGGACTCTCCTAGCTCCCTCTATGCCTATTTAAACACCCCCCATTTTTCGGATCTCTTCTTCCTCCCCGAAACCCTAAATCCCTCTCCACCGCCGCCGGACGTGTCCGGACGAGCCGGACAACGTCCGGATCCGCCGCCGCCTATCGCCGCCCGCCATGTGGCACTTCACCGCCGCCACTCCCGCGCGGCCCGCTCGGCCCGGGGAGAGCCCCCGAGGGCCCGAGCCGCCCCGCTCCTCCCCGCCTCGCTCGCCGCCGCCTCCCTCGGCTCTGGTGGCCGGCGCCACCGCGCCGCCATCTCCGGCCGCCCGAGCCGCCGGAGTTCCCCGCCGCCTCCTTCCGGCCGGTGCCGCGCCCGCCGCCGCGGCCATCGCCGGCGCCGTCCACCACCGCCTCGGCCTCACCGCCCCTCCACGCCGTCGTCCGTGCCCCGACCGGCCTCTTCCCTCCGCGGCAAGTCCCATCTCCGGCGAGGAGCTCGAGCTACAGTAACTCCGGCGATCTCCGAAATCCATGCCAGATCTGGAAAAATATCTCGGTTGACTTTCCCTCCGAATCCTAATTTTTTATGCATACTTTGACCGGCTATATCTCCGCATCCGTAGCTCCGATTTGGACATATAGCATATCAAAATGTTCGTCTCGACGAGTAAATCATTTCATTACATTGCATCATTTTCATTTGAGTTCATCTTGATGCCCGAAATGCTGTTAGAAGGAGGCTTCGTGAGTTAATTGTCAGATCTGCTAGTTCATCTTAGACTTTTGCCATTTTTTTCATGATTATTGTGTGCATGATATGCCTGTGAGTCCTTCATATGTTTTGTTAAGGATTTTGTTATCTTTCCAGAGGTCCAACCCATGCCTTTTTAGGATGTGTGTGGTGACTTGTGCAAGCTTGCAAAGTGAGGCACCCGGTAAATCTGTTTTCGGGGACTTAGTGGTTTTCACTAAGTCTGGGATTATTTAGTTCATGATACCATATGTTCAGCTTGTTTCCTAGTGATCCCTGCCTCTTTTGAGGATGATCAGTAAAGGAGTTTTGTTAATCATGTTATGCTCTATCCATCCATGTCTTTACTTGCAATTATGGAGCACCCTAGCTTGAGTCAATCGAGCTCTACTTTTGCTTCATGGTGAATATGGGCAGATCATCAACTCGTTTGCGATTTTGCCGATGTTATTGTAGTTGATCCGTGCATGCTATGCCATTGTTCTTGCCATGTCTAGCTAGAATTTTGTGCCTTCTTAATGGATGTATGCTTTCCTTGCCATGACTTGCAACGTAGTGAGTGCATCGAGCTTGTTTACATGCCTTCGTGAGTTATATTTCAGCATGTCTCAGTTTTCACCAAGTCTGAAAACTGATTGTGTTTTAGCTATGTTCGTGTGCCCGTTAGTATATTTTGTGAACCCTTTTGGCCCCAGGTCACTTTGGGTCTTTTGTTAAGCTTGTTGAGTAGCTCCATGCCATGTTCATACTTGTCTTAATCAGGTCATGTATCATGTTGTTTTGCTGCTCCGAAGAGGGCTTCGTGATCTGAAATCTCAGACAAGTGTTAATTTCACTAAGTCTGAAATCTGTTTTGCATTTGCGTTTTTGACATGCTTGTTTGAACCTCATAATGGATGAATTGGCCGTGGCTCAGTGCCAGACTTTTGTTAAGAATCTTGTGTACATCCCTGCCATGCATTTTTTTGTCATGTTTGGGTGCTATAGCATGTTCATCTCATTGCATTTAGATGCCTACTTGCTGTAAATCGCAGACCGGTGTCATTCTTAAAACGCTTGCCATTTCCAAACCGTAACTCCGATTCCGGCGTTCTTTATATCATTTTCAAGCGATTTCATCTCATCTTTCCAGTGGCACACTTGGAATTCCAAGTTGAGGCCAGGTTCATGCATTTCCTGTCATATCTTGCATTTTACATCCCGCATCGCATCCCGCATAGCATATCATCATTGCATCGTATCGCTTGATCCTTGCACGTGGTTGATTGTATCCTTGTTGCTTGTTTGTCTTGTTTGGGTAGAGTCGGGAGACGAGTTCGCTAACGAGGAGCCCGTTGAGTTTGCTCTTGAGGATCCAGTCACCTCTGACAACTGTGCAGGCAAGATGATCATACCTTCGAAATCACTACTATCTTTGCTATGCTAGTTTGCTCGCTTTTTTGCTATGCCAATGCTACGATGCCTACCTTTTTCTTGTCAGCCTCCCAAATTGCCATGTCACACCCCTAACCCACCATTGTCCTAGCAAACCGTTGATTGGCTATGTTACCGCATTGCTCAGCCCCTCTTATAGCGTTGCTAGTTGCAGGTGAAGATCGGAGCCGTTCCTTGTTGGAACATTTACTTACTTGTTGGGATATTATTACATTGCTATGTTATCTTAATGCATCTATATACTTGGTAAAGGGTGGAAGGCTCGGCCTCTCGCCTAGTGTTTTGTTCCACTCTTGCCGCCCTAGTTTCCGTCATATCGGTGTTATGTTCCCGGATTTTTGCGTTCCTTACGCGGTTGGGTTATAATGGGAACCCCTTGATAGTTCGCCTTGTTTAAAGCTTTTCCAGCAATGCCCAACCTTGGTTTTACCATTCGCCACCTAGCCTCTTTTTCCCTTGGGTTACCGGAGCCCAAGGGTCATCTTATTTTAAACCCCCCCGGGCCAGTGCTCCCTCTGAGTGTTGGTCCGAACTGAGCTGCCTACGGGGCCACCTCGGGGAAACTTGAGGGTTGGTTTTACTCGTAGCTAGTCTCATCTGAGTGTGCCCTGAGAACGAGATATGTGCAGCTCCTATCGGGATTTGTCGGCACATTCGGGCGGTGTTGCTGGTCTTGTTTTAACCTGTCGAAGTGTCTTGAGTTACCGAGATACCGAGTCTGATCGGAACGTCTTGGGAGGAGGTATATTCCTTTGTTGACCGTGAGAGCTTATCATGGGCTAAGTTGGGACTCCCCTGCAGGGATTGAACTTTCGAAAGCCGTGCCCACGGTTATGGGCAGATGGGAATTTGTTAATGTCCGGTTGTAGATAACTTGAACTAAACTTAATTAAAATGAATAAACCGTGTGTGTTACCGTGATGGCCCCTTCTCGGCGGAGTCCGGGAAGTGGACACGGTGTTGGAGTTATGCTTGCGCAGGTTGTTCCTTTAGACTCTTGCTCGCGCTTTGCCTCCTCTTCTCGCTCTCTTTTGCGAATAAGATAGCCACCATATATGCTAGTCGCTTGCTGCAGCTCCACATATATTTGCCTTACCCTTCCTATAAGCTTAAATAGTCTTGATCGCGAGGGTGCGAGATTGCTGAGTCCCTGTGGCTCACAGATACTATAACTCCAGATGCAGGTCCAGGTGATTCCGCTCCAGGTGACGAGTACGAGCTCAAGTGGGAGTTCGACGAAGACTCAGCGTTACTACATGTCTTTTCCTGACGATCAGTAGTGGTGCCTAATTGGGGTTTGATTCGGGGCCGTGTCGCATGTTGGGTTCTCTTTTATTTTGGCGTCGTAGTCGGGCCTTGAGTGTATGGATGATGTAATGTTATTTATGTACTTGATTGACGTGGCGAGTGTAAGCCAACTATGTTATCTCCCCTTTATTATTCATATTACATGGGATGTTGTGAAGATTGCCTAACTTGCGACATATGCCTTCAATGCGATTATGTCTCTAAGTCGTGCCTCGACACGTGGGAGCTATAGTCGCATCGAGGGTGTTACATAGGGTGGCCGAGCTGGCCATGAAGGATTTGGTAATCCGGCTGTGGCCAACCGAAGCTATGCCCGACAGCTACTTCGGACTCGTGAAGCGGCTGGTGAACGCCCGTCCTTGGCTGGACGTCGTCAAGCAATCGGTCTGCATTGAAGTTGCGTGCATGGCCTTCGCCCGCTGCAAGATGTGGTGGGCGAAGATGGACGCTGTCGAGCTGTCCAATGGGCCGCCGGAGGGCAAGGAGCACCGCACACCCGAGCGATACTTTGGCGATGTCCCGGAGGGGTCCCGCATTGTTGCGGATCAGTGTGCGAAAGACACAATCTTTGAATGAATGTATTCAAGTTCCTTCTACCTTGTATGATAAAACAAAGTGGGTTTGTGATATAATGCTTGTTATGTTTTTAATTTTTACCTCCTGTGCGGCCGTGTTGTATGAAATCTGAGGGTTGGCCAGTCGTCGGCTTCTGCCCCCACGTAGGTAGTACGGGGGTGTTCGGGATGGTATCTAAACAATCTTGATCCAATTATATGGTCCTTGAAGGAGTTGTTTAGCGCAACGAACCAGGCAACCAGACTATGCGGCTTTAATGCCCTCACTTAGCCATAGGAGTTCGATAATAAAAACATGGGTGCAACCCCTAGTATCCGAACTAGAGTGCTATAAGCGTCTGATCGGGAAGTACCGATCCTTCATGTACTGCCGAAGAAATCTCCAACGATTTGCAACCTACGAACAGCTGACCAGCTCTCGCCGCATCATGACAGTCAGTTTTCGGCTTTCTCTACTGAGGTGCTCCTTTGGATAAACCAAGGCACAATCGCAGTAGTTCTACCTTTACTACCTTAGCTGATATAGCGGAACGTAAGGTAGCAAGCACAGGAGCCGGGCAACCCAACTATTGACCAAAGATATGATTTGGAGCCAATGCATATAATGCTAAATTCGGGGTGCCAAACTATACTAAAAAGTGTTCGGACTTTTGTTGCCCTAGTGTGGGGTGCTATGGAGCCCCTGGCAAACATCAAACGTACCAAAGCATACGAGTGCTACCTGATAGGGTTTACCAGAAAAGAAAAGACAAAACAGGAAGAAAAAGAAGAACAAGTGATAAGCTTAGGGCCGTAAAATTTGAGCCGCAAACTGTTCTTATTATAATTTCATTGGTGCATTAAAGTGCGTTTATACAAGTAATGCAATAAGCAGGAGGCTAGTTACTATGCCTTAACCAAGGGAGAGCTGCACGTGGGTCCTAAAAATAGGTAGAGTGATCGTTAACGAAACCACCTAGAGAATTTCCCCATATGTGTGTGCTTCTTACCGCCTTGGTGTGTTTGTCCTTCCAGAATACCGATGATCAGGCCATCAGATGGGGCCTGTGGGGTTGAAACCTGAAAAGGAAACGGATAAAAGTGAAAGTATGTGTGTATCCGGTGTCGGTTGAGCCGTACTGTGGATCACAAGCTAGCTATGCCTCCGTCAATGCCCATGGAAATCTGAGTGCGTAGTTATGTACGCGCGGTATGAATGCCACCACTTGATCGGGACTAAGACGGAGGCCTGATTGCTAGTCGAGCTCCTGACGAGCCGAGCTGTCCTACTGCAGGGTAGTTCGGACCCTCTTGATGGTGTCCGTGGACTCGGCAGCCGAATAAAGGTTCTTCTTGAGAAGGCCGCTCTGTACTTCTGCTGCTAAGGCAGCTGTGTGCTCTTCTGTACGGAGTGAGCGTTCCGTATTTCCATTGACTGTTATGATGCCACGTGGACCGAGCATCTTGATCTTGAGATAAGCATAGTGTGGCACTGCATTAAATCGGGCAAATCCGGTCCATCCGAGCAGTGCGTGATAGCCGTTGTGAAAGGGGACTATGTCAAAGATTAACTCCTTGCTTCAGAAATTGTCCGGAGATCCGAAGACGACCTCTAGCGTGATTGAACCCGTACAGCGGGCCTCTACACCTGGTATGACTCCTTTGAAGGTAGTCTTTGTGGGTTTGATCCATGATGGATTAATGCCCATTTTGCGCATTGTATCCTGATAGAGCAAGTTGAGGCTGCTGCCACCATCCATCAGGACTCGCGTCAGGTGGAACCCATCAATTATTGGGTCCAGGACCAGTGCGGCTGAACCGCCGTGACGGATACTGGTCGGATGATCCCCGCGATCGAAAGTGATTGGACATGACGACCATGGGTTAAATTTTGGGGCGACTGGCTCTATCGCCTAGATGTCCCTGGGCGCGCGCTTGCGCTCCCTCTTGGGGATGTGGGTAGCATATATCATGTTCACCGTTTTGACCTGAGGAGGAAACTTCTTCTGTCCCCCCTGTGTTCGGCGGTCGGGGCTCCTCTCGTCGTCCTCTCTTTGCGATCCCTTATCCTTGTTTTCGGCATTTGACTTGCCGGCCTGTTTAAAAACCCAACAATCTCTATTGGTGTGATTGGGTGGTTTGTCTAGGGCGCCATGAATCTGGCACGGACGATCAAGTATGCGGTCCAAGCTAGATGGGCCCGAATTGTTCTTTTGAAACGGCTTCTTCCGTTGACCAGACTTAGAGCCACTGAATCCGGCATTGACCGTCGTATCCTCGGTGTTGTCATTGTTGTTTCGTCGCTTGTATCTGTTGCGTCGAGACTTGTCTTTGTTATTTTTAACTTCAGGGGTGCCGGCGTCGCTTGCGCTGTTTTTGCTACGGGCCAGCCAACTATCCTCACCCACGCAAAAGCGGGTCATGAGTACCGTAAGGGCTGCCATAGATTTTGGCTTTTCTTGGCCGAGGTGGCGGTCGAGCCATTCGTCGCGGATGCTATGTTTAAAGTCCATTAGGGCTTCGGCATCCGGACAGTCAACAATCTGGTTCTTTTTGGTTAGGAACCTAGTCCAGAATTTCCTAGCTGACTCTCCATGTTGTTGAACTATGTGGGTTAAGTCATCGGTGTCTGGTGGCCGGACATATGTACCTTGGAAGTTGTCGAGGAAGGCTTCTTCCAAGTCTTCCCAGCTACCGATAGAGTTTTCAGGCAGGTTGTTTAACCAGTGCCGAGCTGGTCCTTTAAGCTTTAGAGGGAGGTATTTGATGGCATGGAGGTCATCTCCACGGGCCATATGTATATGGAGAATGAAGTCTTCAGTCCATACCGTAGGGTCTGTGGTTCCGTCGTATGATTCTATGTTCACGGGTTTGAACCCTTCTGGGAATTCATGTTCCATGACTTCATCGGTGAAGCAATGAGGGTGTGCGGCGCCTCTATATCGGGCTGTATCGCGATGTAGCTCTGATGGAGTCCGTCTACGGCATTCGGCCCGCGCATGACTAGGTTTTTCACATCTGAATAGATGGCCGTCGTCACATGTCAGGGCACGTCCTCGCGATCCATAGATCGATCTGGTATGTCCCGCTTTATTGTTTAGGTCCTGCCGAAGGTCATATGTATGGTCGTGGGCTAATTTACCTCTTCCTTTGCGATGAGGTGAGGCGGGCTGGTGTTCGGCTTGATTTGTCGTTTTGTCCCGACCACATGGTGGTCGGTCAGCCGCATTGTGCGATGGTGGTATGTATTCCGGCGCCTCATCGTCGAACTGAGGTAGCAATTTGCGCTTCGGGTAGCTTTTGGTTGGGCGCTTGAGGCCGTATTCTTCGGCTACTAGGACATCGGTCCATTTATCGTTGAGCAGATCTTGGTCAGCTTGAAGTTGTTGCTGCTTCTTTTTCAAGCTCCTTATAGTGGCTATCAGCTGGCGCTTGAAGCGCTCCTGCTCAAGAGGTTCCTCAGGCACGATGAAATCCTCGGTGCCGAGGCTCGCCTCGTCCTCGGAGAGTGGAAGATAATTGCCGTCCTCTGAGTCTTCATGTGTGGCCTGTTTTCCAGGGCTAACCTGCCCATCTTCCCGTTCATCTTGCTCAGTAGCTGCGTCAATGGGGTCTTCGTTGTCTTCGGCAACTTCCGGAGTACTATCTTCTCCTATGCCGGTGTTGCTGTCTCTACTGTGGCGTGACTTAGAGCAGCGCCGCTGACGCCGGCGCTTTGATTGTATTTCGGAAGGTTTATCCTCTACTGGGTCTTCCTTGTCATCACCGCTGTTCTCCTTTGGTGCATCCACCATGTATACATCATATGAGGAAGTGGCCATCCAGCGTCCGATGAACGGCTGGTTCTGGGCCTCTTCTTCTCCGGCATCGTCGTCCATACCATCGATGTCGTCGGAGCCGTAATCAAGCGTGTCGGTTAAATCCTCGACAGTGGCTATAAAGTGGGTGGCGGGTGGGGAGCGAAATTTTCCGCCATCAGCCCCTAGTTCGAACCGGACATAGTTTGACTGTGGGTCCCCCGCCAAGGACAGGTTCTTTAATGAGTTTACCACATCGCCCAAGGGCGAGTGCTGGAAGATGTCTGCGGTGCTGAACTCGAAGATGGCGTCCGTGGGCTCACATGGTTCGGAGCTTATGGCCAGAGATGAGTCCAGATTTCCGGTGACACAGATATCATGTGAGGTTAAGTCCATGTGCGGCTCCAACGCCGGGGAATCTGTGGCCTCCGTGGTGGGGTTGAGCCTCCAGTCCTTGGATGGCGCAGTATGCTCCGGATCTAAGACCAGAGCGGTTACACGAGCTATCTCCTGGATGCGGTCTGATGATAGATTTAGGTCATGTCCATCGGGGTGACCAGGAGTGGTTGCCGTGGTCTCGAATCCGGCGAAGATTAAGTCTCCACAGATGTCCCCAAATCTAACCCAGTGGCCAGGGGCGTAGCTATCGATCTGCTCCAGATGGCCAAGCAAGTTGGTCCGCAGTGCGAAGCCGCCGAACACGAAGATCTGTCCAAGGAGGAAGGTCTCACCTTGGACAGCATCGTTTTTGACGATTGAAGGGGCCATCAAACCTTTTGGGGACGGTACAGTGGAACTCTCAATGAAAGCACCAATGTTAGTGTCAAAACCGGCGGATCTCGGGTAGGGGGTCCCGAACTGTGCATCTAACGTCGATGGTAACAGGAGAGAGGGGACACGATGTTTACCCAGGTTGGGGCCCTCTCTATGGAGGTAATACCCTACGTCCTGCTTGATTGATATTGATGAATATGAGTATTACAAGAGTTGATCTACCTCAAGATAGTAATGGCTAAAGCCTAGAGGTCTAGCTTGTATGGCTATGGTAATGAGTATCCTCCCTCCGGACTAAGTCCTTTGATTTATATAGACACCGGGAGGACCTAGGGTTACACAAGGTCGGTTACAAAGAAACGAATCTACATATTTGGTCGCCAAGCTTGCCTTCCACGCCAAGGAGAGTCCCATCCGGACACGGGTGCAGTCTTCGGTCTTCGTGTTCTTCACAACCCATCAGTCCGGCCCATGGCTAACAGGCCAGACGCCGAGGACCCCTTAGTCCAGGACTCCCTCACCCACCCCCTGGGGCACGCCCTCTTGCCTTGTGGCTTCCTCGCTGCTTCCTTGACGTCCACTCCAAGTCTCCTAGATTGCGTTTGTTCTAAAAACGATCCTCGCGAAGGTTTCATTCCGTTTGGATTCCATTTGATATTCCTTTTCTGCGGAACACTGAAATAGGCAAAAAAACAGCAATATGCATTGGGCTTTCGTTAATAGGTTAGTCCCATAAATAATATAAAAATGTATATTAAAGCCATTAAACATCCAAAACAGATAATATAATAGCATGCAACAATCAAAAATTATAGATACATTGTTGACGTATCAAGCATCCCCAAGTATAATTCTTGCTCGTCCTCAAGTAGGTAAATGATAAAAACAAAAAAATTGATGTGGAATGCACCCTAACATAATTTTCAATGTAATTCTCTTTATTGTGGCATGAATGTTCAGATCCAAAAGATTCAAGATAAAAGTTTAATATTGACATAAAAATAGTAATACTTCAAGCATGCTCACCAAGAAATTATGTCTTATCAAAATAACATAGCCAAAGAAAGCTTATCCCTACAAAATCATATAGTTTGGCCATGCTTCATTTTCGTCACACAAAATGCTCCCACCATGCATAACCCCGATGACAAGCCGAGCAATTGGTTCATACTTTTTAACGCCCTTCAGCCTTTTCAACCCTTCTGCAATACATGAGCGCAAGCCATGGATATAGAACTATAGGTGGAATAGCATATGATGATGGGGGTTATGTGAGAAGACAAAAAAGGAGAAAGTATCATATTGACGCGGATAATCAATGGGCTATGAGATGCCCATCAATTGATGTCAATGCGAGGAGTAGGGATTGCCATGCAACGGATGCACTAGATCTATAAGTGTATGAAAGCTCATCTAAAGAAACTAAGTGGGTGTGCATCCAACTTGCTTTCTCACGAAGACCTAGGGCATTTTGACCAAGCCCATCATTGGAATATACAAGCCAAGTTCTATAATGAAAAATTCCCACTAGTATATGAAAGTGACAAAATAAGAAACTCTCTATCATGAAGATCATGGTGCTATTTTTAAGCACAAGTGTGGAAAAGGATAGTAACATTGCCCCTTCTCTCTTTTTCTCTCATTTTTTGTTTGGCCTTCTTTGGCCTCTTTTTTTATTTGGGCATCTTTGGCCTATTTTTTCTTTATTTCATAGTCTCCATCCTTCTTTCCTCACATGGGACAATGCTCTAATAATGATGATCATCACACTTTTATTTACTCATAACTCAATGTTACAACTCGATACTAGAACAAAAATATGACTCTATGTGAATGCCTCCGGCGGTGTACTGGGATATGCGATGAATCAAGAGCGACATGTATGAAATAATTATGAAAGTGGCTTTGCCACAAATATGATGTCAACTACATGATCATGCAAAGCAATATGAAAATAATGGAGTGTGTCATAATAAATGGAACGGTGGAAAGTTGCATGGCAATATATCTCGGAATGGCAATGGAAATGCCATAATAGGTAGGTATGTTGGCTGTTTTGAGGAAGATATAAGGAGGCTTATGTGTGATAGAGCGTATCATATCACGGGGTTTGGATGCATCGGCGAAGTTTGCACCAACCCTCAAGGTGAGAAAGGGCAATGCGCGGCACCGTAGAGGCTAGCAAATTGCGGAAAGGTAAGAGTGTGTATGATCCATGGACTCACAATAGTCATAAAGAACTCATATACTTATTGCAAAAGTTTATTAGCCCTCGAAGCCAAGTACTACTACGCATGCCCCTTGAGGGATAGATTGGTAGGAAAAGACCATCGCTCATCCCCGACCGCCACTCATAAGGAAAGCACTCAAAGAACACCCCATGCTTCAAATTTGTCACACAACGTTTACCATACATGCATGCTACGGGACGTGCAAACTTTAACACAAGTATTTCTCAATTCCAAAATTACCCAACTAGCATGGCTCTAACATTACCACCTTTATATCTCAAAACATCTATCAAGTATCATAGTATTCAATGCACTCTATATGAAAGTTTTTATCATACCCATATTGAATGCCTATCATATTTGGACTAATTTTATAACCAAAGCAAATTACCATGCTGTTCTAAAAGACTCTCAAAATAATATAAGTGAAGCATGAGAGATCAATAATTTCTACAAAATAAAACCACCACCGTGCTGTAATAAATATAAGTGAAGCACTAGAGCAAAATTATCTAGCTCAAAAGATATAAGTCAAGCACATAGAGTATTCTAATAAATTCCGATTCATGCGTGTCTCTCCAAAAAGGTGTATACAGCAAGGATGATTGTGGTAAACTAAAAAGCAAAGACTCAAATCATACAAGACTCTCCAAGCAAAACACATATCATGTGGTGAATAAAAAATATAGCCTCAAGTAAAGTTACCAATAGACGAATACGAAAGAGGGGATGCCTTCTGGATAATCCCCAAGCTTAGGCTTTTGGTTGTCCTTGGATTTCTCCTTGGGGTGCCTTGGGCATACCCAATCTTAGGCTCTTGCCACTCCTTATTCCAAAATCCATCAAATCTTTACCCAAAAACTTGAAAAATTTCACAACACAAAACTCAACAGAAAATCTCATGAGCTCCGTTAGTATAAGAAAACAAATCACCACCTTAAGGTACTGTAACGAACTCATTATTTATTTATATTGGTGTTAAACCTAATGCATTCCAACTTCTCTATGGTTCATACCCCCCGATTCTAGCCATAGATTCATCAAAATAAACAAACAACACATGAAAAGCAAAATCTATCAAAAACAGAACAGTCTGTAGAAATCTGTAGGTTTCGAATACTTATGTAACTCCAAAAATCCTGAGAAATTGGGATGTCCTAAATAATTTGTATATTGATCTACTGCAGTTGGAATTGGTATTTTATCGCTCTCTGGTAAAAAATGAAAATTATTCTTGTCAGCATATACTTTCTGTTTTTTTCAGCAAGATCAAATAACAATCACCCAAAAAGATCCTAAAGGCTTTACTTGGCACAAACACTAATTAAAACATAAAAAACACAATCATAACAGAGGATATATGAATTATTTATTACTAAAAAGAAACAAAAAGCAAGGAATAAAAATAAAATTGGGTTTCCTCCCAACAAGCGCTATCGTTTAACGCCCCTAGCTAGGCATAAAAACAAGAATAGATCTAGGTATTGTCATCTTCGGTATGCAATTCTTCAATTGAACACTTATAACCTTTAGGAGTTTCCTTATTTTTATTAATGATCAAACTCCTAGGCAAGAAATCAAGAAATTCATTTGTAGCGAAAGGTTCCATAATGATAGCGAAAAAGTTGGGATGAACACTTATTGATTTGAGATCTGCATTTTCCTTACTAGAAGATTCACCCTTATTTTTAGGAACATGCATAAATTTGGCAACTTTGGTAGTAGGAGTATTTGAAGTGTTTCTTACGGTAGAAAAGGCAGACCCTAAATTGGTAATAATATCCTCAAATTTATCAATTCTAGTGAAATCTTGATCTATCTTTTCATTAACTATGGGTTCTTTTTCTCGAAATATTTTCAGAGTAACTCCTACCTTAGATCCATATTGGGTAATTTGGTTGTGGATATTTTTATCCAAATTCTCAATCAACTCTACAGTGGCAACTTTACTTTCGATAATTTCAAGCCTTTGCATCACATGCTCCAAAGTTAAAATAGTTCCATTGACCAAAAGAGGTGGTGGGCCAAACAAATCTAACATAGCATTATAAGAATCAAAAGTATGGCTACCCAATAAATTCCCTCCGGTAATGGTATCAAGAATATATCTGTTCCAAGGAGTGATGCCTACATAAAAATTGCAAAGAAGAACGGAAGTAGATTGCTTCCTAGTAGATCTATTATGAGCATTGCAAATTCTATGCCAAGCATCTTTTAGATTTTCTCCCTCCCTTTGTTTAAATTAAGAACTTCATGATCAGGAGTACTAACAATGATAGAAGGACTAGCCATAATGGCAAAACAAACGATCTAACACACGGACACACAAGAAGCAAGCGGAAGGAAGCGAACGAAAAAAGGGCGAATAAAACAACAAAGGTGAAGTGGGGGAGAGGAAAACGAGAGGAAAATGGCAAATAATATAATGCGAGGGTTAAGAGTTTGTGATGGGTACTAGGTATGTCTTGACTTGTGCGTAGATCTCCCCGGCAACGGCGCCAGAAATCCTTCTTGCTACCTCTTGAGCATGCGTTGGTTTTCCCTTGAAGAGGAAAGGGTGATGCAGCAAAGTAGCGTAAGTATTTCCCTCAGTTTTTGAGAACCAAGGTATCAATCCAGTAGGAGACTACATGCAAATCACCTAGTACCTGCACAAACAAATAAGAACCTTGCAACCAACGCGATAAAGGGGTTGTCAATCCCTTCACGGCCACTTGCAAAAGTGAGATCTGATAAAGATAATAAGATAAATATTTTTGGTATTTTTGTGGTATAGATTGGAAAATAAAGATTGCAAAATAAATACTAAACTAGAATTGTAGATTGGAAACTTATATGATGTAAAGTAGACCCGGGGGCCATAGGTTTCACTAGTGGATTCTCTCAAGATAGCATGTATTATGGTGGGTGAACAAATTACTGCCGAGCAATTGGTAGAAAAGCGCATAGTTATGATCATATCTAAGGCAATGATCATGAATATAGGCATCACGTCCGTGACAAGTAGACCTAAACGATTCTGCATCTACTACTATTACTCCACACATCGACCGCTATCCAGCATGCATCTAGAGTATTAAGTTCAGAAGAACGGAGTAACACATTAGGCAAGATGACATGATGTAGAGGGACAAACTCAAGCAATATGATATAAACCCCATCTTTTATCCTCGATGTCAACAATACAATATGTGTCGTTTCCCTTTCTGTCACTGGGATCGAGCGCCGCAAGATTGAACCCAAAGCTAAGCACCTTTCCCATTGCAAGAAAGATCAATCTAGTAGGCCAAACTAAACTGATAATTCGAAGAGACTTGCAAAGATATCAAATCATGCATATAAGAATTCAGAGAAGAATCAAATAATATTCATAGATAATCAAGTTCATAAACCCACAATTCATCAGATCTCGGCAAACACATCGCAAAAGAGTTACATCGAATAGATCTCCAAGAAGATCGAGGAGAACTTTGTATTGAGATCCAAAGAGAGAGAAGAAGCCATCTATCTAATAACTGTGGACCCGAAGGTTTGTGGTAAACTACTCACACATCACCAGAGAGGCTATGGTGTTGATGCAGAAGCCCTCCGTGATCGAATCCCCCTCCGGCAGATTGCCGGAAAAGGCCCCAAGATGGGATCTCACTGGTACAAAAGGTTGCGGCGGTGGAAAAGGTGTTTTGTGGCTCTCCCCGAAGGTTTCAGGGTATAAGAGTATATATAGGCGAAAGAAGTAGGTTGGTGGAGCTGTGAGGGGCCCACGATGGTGGGGGGCGTGCCCACCCCCCTGGGGCGCGCCCTCCTGCCTCGTGGCTTCCTCCCTGCTTCCTTGACGTCCACTCCAAGTCTCCAGGATTGAGTTTGTTCCAAAAATGATGCTCGCGAAGGTTTCATTCCGTTTGATATTCCTTTTCTACGAAACATTGAAATAGGCAAAAAAACAGGAATTTGCACTGGGCTTTCGGTTAATAGGTTAGTCCCAAAAATAATACAAAAAGGTATATTAAAGCCCATTAAACATCCAAAACAGATAATATAATAGCATGGAACAATAAAAAATTATAGATACGTTGGAGACGTATCACATAAAAGGATACTTGAATAAGAATTTTTCAATAAAAGACCTCGGTGAAGCTGCTTATATATTAGGCATCAAGATCTATAGAGATAGATCAAGACGCTTAATAGGACTTTCACAAAGCACATACCTTGATAAAGTTTTGAAGAAGTTCAAAATGGATCAGTCAAAGAAAGGGTTCTTGCTTGTGTTACATGGTGTGGAGTTGAGTAAGACCCAAAACCCGACCACGGCAAAAGATAGAGAGAGAGAATGAAAGTCATTCCCTATGCCTCGGCCATAGGTTCTATAAAGTATGCCATGTTGTGTACCACACCTATTGTATACCTTGCCATGAGTTTGGCAAGGGGGTACAATAGTGATCTAGGATTAGATCACTGGACAGCGATCAAAATTATCCTTATGTACCTAAAGAGGACTAAGGAAATTTTCCTCGGTTATGGAGGTGATAAAGAGTTCGTCATAAAGAGTTACGACGCTGCAAGCTTTGACACTAATCAAGATGACTCTAAGTCTCAATCTAGATACATATTGAACGTGGGAGCAATTAGCTAGAGTAGCTCCATGCAGAGCATTGTAGACATAGAAATTTGCAAAATACATACGGATCTGAATGTGGCAGACCCGTTGACTAAACTTCTCTCACAAGCAAAACATGATAACACCTTAGTAGTCTTTGGGTATTAATCACATAGCGATGTGAACTAGATTATTGACTCTAGTAAACCCTTTGGGTGTTGGTCACATGGCGATGTGAATTATGGGTGTTAAACACATAAAGATGTGAACTATTGGTGTTAAAACACATGGCGATGTGATCTAGATTACTGACTCTAGTGCAAGGGAAATAATGAATTGTTATTTTATATTTCCTTATATAATGATAAATGTTTGTTATTCATTATAGAATTGTATTACCCGGAAACTTGATACATGTGTGGATATATAGACAAAACATCGTGTCCCTAGTAAGCCTCTACTAGACTAGATCGTTAATCAAAGATGGTTAAGTTTCCTAACCATAAACATGTGTTGTCATTTGATGAACGGGATCACATCATTAGGAGAATGCTGTGATGGACAAGACCCATCCGTTATCTTAGCATGTTAATCGTTCACTTTTATTGCTATAGCTTTCTTCATGTCATATACATATTCCTTTGACTATGAGATTATGCAACTCCCGGATACCGGAGGAATGCCTTGTGTGCTATCAAATGTCACAATGTAACTAGCTGATTATAAAGATGCTCTACAGGTATCTCCGAAGGTGTTTGTTGAGTTGTCATAGATCTAGATTAGGATTTGTTACTCCGAGTATCGGAGAGATATCTCTGGGCCCTCTCGATAATACACATCATAAGAAGCCTTGCAAGCAATGTGACTAATGAGTTAGTTGGGGGATGATGTATTACGGAACGAGTAAAGAGACTTGCCAGTAACGAGATTGAACTAGGTATCAAGATACTGACGATCGAATCTCGGGCAAGTAACATACCGATGACAAAGGGAATAACGTATGTTGTCATTACGGTACGACCGATAAAAATCTTCGTAGAATATGTGGGAACCAATATGAGCATCAAGGTTCCACTGTTGATTATTGACCAGAGAGGTGTCTCGGTCATGTCTACATAGTTCTCGAACCCGGGAGTTGACGATTTTGAGGTCCACACACTTAATGTTCGATGACGATTTTGTATTATATGAGTTATGTGATTTGGTGACTGAATGTTGTTCGGAGTCCCAGATGAGAACACGGACATGACGAGGAGTCTAGAAATGGTTGAGAGGTAAATATTCATATATTGGACGATGATATTTGGACAGCGGAAGTGTTTCGGGGGTACCGGGTACATATCGGGTCACCAGAAGGGGTTCCGGGCATCCCCCGGCAACTACATGGGCCTAAGGGGCCAAGAAGGGGACAGACCAGCCCCTAGGGGGATGGTGCGCCCCATGTAGTCCTAAATAAGGGGGTAGGAAAGAGGGTAAGAGAGAATGGAAGGGGAGCAATTCGGCCTCCCACTTCCTTCTCTCCTCCCTCCTCCTTCCTTCCCCCTCCGAATGAATATGGAAGGGGGGAGGCTGAATTGGGAGGCACCCAAGTGTTAGCTAATGCGGTAATTTCAAAATTTTCCTATGCAAATGCATGATCATAGTGTTGCATAGCAACGAGAGGGGAAGAGTGTTGTCCACGTACCCTCGTAGACCATAAGCGAAAGCGTTATGACAATGTGGTTGATGTAGTCGTACGTCTTCACGATCGACCAATCCTAGTACTGAAAGTACGGCACCTCCACGATCTGCACACGTTCGGCTCGGTGACGTCCCAAGAACTCTCAATCCAGCTGAGTGTCAAGGGAGAGCTTCGTCAGCACGACGGCGTGATGACGGTGATGATGATACTACCGTCGCAGGGCTTCCCCTAAGCACTACGATGATATGACTGAGGTGGATTATGGTGGAGGGGGGGCACCGCACACGGCTAAGAGATCAATGATCGACTTGTGTCTCTCCGGGGTGCCCCTGGCCACGTATATAAAGGATGGAGGAAGGAGGAGGCCGTCCCTCATAGGGTGCGCCCAAAGTGTGGAGTCCTACTAGGACTCCCTAGTCCTAGTAGGATTCCACCTCCCACATGGAATAGGAAAATAGGGAAGGGAGAAGGAGAAGGAAGGAAGGGGGCGCCCCCTTTCCCTAGTCCAATTCGGACCAGTCCATGGGGAAGGGGCGCGGCCACCCTTGAGGCCTTTCTCTCCTTTCCCGTATGGCCCATTAAGTCCCAATACGAATTCCTGTAACTCTCCGGTACTCTGAAAAATACCCGAATCACTCGGAACCTTTTCGATGTCCGAATATAGCCTTCCAATATCTCGATCTATATGTCCCGACTTTCGATGTCCGAATATAGCCTTCCAATATCTCGATATATATGTCCCAACCATTTCGAGACTCCTCGTCATGTCCCCGATCTCATCCGGGACTCTGAACAAACTTCGGTCATCAAATCACATAACTCATAATACAAATCGTCACAGAACGTTAAGCGTGCGGACCCTATGGGTTCGAGAACTATGTAGACATGACCGAGACTCATCTCCGGTTAATAACCAATAGCGGAACCTGGATGCTCATATTGGTTCCTACATTTTCTATGAAGATCTTTATCGGTCAAACCGCATAACAACATATGTTGTTCCCTTTGTCATCGGTATGTTACTTGCCCGAGATTCGATCGTCGGTATGTCAATATCTAGTTCAATCTCATTACCGGCAAGTCTCTTTACTCGTTCTGTAATGCATCATCCCATAACTAACTCATTAGTCACATTGCTTGCAAGGCTTATAGTGATGTGCATTACCGAGAGGGCCCATAGATACCACTCCGACAATCAAAGTGACAAATCCTAATCTTGATCTATGCCAACTCAACGAACACCATCAGAGACACCTGTAGAGCACCTTTATAATCACCCAGTTATGTTGTGACGTTTGGTAGCACACAAAGTGTTCCTCCGGTATTCGGGACTTGCATGATCTCATAGTCATAGGAACATGTATAAGTTATGGAGAAAGCAATAGCAACAAACTAAATGATCATCGTGCTAAGCTAACGGATGGTTTAAGTCAATCACATCATTCTCTAATGATGTGATCCCGTTTAATCAAATGACAACTCATGTCTATGGTTAGGAAACATAACCATCATTGATTGAACGAGCTAGTCAAGTAGAGGCATACTAGTGACATTCTGTTTGTCTATGTATTCACACATGTACTAAGTTTTTGGTTAATACAATTCTAGCATGAATAATAAACATTTATCATGATATAAGGAAATATAAATAACAACTTTATTATTGCCTCGAGGGCATATTTCCTTCAGTCTCCCACTTGCACTAGAGTCAATAATCTAGTTCACATCGTCATGTGATTTAACATCAATAGTTCACATCTTTATGTGATTAGTTCACATCTCCATGTGACTAACACCCAAAGGGTTTACTAGAGTCAATAATCTAGTTCACATTGCTATGTGATTAACACCCAAAGAGTGATCATGTTTTGTTTGTGAGAGAAATTTAGTCAATGAGTCTGCCACATTCAGAGCCGTATGTATTTTGCAAATTTTCTATGTCTACAATGCTTTGCACGGAGCTACTCTAGCTAATTTCTCCCACTTTCAATATGTATCTAGATCGAGACTTAGAGTCATCCAGATCGGTGCCAAAGCTTGCATCGACGTAACTCTTTACGACGAACTCTTTGTCACCTCCATAACGGAGAAACATTTCCTTATTCCACCAAGGATATTTTTGACCGTTTTCCAGTGATCCACTCCTGGATCACTATTGTACCCTCTTGCCAAACTTATGGTGAGGTACACAATAGGTCTGGTACACAGCATAGCATACTTTATAGAACCTATGACTGAGGCATAGGGAATGACTTTTCATTCTCTTTCTATTTTCTGCCGTGGTCGGGTTTTGAGTCTTTACTCAACTTCACACCTTGCAACACAGGCAAGAACTCCTTCTTTGACTGTTCCATTTTGAACTACTTCAAAATCTTGTCAAGGCATGTACTCATTGAAAATATATCAAGCGTCTTGATCTATCTCTATAGATCTTGATGCTCAATATGTAAGTAGCTTCACCGAGGTCTTTCTTTGAAAAACTCCTTTTAAACACTCCTTTATGCTTTCCAGAAAATTCTACATTATTTCCGATCAGCAATATGCCATTCACATATACTTATCAGAAATGATGTAGTGCTCCCACTCACTTTCTTGTAAATACAGGCTTCACCGCAAGTCTGTATAAAACCATACGCTTTGATCACTTTATCAAAGCATATATTCCAACTCCGAGATGCTTGCACCAGTGCATAGATGGATCGCTGGAGCTTGTGCTCTTTGTTAGCACCTTTAGGATCGACAAAAACTTCTGGTTGCATCATATACAACTCTTCTTTAAGAAATCCATTAAGGAATGCAGTTTTGACATCCATTTGCCAGATTTCATAAAATGCGACAACTGCTAACATGATTTGGACAGACTTTTAAGCATCGATACGAGTGAGAAAATCTCATCGTAGTCACACCTTGAACTTGTCGAAAACATTTTGCGACAATTCGAGCTTTGTAGATAGTAACACTACTATCAGCGTCCATCTTCCTCTTGAAGATCCATTTATTCTCAATGACTCACCGATCATCGGGCAAGTCAATCAAAGTCCATACTTGTTCTCATACATGGATCCCATCTCAGATTTCATGGCCTCAAGCCATTTTGCAGAATCTGGGCTCATCATCGCTTCCTCATAGTTCGTAGGTTCGTCATGGTCTAGTAACATGACTTTCAGAACAGGATTACCATACCACTCTGGTGCGGACCGTACTCTGGTTGACCTACGAGGTTCGGTAGTAACTTGATCTGAAGTTTCATGATCATCATCATTAGCTTCCTCACTAATTGGTGTAGGAATCACTGGAACTGATTTCTGTGATGAAATACTTTCCGATTCGGGAGAAGGTACAATTACCTCATCAAGTTCTACTTTCCTTCCACTCACTTCTTTGGAGAGAAACTCCTTCTCTAGAAAGGATCCATTCTTAGCAACAAAATATCTTGCCTTCGGATCTGTGATAGAAGGTGTACCCAACAGTTTCTTTTGGGTATCCTATGAAGACGCACTACTCCGATTTGGGTTCGAGCTTATCTGTTTGAAACTTTTTCACATAAGCATCGCAACCCCAAACTTTAAGAAACGACAGCTCTGGTTTCTTGCCAAACCATAGTTCATACGGTGTCATCTCAACGGATTTAGATGGTGCCCTATTTAACGTGAATGCAGCTGTCTCTAATGCATAACCCCAAAACGATAGTGGTAAATCGGTAAGAGACATCATAGAGCGCACCATATCCAATAAAGTATGATTACAACGTTCAGACACACCATTATGCTGTGGTGTTCCAGGTGGCGTGAGTTGCGAAACTATTCCACATTGTTTCAATTGAAGACCAAGCTCGTAACTCAAATATTCGCCTCCGCGATCAGATCGTAGAGACTTTATTTTCTTGTTATGATGATTTTTCACTTCACTCTGAAATTCTTTGAACTTTTCAAATGTATCAGACTTATGTTTCATTAAGTAGATATACTCATATCTGCTCAAATCATCTGTGAAGGTCAGAAAATAACGATACCCGCCGCGAGCCTCAACACTTATCGGATCCCATACATAAGTATGTATTATTTCCAATAAGTCAGTTGGTCGCTCCATTGTTCCAGAGAACGGAGTCTTAGTCATCTTGCCCATGAGGCGTGGTTCGCAAGCATCAAGTGATTCATAATCAAGTGATTCCAAAAGTCCATCAGCATGGAGTTTCTTCATGCGCTTTACACCAATATGACCTAAACGGCAGTGCCACATATAAGTTGCACTATCATTATTAACTTTGCATCTTTTGGCTTCAATATTATGAATATGTGTATCACTACGATCGAGATTCAATAAACCATTTATATTGAGTGTATGACCATAGAAGGTTTTATTCATGTAAATAGAACAACAATTATTCATTGACTTAAATGAATAATCGTATTGCAATAAACATGATCCAATCATATTTATGCTCAACGCAAACACCAAATAACATTTATTTTAGGTTCAACACTAATCCCGAAGATAAAGGGAGTGTGCGATGGTGATCTTATCAACCTTGGAATCACTTCCAAATCACATCATCACCTCACCCTTAACTAGTCTTTGTTTATTTTGCAACTCCCATTTCGAGTTACTACTCTTAGCAACTGAACCAGTATCAAATACTGAGGGGTTTCTATAGACACTAGTAAAGTACACATCAATAACATGTATATCAAATATACTTTTGTTCACTTTGCCATCCTTCTTATCCGCCAAGTATCTAGGGCAGTTCCACTTCCAGTGACCATTTCCTTTGTAGTAGAAGCACCCAGTTCCTGGCTTGGGTCTAGCTTTGGGCTTCTTCATGGGAGCAGCAACTTGCTTGCTATTCTTCTTTGAAGTTCATATTTCTTTCCCTTTGCCCTTTTCTTCAAACTAGTGGTCTTGTTAACCATCAACACTTAATGCTATTTCTTGATTTCTACCTTCGTCGATTTCAGCATTGCGAAGAGCTTGGGAATTACTTTCGTCTTCCCTTGCATATTATAGTTCATCACTAAGTTCTAGTAACTTGGTGATAGTGACTAGAGAACTTTGTCAATTACTATCTTATCAGGAAGATTAACTCCCACTTGATTCAAGCAATTGTAGTACCCAGACAATCTGAGCACATGCTCACTGGTTGAGCTATTCTCCTCTATCCTGTAGGCAAAGTACTGTCAGAGGTCTCCTACCTCTCGACACGGGCATGAGTATGAAATACCAATTTCAACTCTTAGAACATCTTATATGCTCTATGGCATTCAAAAACATTTTGAAGTCCTGGTTCTAAGCCATAAAGTATGGTGCACTAAACTATTAAGTAGTCATCATACCGAGCTTTGTCAAACGTTCATAACGTCTGCATTTGCTCCTGCAATAGTTATGTCACCTAGCGGTGCATCAAGGACATAATTCTTCTGTGCAGCAATGAGGATAATCCTCAGATCACGGATCCAATCCGCATCATTGCTACTATCATTTTTCAACATTGTTTTTCTCTAGGAACATATCAAAAATAAACGGGGAGCTACATCGCGAGCTATTGATCTACAACATAGTTATGCAAATACTACCAGGACTAAGTTCATGATAAATTAAAGTCCAATTAATCATATTTCTCAAGAACTCCCACTTAGATAGACATCTCTCTAATCATCTAAGTGATCACGTGATCCATATCAACTAAACCATGTCCGATCATCACGTGAGATGGAGTAGTTTTCATTGGTGAACATCACTATGTTGATCATATCTACTATATGATTCACGCTCGACCTTTCGGTCTCAGTGTTCCGAGGCCATATCTTCATATGCTAGGCTCGTCAATTTTAACCCGAGTATTCTGCATGTGCAAAACTAGCTTGCACCCGTTGTATGTGAACGTAGAGCTTATCACACCCGATCATCATGTGGTGTCTCAGCACGAAGAACTGTCGCAATGGTGCATACTCAGGGAGAACACTTATACCTTGAAATTTAGTGAGAGATCATCTTATAATGCTACCGCCGAACTAAGCAAAATAAGATGAACATCATATGCAATCAAAATATGTGACCTGATATGGCAATCATCATATTATGCCTTTGATCTCCATCTCCAAAGTACTGTCATGATCTCCATTGTCACCGGCATGACACCATGATCTCCATCATCTTGATCTCTATCAACGTGTCGTCACATGCTCGTCTCGCCAACTATTGCTATCGCATAGCGACAAAGTAAAGCAATTGTATGGCGCTTGCATCTTATGCAATAAAGAGATAACCATAAGGCTTCTGCCAGTTGCCGATAACTTTAACAAAACATGATCATCTCATACAACAATTTATATCTCATCACGTCTTGACCATATCACATCACAACATGCCCTGCAAAAACAAGTTAGACGTCCTCTACTTTGTTGTTGCAAGTTTTACGTGGCTGCTACGGGCTTGAGCAAGAACCGTTCTTACCTACACATGAAAAATCACAACGCGGTATAGTGATTGCTTTTTGATCTTCAGATAGAACCCTGTTCATTGAATCTGATTCAACTAAAGTTGGAAAACTGACACCCACCAGCCACCTGTGTGCGAAGCACGTCGGTAGAACCAGTTTCGCGTAAGCGTACGCGTAATGTCGGTCTGAGCCGCTTCATCCATCAATACCGCTGAATCAAGAATCAACTAGTGACGGCAAGCAATATGTATATACTCATGCCCACAACTCCTTTGTGTTCTACTAGTGCATATAACATCTACGCATAGACCTGGCTCGGATGCCACTGTTGGGTAACGCGGTTATTTCAAAAAATTCCTACGCACACGCAAGATCATAGTGATGCATACCAACGAGAGGGGAAGAGTGTTGTCCACGTACCCTCGTAGATCGTAAGCGGAAGCATTATGACAATGCGGTTGATGTAGTCGTACGTCTTCACGATCGACCAATCCTAGTACTGAAAGTACGGCACCTCTGCGATCTGCACACGTTCGGCTCGGTGACGTCCCACGAACTCTCGATCCAGCTGAGTGTCGAGGGAGAGCTTCATCAGCACGACTGCGTGATGACGGTGATGATGATGCTACCGTCGCAGGGCTTCGCCTAAGCACTACGATGATATGATCGAGGTGGATTATGGTGGAGGGGGGCACCACACACGGCTAAGAGATCAATGATCAACTTGTGTCTCTCTGGGGTGCCCCCTGGCCACGTATATAAAGGATGGAGGGAGGAGGAGGCCAGCCCTCATAGGGCGCGCCCAAAGTGTGGATTCCTACTAGGACTCCCTAGTCCTAGTAGGATTCCACCTCCCACATGGAATATGAAAAAAGGGAAGGGAGAAGGAGAAGGAAGGAAGGGGGCGCCCCCTTTCCCTAGCCCAATTCGGACCAGTCCATGGGGAAGGGGCGCGCGGCCACCCTTGAGGCCTTTCTCTCCTTTCCTGTATGGCCCATTAAGGCCTAATACGAATTCCTGTAAATCTCCGGTACTCGAAAAATACCTGAATCACTCGGAACCTTTCCGATGTCCGAATATAACCTTCCAATATGTTGATCTTTATGTCTCGACCATTTCGAGACTTCTCGTCATGTCCCCGATCTCATCCGGGACTCCGAACAAACTTCAGTCATCAAATCACATAACTCATAATACAAATCGTCACAGAACGTTAAGCATGCGGACCCTACGGGTTCAAGAACTATGTAGACATGACCGAGACTCATCTCCGATCAATAACCAATAGCGGAACCTGGATGCTCATATTGGTTCCTACATTTTCTACGAAGATCTTTATCGGTCAAACTGCATAAGAACATACGTTGTTCCCTTTGTCATCGGTATGTTACTTGCCCGAGATTCGATCGTCGGTATCTCAACACCTAGTTCAAGCTCATTACCGGTAAGTCTCTTTACTCGTTTCGTAATGCATCATCCCGTAACTAACTCATTAGTCACATTGCTTGCAAGGATTATAGTGATGTGCATTACCGAGTGGGCCCAGAGATACCTCTCCGACAATCGGAGTGACAAATCTTAATCTCGATCTATGCCAACTCAACAAACACCATCGGAGACACCTGTGGAGCACCTTTATAATCACCCGGTTACGTTGTGATGTTTGGTAGCACACAAAGTGTTCCTTCGGTATTCGGGAGTTGCATGATCTCATAGTCATAGGAACATGTATAAGTTATGGAGAAAGCAATAGCAACAAACTAAACGATCATCGTGCTAAGCTGACAGATGGGTCAAGTCAATCACATCATTCTCTAATGATGTGATCCCATTTAATCAAATGACAACTCATGTCTATGGTTAGGAAACTTAACCATCATTGATTCAACGAGCTAGTCAAGTAGAGGCATACTAGTGACATTCAGTTTGTCTATGTATTCGCACATGTACTAAGTTTCCGGTTAATACAATTCTAGCATGAATAATAAACACTTATCATGATATAAGGAAATATAAATAACAACTTTATTATTGCCTCTAGGGCATATTTCCTTCACCAAGTAGGATTCCTCCTACTTGGGGCGCCCCCTGCGCCCCCCTCCACGGTTTATGCCTCTGGTCATATTCACGTAGTGCTTAGGAGAAACCCTGGGCGGACCACTTCACCATCACCGTCACCACGCCGTCGTGCTGATGGAACTCTCCCTCGACACTTTGTTGGATCAAGAGTTAGAGGGGCGTCATCGAGCTGAACGTGTGCAGAACTCGGAGGTGTCGTACATTCGGTGCTTCATCGGTCGGAACGAGAATAAGTTCGACTACATCAACCGCGTTGTTAAACGCTTCCGCTTTCGGTCTACAAGGGTTCATGGACACACTCTCCCTCTCTTGTTGCTATGCATCTCCTAGATAGATCTTACGTGAGCGTAGAATTGTTTTTAAATTGCATGCTATGTTTTCCAACAGACAGTCAGTGCTCATGTGAAAATGTTGCTACTATTTTGATGTCGACATTCACTTATCAGCTACGAAATAAAATTGGTATGGTACCATTCCAAATGCCCTCACTGCTGAGGCTTTTGTTTGTTAAGACGCAGTTCTGCTTTGTTGAAGATTCAGCTTGGGGACATCATTGTGGAATCTCATTGTATAGACTTGGTAAATCCCGAAGATAAGGACAACGAACCGGGGTACAATTCGTCCTCCTATGCAAATTCAAGAGCTCAGTTTGGTGTTTTCTATTTTTGACATTTTGCCTTTTGAAAAATGAGAAGCCAATATGCAGCCCATCAACTGCTAAATTTACCTCTTGTACTAATACAGATTGAGTCTGGCTGTCCTAAGCTCCACATTTTCTAGCACCCTATATTTAGCAATGATGTAAACTTGCCATGTACTGACTCTGACTATCCCAAGCTAGTGTGACCTTTTTGTTGTACAATTTTATCTGCTTTTGTTTTTTTTCTATGAAGAACATTTCATTCAATTGGTATATCGAGATATATCGAGATGATACAACCGCATGGAAAGAATGCCCGGCCTCTGCATAGCGCGATGCACACACCCAACAAGTCTAGCAAGCCTGAAAATAAATACCTTTTTACAGCAAAATTAAATCAGTCCCGCCTAGGGTGGGGAAAATCCTATCCGGAGATTACACCGCCATCCATGTTGGGAGAAAACCTCCCTGCCTGTATGCTCCAGCCATGTAGACGCCATCATAAAAAGGTCTCTGTCATCCGGCCTTTGCAGGATAGACCATGTACGGAGCCATCGTGTACACGCATGAATAACCTGCACAGGAGATGAAACACATTTATTGTTACATCATTTCTGGTAAGCCACATTGCCCAACATAAGGCAGCTGCCCCGACGAGTAGATGTGCATAAAATTGTTTACCGATACCCCGCAGCCAATTGCCGAACATGTTACGTGCACTATGTGGGGATATAGATTTGAAGCTACTTGAACTATGGCCCAGACTGCACGAGCAAACTTACACTCAAAAAATAAGTGTTTGATAGACTCGTCATGTTGGCAAAAGACACATGTCTTCTACCTTGCCAGTTGCGTCATGCCAGGTTATCTCTAGTTAAGATGACCCCCTCTGTTTAGAAACCAGAGGAATATCTTCACTCTTAAGGGAATTTTGAGCTTCCACAATTTCTTGTTATCAACCGAAACATCAGTGTGAACCGTTGCATCATACAAGGATTTGACTGAAAAGCTACGGTTCTGGTGCAAATTCAATCGGAACTTGTCTGGTTCGCCTGACAGTTGAATGGCCTCAGACGGATGAGTAATTCATTCCATGCTACCAGGCGAGGCCGAAAAAGGTCCTTGCGAAAAGAAATACCAGGGTTTTCTTGTCTCAATTCTTGTTTGATCGTGATGAATTTGTGTCTGACGATCCTATACAAGCTAGGGTATTGCACCATAAGTGGAGTGGCCCCCTACCAGGTGTCTTCCCAGAATCGAACCTGAGAACCATCCCTAACCGAGAAAGTACCAAATTGGAAAAAGAATTTCTTGGCCTTCATCACGCCACTCCAAAAATGTGAATCACCGGGTTTCCAACGAACTTGAGAAATGGCTTTAGACCCCACGTATTTGTTATGAATGATTTCCTGCCACACTCCATTCTCAGTGAGTAGTTTGTATACCCATTTACTCAGGATATCGATGTTTTTAATCTCAAGATCCTGAATTCCAAGGCCTCCTTGACTTTTGGGTCGGCATAATATACCCCACCTAGCCAGCCGATATTTCTTGGATTCATTATCACACTGCCAAAATAATCTGGATCTAAAATAATCGAGACGCTGTAGAACCCCTTTTGGTAAGTGAAAGAATGACAACATGTATAGAACCATGTTGCTGAGGACGGGATTGATTAGAATCAACCGTCCCCCATACGACAAGAGTTTGGCCTTCCAACTGGGTAGGTGTTTCTCAAGTCTTTCTTCCACGTGCTTCCACTCAGCGATAGTTAAACGCCGATAGTGAATCGGTATACCTAGATACCTAATCGGGAACTGCCCGAGCTGACAGCCGAAAATCTCAGCATACTCAGATGTGGACTCTGCAGCATCGCCGAAGCAGAAAAGCTTGCTCTTATGGAAGTTAATTTTGAGGCCAGAGAGCTCCTCAAATGCACATAAAAGTAATTTGAGGTTTCTTGCCTTATCTAGGTCATGATCCAGAAAAGTATAGTGTCATCCGCATATTGTAGAATAGACAGGCCTTCTTCTACCAAATGAGGAAACACGCCGCTAATTTGACCGGCCACATTAGCTCGCTCAACAAGGGTAGCTAACATATCAGCTACAATGTTGAACAAAATAGGGGGCAAGCCCCTTCCTAGTCTGAAAGTAGTTGCCAACATCATCGTTGACTTTGATAGCCACACTACCTCCAGAAACAAAACTCACTACCCATCGACACCATTTTGGTGAAACCCTCTTCATGCGCAAAGTTTGTGACAGAAAGGGCCATTATACTTTGTCATATGCTTTTTCGAAGTCTATTTTGAAGATGACTCCATTCAACTTTTTACGGTGAAGCTCATGTATAGTTTCATGCAGCGCAACAACTCCATCTACTATGTTGCGTCCTTGCATAAACGTTGTTTGAGTGGGTCTGACCACGTGGTCAGCTACCCCGCTCAACCTATTAGTTGCCACCTTTGTTAATATCTTAAAGCTGACATTTAGAAGGCAAATCGGTCTGTATTGTTGAATACGACTAGAGTCCTTAGTCTTGGGTAGAAGAATAATTTCCCCAAAGTTTAAACGGGTAATATCAAGGTTTTCGCCATGCAGTTGGTTAAACAACTGAAACAAATCCGCCTTAATCATATCCCAAAAACATTGATAAAACTCTGCCAGAAAACCGTCCGGTCCCGGAGCCTTGTTGTGTTCCATTTGAAACACCGCGGTCCGAATTTCCTTTTCAGAGAACGGAGAGGTTAAAAACTCATTTTCTGCCCCCAAAACTTGAGGTATGTCATGAGTAATAGACTCATCGAGCGCAAAGGGGCTTTCAGGTGAAGGTCCAAAAAGCTCTTTGTAGTACTTAGTAATGAAATTTCTGAGCGGTGCATCCCCCTCTATACAGCCTTCGTCTTGGTCAAGAGAGAAAATACGTTTCTTTCTATGTCTGCCATTGGCCAACATTTGAAAGTACTTCGTGTTATCATCACCTTGAACAAGCGAGTCGGCCTTGCAACGTTGGGTACCATTTATCTGCTTTTGTATTATGATGGAAAGATTGTGATGTTCTCTAATGTTATTACAGTGCTAAAGAAATTGTGTCCAGAGCAATTTGGTGCAGTCACAAAACAAGAACACCAAAATAGTGACTTGCAAAGTTGTTTTTTCCCACAGTTAATAGTATACGATTTATAAATGTTGAGCTTTCCAACTAACTGAAGAGTTTCAGCACAAGAGTTGTTTACCGTTAAATGTCCATCTGCTGTAAGGCACCAACAAGTTACCTGAAATCCGACAAGCAACAGGTCCTGTCAAAATTGCTGAAGCTTCTCCCATGTGGCCACAGTTCATAGACACGTCATCAGACAGCAATACACTAGCTAGCACATGTTAGCATGTTAGTCATTCAAACCTTAAGCGTTACTTAAAATAGACTAACGAGATTAACTCATGTTTTCTTGTGCCTCGGCAGGTGAAGATGTGCATGGCTGAGGTTACAACAATCACTTTTTAAGTCTAGTGTTTAGATTGTGCGTAAACAAATTATTTAGTCCCGGCTAATTTGGCGTGGATCTGATTGACAAATCTTGTTACTCCTCTGAAGATGCTGCTGTTTTGGTCCCGATATTCACTTATCAGCTGTGGAATCAAATAGGCATGGTACCATGCCAAATGCCCTCACTGCTGAGGCTTTTGTTTGTTAGGACGCAGTTCTGCTTTGCTGAAGATTCAGATTGGGGACTTCATTGTGGAGTCTGACTGTATAGAGCTGGTAAATCCCGAAAATAAGGACGGCGAACCATGCTGCAATTCTTCCTCCTATGCAAATTCAGGAGCTTAGTATGGTGTTTTCTGTTTTCGACATTTTCCCTTTTGAAAAATGAGAAGCCAATATGCCACCCATCAACAGCTAAATTTACCTCTTGTACTCGTCCAGATTGTGTATGGCTGTCCCAAGCTCCATATTTTCTAGCACCCTATACTTAGCACTGCCGTAAACTTGCCATGTACTGACTCTGACTGTCCCAAGCTACTGTGACCTTTTTGCTGTACAATTTATCTGCTCTTGTACTGTGATTGAAAGATTGTGATGTTCCCCAATGTTATTACAGGGAATCCACGAAAGAAAGTGTGTCCAGAGCACTTTGGTATAGTCACAAAACAAGAGCACCAAAACAGTGACTTGTAAAGTTGTTGTTTTTTCCCACAGTTTATAGTACACGATTTATGAATGTTGAGCTTTCCAACTAACTGAAGAGTTTCAGCACAAGAGCTGTTTGCTGTTAAATGTCCATCTGCGGTAAGGTACCAACAACTTACCTGAAATCCGACAAGCAAAAGGTCCTGTCAAAATTGCTGAAGCTTCTCTCACGTGGCCAGTTCATAGACACATCAGCACTACACTAGCTAGCAGATGTTACTCGCGTTCCCTAAACTGTATATACTGCGTGACATTTGTGGCAGTTCAGATGTCGTCCCCGAATCCAAAACACAGCGGTGCTACATTTACACGCTCGCTGGCGGCAATGGCGTCTTCGCTGGCGCAGGCATTTCACAGGAGCGGAGGGTTGCTAGCGCTTTAACGGCGCCAAAATTAGGCTCTTAATAACTAAATTTATTGACACTTAAATGAACACACTGAATTGTAGCCTGCCTGGCTCTCTGTATGACTGACAACAAACATAACAAGAGGATCAAAGAGAACAAAATATCATGCTACGAAGACTAGTACGTACAATTATTATTAGCTTCGGTTCTCGCGGCATCTTCAGACTCCAGTGCTAAGCTCCAAGACTCGCAACATCGCGTCAACGATGGACTTCAGTTGCTCATACCGATCGATGCTTCCGACTCTGTGTGCCAACGTAGGCGCCTGCCTGCGACAAAGTTGCTTCGATTGAGTAGTCTTGTGCGTGTCTCGCTTTTGAACTTCAGAAATCTCTGCACATTTCTTCACTGAAGATGGCCGAAATAATCCTTAGTTTCCACGTAGAGAAGATGAATCGAAACCTTGCTGCTCCGCAGCCACAAGGTCCTTATCTGCTCGTGCGCCAATGGTTCCCGCCACAACCTGGTCAACAAACGCCTGTACGTGGCGGTCCGACGACCCGCCGGCCGCCACGGCCGTCCTCGCCGCCGCGCACCACGCCCTGGCCTTCTCGAGCATCGCGCCGGCGTCCGGCCCGGCCACGACGTCCTCCACGGCGTCGCGCACGGCGTCCCTCCGCAGCGGCGTGCCGATGCGCACCCCCATCTTGAACTCCTCCACGAGGTACTTGGCGTCCGTGCACTGGTCGCCCCACTGCGGGAACGCCACCACGGGAAGCCCCGCCGCGAGCGTCTCCAGCGTGGAGTTCCAGCCGCAGTGCGTGAGGAAGCACGCCGTGGACGGGTGCGCCAGCACCAGGTCCTGCGGGCTCCACGGCACCACCATGCCGCGCCCGGCGACGGAGTCCAGGTACCCCTCGGGAAGCATCGCGCTGCAGTCCGGCCGAACCACCCACAGGAAGGGGCGGCCGGTGGACGCGAGCCCGTGCGCCATCTCGGCCAGCTCCTCGGCGGACAGCACCACGACGCTGCCGAGCGACGCGTACACGACGGAGCGCGGCGCCTGCGCGTCCAGCCACCCCACGCAGTCGTCCGCCGACTTGATCATGTCGCCCCGCACGGCGCCCTCCTCCTCCAGCTCCACGAGCGGGCCCACGGGGATGAGCGGCGGCGGCGGCGGCGAGATGCCCGGGAGCGCGTCCACCACCTCGGGCTCCAGCTCGTAGAAGGAGTTGACGAACACCCACGACGCCTTGTGGATGGTGCGGAACTGCTTCAGTATCGCGTCGGTGAGGAGCTTGTAGGGGTTGGACGGCAGCAGGAACGACGGCACGTCGGCGACGGACAGCGGCGGGAGGCCCGGGAGGTTGACCCGGGCGTCGAGGTCGTCCTCGGGCGGGAACTCCACGAGCCCGTGCACGTGGTGGTAGTAGAGCGAGAACACGGCGCACGACTGCACCCACAGCACCGCCGTGGGGATGCCGGCATCGTGGGCGACGTCGATCGCCCACGGGAGGAACGGGTTCCCGACGATGCACGTCACCGGCCGGCCCGCCTCCTCCTGGCGCCTCAGCAGCTCCGCGAACACCACGGGGCCGGTCGTCTCCAGGTGCCTCATCAGGTCGTCGAGGTCATTCCCGTCGAAATCGTCGTCCAAGAACTCGAACCGGATCCTTCCGCGGCCGAGCGGCACGCCGTCGCCGCCGGCCTCCACCCCGGAGGAGGCCGTGATCTTGCCTCCAACGTAGGAGGTGGAGGAGAAGGTGACGAGGAGGCCCTTGGCCGCGAAGCGCTTGGCGAGGCGGAGCATGGGGTTGACGTGGCCCTGGCCCGGGAAGCATATGAGGAGCAGGTGGGGCGCCGGCGACGTCGTCGCCGCCGCGGTGACCGCGACCGGAGCCTCCTCGCCCATGTCTGCCCGGCTGTGATCGATCTCCCGCGGGGGAAGAAAATAAATGTCGTCTTCTCTTCTTGCCCGATCCTGAGCTGGCCGATGCAGTGTGTGCGATAGCTGGGACTGATACGATGTGGGCCGACTTGTACTACTCTGTAGCTACCGCATTTATACGGAAATTGGTTCGGCGGTGACGTGTGCGATGTGGTCCGACGTGCCGTGACACACACACTGGGTGTCCTCGTCGTCTGCGGGTGCATCAGTTTTGTGCCGTCTGGGCGAAGCAGGAGGGGCCAAGTTGACCTCTGGCTCTCCCAACGTATGTATGGTGGTAATTATTTTCCTTTTACGAGATGCTGTACAGCAAGAATTTGACCTGGATAAAATAACACTCCTTTTTTTTGCGAGGGAGATAAAATAACACTCCGGGGAGACAGCTCGGTGCGTGTGACGGCATAAAATACGTATGGCTGATCGGGTGGGGTGATGCAATCTATGGCTGTAACCTAAAATATATGGCTTAATAAGAAGTCAGACCTAGGAGCGAGGTTAGAACGAGTACATTACGATTTTGGACGTTGAGCGAGCGCAATTCAAAATGGGGACAACCCATCCATCAATGGATATCATGGTTTATCATTTTGTGGGAAGTTGGGGCTATCAAGTCGGCTGCGCACGTTACTTGTGCACCACATGTTGGTTACCCTGTTTTGCGCCACATTTTGAGTGCCCTTACGCGGGCTTTCCTTTTTTGCGAGGGCATGCGCGTGAACCATTGGCTTTTGTATGATACACAAGCTACCACCAGCACCAGCAATTTTGCGTCGTAGGAATACGATCCGAAAATGACTTGTGTCGGTTTAGCCGCTCCCAAGAAATACATGAGTATGCATGTGATGCATCTTTGCCAGAATAAATCGGCCCAACAGATCTTTTGTGTGCCGGCACTCGTCTCCTGTGTGGATGCGGTGGGCATATGGCCACGTGGTCGCACTTGTTCACCGATAGTAACTCGCACCCGCGCTACTGCGGCTGCGGGGGAGCTGCACCCCAAAAGAGAACACGAGACCTATACTCGTAAAAAATATACTACGTACTACAGTACATGTACATGGCTAGCTTTGCCCGCTTCTTGCACAAGCCAAGTGCACAAATCCGGGGATCGCTCTCGCTCTGCTTTGCGGCCATGCGGGTCCATCTCGTGGTGAGCCCAGCAATGACGCACACCCACCCCCAGGGCTTTGGCCGGTAGCCACTGAGGTACTCTACCTCTTCGTAGGTTCCTTGGCCGGTCCGAGGACTCCTCGCCGAGGTACCTGACCTGCCTCACGCTTCGTCGCGGTACATGCTTGTCCGTTTCGGCAGCGACGACGGCTACGAGCTCGCGTGCCGATTCTGGAACGCACCGCACGCGGTACATGCCACACACACCGGGAGTTTTGCTTGCCGTCTGGGCGAAGCAGGAGGGGCCACGTTGGCCTCTGTGGCTCTCCCCGCGGAGTATGGTGGTGTGGCACACATATTCATTGTACAGAAACAAGATTTTTGCTCGGGGGACAACTCGGTGCATGTGACAGATAAAATATGGCTTATCGGGGCATCTAATGGTAGCTGTAACGCAAATTAAGAAGGCAGACCTAGGGAACATTGGGCGTTGACTGTGATTCCAACAAAATAAAAGGGGACGCCTAAAATGGGCATTGGGCTTTGGCTCCTCGCTCAAACTCCTGGGGAGCGCTTTGGCAAGTGACTTCGGGCATCTTCAACGACAACCAGCAAAAAAATTCGGCATTCCTCCGCACACATGAATACGGGAGGTCAGCATCCAATGATAACCGTACACATTTTAACAACATTTCAACTAACCGGACGGAATTCAATCAAAGACGGCCGGATTTCATATAAACATGACGAATTTTATACAAATATAGTGGAATTTCATTATTTCGAACGTCTAGAATAAAAAAAATAAAGACTCAACCCTAAACTATCCTACAGCGGTGGCATCCGTCGTCCAAGCCCGTGTCATCCTCCATCCGTCGTTTTTATGACCACTTGCGATAAGACCGATGAAGTAAAGGTGTGTCCTCCGACGAGGAAAAGTAGAACATCGGAGACGGACCGGCCCACATGGGACACAAGGCACCGCCGCCTCCCGTGGCCTACTCATCCTCGAAGGCAGGGTCAGGCCCGCAAAATCCGTGGCCCTATGCGAAACTAAAAAATAAGCCCTATCTTACAAAAATACACTAGCGAGCAATTATAATGTACTTCCTCTGTAAAGAAATATAAGAGCATTTAGATCATTACTTTTGTGATCAAAACACTCTTACTCCTATGTTTCTTTATGAAGGGAGTATATGATATAGTGTCTACTACGTAACAATTGGATATATAAAAAATCAAACCTATTTAACAGGTACTCCCGGTCGCATAACATTTATTTGAACAACAATCTCTTCCTCATGATGGCTCTGTATTATTGAAACACAAAATACAAAAGATAAATAAAATAAAATTGAAGTGATACAACAGCAGTCAGCAGATATCAATTGAAGATTACGTGTCAATATTTGGCAATTAGACAAACCGTCTAACTCACCTAGTCTTGTGTCCTGTCCGGATGAACTGCTATATTATGATCTTTAATCAAGAAGGTAAGAACCGATCTCTAACAAAGTAAGGATCCTTGCCAAAAGTCAATTAGGATTAGGAAGTACTTTCCTTCGTTCCAAAATAAGTGTCTTAAATTTAATACAAATTTGTATTAAATTTAAGACACTTATTTTGGAACGAAGGAAATAGAAGTATAAGTCTGTAAGAGCAAAGTTAATCAGAAGGACAAACCAGCGGCAGCCCACAGGAGCAGTTAAACACTTAAACTAGGGCCTGGACCATGCAAGTATTTATGAATTGTTTAGCTCCTGCCGGTATCAAATAAAGACAGAGATAATCCTCCACAATGGATCCTACACATGATCTCACATCACTAGCGCGGCGAGAGGAACATGTTATGTTGATCTACCTGTCTTGGCAGATGGCGAGAGGAACATATTCATCAGAGTTTTAGACCAAGTTAATCGAAACTTGGAAGGTTCGTTGCTCCGCATGTCGCCGTGTTGCCCGCCGCTAGCTCTGGATGCGATGCGATAGATTTTGATCTGATCTGGATGCGTCGTTCTCGCCTACCCATTTCCTTTGGATGTGATCGATCCCATGGTTTCTGATTGAGGTATCGCATCGAGCAGCGGCATCACGCCGAGTCGCGTGGAAACGACAGGCACCAGTGGCCCAGCCATGCGCGACCCAGTGCCCACGAGAAAATATACATAGGCCGGGAGCAACTAGTTAACGAGCGCTCCTTCGGGAGCCTCGCAACGATCATCGTCACTTGGCGTGCTCTCAGCCATTCGTCACGTGTCGCGCTTTGGACGCTTTCTTCGGGTTTTTTTTATTTTATTTTTCCGCACGCGTTTTCGGTTTTTGAAACGGTTTTTTTCTCGGGTTTTTTCAACATTTTCGTTTTCCCCCGGTCTTTCTTAGCTTTTCGATCAAAAAATTGAAATCTTTTTTTCGTGAAAAACGTGTTTTTTTCCTTTCACGAAAGTCACGGTTTTTCTTCCGCGAGAGGTACGGTTGTACTTCAGCGAGAGTCACGGCCGTGCCTTTCGGAAACGAAAAAAAACGCGTTTTTTGTTTTTTTTTCTTTCGTGAGAGTCACGGTTTTGTTTCCGCGAGAGGCACGGTTGTGCTTTCACGAGAGTCACGGCCGTGCCTCTCGAAAAGGGAAAAATAAAACGTGTTTTCTGTTTTTTTCTTTCGTGAGAGTCACGATTTTCCTTCCGCGAGAGACGGTTGTGCTTACGCGAAAGTCACGGCCGTGCCTCTCGGAAAGAGAAAAAAATACGCGTTTCTGTTTTTTTTTCTTTCGCGGGAGTCACGGTTTTGCTTTCGCGAGAGGCACGGTTGTGCTTTCGCGAGAGTCACGGCCGTGCCTCTCGGAAATGGAAAAAAACGCGTTTTCTGTTTTTTTTCCTTACACGAGAGTCACAGTTTTGCTTTCACGAGAGGCACGGTTGTGATTTTGCGAGAGGTACGGGCGTGCCTCTTTCGGAAAGGGAAAAAACCGGGCTCCCGATTCGGTTTTTTTGCCTGGTTTTTTTCGTGAAAAAAAAGTTCGTCAAAACCTATCAACATGAGATCTAGTTTTGAAGATCTTGACGCGAGGAATCCAATGGTGAAAACGGTTCGAGATTTGGACGCACGGTTTAAGAGATAAAACGTTTTGAATAAACGGATCTACGAAAAAAGGGAAAACTCTCAGGTTGTGACAAGTGGCGCGCTGCATGTGCGCCACTTGTCGCGACCTGGGAAAGTGGAGTGTTCTTTGCAACGAGTACTCCATAATTAGTGATTTCGACATAGGCTTAGATAAAAATTCGGGGCCACTAAATTTTATGGGCCCTGTGCGGGCCGCACACTTTGCACAACTATGGACCCGACCCTGTTCGGAGGAGTCCGCGACCTGTCCGTCGCTAGTGGCCGTGAGGTCCACGATGAAAATGATGACGCCGACGCTATCTTCGTTCCACCGGGCCGGCTAATGGTCGTCGGCGGCGCATAGGAGGCGCAGCTGGCGTTGTTCTTCTCAGTGATCGCCTGCAGCTGCGCCTCCGCGGCGATCGCTTCGTGGCGAGCGGTGGCTTGTGCATGGACGTCATCGTAGATGGCACGCTGCTCCACGATGAAGTTGGGGTTCGCTGTAGATCTGCCCTCAATCCACGGCCTCCTTGCTCGCCCACTCGCCGTAGATCTAGCCCTCCGCCCGTCGGTGCTGCTCCAGGAGAAACAGGTTGCACCGTCCTCATGCGCCCACTAGAACGCCAACAGAGGCACCGCCACAAGCTGCACATCTGCCATGGCGGCATTGTAGTGTGTCTACACCTACTCCATGGTGAAGTCAACGTGCATAGGAAGCATGGGACCCGGGGTAGTGTCCTCGGAGCCAGTCTCCATCGTGGTCTCGTCCTCGTCGTTGGAGACCTCGGGCGAGCTGGCCGACAAGCGGACCTCGATCCGCCTTGCAAGGCGGCTCTGCCTGGCGGTGGCCAGGGCGGCCACACCGTGCTTCATCTCCGTGGAAAGGCTCTCCCATAGAATTCGCCGCCTGCAGTCATGGCGGATGCAATGCAAGGAAGGAGGATGAGGAGGGGCTTGTGTTATGGTGTGGAGTTAGCCGGGTGTGATCGTCTTTATATAGCGGATTTCTGAGAGGCGAGGTGTTCGGGTGTGTCAATACGTGACGTTGGAATGGGTTTCTCGGCCGGCGAGCCTGCTTAATGGCGGCATACGAACGGACAATGACGTTGAATATGTGTGGTAGATATCAGTCCCGTCCCATTCAATGACGCGGTCTCCGGCATTGAACATGCGCAGACACCGAAGACGCTTCGCGGGTGGCATCCTCGGCCGGTGCGCCGCTTCAATGACGGAGGTAGTGAGAGGTCGCGTCTGCCCTGAGCCGTCTTCAATGTTGAGCGGCGCGCTCTACAGCGATGTGGATGCGGACAGCTGGCGCTAGGCGGGAAAGTGTGCAGACGGGGGAGGAGGGGTTTTGGTGGGCCAGGGTGGTCAGAAGAGGCGTAGGATCGGTCCGGACTCCCGCAAAGCCCCCCCCCCCCCCGCGCGTTTGTGGGAGAAATCTCTTTCGGTCTGCCCTGCAAATCGATACAGGCCCGCGTTGGATGGCTTCCGCTGTCCGAACAACGCCTCTGGACGCACGCCGAAGGTTTGCGGGGCGGTGTTGGAGATGCCCTTATAGGGATGGCATTTTATTTTCATCATTTACATTTACATTTTTATTATAAAAGGTCTTGTGTGTATTGGCCGCACACTTTATATTGCCTCATCTTATTTTTCTCTTAGGTTAGCATAAACACATGAATGAGAGTTTTCTTATTTTTCTTAGATATAACCTTAGGCAAGGCCTGCCGGCTGCAGTGCAAAGCTGGTGCGGCTCTATGGCGCCGCGACGCGTGGTGATGACCTACAAGTGTAGGGAATCTATTGTAGTCCTTTCGATAAGTAAGAGTGTCAAACCCAACGAGGAGCAGAAGGAAATGATAAGCAGTTTTCAGTAAGGTATTTTCTGTAAGCACTGAAATTATCGGTAACACATAGTTATGTGATAAGGTAATTTGTAACGGGTAACAAGTAATAAAAGTAAATAAGATGTAGCAAGATGGCTCAATCCTTTTTGTAGCAAAGGACAAGCCTGGACAAACTCTTATATAAAGGAAAACGCTCCCGAGGACACATGAGAATTATCGTCAAGGTAGTTTTCATCACGTTCATATGATTCACATTCGGTACTTTGATAATTTGAAATGTGGGTGGGCCGATACTTGGGTACTGCCCTTCCTTGGACAAACATCCCATTTATGATTAACCCCTATTGCAAGCATCTGCAACTATAAAAGAAGTATTAAGGTAAACCTAACCATAGCATGAAACATATGGATCCAAATTAGCCCCTTACAAAGCAACTCATAAACTAGGGTTTAAGCTTCTGTCACTCTAGCAACCCATCATCTACTTATTACTTCCCAATCCCTTCCTCTAGGCCCAAACAATGGTGAAGTGTCATGTAGTCGACGTTCACATGACACCACTAGAGGAAAGACAATATACATCTCATCAAAATATCGAACGAATACCAAATTCACATGACTACTTATAGCAAGACTTCTCCCATGTCCTCAGGAGCAAATGTAACTACTCACAAATCATATTCATGTTCATAATCAGAGGGGTATTAATATGCATAAAGGATCTAAACATATGATCTTCCACCGAATAAACCAACTAGCATCAACTACAAGGAGTAATCAACACTACTAGCAACCCACAGGTACCAATCTGAGGCTTTGGGATAAAGATTGGATACAAGAGAGGAACTAGGGTTTGAGATGAGATGGTGCTAGTGAAGATGTTGATGGAGATTGACCCCCTCCTGATGAGAGGATCGTTGGTGATGATGATGGTGATGATTTCCCCCTCCCGGAGGGAAGTTTCCCCCGTAGAACAGCTCCGCCAGAGCCCTAGATTGGTCCCGCCAAGGTTCCGCCTTGTGGCGGCGGAGTTTTGTCCCATGAGCTAGCTTATGATTTTTTCCTCGACAAAAGACCTCATATAGCAGAAGATGGGCATCAGAGGGCTGCCAGGAGGCCCACGAGGCAGGGGGCGCGCCCAGGGGGTAGGGCGCGCTCCCCACCCTCGTGGATGGTGGGTAGCCCCCCTCTGTTACTTCTTTCGTCCACTATTTTTTATATATTCTGAAACGTGCTCCCGTGAAGTTTCAGGACTTTTGGAGTTGTGCAGAATAGGTCTCTAATATTTGCTCCTTTTCCAGCCCAGAATTCCAGTTGTCGGCATTCCCCCTCTTCATGTAAATCTTGTAAAATAAGAGAGAATATGCATAAGTATTATGATATAATGTGTAATAACAGCCCATAATGCAATAAATATCGATATAAAAGCATGATGCAAAATGGATGTATCAACTCCCCCAAGCTTAGACCTCGCTTGTCCTCAAGTGGAAGCTGAGATCGAAAATATGTCCACATGTTTAACGATAGAGGTGTCGATAAAATAAAATACGGACATGAGGGCATCATGATCATTCTTAGAACGGCAACATATACATATATTGTCATATGATCTCTTATGCTAAAGTAACAATTCATTCACAGTTTCAAGTATGAATTAGAAACTTCATTGAAAACTAACAAACTATAATTGCAGTCATTGAAGCAATTGCAATTTATCATAACATAGGAAAGAGTCAATAGAAGAGCTTTTCAGCAAGTCCACATACTCAACCATCATTTAGTCTTTCACAATGCTAACACTCACGCAATATTTATGGTTATGAAGTTTTAGTCGGACACAGAGAAAGATAGGGGCTTATAGTTTTGCCTCCCAACCTTTTACCTCAAGGGTAATGTCAACAATAATAGTTCATGAAAACTCACATCCAATTAGCTATATATATCAAGATCTTTCCAATACATTATGCTTGCCAAAAGATAAAATGTAAAAAGGAAAAGGTGAAGATCACCATGACTCTTGTATGAAGTATAAGACAAGAATAAAAGATAGGCCCTTTGCAGAGGGAAGCAGAGGTTGTCATGTGCTTTTATGGTTGGATGCACAAAATCTTAATGCGAAAGAACGTCACTTTATATTGCCACTTGTGATATGGACCTTTATTATGCAGTCCGTCGCTTTTATTCCTTCCACATCACAAGATCGTACAAAGCTTATTTTCTCCACACTAATAAGTCATACATATTTAGAGAGCAATTTTTATTGCTTGCAACGATGAAAACTTACTTGAAGGATCTTACTCAATCCATAGGTAGATATGGTGGACTCTCATGGCAAAATTGGGTTTAAGGATATTTGGAAGCACAAGTAGTATCTCTACTTGGTGCAAAGAATTTGGCTAGCATGAGAGGGAAAGGCAAGCTCAACATGTTGGATGATCCATGACAATATAATTTATTTCAGATGTAAGAAAACATAACCCATTACGTTGTCTTCCTTGTCCAACGTCAACTCTTTAGCATGTCATGTTTTGATGAGTTCTCATATTCATAAAAGATGTCCAAGATAGTATATTTATATGTGAAAACCTCTCTTTCTTTATTACTTCCTATTAATTGCAACTATGACCAAAACTATGTTTGTCAACTCTCAACAACTTTTACTCATCATAGTTTTTATATGTGAAGTCATTACTCTCCATAATATCCATATGATCTCTTTATTTCTTTTTATTCTTTCTATTTTATTTTATTCCCTCGAGATCATATCAAGATAATCAAGCCCTTGACTCAACACTAATATTTATTATATATAGCTAATGGACTCGATTACATAGAAGGATCATAAAGCAAAACTCAAAACTAGATCATACCAAAACTTTATTCTACTAGATCAAGATATTACCAAAAGGTTCGAACTAAGAAAAAAAGTAAAGATAAAAGTGTGATGGTGATACGATACCGGGGCACTCCCCCAAGCTTGGCAGTTGCCAAGGGGAGTGCCATACCCATGTGTTTATGTCTCCTTCCTCGGAGGTGGTGATGATGGAGTTGTTGATGATGTAGGCTTGTCGTCCATCTTCCAAGGCATAGGCTCACCATCATAGAAGGATGATCAAGTCTCCGGGATCCTCGAATGTGCAACCAAACTCATCCTCTTGAATCTATATTCATACTCACAGTTTTGGTTTTGCAGGTCATAGATCTGGGCTTGGAGATGCTCGATTTTCTCGTGAAGCTTGAAGATGGTCTCTCCGATGTTTCTGGCATCTAGCTTGGCGGTGTTGGTGAACTCCGTGATCATTATGTGGTTGGTGTCGAGTCCACGTTCCACCATCTCCTGGCACTTTAAAACTTGTTGCTCCATTGCTTCGAGTCTTGTCTCCACGCTTCCGGTCCTCCTTGGTCCCTCAACATCGCGGATGTGTAGAAACCCCTCACGCATCTCAATGGTTTGAGGGTGTTGCAGCACCTCCGCGAGGTAGGGGTTGATGACCTTCTCGAAGAACTTGTCCTTGGGGGCACTTGAAGATGCCATGGCGATCTAGATCGGTCAGAAAAATAGCTCGAAACAAAGACAGAAGATATTTGCGTGATACGGTGGTCAAAACCTTCGGGAGATTATATAATGAATTTTTACCGACCGAAAGAAGTATCGTGCAAGAAAACGAAGTCAGAGAGCACACGACGTGCCCACGAGGCAGGGGGCACGCCCTCCACCCTCGTGGAATCCTCGTGTCCTTCCCGGATTGCTTCTTATTTTCCTATTTTTAAAATATTCCACAACGGAGAAAAATTGCTATTAGAACTGTTTTGGAGTCGGTTTACTTACCGTACCTCATACCTATTCCTTTTTGGAGTCTGAAATGTTCTGGAAAGTGTCCTTTATGTATTACTCCGGGGTTACGGTTTCAATAACATTAGTTTCAACATTTATAGGATTGATATAATGTTTGATTCTTTGACCATTCACCACCCTCGGATCTGTGCCTTCGAAGTTGTTGATTTTTATGGCACCGGAACGATAGACCCCCTCGATAATGTAAGGACCTTCCCATTTAGAGAGGAGTTTGCCTGCAAAAAAAATCTTAAAAGAGAGTTGTATAGCAATACATAATCACCTACATTAAACTCACACTTTTGTATCCTTTTGTCATGCCATCTTTTAACTTTTTCTTTAAACAGTTTGGCATTCTCATAGGCCTGGGTTCTCCATTCATCAAGGGAGCTAATGTCAAAACGCCTCTTCTCACCGGCAAGTTTGAAATCATAATTGAGTTCTTTAATGGCCTAATATGCCTTATGTTCTAGTTCGAGAGGTAAGTGACATGCTTTTCCATAAATCATTTTATACGGAGACATACCCATAGAATTTTTATATGCAGTTCTATAGGCCCATAATGCATCATCAAGTTTCTTGGACCAATTCTTTCTAGATCTATTAACAGTCTTTTGCAAAATTAATTTAAGTTCTCTATTGCTCAATTCTACTTGACCACTAGATTGTGGGTGATAAGGAGATGCAATTCTATGACTAACATCATATTTAGCAAGCATTTTACGAAAGCACCATGAATAAAATGTGAACCGCCATCAGTCATTAAATATCTAGGGACTCCAAACCTCGAAAAAATATCTTATTTAAGAATATTAATAGAGGTGTTATGATCTGCACTACTAGTTGGAATAGCTTCTACCCACTTAGTAACGTAATCAATAGCAACTACAATATGTGTATACCCATTAGAGGAAGGAAACGGTCCCATATAATCAAAGCCCCAAACATCAAATGGTTCAATAACAAGTGAATAATTCATAGACATTTCTTGACGTCTACTAATATTACCAATTCTTTGACATTCATCACAAGACAAAACAAACTTACGGGCATCCTTGAAGAGAGTAGGCCAATAAAAACCGGATTGCAGTACCTTATGTGCAGTTCTATCTCCAGCATGGTGTCCTCCATAAGCCTTAGAGTGACACTTGCGTAGGATCTGTTCCTGTTCATGCTCAGGTACACAATGTCGAATAACACCATCTACTCCTTCTTTATAAAGGTGTGGGTCATCCCAAAAGTAATGTCTTAAGTCATAGAAGAACTTTTTCTTTTGCTGGTATGTGAAACTAGGTGGTATAAATTTAGCAACAATGTAATTAGCATAATCAGCATACCATGGAGCAGTACGAGAGGCATTTATGACAGCTAATTGTTTATCAGGAAAGCTATCATCAATAGGTAGTGGGTCATCAAGAACATTCTCTAACCTAGACAAGTTGTCTGCAACGGGGTTCTTAGCTCCCTTTCTATCAATAATATGCAAATCAAATTCTTGAAGCAAGAGAACCCATTTAATAAGTCTAGGTTTATCATCTTTCTTTTCCATAAGATATTTAATAGCAGGAAGATCAGTGTGAACAGTTACTTTAGAATCAACAACATAAGGCCTGAACTTATCACAAGCAAATACAACTGCTAAAAATTATTTTTCAGTAGTAGCATAATTTCTTTGGGCACTGTCTAGAGTTTTACTAGCATATTGGATAACATTTAATTTCTTATCAACCCTTTGTCCTAAAGCAGCCCCTACAGCATAATCACTAGCATCACACATAATTTCAAATGGTAAATTCTAATCAGGAGGCTAAATAAATAGGTGCAGAAATCAAAACTTTCTTAAGTATTTCAAATGCTTCTACACAATCATCATCAAAGATAAAAGGAACATCTTTTTGTAAGAGATTAGTCAGAGGCCTAGAAATTTTAGAGAAGTCCTTAATGAACCTACTATAAAAACCGGCATGACCAAGGAAACTTCGTATACCTTTGATGTCCTTAGGACACGACATCTTTTCAATAGCATCAACTTTAGCTTTATCAACTTCAATACCTCTTTCAGAAATTTTATGCCCCAAGAGAATACCTTCATTAACCATAAAGTGGCACTTCTCCCAATTCAAGGCAAGATTAGTTTCTTCACATCTAAAGTGAACCTTTCAGAAACTCGATCAAGGTTGCCTAAGAAATCATCAAAAGAAGTTCCATATACAGAAAAATCATCCATGGATACCTCAACAATCTTTTCACAAAAGTCAGAGAATATAGCAGTCATACATCTTTGAAAGGTAGCAGGTGCATTGCATAAACCAAAAGGCATACATCTATAAGCAAAGGTACCGAATGGGCAAGTAAAAGTTGTCTTTTCTTGATCCTCTTTTGACACGGGTATTTGAGAGAAACCAGAATAACCATCTAGAAAGCAAAAATGTGTATGTTTGGATAATCTTTCTAGCATTTAATCGATAAAAGGTAAAGGGTAATGATCCTTTTAATAGCTTTATTTAATTTGTGGAAATCAATTACAATTCTATAACCTGTAACAATTCTTTGTGGGATCAATTCATCTTTATCATTAGGAACAACAGTAATACCTTCCTTCTTAGGGACACAATGGACATGACTTACCCACTGACTATCAGCAACGGGATAAATTATACCTGCCTCCAGAAACTTTAGTATTTCTTTTCTTAGCACTTCTTTCATCTTAGGATTTAACCGTCGTTGGTGATTAACAACCGGTTTCGCATCTTTCTCCAATTTTATTTTGTGCTGGCATAGAGTGGGACTAATGCCCTTAAGATCATCAAGAGTATATCCAATAGCAGCACGGTGCTTCTTCAGAGTTTTCAACAATTTCTTTTCTTCATGCTCTGAAAGGTTAGCACTAATAATAACAGGATATATATCTTTCTCATCAAGATAAGCATATTTAAGAGTATCAGGTAAAGGTTTAAGCTCAAACACAAGATCACCCTTGGGTGGAGGAGGATCCCCTAGAATTTCAACAGGTAAGTTGTGTTTCAAAATAGGTCCCTGTTTAAAGAATACTTCCTCTATTTCCCTTCTTTCATTCATAAACATATCATTTTCATGGTCGAGCAAATATTGTTCTAAAGGATCACTAGGAGGCACGGCAATAGAAGCAAGTCCAATAATTTCATCTTTACTAGGCAATTCTTTATCATGGGGTTGTCTACGAAGTTTAGCAAAATTAAACTCATGAGACATATCCCCCAAACCAATAGTAACAACATCCTTTTTGCAATCTATCTTAGCATTAACAGTATTCAAGAAGGGTCTACCAAATATAATGGGACAAAATTTATCTTGTGGGGAACCAAGAATAAGAAAATCAGCAGGATATTTAACTTTCCCACACAAGACTTCAACATCTCTAACAATCCCAACTGGTGAAATAGTGTCTCTATTGGCAAGCTTAATTGTAACATCTATTTCCTCTATCTCAACAAGTGCAATATCATGCATAATTTCTTTATATAAGGAATGAGGTATTGCACTTGCACTAACACCCATATCACATAAGCCATGGTAGCAATGATCTCTTACTTTAACAGAAATAACATGCATGCCTACAATAGATCTATGTTTATTTTTAGTATCGGGTCTAGCAATTCTAGCAGCTTCATCATAGAAGTAAATAACATGCCCATCAATATTATCAGCCAAGAGATCTTTAACCATAGCAATACTAGGTTCAACTTTAATTTGCTTAGAGGGAATAGGTGTTCTAGTATTAGTCTTACGAACCATAGTTGAAGCTTTAGCATGATCCTTTATTCTAACAGGGAAAGGTGGTTTCTCAATATAAGCAGTAGGAACAACAGTATCATTATAAGTGATAGTCTTTTCTTCAACTTTAATAGGTGCAACTACTTTTACTTCAATGGGAGGATTATATTTAAACCACTTCTCCTTAGGGAGATCAACATGAGTAGCAAAGGATTCGCAGAAATAAGCTACTATCTCAGAGTCAAGTCCATATTTAGTGCTAAATTCACGGAAAGCATCGGTATCCATAAAAGATTTAACACAATCAAACTTAGGTATTATACCTGACTCCTTACCTTCGTCGAGATCTCAATATTCAGAGTTGCGTTTAATTCTTTCTAATAAATCTCATTTGAATTCAATAGCCTTCATCATAAAAGAGCGAGTACAAGAAGTATCGAGCATGGAGCGATTAGAGAAAGCCAAGCATAGAAATTCTGAATAATAATTTCTCTTGAGAGCTCATGATTGGGGCATGAATATAACATTGACTTAAGCCTCCCCCAAGCTTGAGCGATGATTTCTCCTTCACGAGGCCAAAAATTATATATATAATTACGATCACGATGAACAAGATGCATAGGATAAAACTTCCAATGAAATTCCAATTTCAATCGGTTGTAGTTCCATGATCCCATATCATCACATAGCCTAAACCATGTCAATGCCTTTCCCTTCAAAGACAAATGGAAGACCTTCTTCTTGATAACATCCTCGGGCATACCTGCAACCTTAAATAATCCACAAACTTTATCCACATAGATTAGGTGCAAATCGGGATGTAATGTTCCATCACCTGTAAAAGGATTAGCTAGCAGTTTCTCTATCATACCTGAAGGAATTTCAAAGTAAATATTTTCAGTAGGTTTAGTAGGTTGATGAGAAACTCTTTGCTCTACTGGTCGGGGTGAATATACCTCGAACAAGCCCCTCAAAGGATTATGTTCCATAGTAATAAGTGACAATAAATTTCAGCACACTATATAAATTTTTCCTTACCAAATTCCACCTACCAAAGGCGCTTCACTCCCCGGCAACGGCGCCAGAAAAGAGTCTTGATGACCCACAAGTGTAGGGGATCTATCGTAGTACTTTCGATAAGTAAGAGTGTCGAACCCAACGAGGAGCAGAAGGAAATGATAAGCAGTTTTCAGTAAGGTATTCTCTGCAAGCAATGAAATTATCGGTAACGGATAGTTTTGTGATAAGGTAATTTGTAACGGGTAACGAGTAATAAAAGTAAATAAGGTGCAGCAAGATGGCCCAATCCTTTTTGTAGCGAAGGACAAGCCTGGACAAACTCCTATATAAAGGAAAACGCTCCCAAGGACACATGGGAATTATCGTCAAGCTAGTTTTCATCACGTTCATATGATTCGCGTTCGGTACTTTGATAATTTGATATGTGGCTGGACTGGTGCTTGGGTACTGCCCTTCCTTGGACAAGCATCCCACTTATGATTAACCCCTATTGCAAGCATCCACAACTACAAAAAGAAGTATTAAGGTAAACCTAACCATAGCATGAAACATATGGATCCAAATCAGCCCCTTACAAAGCAACTCATAAACTTGGGTTTAAGCTTCTGTCACTCTAGCAACCCATCATCTACTTATTACTTCCCAATGTCTTCCTCTAGGCCCAAACAATGGTGAAGTGTCATGTAGTCGACGTTCACATGACACCACTATAGGAAAGACAACATACATCTCATCAAAATATCGAACGAATACCAAATTCACATGACTACTTATAGCAAGACTTCTCCCATGTCCTCAGGAACAAACGTAACTACTGATAAATCATATTCATGTTCATAATCAGAGGGGTATTAATATGCATAAAGGATCTGAACATATGATCTTCCACCGAATAAACCAACTAGCATCAACTACAAGGAGTAATCAACACTACTAGCAACCCACATGTACCAATCCGAGGCTTTGGGACAAAGATTGGATACAAGAGATGAACTAGGATTTGAGATGAGATGGTGCTGGTGAAGATGTTGATGGAGATTGCCCCCCTCCCGATGAGAGGATCGTTGGTGATGACGATGGTGATGATTTCCCCCTCCCGGAGGGAAGTTTCCCCGGTAGAACAGCTCCGCCGGAGCCCTAGATTGGTTTCGCCAAGGTTCCTCCTCGTGGCGGCGGAGTTTCGTCCCGTGAGCTAGCTTATGATTTTTTTTCCTCGACAAAAGACCTCATATAGCAGAAGATGGGCATCAGAGGGCTGCCAGGGGGCCCACGAGGCAAGGGGGCGCCCAGGGGGTAGGGCGCGCCCCACCCTTGTGGATGGTGGGTGGCCCCCCTCTGGTACTTCTTTCGCCCAATATTTTTTATATATTCTGAAACATGCTCCCGTGAAGTTTCAGGAGTTTTGGAGTTGTGCAGAATAGGTCTCTAATATTTGCTCCTTTTCTAGCCTAGAATTTCAGCTGCCGGCATTCCCCCTCTTCATGTAAACCTTGTAAAATAAGAGAGAATAGGCATAAGTATTATGATATAATGTGTAATAACAGCCCATAATGCAATAAATATCGATGTAAAAGCATGATGCAAAATGGACGTATCATGTGGCAGCTGGGCGCAGGAGCCAGTCGCCCGCTACTGCATCGTCTTGTGGTTCCAGAGCAATGGTGGGCCAGGAGACAGCTGCAGAGCAGTCGTCACAGGGAGCAGGATCAGATGACTCCATCAACCAGTCGTTGGCGAGTGCCGCTGCTAGCCAATCGGAAGCCGTGCCGGACAAAGAGAACCAGACCCTAGGGCCTGTGCAGGGAGACAGGATCAACGCGGATTCCCGTCCTGAATCGTCATTGGTTCATAGGATCTGGCACTGCAGGCCCAGCCTGAGCAGATGCTGGACCCCACGTGCATGCCCCCGGAGGATCAGTTCAAGGATGGTGGCACAGATAGCTTTTGCAGCTTTTCCACCGGCAGCTCCTTGGACGAAGCAGAAGGGTGGCCCTGCCGGCCAGGATCGCATGTGGGCCTTGCCTTTGAGCGGCCGATCCATGCATGCATGCAGGATGGGGCTACGTGCATTGTGATTCTCCCTGATGATTCGCTGCATGCCACCCCCAGGCCCACGGAAAGGGTTGTGGAACCCTGCTCGCCTACACCATACCCACAGGAGGCTGCCAACCATGGGCCCGCCACAGGCGATGCGCCCCACTCCAACAAGCATCCCGCTACGCCATCGGACGTGCACGCCTCCTAGCTGGGCACACGGGTTGATCACTTACGTGACGAAGTGCGTCGCGCCCTCACTCCTATTCTTGTGCGCCTGCTGAACCATGCGGAGAATGCATATCTCCAACCCCCGGAGGAGTGTGCGTCTATCCAGAGGTGTGAGCAAGGGGTTGGCTGCATCCAAGCAGCAGCGTGTTTTGATCCGACGGCTGTGCTTGGTGAACGAATGCGAGGAGATCTCGGATGAGACACTGCTCATGTACGCGGAGCTGTTCTCCAAGCCGCTAACAAGTGACCAGATCACAACGATTTTTGCCCTCTTCGGCTGGGATGCCTCGATTCTGCCAGTCCAGGAGGATGAGACAGCAATAGCGGCTGGGTGCTAGCACGCTCGAATGGGTGTCTTGTGGTCTTACTGACGGCTACACAACCATACAAGCTGTTAGTGTGGAATGTGAGGGGGCTTAACTCCTCGGCGAGGCGGAATGCGATCTTTCAGGTCGTAGCGAGTGTGCGGCCGTCCATCGTGTGTTTACAGGAGACCAAGCTGGAAGTTGTATCACCTGAAACAGTTAGTCATTGCCTAGGTAATAGACTCGAGAGCTCTTTCTACCTCCCAGCTATGGGCACGCGTGGCGGCATCTTGATAGCATGGGATGCTACAGTGGTGGCGGTGTCTAACCCCCACCGGACCGAGAACACGCTTACGGCTTTGGTTAAGCCGATCGAGGGAACCCAATGGTGGCTCACCGGCGTATATGGACCATAAGGAAATCAGGCCAAGGTGGAGTTCATGCAAGAACTTCTTGGTATCAGAGACTTGCATGCCGGGCCGTGGTAGTGGCCGGGGACTTCAATCTCCTTGTCGACCTGGAGGACAAAAGCAATGATGCGGTGAATTGTAGAATGATGGTCAGGTTCCGCGCGCGACTCAATCGCCTCAAGATCAAGGAGCTATAGCTCAACGGAAGAAGATTTACGTGGTCAAATGAGCGACAACGGCCCACCTTGGAGAAGATTGCCATGTTTTTGTGTCTAGTAGTTGGGAGGATCTACACCCACCTTGCCTCCTCACCGCTCTTGGGTCGGCGGTGTCGGACCATGCCCCGCTCATGCTAGATCTAAATGCGGACGTCACGGTGGGCAAATGTTTCCACTTTGAAGCCTTCTGGCCCAAGGCGGAGGGGTTCTTTGAGACCGTCGAGGTGGCCTGACACTCGGTGCTCGTAATGGGCAACCCATTCGTTTCCCTAGACAACAAGCTAAGGGCAACCGCCAAGGCTTTGCAACGGCGGGGGGACCGCTGGATCGGCAACGCGAAGCTTCAGACCTTGATCGCCCTCGAGGTCATTGCGAGGCTTGATCAAGCCATGGACAACTGGGAGCTTTCGGTGGAAGAGCATGGCCCGTGCAAGGTCCTTAAGCAGAAACTGCTTGGGCTCGCGTCACTACAGCGAACGATCGCTCGCCTCCGATCGCGGATGCTACAACTCAAGGAAGGCGAAGAAAACACACGTACTTCCACTGGTAGGCGTGCCATCGGCAGCGGTGCAATGCCATCCTGTCCTTGCAGGTCGATGGGCGCGTGCTCACGGCCCAGGCGGAAATCGCTGAGGAAGTCGACGACTACTACTCGAGGTTGTTTGGGTCAACCCCGGAGCGGGCGCATGCGCTGAACATGGATGGCCTGGCCTTGCCCACACGCGACCTCACACATCTTGAGGCCCCCTTCTCCTATGAGAAGGTTGAGAAAACGGTGAAGGGGATGCCATTGGACAAGGCGTCGGGGCCGGATGGATTCACGGGCCGTTTCTATGATTCGAGCTGGGACATAATAACCTCATGCGGGCAATGGAGCACTTCTTTCGAGGTGACATGCGTGGCTTGCCAGCAATCAAAAAAGCCCTCATTACACTCCTGCCTAAAGTGGTTGGCGCGACCGAACTCAAAGACTACCGGTCTGTTAGCCTCATTTATGGTGCAATCAAGATATTCGAGAAGGTCCTAGCGTCACGGCTTGTGGTGGAACTACCGCAGCTCGTGGGGAACCACCAGAGTGCTTTTGTGGGAGGGCGCTCTCTTCACGACAACTTCATGCTCGTGCAGTGCACGACACGTCGCTTGCACGCGCTTGAAAGTGCAACTATCCCTAGGTGGTTTTGGTAATTCATAACAACATATAGCTCATTGAGCTAATGCTATTCCAAGATGATTATTTCAGGAAAGCCCAATGATTGGCATGGCATGGATGTGAAAGTGGAACCCTCAAAATGCTAAGGACAAAGGAATGGCTCAAGCTCAAAAGCTCAAGACTCTTCATTTTATATTTTAGTGATCCAAGATCACATTGAGTCTTTAGGAAAAGCCAATACTATCAAGGAGGGATGAGGTGTTGCTTAATGAGCTTCTTGCTTCATGTGCTTAGTGATATACTCCAAAACCCTCAACTACTTTCCCATATCCACATATGACCTAAACCCTAAGCCAAACTCGGTCCTACCGATTCTTTCTATCCGGCGCCACCGAGTTTCACTTGTCATAAGCCACTGCCAAACCCTAGCAATTCGGTTCTACCGATAGGGATCTCGGTCTCACCGAGATGGGATTGCAAACTCTCTGTTTCCCTTTCGTAACTTCTCGGTCTCACCGAAAGAGCGGATCGGTCCCACCGAGATTGCAATGTAAATTCAGTGTTTCCTTTTTGTAACTTTTCGGTCTCACCGAAAGAGAAAATCGGTCCCACCGAGTTTGCCTGACCAACTCTCTGGTTAGCTAATTACCAAAATCAGTCTCACCGAGTTTGTGTAATCGGTCTCACCGAGATTACGTTATGCCCAAACCCTAACCATATCGGTCCTACCGAGTTGCATGTCAGTCCCACCGAAAATCTCTAACGGTCACTAGGTTTACCTTTTCGGTCCGACCGAGTTTGTTGATTCGGTCCCACCGAGATTGGAAAACTGTGTGTAACGGTTGGATTTTGTGTGGAGGCTATATATACCCCTCCACCTCCTCTTCATTCGTGGAGAGAGCCATCAGAACACATACACAATTCCAACTCATATGTTCTGAGAGAGAACCACCTACTCATGTGTTGAGACCAAGATATTCCATTCCTACCATATGAATCTTGATCTCTAGCCTTCCCCAAGTTGCTTTCCACTCAAATCTTCTTTCCACAAAATCCAAATCCTATGAGAGAGAGTTGAGTGTTGGGGAGACTATCATTTGAAGCACAAGAGCAAGGAGTTCATTACCTACACACCATTTGTTACTTCTTGGAGAGTGGTGTCTCCTAGATTGGCTAGGTGTTACTTGGGAGCCTCCGACAAGATTGTGGATTTGAACCAAGGAGTTTGTAAGGGCAAGGAGATCGCCTAGTTCGTGAAGATCTACCGCTAGTGAGGCAAGTCCTTCGTGGGCGATGGCCATGGTGGGATAGACAAGGTTGCTACTTCGTGGACCCTTTGTGGGTGGTTGCTTCTTCGTGGACCCTTCGTGGGTGGATCCCTCCGTGGACTCGCGCAACCATTACCCTTCGTGGGTGGAGCCCTCCGTGGACTCGCGCAACCGTTACCCTTCGTGGGTTGAAGTCTCCATCAACGTGGATGTAGGATCGCACCACCTATCCGAACCACGGGAAAAACATCCGTTTCTCCAATTGCGTTTGAATTCTCCAAACCCTTCCCTTTACATTCTTGCAAGTTGCATGCTTTACTTTCCGCTGCCAATATACTCTTTGCATGCTTGCTTGAATTGTGTGATGATTGCTTTACTTGTCCTACAATAGCTAAAATCTGCCAAGAACTAAAATTGGGAAAAGGTTAAGCTTTTATTTGGTCAAGTAGTCTAATCACCCCCCCTCTAGACATACTTTCGATCCAACAAGTGGTATCAGAGCCTTGGTATCCATTTGCTTTGATCTCCATAGATTTTGGTGGTCATAGCCTTGGTTTCACAACCTAGGAGAGTATGGCGTCTAGCGAGGGAAATTATCACCGTAGAGGTCCTTACTTTGATGGTACTAATTTTGCTAGTTGGAAGCATAAAATGAAAATGCATATTCTTGGACATAACCCCGACGTTTGGGCTATTGTGTGTGTTGGTTTGCAAGGTGACTTCTTTGATGGGATGAACCAAACCGTGAAGCTACCGCGGATGAGTTGAAGATGTTGCAATACAATGCTCAAGCTTGTGATATTCTCTTCAACGGATTGTGCCCCGAAGAATTCAACAAAATCAGCCGTCTTGAGAATGCAAAGGAAATTTGGGACACTTTGATTGATATGCACGAAGGTACCGACTCCGTCAAGGAATCCAAGTTGGATGTGCTTCAAAGTCAACTTGACAAGTTCAAAATGAAGGATGGTGAAGGTGTCGCTGAAATGTACTCTAGGCTTGCTCTCATCACAAATGAGATTGCCGGCTTAGGAAGTGAAGAGATGACCGATAGATTCATCATCAAGAAGATTCTAAGAGCCTTGGATGGAAAATATGATACCGTGTGCACATTGATCCAAATGATGCCCAATTACAAAGATCTCAAGCCAACGGAGGTGATTGGAAGAATTGTTGCTCATGAGATGTCACTTAAGGATAAAGAGGAACTTCACAACAAATCAAGTGGTGCCTACAAAGCCTCATGTGAAGCCCCTACATCATCAAGTGAGAAACAAAACTTCAATGAAGAATTGAGCTTAATGGTGAAGAACTTCAACAAGTTCTACAAGAGTAGAAGCAAAGATAGAAGCTTCAAGTCAAGGTCCTACAATGACAAAAGATCTTCTAGTCGAGAGCGAAACTGCTACAGTTGTGGAAGACCCGGACACTATTCCAATGAATGTACGGCTCCCTACAAGAGAAGAGAAGATTCTCCAAAAAGAAGAAGCAAAGAATCACCACCAAGAGAGAGAAGGAGTAGAGATTATCGTTATGAACGAAGATACTCACGGAGAAGCAAGGATTCGGAAAGGAAGGAAAAATCATCAAGGAGCTACACAAAACGAAGACATCAAGCTCATGTTGGTGAATGGGTATCCGGCTCCGACTCCGACAGCCACTCCGAGAGAAGTTATCACTCCGACTCCGAAGATACTCAAGATGAAGGTGTTGCCGGTCTAGCACTTGTGTCAACCAACTCCTACGACATATTTGACTCACCAAATGAAGGAATTGGAAGATGCTTCATGGCCAAAGGTCCTAAGGTAACACACCCCGAGTATGTTGATTTCAATAGTGATGAAGATGACTTGTTAGGTGATGATTTGCTTGTTGACAACTCTAGTGATGAATACTATGATGAAACGTCAATTAATCATGTTAATCAAGATAAAACGAATGACAATGATAAGGAGAAGATTGAGGCTCTAACTAAAGAACTAAACACTCTTAAGTTAGCTCATAAAACTATCTTCGAAGATCATCGAGAACTTTTAAGAGCTCATGAGAAATTACGCTTTGAAAAGATCAATCTTGAGCAAGAGCATGAGTTCTTAAAAGCAATCAATGATGATCTCCGCAAGAAAAGTTCTTCTTACATTGCCAAGCGTTTACTCTTATCCACTTACATGCCTCAAGTCAAGTCTAGTAACAAGAACAAGAAAGATTCTTCCTCTAGCAGTAACAGTGATCATGCTAAATCCAATATTGTTGCTTCTAGTAGTTCTCTTGATTCCACTAATGATTCTCTTAGCCAAGTTACACTTGAGCAAGAAAATAGCTTATTGAAGGGAATTATAGAGAAAGGAGTGTACAAAAGCCTTGCCGGGAGTAAGCAATTCGAGGAAATTGTGCGCAAGCAAGGAATGCACCGGAAGAATCAAGGTGTTGGTTTTGAACGAAAGTTCAATGCCAATGGAGTTGAGTGGGAAGAAGATCAATACCCAAAGACAAAGTTTGTTCCTCAACAAGAGAAGTATGATGCTTCTTTCAAGGGGACACAAGTTCAAGATGATCTTCCACCACAAGACTACAAGCAAAAAGGCAAGGACAAGCTTCAAGAGGAAATTGATGCATTTGAAGAAGCTCCTAAGACCTTAGTCAAGTGGATTCCCAAGACTACTTCAAGTTCCACTTCATCAAATACGACTACAACTCCAAGGATTCCCATCAAGATGGTGTGGATCCAAAAGAAGAAGAACTAGAGAGTTCTTGAGGGTGACTCCGCCAACATACTTCACTCTTATCATTTTGGCAAGAACAAGTGCAATCAACTTCCACATCTTGCACTAGTTCAAGGAGTCACAAACCCTCTTGTTGGTAAGACAAGGGACAAGGTAACCTAAAAGTGTTCATGGACATCATCTTGTGTGTGCATCACTCTATGTCTATGGATATCCTTGTTTGTTCCTTGTGGGACTAACCCATGTAGGTATTGAAAGTGCAATTCACTCAAATGGATAGCTCCAAGTGATCTACATCAACATTGAGCATCCACATCTTCAACATCTACATGAAGTCATCATCGAAAAAACCCGAGGTTAGTTCATCCCTCTAAGGAGGGATATCACATCTAGGGGGAGCTTTACTCTAAGACTTGAGCTAAAGCAACTCTAAAGATGTGAACACAACAATGCTTTATGTAAAAGTGGTAACCCCACTTGAGCTTAAACGATGAGTATGACCTATGATCAAGTGTTCTCACTTGACTCCTAAGTCAATATACTCATATATAGATGACCTTGTCATCGCAAATTGCTTAATAGATTCTAGAATTGGTTGTGCATGCCTTGTCACATATTTCATTTGCCATCTTATTGTGTGAGCATGTTGGTTGCATATTTTACTCATTCGAGGACATCCACTTGTTGTTTTGATTGTTTGGTTTTATTTCCTTTTGCCAAGTGGATGGACAAGAATGCCTAAGAACCTCCTCTAGCTATCTATGCTTTTCTCGTCTCAAACTCTATTCATGCTACATCACAAAATTTGATCAAGTCAGATTCGAACCACTCTGTGTGAGGAGCGCTCGGAGTCCCCGATTCGTCATAGACTTAAACTTCCAAAACCTCTTTATGATTCTCGGTCTGACCAATACCCCACTTTCGGTCCTACCGAGATCATTAAGTTGATCTAGGTTTTCGATCTCGGTGCAACCGATTTGAACCTTTCGGTCACACCGAGTTGCAACAACTATATACAGTTTTGCATCTCGGTGCCACCGAGTTGTTCCACTCGGTCACACCAACAGGGTCGGGCTATATATAGTCACGGGCAAAAATTTGGAAATTTCTCCGAACCCCTTCGCCCGCGCGATAGCCTGCTCTGCCAACTTGGTCTCCGGATCGTCTCCTCGCCGCCAGCCGCCTCCAGTTGCTGGTCTCCGTCGCCGTCAACGGGAATTCTACCCCGCCGTTGCCGTCGTAGCGAGTCTCCGCCGAACTAGGGTATGGACTCGATCTTTGTGCTATTCCCCAATCCGATTCTTAGCACATTGTGATCATCATGATTCTTGCCATGATTGAAACACTCCTATCCAGTCAATGCGTTCGTAGATTAGTTTTGGTTCGAAAATTTTAGGGTTAGGTTTCCGCCGAAACCATCTCGGACCCACCGAGTTGAAAAACTCGGTCCTACCGATTTGGCTTATGCCATTGCACAAGTGAGACTCGGTCTGACCGAGAATTACTTATCGGTGTGACCGATTTTGGAACTTTGTGAAACCCTAGCAGTCTCGGTGCCACCGAACTGTGACTCGGTCTGACCGAGTTCACTAGTTTAGGTTCCAAAACTGCTTCGGTATCACCGAGTTTAAAAATCGGTAGATCCGAGATGATTTCAGTGGGAAACTAAAACTAAGATTTTGAGTCATTCTTTTGCAAAAATCTCTGTATTTTGTGATGCTCATCTATTCTACCTCATCTATAAACTGTTCACAAGGTCAGCAGTCAGCTTGTTCATCATGTCAGACCAGAGTGATAGCCAGAACATGTCAGAACAGCAAGTGCAGATGAGTGAGGGCACTAGTCCCTCCAGCTCTTCAGATGATGGCAGCAGAAGTACCCCAAGCAATTTGCCAAAAGCTGCCACCAGACAGAGGAAGAAGAGAACTTCAGATTCTGAGGATGAAGATTATGTGGCAGAGGAAGAGGAAGCCACATCAAAGAGAGTTGAGCCAGCACAGGGCACAGAGCCAGGCTTAAAGATCAAAAGGCCAGCAGGTAGGCAGCCTATGCCAAAGGCCAGAGTTTCAACTCAGATTCCTGAAAAGCCTGCACCCAAAGAGCCAGTTGCTGCTGAAGGAAAGAAAAGAAAGGAAAGGGTGAAGAAAACCGTAGCCAGAGTGCTTGGCAAGGCTTCCATCATGGAAGAAGAGGAAGAAGAAGAGGTTGCTACACCAGCACCTAAGGCACCTAAGCTTATGGGTGATGCTATAAGATCAGGGGCTGCTGCATCCAAGCCCAAAGAAGCACCCAAAGCTGCCTCCAAGCCCAAGTCTGCCCCAAAGAGAAATACGAGGAGCATACCTGCAACTGAAAAGAACAAGGCCCCAGTGCCTGAAGCTGCTGAAGAAGATGATGAGGAGCACGTTCTGAGAAAGCTCAAGCTCAAGATCCCAGATCATAGTGATGCTCATCCTGTGGCTGAGGACATGAAGCTCAGGAGAGACTCAGGGCTCAGGAAGTGGAGAGAAGCAGATCCGTATGCTTCAAGGAGAAGGACTGCTATTGACTACAAGTTCCACACTAAGGAACAGCAGGACTTTTATGAGACAGTGCTGCTTGATAATAAGCCCATAGTTTGTGATATGAGATGGGTCGACTGGGAATATATCAAGGACAACGAAGAGCATTATCCTGGAGTGCAAGACAGCTTCAATGCTTGTGGAGTAGCAGACTTTGTTGGGCAGAAGCTCACAAAGTGGAATGAGGAGCTTATAATGCAGTTCTACTCCACAGCACATTTTTATCCAGATGGGAGGATCACATGGATGTCTGAAGGTACGAGGTACCAATCTACTGTTGCTGAGTGGGCACAGCTCATCAATGCCCCAGAGGAGCATGAGGATGACTTGGACATTTATGCCAAGAAGAAGATGGACCACAACTCTATGTCCAACATGTACAAGGAGATTCCAAATGAAGCACTTGACACTTTCAAGTTTGGCTCAGTACACTATCTTCTGTCAGGGCTGCCAACAATCAATTGGATACTGAGGCACACCTTGTTGCCCAAGTCAGGTGATCACAAGATGATCAGAGGCCATGCAATCAACTTGCTACATATCTTTGATGTGCCACAGAAATTCAAGGTCATGAGCCTCATAGTAGAAACAATCAAGAGGACAGCAGCAGACCAGAAGAGGAGATGTGGATATGCCCCTCAGATCCAGGAGCTGATCAACTCCAAGATGGGCACAGGCATATACCTTTTGGATAAGGAACATCTGCCCATTCATCCAGATTTTGAAGATAATCAGGTTGTCATGCATGAGAATGAACCATCGTCCGTTCAAGCACAAGCCAAGAAGGAGAAGGCAAGGAAGGAGAAAGCTGCCAAGATGCCTACTCAAGAGGAGGCATCTGAATATTTCCTGAAAACCAAACAAGAGCAGCTTGGTTACCTAATTGCATCCACCCTGCGGATTGAGAAAGGACTAGCCACCCTAACTCAGAACCAGGCAAGCCTAGAGAGAATCATGGAACAAAAGTTCTATGACTTGGATGTCAAGGTGACAGAGATTCAGACTGCAGTGGAGCAGCTCCAAGATGACATGCAGGAGAGGAGAGGCAGGACTACAACTGATGCCTTTACCAGAGTGCCACGAGGTCCGAGGTCGTCTGCAGTACCAGTTGCTGACCCCAGAGCCACCACGTCTGCACCAGCTACAGCTTCAGTTCCACCAGCTCCAGCATCTACTTCAGCCTCAACTCCAACCACGTCTACAGAAGACTTCGTCCTTGGAGTGCTCCGGACTCCACCACCACCTGAAGATCAAGCCTGAGCGTCGATCTAGCACTATGAATTTTCTAGAAACTTTTTGGTAACTTGTTGCCAAAGGGGGAGAAAAATGTATAGATTATAGGCTTCGAGAGAGAGAGAGTGTTGCTTTTATTCTCTCTTGCTTTATTTGGTGTTTTTTCGAACTTTGTTTGCTTTTGAGTGCTTGAGATACTATGCTTGTGAGACATTGATGATCATGTGTTTGATCATAAGCTACACTTAATGTTTGCTTAATGCTATTATCTTATCTATCTTATGTGATCATTCACTTTTCTTGGTGATGAGTTCATGTATTTCATTCTTATCATTTTAAGCGCTCCACCAAGATGTATGTGACATGGAAGAGTAACCCATGACTCTAACTCTTTGTGCATTTGCAGTCCAAAGCAAATTTTAAATATGCACAAATTTAGGGGAAGCTCTTACTTGTCACATACTTCTCAAAGCGACGATATATTTCATGCTTATTATCATTTGTCGAAGCTTTGATCTATATGTTGTCATCAATTACCAAAAAGGGGGAGATTGAAAGTGCAACTATCCCTAGGTGGTTTTGGTAATTCATAACAACATATAGCTCATTGAGCTAATGCTATTCCAAGATGATTATTTCAGGAAAGCTCAATGATTGGCATGGCATGGATGTGAAAGTGGAACCCTCAAAATGCTAAGGACAAAGGATTGGCTCAAGCTCAAAAGCTCAAGACTCTTCATTTTATATTTTAGTGATCCAAGATCACATTGAGTCTTTAGGAAAAGCCAATACTATCAAGGAGGGATGAGGTGTTGCTTAATGAGCTTCTTGCTTCATGTGCTTAGTGATATACTCCAAAACCCTCAACTACTTTCCCATATCCACATATGACCTAAACCCTAAGCCAAACTCGGTCCTACCGATTCTTTCTATCCGGCGCCACCGAGTTTCACTTGTCATAAGCCACTGCCAAACCCTAGGAATTCGGTTCTACCGATAGGGATCTCGGTCTCACCGAGATGGGATTGCAAACTCTCTGTTTCCCTTTCGTAACTTTTCGGTCTCACCGAAAGAGCGGATCGTTCCCTCCGAGATTGCAATGTAAATTCAGTGTTTCCTTTTTGTAACTTTTTGCTTTCCACTCAAATCTTCTTTCCACAAAATCCAAATCCTATGAGAGAGAGTTGAGTGTTAGGGAGACTATCATTTGAAGCACAAGAGCAAGGAGTTCATTACCTACACACCATTTGTTACTTCTTGGAGAGTGGTGTCTCCTAGATTGGCTAGGTGTTACTTGGGAGCCTCCGACAAGATTGTGGAGTTGAACCAAGGAGTTTGTAAGGGCAAGGAGATCGCCTACTTCGTGAAGATCTACCGCTAGTGAGGCAAGTCCTTCGTGGGCGATGGCCATGGTGGGATAGACAAGGTTGCTACTTCGTGGACCCTTTGTGGCTGGTTGCTTCTTCGTGGACCCTTCGTGGGTGGAGCCCTCCGTGGACTCGCGCAACCGTTACCCTTCGTGGGTGGAGCCCTACGTGGACTCGCGCAACCGTTACCCTTCGTGGGTTGAAGTCTCCATCAACGTGGATGTAGGATAGCACCACCTATCCGAACCACGGGAAAAACATCCGTGTCTCCAATTGCGTTTGAATTCTCCAAACCCTTCCCTTTACATTCTTGCAAGTTGCATGCTTTACTTTCCGCTGCCAATATACTCTTTGCATGCTTGCTTGAATTGTGTGATGATTGCTTGACTTGTCCTACAATAGCTAAAATCTGCCAAGAACTAAAATTGGGAAAAGGTTAAGCTTTTATTTGGGCAAGTAGTCTAATCACCCCCCCCTCTAGACATACTTTCGATCCTACAGCGCTGCGGGAACCCACGGCCCTAGTAGAGCTCGACATCTCCAAGGCATTCGACACCATCCAGTGGCCGTTCCTTTTGGAGGTCTTCGAACAAATGGGCTTTGGGGCGCGATGGAGAGCTTGGATCTGTGGTATTCTATCCACATCAACCACCAAGATCGTGGTCAATGGAGTGCCCGGGGAGATAATCTTCAACTATTGCAGCCTTAGGCAAGGGGATCCAATTTCCCCAATGCTATTCATCTTGTGCATGGAGCCGCTACACAAGTTATTCCTCAAGGCAACAGCGGCCGGCATCCTCACACCCCTTGCGCGCTCGGGCCTCATGCTACGGGTTTCGATGTTTGCTGATGATGTCATCATCTTCCTCAAGCCGTTGAGGACGGATCTGGTCGTCTGTGACTCCATTATGCGCATCTTTGGGCAGGCATCCAGACTCCAAGTCAATATGGCGAAGAGCGCTGCACTACCGATCCGTTGCTCCTAGGAGGAGATGACCCTAGTGTGCGACACACTTGGCTGCTCTAGCGCTACCTTCCCCTGCAAGTACCTGGGTCTTCCACTATCCATCTGGAAGCACACGGTGGTGCAATTCCAAGGGCTTGTGGACCAACTAGCAACGCGGTTGCCCCATTGGAGGGTGGCGACCCTCCCAAGGAGCAGCCGGGCCCTACTGGTGCAATCTATCCTCTCCGCAATCCTGATACACTCGATGCTCGCCCTTGACCTCCCCCCGAAGACCTTGGCCGCCATGATCAAGATATGTCGCGGCTTCCTGTGGGCTGGCAAGGCAGACGCCGGCGGAGGCGCGTGCGCTGTGGCTTGGGACAGGGTGTGCTCACCTAAGTGGGCCGGTGGCCTTAGTATATTGGACATGAGGTGGATGAATGTGGCCCTCCAGACCAAGTGGCTTTGGTTGCAACGGGTTGATCTACATAGGCCTTGGTCCGAGTTCTCCTTCTCCGCCCCGAAGGAATCGAGGCAGTTATTCCAGGCGGCCACTTGAGCGGTCGTCGGCGATGGGCGAGGCACGCTATTCTGGGAAGATAGATGGCTTAATGGATACCAGTTGCAGGAGCTCGCACCGCGGGCCTATGGCCGCGTCCTGCCGCGAGTGCAGAGGGTGAGGATGGTGTTTGAGGCCATCAACGAGGGGAGATGGGCCACTGATGTCGGGTCGTCACTGAGCGGGGAGGAAGCTGCGGAATACCTACACATATGGCCCACGATCATAGCGGTTCAGCTGGACGACCAGCACGCCGACCGCATTGCCTAGTCCTGGGAGAAGGACGGCGCTTTCTCGGCCAAGTCGGCTTACGCGGCCTAGTTTGCAACTCGGGAGGTTTCACCCACCGTGGCATTCACGTGGCGCTCCCGGACCCCGCTCCGGTGCCGCTTCTTCGCATGGCTTGCGATCATGATGAACCGCTGCTGGACATCAGACCGTTTAGCACGGAGAGGACTACCGCACCAGGGCTTGCCTTTCTGTGATCAACACGAGGAGACGATTAACCCCCTGCTCATTGAGTGCGTTTTGGCGAGGGAAGTGTGGGCCAAGGTGTTCACGACCATGGGCTTTCCGCAAGGCGCCTCGCGGATTGGAGAGCCTCTTCCAGATTAGTGTGCCCGACAGGATACCCACGGACGGTCGACGAGGACGATGCGGACCCTGTGCCTTCTCGTCATGTGGAAGCTTTGGAAGCACCGGAATTCCATCGTCTTCGACGGGGCGACAGTCAGCCTTCAGCAGATTCTGCACCGGATTGCGAGCAAGAGCAAGGTGTGGAGGCAGGCGGAACTGCTAGGAGGAGAGTTGGATGCGTTCTTCGTAGAGGCACTCGAGTGGGCTCACCGCGAGTAGTCCGCTTAGGCCATAGGAGGTGGATGGTGGCGTAGCGCCTTGTAATCTTTCATGTAACGGAACCGCGGAGGGTTCTATACCCCTTTCTTCTATAATATAAAATACGCACACTCGTGCGTATTCGAGAAAAAAAAACCTTCAACCCTTCAGGTTTCGCACCACAAACAGGATGCCATTGGTAATGATTATACTACACCCTAGTTGTATACTCTCTTCATTCAGAGAACACTTGTTAATTCTAGACTTTGTTCGCAAAGTAACGGTCCTTTTAACGAACCAGCCTTTGTTAATGCTCGCCTGACCCTGTTTAGAAAGCGAGTTTTGCTCTTCTCGGTGATAGGGGCTCCCATGGTTCCACTAGAAGGAGCGACTGCATGAGAGCTTATTCTATCAATGAACAACAAATGACCGAGCTTTGGACATTACTTTATTTTTCTCTCCTTTACTATCAGTGAGTTTCGATTCTTTTGTTCGAAGTCGCTCCTACAATGACTCAAAGAAACTAAAAATGGGCAATCCCATTAAGGTCTTGTTCGGTTCCACAGGATTTTAAGGTGTTTGGAGCAGATTGGCAGGGATTAAATCCCCAGCAAGTCAAAATCCACATCAAATCTCTCCAATCCTCTCCAATCCTCTTGTGGTGGGGATTAACCAAACAAGGCCTAAAGGATATCCTGGTAGACGATTGGGTGTGTGACTCAAAACAACCTTAAAATGAACAATCCTATCAAAGGATATCATGGTTTATCATTTTTGGAAGTTTTAAGTATCATGCTTCACAGCTTGGTGTACTTCAATTGTGCACCACATGCTCCCTCTTTTTTTCCCGACGAGTGCACCGCGTGTTGTGTTTTACACCACATTTCGAGTAGAAGTACCCTTTTGAAGGCATCCTTTTTTTCTTACCGAGTGCACGTGAGCCATTGGGTTTTGTATGATAGACAAGCTACCACCGACACCATCAACCTTGAGTTTTTTTTTTTTTTGCGAGGATCCATCAACCTTGAGTTGTGGTAGTACAATCCGAAAATGACGTGCTTCGGTCTTACTGTTCCCAATAAATACCTGTATTACACGAGTATGCATGTGATGCATCCTTGCTTGAGTAAATGGGCCTAGAAGAAAATTTGTGCCGGAACTTGTCTCTCGTAAATGCTGTGGGCACACATACGCCTGTTCACCGATAGACAAGCACTTGACCTACTGCCCCGGCGGGAGAGCTGCACCCCAACAAAGAACACGATACTTGTACACGTAAAATAATACTATAGCACTAGTAGATTATCCCACTTTATCCTCCAACGCTCCCCCACACAATCCATGGCTAGCTTTGCCCGCTTGGTGCATGAGCCAAATGCCAAATCGCCGGGGATCGCTCGGCCGTGCGGGTCAGCAATGACGCAACCCAGGGCTTGTTTGGCCCGTAGCACCACCTAGGTTCCTTGCCCGATCCGACGACTCCTCGCCGAGGTAACCTGACCTGGCTCACGCACGCTTAAGTCGCGGTATGCACTCGTCCGTTTCGGCGGCGACGACGACTACGAGCTCGCGTGCCCATTCTGGAACGCACCGCAGTTACGGTCGCTCCGCGCATTGGCTAGCTAGCTATCTCCTCGGTGTCGACCTTCTGGATGGATGGCGGGATATTCTCGGCTCGATCGACCGCGACGCCGGCCTTTGTTTTTCACCGCTGCCTGTGCCTGGCTGGTTGTAGTTGGAGATTCGGCATTTGGGCGGTCGGCACGAGAAATGAAAGCAATGCCCTGCAGCTAGTGTTGGAAATTAACGGTGTGCTTGCGAAGCTTTAGTTTCGCTCCTGGCGTTCTAGAAGATCGATACTGTCCAGTCCATCCATCCATGTGCCGCGTGCCTGCAGCGAACATGAACCCGTCAAGTCACCAATTATAAACCACTCCAGCATATGCTACGATCCGACTCCGACCCATCTGTCTATGTCGAATCCACAGCTTCCGTGGGGTCTGTATCGGTCGGTTTACTTTGATTTACTAGTATTTTTGTATGATATATTTTCTTTTCAGGTAGGATTTAGTATAAGCTTTTTTTGCGATAGAAAGAGAGTTTTATTTTATATGCATAGGGTTACAATTAAGAGGCACCAAATCCTTGATACAAGAACCAAATCCTCGATACAAGAAACGCTTCTCCCTAGCCATACAGCAGTAGTGAACTCCGTACGACTATACAATGCCAACTATTTTGCTCACGCTTGATTTTTTATGGAACAAACTCCCGAGTCTTCATATGATGCTTGATCTCCGTCACCAAGTATCCATAAGCTGACTTGGCTAAGCTCTCCCCGGTCAATGCTGCCAACGCCGAAGCTGAGTCTGACTGCACAACAATTGGCATGGAATAGTGCTGCACGGTGCTACCTCTTGAGCACTGCGTTGGTTTTCCCCGAAAAGGAATGTATGATGCAGCAAAGTAGCGTAAGTATTTTCCTCAGTTTTTTAGAACCAAGGTATCAATCCAGTAGGAGGCTACGCGCGAGTCCCTCGTACCTGCACAAAATAAATAAATCATCGCAACCAACGCGATAAGGGGTTGTCAATCCCTACACGGCCATTATGAAAGTGAAATCTGATAGTTATGATAAAATAATATTTTTGATATTTTTGTGATAAAGATGCAAAGTAAAAAAGCAAAGGAAAAACTAAGCATTGGAAGATTAATATGATGAAGATAGACCCGGGGGCCATAGGTTTCACTAGCGGCTTCTATCAAGAGCATAAGTATTTTACGGTGGGTGAACGAATTACTGTTGAGCAATTGACAGAATTAAGCATAGTTAAGAGAATATCTAGATATGATCATGTATATAGGCATCACGTCCGAGATAAGTAGACCGACTCCTGCCTGCATCTACTACTATTACTCTACTCATCGACCGCTATCCATCATGCATCTAGAGTATTAAGTTAATGAAAACAGAGTAATGCCTTAAGCAAGATGACATGATTGTGATGCCCTCGATTCAATCGTACACTAATCATACACGCAAATGTGTACGATCAAGATCAAGGACTCACGGGAAGATATCACAACACAACTCTAGACACAAAAATAAAATAATACAAGCTTTATATTACAAGTCAGGGGCCTCGAGGGCTCGAATACATAAGCTCAAAAAACACAAGAGTCAGCGGAAGCAACAATATCTGAGTACAGACATGAATTAAACAAGTTTGCCTTAAGAAGGCTAGCACAAAACAATATCGATCGAAAATGCAAGGTCTCCTGCCTGGGAGCCTCCTAACTACTCCAAGTCGTCAGCGGCCGTCACGTAGTAGTAGGCACCCTCGGGGTAGCAGTAGTCTTCAGTGGTGTCGTCTGGCTCCTGGGATCCGTCAACTGGTCGCAACAATCGGGTATGGGGGAAAAGAGGTAGCAAAGCAGCCGTGAGTACTCATCCAAAATACTCGCAAGACTTACATCAGATCTAAACTAAGTATGCATCTATGTCAAAGGAATGGGTCGTATCTGTGGACTAAACTGCAGAATGGCAGAAGAGAAGAGGGAAGCCTAGCCTATCGAAGACTACCATCTTCAAGCCTCTTGCAGCATTTAGAAGAGTACATATCAACATAATGTAAAGTAGTAGTAGTGTTATCAACCTCGGCCAGAGATCCTTTCTCGACTCCCAGCGAGAAAGCAATCCCAGAACCATACTATCCATTTTTCATCACAATCCATTTCTCATCACAAGTATCCAGTTCTAGTTGTATCGATCGGGATACAACTCCAAGTGTCCGTTACCGTACGACAGGCTATTGATAGATGTTTTCTTCTCTACAGGGGCGCACCAACTTACCCACCACGCTCGATTAACTCCGGCCGGACACACTTTCCTGGGTCATGTCTGGCCTCGGCCAAACAATACGCCGCAACCCGACCTAGGCTTAATAGAGATGTCAGCACGCTGGACTAAGCCTACGCCCCAGGGGTCATGGGCCATCTCCCCGGGAACTCCTGCACGTTGCGTACGCGGCCGGTGAGCAGACCTAGCTACCTCCTTCAACAAGGCAGGAGCTTACGCAGTCCAACCCGGCGCGCGCCGCTCAGTCGCTGGCGTCTATTAAGCTTCGGCTGATGTATACGACGCAGAACGCCCATACTATGCCCAAGTGATGGTTACTGCTATCAAGCCAGAGGCCCCTCGGATCAAATATCCAAACGGTAGTGGATTAGGAACACGCGGCAACGAGCAGAGACTCACGATCGATGTGACCCCGTCGCCCCATGTCGAGTACTTGCGGCAAGGGCTAAGAATGCCCGGCCACGCCTCGTAAGTATCTCGCGGGCACCTTCCAGGTCAAATCGACTCCACATCACTCGCTATTAAGCTCGCGCGGGTACCCCTCAGGGCCAACCCGTCTTTAGTAACATGGCTCAGTGTAAATTCATAGTAACCATAGTAACCGTGTGTCTAACACCAAAGGGAAAACCCGAGGAATCACCCCCGGCGAATTCCACTCGATGTTGTCATCAAGGTGAACGTAAGAGGATCCACCCTCGAAGTTCACGTTTGATGGGTTGCACGACATACCGTAACGGAAGTGGTTAAGGAGGAAATCACCCTCGATGACCTCGACTGTATAGCTACACTACGGAGATCCCATCAAGAGTGATGTAAGAGGTTCCACCCTTGGCACTCGATGGTAACTCTGCAGTGTCGTACAACTAGGGGGTGATGTGCGGTGTCGGGGCCTGGACGTCGATCACGTTGATCGAGTCATCGAACATAAAGCGAGGCAACTGGGACAAGGTGGGGGTCACTGATGGATCTCTAACCAACCTATACTAAGCAGTTTAGGATAAACAGGTAAGGTATGAAAGTAGGTAACAAAAACAGGCTATGCATCAGAGTAGGATCATACATAAAGCAGTAGCAGTTCTAATGCAAGCATGAGAGGGAAATAAATGTGCGATATCGGAATGCTTAGGGGGGGGGTTTGCTTGCCTGGTTGCTCAGACGAGAAGGACAGGTCGTCGATGACGTAGTCGGTTACCGGGGCCTTAGCAGCGGTCTCAGGGTCTACCGGAGAAAAGAGGGGGAAGAAACAGTAAGTACAGAGCAAACAAGTGTTGGAAATATGCCCTAGAGGCAATAATAAAAGCATTATTATTATATTTCTTTGTTCATGATAATTGTCTTTATTCATGCTATAACTGTATTATCCGGAAATCGTAATACACGTGTGAATACATAGACCATAATATGTCCCTAGTAAGCCTCTAGTTGACTAGCTCGTTGATCAACAGATAGTCATGATTTCCTGGCTATGGACATTGGATGTCATTGATAACGGGATCACATCATTAGGAGAATGATGTGATGGACAAGACCCAATCCTAAGCATAGTACAAAGATCGTGTAGTTCGTTTGCTAGAGCTTTTCCAATGTCAAGTATCTTTTCCTTTGACCATGAGATCGTGTAACTCCCGGATACCGTAGGAGTGCTTTGGGTGTATCAAACGTCACAACGTAACTGGGTGACTATAAAGGTGCATTACAGGTATCTCCGAAAGTGTCTGTTGGGTTGACACGGATCGAGACTGGGATTTGTCACTCTGGATAACGGAGAGGTATCACTGGGCCCACTCGGTAATGCATCATCATTATGAGCTCAAGGTGACCAAGTGGTTGATCACGGGATCATGCATTACGGTACGAGTAAAGTGACTTGCCGGTAACGAGATTGAACAAGGTATTGGGATACCGACGATCGAGTCTCGGGCAAGTAACATACCGATTGACAAAGGGAATTGTATACGGGGTTGATTAATCCTTGACATCGTGGTTCATCCGATGAGATCATCGTGGAGCATGTGGGAGCCATCATGGGTATCCAGATCCCGCTGTTGGTTATTGACCGGAGAGTCATCTCGGTCATGTCTGCTTGTCTCCCGAACCCGTAGGGTCTACACACTTAAGGTTCGGTGACGCTAGGGTTATGAAGATATGAATATGCAGTAACCCGAATGTTGTTCGGAGTCCCGGATGAGATCCCGGACGTCACGAGGAGTTCCGGAATGGTCCGGAGGTAAAGAATTATATATAGGAAGTGCTGTTTCGGCCATCGGGACAAGTTTCGGGGTTATCGGTATTGTACCGGGACCACCGGAGGGGTCCCGGGGGCCCACCGGGTGGGGCCACCTGTCCCGGGGGGCCACATGGGCTGTAGGGGGTGCGCCTTGGCCTTCATGGGCCAAGGGCACCAGCCCTACTAGGCCCATGCGCCTAGGGTTTCCACCACGGAGGAGTCCAAGTGGTGGAAGGCACCCCGAGGTGCCTTGGGGGGGAGGGAAACCCTCCCCTGGCCGCCGCACCTAGGAGATTGGATCTCCTAGGCTGCACACCACCCCCCCTTGGCCCTCCTATATATAGTGGGGGAGAGGAGGGATTTCATACCTCAGCCTTTGGTGCTTCCTCTCTCCCCGTTACGTCTCTCTCTCGTAGTATAGGCGAAGCCCTGCTACTGTGACGCCCTGCATCCACCACCACGCCATCGTGCTGCTGGATCTTCATCAACCTCTCTTCCCCCCTTGCTGTATCAAGAAAGGAGGAGACGTCATCCGTTCCGTACGTGTGTTGAACGCGGAGGCACCGTCCGTTCGGTGCTTGATCATCGGTGATTTGAATCACGTCGTGTTCGACTACATCATCCCCGTTCTTTGAACGCTTCCGCTCGCGATCTACAAGGTACGTAGATGCATCTAATCACTCGTTGCTAGATGAACTCCTAGATGGATCTTGGTGAAACGAGTAGGAAAATTTTTGTTTTCTGCAACGTTCCCCAACAGTGGCATCATGAGCTAGGTATATGCGTAGTTCTCTTGCACGAGTAGAACACAAAGTAGTTGTGGGCGTTGATTTTGTTCAATATACTTGCCGTTACTAGTATTATCTTGATTCGGCGGCATCGTGGGATGAAGCGGCCCGGACCGACCTTACACGTACTCTTACGTGAGACAGGTTCTACCGACTGACATGCACTAGTTGCATAAGGTGGCTAGCGGGTGTCTGTCTCTCCTACTTTAGTCGGATCGGATTCGATGAAAAGGGTCCTTATGAAGGGTAAAGAGCAATTGGCATATCACGTTGTGTTCATTGCGTAGGTAAGAAACGTTCTTGCTAGAAACCCATAGCAGCCACGTAAAACATGCAAACAACAATTAGAGGACGTCTAACTTGTTTTTGCAGGGTATGCTATGTGATGTGATATGGCCAAAAGGATGTGATGAATGATATATGTGATGTATGAGATTGATCATGTTCTTGTACAAGGAATCACGACTTATATGTCGATGAGTATGACGATCTACAAGGATGATCATGGAGCCCCAAGATGGAGATCAAAGGAGCTATGTGATATTGGCCATATCATGTCACTATTATTATTTGATTACATGTGATGTTTATCATGTTTTGCATCTTGTTTACTTAAAACGACGATAGTAAATAAGATGATCCCTTACAACAATTTCAAGAAGTGTTCTCCCCTAACTGTGCACCGTTGCTACAGTTCGTCGCTTCGAAGCACCACGTGTTAATCGGGTGTGATAGATCCTTTCGTTCACATACAACGGGTGTAAGAAGTTTTACACATGCAAAAACACTTAGGGTTAACTTGACGAGCCTAAGCATGTGAAGACATGGCCTCGGAACACAGAGACCGAAAGGTCGAACACGAGTCGTATGGAAGATACGATCAACATGGAGATGTTCACCGACGATGACTAGTCCGTCTCACGTGTTAATCGGACACGGATTAGTTGACTTGGATCGTGTAACACTTGGATGACTAGAGGGATGTCTAATCTGAGTGGGAGTTCATTAATAATTTGATTAGATGAACTTAATTATCATGAACTTAGTCTAAAATCTTTACAATATGTCCTGTAGATCAAATGGCCAACGTTGTATTCAATTTCAACGCGTTCCTAGAGAAAACCAAGCTGAAAGACGATGGCAACAACTATACGGACTGGGTCCGGAACCTGAGGATCATCCTCATAGCTGCCAAGAAAGATTATGTCCTACAAGCACCGCTAGGTGATCCACCCGTCCCACAGAACCAAGACGCTATGAATGCTTGGCAGACACGTACTGATGACTACTCCCTCGTTCAGTGCGGCATGCTTTACAGCTTAGAGCCGGGGCTCCAAAAGCGTTTTGAGAGACATGGAGCATATGAGATGTTCGAAGAGCTAAAAATGGTTTTTCAAGCTCATGCCCGGATCGAGAGATATGAAGTCTCCGATAAGTTCTTCAGCTGTAAGATGGAGGAAAATAGTTCTGTCAGTGAGCACATACTCACTATGTCTGGGTTACATAACCGCTTGACTCAGCTGGGAGTTAATCTCCCGGATGACGCGGTCATTGACAGAATCCTCCAGTCGCTTCCACCAAGCTACAAGAGCTTTGTGATGAACTTCAATATGCAGGGGATGGTAAAGACCATTCCTGAAGTATTTGCTATGCTGAAATCAGCAGAGGTAGAAGTCAAGAAGGAACATCAAGTGTTGATGATGAATAAAACCACTGAGTTCAAGAAGGGCAAGGGTAAAAAGAACTTCAAGAAGGACGGCAAGGAAGTTGCTGCGCCCGGCAAGCAAGCTGTCGGGAAGAAGTCAAAGAATGGACCCAAGCCTGAGACAGAGTGCTTTTATTGCAAAGGGAAGGGTCACTGGAAGCGGAACTGCCCTAAATACTTAGCGGATAAGAAGGCCGGCAACACCAAAGGTATATTTGATATACATGTGATTGATGTGTACCTTACCAGTACTCGTAGTAACTCCTGGGTATTTGATACCGGTGCCGTTACTCATATTTGTAACTCACCACAGGAGCTGCGGAATAAACGGAAACTGGAGAAGGACGAGGTGACGATGCGCGTCGGGAATGGTTCCAAGGTCGATGTGATCGCCGTCGGCACGCTACCTCTACATTTACCTACGGGATTAGTTATAAACCTCAATAATTGTTATTTAGTGCCATGTCTGAGCATGAACATTGTATCAGGATCTCGTTTAATATGAGATGGCTACTCATTTAAATCCGAGAATAATGGTTGTTCTATTTATATGAGAGATATGTTTTATGGTCATGCTCCGATAGTCAATGGTTTATTCTTAATGAATCTCGAGCGTATTACTACACATATTCATAGTGTGAATACCAAAAGATGTAAAGTTGATAATGATAGTCCCACATACTTGTGGCACTGCCGCCTTGGTCACATAGGTGTCAAACGCATGAAGAAGCTCCATGCAGATGGACTTTTAGAATCTCTTGATTATGAATCATTTGACACGTGCGAACCATGCCTCATGGGAAAAAATGACCAAGACTCCGTTCTCAGGAACAATGGAGCGAGCAACCAACTTATTGGAAATCATACATACTGATGTGTGCGGTCCAATGAGTGTTGAGGCTCGCGGTGGCTATCGTTATGTTCTCACCCTCACTGATGACTTAAGTAGATATGGGTATGTCTACTTAATGAAACACAAGTCTGAAACCTTTGAAAAGTTCAAGGAATTTCAGAGTGAAGTTGAGAATCAACGTGACAGGAAGATCAAGTTTCTATGATCAGATCGTGGAGGAGAATACTTGAGTCACGAATTTGGCACACACTTAAGAAAATGTGGAATAGTTTCACAACTAACGCCGCCTGGAACACCTCAGCGTAATGGTGTGTCCGAACGTCGTAATCGCACTTTATTAGATATGGTGCGATCTATGATGTCTCTTGCCGATTTACCGTTATCTTTTTGGGGCTATGCTTTAGAGACTGCCGCATTCACTTTAAATAGGGCTCCGTCGAAATCCGTTGAGACGACACCGTATGAATTATGGTTTGGGAAGAAACCTAAGCTGTCGTTTCTAAAAGTTTGGGGATGCGATGCTTATGTCAAGAAACTTCAACCTGAAAAGCTCGAACCCAAGTCGGAAAAATGCGTCTTCATAGGATACCCTAAAGAAACTTATGAGTATACCTTCTACCTCAGATCCGAAGGCAAGATCTTTGTTGCCAGGAATGGATTCTTTCTAGAGAAAGAGTTTCTCTCGAAAGAAGTAAGTGGGAGGAAAGTAGAGCTTGATGAAGTATTACCTCTTGAACCGGTAAATGGCGCAACTCAAGAAAATGTTCCTGAGGTGCCTGCACTGACTAGAGAGGAAGTTAATGATGATGATCAAGATACTTCTGATCAAGCTCCTACTGAAATTCGAAGGTCCACAAGGACACGTTCCGCACCAGAGTGGTACGGCAACCCTGTCTTGGAAATCATGTTGTTAGACAACGGTGAACCTTCGAACTATGAAGAAGCGATGGCGGGCCCAGATTCCGACAAATGGCTAGAAGCCATGAAATCCGAGATAGGATCCATGTATGAAAACGAAGTATGGACTTTGACTGACTTGCCCGTTGAACGGCGAGCCATAGAAAATAAATGGATCTTTAAGAAGAAGACAGACGCGGATGGTAATGTGACCATCTATAAAGCTAGGCTTGTCGCTAAGGGTTATCGACAAGTTCAAGGGGTTGACTACGATGATACTTTCTCACCGGTAGCGAAGCTGAAGTCCGTCCGAATCATGTTAGCGATTGCCGCATTCTATGATTATGAAATATGGCAAATGGACGTCAAAACGGCATTCCTTAATGGTTTCCTTAAGGAAGAATTGTATATGATGCAGCCGGAAGGTTTTGTTGATCCTAAGAATGCTAACAAGGTGTGCAAGCTCCAACGCTCGATTTATGGGCTGGTGCAAGCATCTCGGAGTTGGAACATTCGCTTTGATGAGATGATCAAAGCGTTTGGGTTTACGCAGACTTATGGAGAAGCCTGCGTTTACAAGAAAGTGAGTAGGAGCTCTGTAGCATTTCTCATACTATATGTAGATGACATACTTTTGATGGGAAATGATATAGAACTCTTGGACAGCATCAAGGCCTACTTGAATAAAAGTTTTTCAATGAAGGACCTTGGAGAAGCTGCTTATATATTAGGCATCAAGATCTACAGAGATAGATCAAGACGCCTCATAGGTCTTTCACAAAGCACATACCTTGATAAGATTTTGAAGAAGTTCAAAATGGATCAGTCCAAGAAAGGGTTCTTGCCTGTTTTGCAAGGTATGAAATTGAGCTCAGCTCAATGTCCGACCATGGCAGAAGAGATAGAAGAGATGAGTGTCATCCCCTATGCCTCAGCCATAGGTTCTATTATGTATGCCATGCTGTGTACCAGACCTGATGTAAACCTTGCCGTAAGTTTGGTAGGAAGGTACCAAAGTAATCCCGGCAAGGAACACTGGACAGCGGTCAAGAATATCCTGAAGTACCTGAAAAGGACTAGGGAAATGTTTCTCGTTTATGGAGGTGACGAAGAGCTCGTCGTAAAGGGTTACGTCGACGCTAGCTTCGACACAGATCTAGATGACTCTAAGTCACAAACCAGATACGTGTATATGTTGAATGGTGGAGCAGTGAGCTGGTGCAGCTGCAAACAGAGCGTCGTGGCGGGATCTACATGTGAAGCGGAGTACATGGCAGCCTCGGAGGCAGCACATTAAGCTATATGGGTGAAGGAGTTCATCACCGACCTAGGAGTCATACCCAATGCGTCGGGGCCAATCAAACTCTTTTGTGACAACACTGGAGCTATTGCACTTGCCAAGGAGCCCAGGTTTCACAAGAAGACAAGGCACATCAAGCGTCGCTTCAACTCCATTCGTGAAAATGTTCAAGATGGAGACATAGAGATTTGTAAAGTACATACGGACCTGAATATAGCAGATCCGTTGACTAAACCTCTCCCTAGGGAAAAACATGATCAACACCAGAATTCCATGGGTGTTCGATTCATCACAACGTAACTAGATTATTGACTCTAGTGCAAGTGGGAGACTGTTGGAAATATGCCCTAGAGGCAATAATAAAAGCATTATTATTATATTTCTTTGTTCATGATAATTGTCTTTATTCATGCTATAACTGTATTATCCGGAAATCGTAATACACGTGTGAATACATAGACCATAATATGTCCCTAGTAAGCCTCTAGTTGACTAGCTCGTTGATCAACAGATAGTCATGATTTCCTGGCTATGGACATTGGATGTCATTGATAACGGGATCACATCATTAGGAGAATGATGTGATGGACAAGACCCAATCCTAAGCATAGTACAAAGATCGTGTAGTTCGTTTGCTAGAGCTTTTCCAATGTCAAGTATCTTTTCCTTTGACCATGAGATCGTGTAACTCCCGGATACCGTAGGAGTGCTTTGGGTGTATCAAACGTCACAACGTAACTGGGTGACTATAAAGGTGCATTACAGGTATCTCCGAAAGTGTCTGTTGGGTTGACACGGATCGAGACTGGGATTTGTCACTCTGGATAACGGAGAGGTATCACTGGGCCCACTCGGTAATGCATCATCATTATGAGCTCAAGGTGACCAAGTGGTTGATCACGGGATCATGCATTACGGTACGAGTAAAGTGACTTGCCGGTAACGAGATTGAACAAGGTATTGGGATACCGACGATCGAGTCTCGGGCAAGTAACATACCGATTGACAAAGGGAATTGTATACGGGGTTGATTAATCCTTGACATCGTGGTTCATCCGATGAGATCATCGTGGAGCATGTGGGAGCCATCATGGGTATCCAGATCCCGCTGTTGGTTATTGACCGGAGAGTCATCTCGGTCATGTCTGCTTGTCTCCCGAACCCGTAGGGTCTACACACTTAAGGTTCGGTGACGCTAGGGTTATGAAGATATGAATATGCAGTAACCCGAATGTTGTTCGGAGTCCCGGATGAGATCCCGGACGTCACGAGGAGTTCCGGAATGGTCCGGAGGTAAAGAATTATATATAGGAAGTGCTGTTTCGGCCATCGGGACAAGTTTCGGGGTTATCGGTATTGTACCGGGACCACCGGAGGGGTCCCGGGGGCCCACCGGGTGGGGCCACCTGTCCCGGGGGGCCACATGGGCTGTAGGGGGTGCGCCTTGGCCTTCATGGGCCAAGGGCACCAGCCCTACTAGGCCCATGCGCCTAGGGTTTCCACCACGGAGGAGTCCAAGTGGTGGAAGGCACCCCGAGGTGCCTTGGGGGGGAGGGAAACCCTCCCCTGGCCGCCGCACCTAGGAGATTGGATCTCCTAGGCTGCGCACCACCCCCCCTTGGCCCTCCTATATATAGTGGGGGAGAGGAGGGATTTCATACCTCAGCCTTTGGTGCTTCCTCTCTCCCCGTTACGTCTCTCTCTCGTAGTATAGGCGAAGCCCTGCTACTGTGACGCCCTGCATCCACCACCACGCCGTCGTGCTGCTGGATCTTCATCAACCTCTCTTCCCCCCTTGCTGGATCAAGAAAGGAGGAGACGTCATCCGTTCCGTACGTGTGTTGAACGCGGAGGCACCGTCCGTTCGGTGCTTGATCATCGGTGATTTGAATCACGTCGTGTTCGACTACATCATCCCTGTTCTTTGAACGCTTCCGCTCGCGATCTACAAGGTACGTAGATGCATCTAATCACTCGTTGCTAGATGAACTCCTAGATGGATCTTGGTGAAATGAGTAGGAAAATTTTTGTTTTCTGCAACGTTCCCCAACAACAAGTGCAATGCTACACATCACAGAACAAAAGCGGTGTTAGGGGTGTTCTAACACGGCACTACACGCTACCAGCGAAGGGGCATAACATCCGGGAAAGTTTTCCCGAACTTTGCATTTTCGGACAGACGTACCGGAGGGGAAATATTCGATGTTCTCTATGCTAGGGGCATGTGACAGATGAACGGAGAGAGTATTCTGATTCGTCTCGTCGTTCTGAGCAACTTTCATAGATAGAGTTTTTCGAGCCGAGCTACAGTTAATTTTCTATGATTTTTCAAAGTTTTAAACATATCATAAAAACATTGGAATTTATTTAATTCGAAAACAAACTGAAATAATTTTATACTTGGCAGCAGCTAGCCTCAGAGTATGACAGGTGGGGCCATGAGGGTGCTGAGTCAGCAGTCAACTAGTCCAGTTTGACTAGTCAACAAGGTCACGGGGGGGGGGGGGCATATGTCATTGGCAGTTACAAACCCAGTCAGCATTGACTGGTCAACTGGGTCCAGCGGGACCTAGTTGTCATTGATTGAGAGTTGTAAACAGATTTTTAGTTAATCTAATTAGCTAGGTGGAGCCTACTGTCAGTGGCATATTAGGCTAATTAAATCCCTAATCTAATTAGGCCGGCCCCAGGAGGGGATTTGCTTGCACGCACGCACGCACAGCGCGGGGCGCCGGTGATGTGCAGCGGTGCAGTAGGAAGCGGCGGTGGTCGGCAGCGCGGCGGGCTCGGCCAGGCACCGGCTGTGGCACGTGCGGGTGGCGCAGCTAGGGGGGCACGCCGGCGGGCGCGGCGGTGGCCGTGTTGCAGCAGCAGTACTTTAGCAAGCGGCAGTGGGGTGCGGGCGCCGGCCGGTGAGCCGGGTGCGGCGGCCTTCGGTGATGCGGGGAGCCGCGGGGCAAGCGGCCAGCGGGAGGCGAACAGGCGGCTGTGGCGGCATGCAGGGGTGCTAGCAGCGGCAGTAGCCGCGCAGCAAGCTGCAGAGCCGCCGCAACAGCTGGAGCAGGGGCGGGCGGAGACGCACGGCGTCGGGCGAGGTGCAGGCGACGTCGAGCGTGCCCAGGGCGGCCAGAACGCGCGGGAGCGGGGCAGGGTCATACGCGGGGCGCGGGGCACGGGGCGCGAGCGGGGGGGAGGGTGTCGGTGTCAAAACCGGCGGATCTTGGGTAGGGGGTCCCGAACTGTGCGTCTAGATCGAATGGTAACAGGAGGCAGGGGACACGATGTTTTATCCAGGTTCGGGCCCTCTTGATGGAGGTAAAACCCTACGTCCTGCTTGATTAATATTGATGATATGGGTAGTACAAGAGTAGATCTACCACGAGATCAGAGAGGCTAAACCCTAAAAGCTAGCCTATGGTATGATTGTTGTTCGTCCTACGGACTAAAACTCTCCAGTTTATATAGACACCGGAGAGGGCTAGGGTTACACAGAGTCGGTTACAATGGTAGGAGATCTACATATCCGTATCGCCAAGCTTGCCTTCCACGCCAAGGAAAGTCCCTTCCGGACATGGGACGAAATCTTCAATCTTGTATCTTCATAGTCCAGGAGCCCGGCCGAAGGTATAGTCCGGCCATCCGGACACCCCCTAATTCAGGACTCCCTCAGTAGCCCCTGAACCAGGCTTCAATGACGGCGAGTCCGGCGCGCAGATTGTCTTCGACATTGCAAGGCGGGTTCCTCCTCCAAGTACTTCATAGAAGATTTTGAACACAAAGGTAGTGTCCGGCTCTGCAAAATAAGTTTCCACATATTGCCATAGAGAGAATAATATTTACACAAATCTAATCTGCTGACGTATTCCGTAGTGTGACATCACACCACGGCCAAGTCTTTATTCGAATCGTTTTACTATCCCACCTCAGCGAGTTTAGCGAGGCGGTTTCCTTGGCACGTCTTGTTAAAGCAGAGATCGTGTCCCCTTATTCCGGGATTCTCATCAATACGGGTGTGGGTAACCCAACCGCGCCATTGACTACGACGCTTGGGAGATAAGCGAGTTTTACCAGGCTGGTGGGGGCGCATAGTCGCGTCCGCCCATATAAGGGGATAAGGATCCACCTTTTCATCCACGCCTTCTTCCTCCTTTGCCTATCCATTTCCGCGCACTCGAGCTCCAGCGCCCAAGTCCGCACACCCCACCTCAACCTTATCCAGCCATGTCCGGAGCGGGAGGCAAGTGGATGGTCTCCTCCGTCACGGAGGGACACATCAAAAGACTGAGGAAGGCCGGATACTTGTCTAACGACATTGCGCACCGGCTTCCCGAAGAGGGGCAGCTCATCCCCACCCCTAGGCCCCATGAGAGGGTGGTGTTCCTCCCCCATTTCCTCCATGGACTGGGCTTCCCTCTCCACCCATTTGTCCGGGGCTCATGCTCTACTATGGCCTGGATTTCCACGATCTGGCCCCGAATTTTGTCCTCAACATCTCGGCGTTTATCATCGTGTGCGAGGCTTTCTTCCGCATCCGCCCCCATTTCGGCCTATGGCTCAAGACTTTCAATGTCAAGCCAAAGGTGGTGCGCGGCACCGAAGCGGAGTGCGGAGGCGCCATGGTGGGCAAGATACCCAACGTCCTATGGTTCGAGGGCTCCTTCGTGGAGTCCCTAAAGGGGTGGCAGTCGGGGTGGTTTTACATCACCGAGCCGCGCGACCCTGAATGGGTCGCAGCCCCCGAGTTCCGATCCGGACCCCCTACGCAACTCGCCTCCTGGAAAGAGACGGGCCTGTTGTGGGGTAAAAAGGGAGAGCTAACCAGACTCCAAACATGCGTCCAAATCCTTGTGGACAGGAATCTCAAACTTGTCAACGTAGTCTAGGTTATGCTCATCCGTCGGATCCTCCCGTGTCAACAACGGGCTTTCAACCTGTGGGAGTTCGACCCGCGCGGCACCGAACTCTGAGCAGGCTCTTCGACACGACGTACGAAGATGCCTGGAAGGTGCTTTTCAAGGGCGCCGAGGCCCCCGCATCCGCTACCGAGGATCGCGGATTCAGCACGCAGCGTCACGCTCGTGTGGTAAGCTGTTTTCACCTTTTACAGGGTATTAGTTTTTCATAGTTTGACCCCATGCGGGATCTAAGTTACCTTACCTTTGACAGGATTGGCAGGAGACGTCCGGACAGATCAACTTTCCGGCTCCTTTGCCCGAAGGCCCAGCGGACGCTCGCTTGGCGAAGCTGCTGGTTCCGGCACCTTACGTGGTGCCGGAGAAGAAGGCCAAGAAGAAGGCCACGGGGACTCGAAAGAGTGCCCGGCACCAAGAGGTGTCGGATTCACCATCCGACGACTCCAAGGCGCACTCCTCCCATGAAGACGAGGAGGAGGAAGAAGAGACCTCTCCCCCCCCAGCGGGGGGAGGGAAGAAAAGGAAGGCCGCCCCAACCAGGGAGGCCGAAGGGTCCAAGAGGGGGAAGACCCCTCCTCCGGACTACTCCACCAACCCCGACGACGGCGAAGAGGAGTGGCCGCACAGGGCCAAGCCCCTGGCGAAATCGTAAGTATCCGGATACCAGAGTGATTCATAGTATTCCCACATTGCACAGCTTTTCCTTACGTCGAACATGATTGTGCAGTTGCCGGGGTTGCTGATCCACGGACACCTATGGGACCGGCGGACCGGGTCCCTTTTGGTTCGGCGGGGGGCGGAGGTCGCGCAAAGAGCAGATGGAGGCGGAGCACGCGGGCGATTGGTCGTGCAAAGAGTAAACCGAGGCGAAGCACGCGAGCGATTTACCCAGGTTCAGGCCGCACGGATGCGTAAAACCCTACTCCTGCTTTGTGGATTGTATTGCTTTCTAGCTCGGGAGCGTGGAGTGCTACAGTACTCTCCGGCCGCTAACGAGACCTTGCGTGTGTGTATGAGAATGGCCGTCCTCCTCCCTCCCGTTGCACTCGGGCCTCCTTTTATATGCTCAAGGGGTTACCGACATAGAGCAACGGGGGTCAAGGGCAAAAATGAAAAGGTGCCGTAGTAGGGGCAGCTAGGTGCTGTAGCAGGCACAGCTACCTGCTACAGTGCTATCGTACCTAACCCTGACGGCAGGGGACAAGGGCATTAAATGCCCGTCTGTGTTGCCTAAACAGTACCGAAAGAGGCTTGCTAGGGACGCCACCGTTAGCCACGGTGGTTATCTTGTCAGCGCCTGCCTGCCACTGCGCACCCCTCGCTGCGCGGCCTCCCGCCACGTGCGCTTGGGAGGGGCCCTAGTGCGACACGTGGGCGGGTGTGCTGGAGCGTGGGCACGAAGTGGGGGCTTCCCGCGGCAAGCTCCTTGCCGCGGTCGTCGTCTTGTCGTGTCCGAGAGCTTGTCGCTCACCGGGCCTTGCCGGGGCGCCTGGGGCGCCGCGGCAAGTTTTCCTGGTGCGCCTTGGTTGGCCTTCCCGGCAAGCGCCTCTTGCCGGGGCCTTGGGACGCTTCTGATAGCCTTCCCGGCAAGCTCCTCCTGCCGGGGTCTTGTCTCCTTCCCGGCAAGTTCCTCTCGCCGGGGCCTTGGTTTGAGTACTTTGCTCTTGAATGGTCTTCAAGGTAGCCGTGGAGGGTCTTGGCGGTCACCCGGCAAGCCTTGCCGCGGGAGTGCTGCGACTGCCCGTGCACAAGTTCGAGGTACTGGGGTACCCCTACTCTAGTACACCGACAGGAGCCCCCGGGCCTGGGCCGGACACGGTGCCGAGCGCTGTTGGGCCAGGCCCAAAATAGTGCACGGGCACGCGCGCCCTGGGTCGCGCCGCACACCTCTCCACTTCCACCGCGCACGCCCAGAACGGCACGCGTCAAACGCGGCGTCGTGGGTGACGTGGGCGGCGAGTGCGGGGCTAAGCCCCGCGAGCATGCGTCAGGCCATGATGAAGGGAACGGTTCACGCCCTCCTTCTTAAACGGAGGTAGGCGTGGGGGCGTGGTGCATTTACTGGACGGGGCCAGTGCGCGGTTTCCGAGGCGCCCACTCCCCGCGATCACGGGGAGGGGGCGAGGCCGCCTCATTCGTCGCCTTGGTTCCGCATCCTCGCCACGCGGCTCCCATGCGCTCGGAGTCACGGACGATGGAAGTGGGAAGCTGGGCCGCCGCGAGCAGAGGCAGTGGGTTGGCCCCGACCCCCTGCTCTTCTCGTGCCTTGATTCGCCGAGCGGGGCGGCCGAGCCCCCGCCTCGCTCCTTTATAAGGAGCGGGAGAGGGGCACAGAAGCCCGCACTCTCCCATCTCCTCCTTTCTTCAGCTTCTGCTCCCCTTTCTCTCTTTTGCCATGGAGAAAGGGAACCCTGGCCCTTCATCGGTGGCGGCGAGGGTCGCCGCTAGGCAGCGCCCTCCTCCCTCTCCCGCGCTCGTGGTGGCAGAGCCAGCCACAAGGGGAAGAGGGAGGGGGCGAGGCCGTGGACGAGGTCGAGGACGGGGCCGAGGCGCTCGGGGAAGAGGCGGACGGGGCGGCGCGCCAGCTTCGCCCCCGCCGGCGGTCCCTCTCCCCACGGCGGTCCATATAGGGGACAACCCTTGCGAGTTCTTCGTCAGGCTGCGTCGGGCGCCTCGTCGTCGCCTCCGGCTTCCAGCTCCGTTTGCGAGCGCAATGGAGTTGGACCCGCCCGAGACACTGAGACTGCACATGAGGGGCTGTGGGATCAGCGGCACGCGAGTCCGCGTTGTGTTCCCAGCCCCTAACGTGATGTATCTTGATCGAGGGTGGAAGACGTTCGCCCGTATCCACAGCCTGATGAAGGGGTTCACCCTCCATTTCAAGTTAATGGAGGGCGATCTCCTCTCCGTCAAGGTCTTCGGGTGCTTCGGCACTCGAGCGAAGTGCTGCGTGGACAGCTCCTCCGATAGTGAAGGCTCCCCCTCGAGCGAGAGTGACGAGGAGGAGAGCGACAGCGATGATGAGGGTAGCGGGCGGCGGGATGGCGGGTCCGACTAGGTGTCGGGCGCCACTCCGCGCGGCACCGGCGACCCCATCATCCGCGTCGCCGGCTCCTTGAACTCCCCGGGGGCGTCTCCTTGGGCGGCTGGCGTAGGGAGGCTGCGGAAGGGGAAGAGGGCTGGTGACAGGGCCGTCAGGTCGGAGTACGAGGGCGTGGTGCCCTCGACAGCATGCTGACGTCCTGCCGCCCCGTCTTCGAGCCCCGCTTCCGGCGTCGCCATCACCGTCAAGCCCTCGGTCGGCTCCCCCCGGATGTTCTCTTGGTGTCTTCTGGCACCCGTAGTTCGCCTAGGCGCCTCTTTTGCCCTTCCCGCCTCCTTGACCTACCTCCTGAAGAGAGGGACAGGAAAGGGATTACGGGCATCTTATCTTTTTAATCTGTAAGCCCTCGGGCCTTAGCTGCATCTAAAACTTGTAATCCTCTCTTTCATGTTTTTCATCCTCTACGGACTGTACCTGTACGGGATGTTTTTTAATGAAAAGGGGATGCTTGCCGGGTTACTTGTCTCGCGGTTGAACCCACGCCGAGGAGCAAATCCTTGGTGTCCTTCGGACAGATGTTTCATCTCCCGGCAACAGGCCCTGCCGCCTTCCCACGTCGCTCGACCTTTCTCACGCCTTTGACGGAGGTGGGAACGAGGTGGGTGCGTCCCCTTCATTTCATCCCTTTGCTGCCGCGACTACGACCCAACTTGGCCCCGGGAACGCGCTCCAGGGGCCTAGAGTTGAGGGAGCACGGCAGTTTTCGGGAAGAAACGCGGTTTCGCACTCCCCAGTCCATAAGAGGGTGCATGATGAGGGATGAAAGACTTATCTGATATCGCAGCCCCCGGCAACTCTGGCTTGCCGGGGATGACCCTTGGCACTCGCAGCCCCCAGCAATGCTGACTTGCCGGGGCCCAGGTGCCGGTGCGCCCTTCTTCTCCTTTTCGTCCTTAAGCAGTCTGACCAGGATACGCGAGCCCTGCGAACGAAGGAAAAGCAAAGGGACGGACACTCGACCTCTAAGTTAGGGGTTAGCCGCTGTTAGGCACTATCAACCCTAACCAAGGACGAGACTCGACCTAGCATGCATGCTATAACCCCGGGGTGGCAGCGCTTCATTTTCTGGTGCTCAGGGTCTGCGCCTGGCTCTGTACAAAGGATTACATGCAACAGCGGCAAGACTTGTACAGAAGGGTGGTTGCCGGGTAGGGCCCGACAACCGCGCCTTACGGGTAAAACTTACGAAGATGCTCGATGTTCCAGGAGTTGCTCACTGGTACGCCATCTTCGGTCTCAAGGCGGACAGCGCCAGGCCTCGTGACTCGCTTCACCCGGTAAGGGCCTTCCCACTTCGGCGTCAACTTGTTGGAATTCTTGGCCGACTGAACGCGCCGAAGAACAAGGTCGCCTTCCTCGAGGCTTCTGGCGTTAACTTTGCGGCTATGGTAGCGGCGCAAAGCTTGCTGGTAGCGAGCAGCTCGCACAGCAGCCAGAAGACGATCTTCCTCAAGGAGCAGCGCGTCATCTTGCCGCAGCCGCTCTTGCTCAAGCTCATCGTAAGCGAGCACTCGAGGTGACCCGTATACGAGTTCTGTGGGGGTAACTGCCTCTGCTCCATAGACTAGAGCAAAGGGTGTCTGTCCAGTGGCTCGATTTGGCGTCGTTCTGATTGACCAAAGAACCACCGGTAGCTCCTCGATCCAGTTTCTTCCGCACTTGTGCAGCCTGTCAAAAGTTCTGGTCTTGAGCCCGCGCAGTACCTCAGCATTTGCCCTCTCCGCTTGACCGTTGCTTCTCGGGTGAGCAACAGAAGCGAAGCAGACCTTGGCGCCAAGATCTTGGACATACTGCATGAAGGTGTGGCTCGTGAATTGTGTACCGTTGTCGGTGATTATCCTGTTAGGGATCCCGAAGCGGTAAACAATCGACCTGAAGAACTTGACGGCTGACTGTGCGGTCACCTTCCTCACTGGTTCCACTTCCGGCCACTTTGTGAACTTGTCGATTGCGACGTACAAGTACTCAAAGCCCCCGACAGCTCGGGGGAAGGGGCCGAGGATGTCGAGCCCCCAGACCGAAAATGTCCAGGATAAAGGGATCGTCTGGAGAGCTTGAGCTGGCTGGTGTATCTGCTTGGAATGGAACTGGCACGCTTCACACTTGGTTACTTGTGCAGTTGCATCCTGGAGGGCTGTTGGCCAGAAGAAACCTTGCCGGAACGCTTTGCCGACAAGTGCTCTTGCGCCAATGTGGTGACCACATATGCCTCCATGTATCTCTACCAACAGCTTTTGTCCATCTTCCCGGGGAATACACCTCAATTTCACACCGTTGAGTCTTCTTCTGTACAGTGTCTTGTCGACGAACTGGTACATACTCGACTGCCGGGCTACTCTTTCGGCTTCTTCTTGCTCTTCGGGAAGTTCCCCTGTCTGAAGGAAATGGACAATCTGTTGCGCCCATGCTGGAGCTTGTGGCTCGACAACAAGGACTAAAGGCGACTCTGCTGCTGCGGGAACATCCACTTCTACGGCGAGAAGTTGTGTCTCTGCCGGAGCTTGACGTTCCCCGACAAGCTTGCCGGAGCGAAGCTTATCGGGAGCTTCTGCTTCGACGGAACAAACCCTGGGGCTTGCCGGAGCATCTCGCTCCTCAGCGCTCTTGGTGTTGATCTCAGCTGTTGCGGGAACATCCGCTTCTACGGCGAGGAGCTGCACCTCTGCCGGAGCTCGACGTTCCCCGACAAGCTTGCCGGAGCAAAACTTATCGGGAGCTTCTGCTTCAACGGAACAAACCCTGGGGCTTGCCGGAGCAGACTGCTCCTCAGCGTCTTCGGTGTTGATCTTAGGGACCTTTTTGGCGGCGGCTTCGGGAAGCTCTGCCGGCAAGTAGTCACCAGGGATCAACTTCCGCTTTTTGCTCTGTCCAGTTGATGGTGTTACGGATGGTTGAGTCAGCTTGAGCACAAAGATCCCTGGTTCCACAGGTAGCTTAAGTGCGGCGTACTTTGACAGGCCATCGGCAATGGCGTTCTGAGCTCTTGGAACGTGCTCCATTTGCAGGCCGTCAAAGCGCTCTTCTAGCTTTCTCACTTCGTCAACGTAAGCTTCCATCAACGGACTCTGATAATTCTTGTTTACTTGGCGGACGACAAGCTGTGAGTCACCCCTGACAATGAGCTTCTTGATCCCAAGGTCTGCCGCGATCCGGAGACCGGCAAGCAAGCCTTCATACTCTGTAGTATTGTTTGTTGCTTGCTCCTTGGGAAAGTGCATCTGGACCACGTACTTGAGGTGCTCCCCGGTGGGTGCGATAAGCAGCACACCAGCGCCGGCGCCTTGCAGCGAAAAGGCACCATCAAAGTACATCAGCCACTCTTTGCTCGCTTCCTTGTCGGGGATGCTCGTTTCTGAAATTTCTTCATCTGGTGTTGGCATCCACTCTGCTATAAATTCTGCCAATGCTCTGCTCTGGATAGTTGAAGTGCTTTCAAACTTGAGGCCAAAGCTTGACAGTTCCAGCGCCCACTCAACAATCCTGCCTGTCGCTTCTGGATTCTGCAGTATCCTCTTCAGCGGAAAGCGAGTGACAACTGTGATCTCATGCGCTTGGAAGTAATGGCGCAGCTTTCTCGAGGCCATGAGGAGGCCGAAAAGCAATTTCTGCACACCAGAGTACCTTGACCTAGCCCCCTGCAGGAGGGAGCTGACAAAGTAGACTGGGCGCTGCACCATTTTCTTTCGTGCTTCCTCGTGCATCTGTGCAGCCCCATCTTGGTCGGGACCAGAGCTTGCTGGGGAAGCCCCCTGCTTGTCGCTGGATGCGCTTGCCGCGGTTGCCGGCTCATCATCTGCCTCCCTCTCTGCTACCAACGCAGCACTAACCACTTGATTGGTTGCCGCTATGTACAGCAGCAACTTCTCTTGTGGCTTAGGCACGACAAGTATTGGAGGGGAGGACAGGTACCTCCTCAGGTCTTGCAGCGCAGCCTCCGCTTCCGGAGTCCATTTCATTGGACCTGCCTTTTTCAATAACTTGAAAAACGGCAGGGCGCGCTCAGCAGACCGAGAGATAAACCTGCTGAGAGCAGCCACGCAACCGGCAAGTTTCTGTACATCCTTGACGCGCTTTGGTGCTTCAATTTGCTCAATGGCCTTGATCTTGTCGGGGTTGGCTTCAATTCCTCGCTGAGACACGAAGAACCCGAGAAGCTTGTCAGAGGGAACTCCGAACACACACTTCTCTGGGTTGAGCTTGAGGCTGATCTTGCGCAGATTTGCAAAGGTCTCGTCTAAATCTTGAGTCAGGGTTGCTCTGACCTTGCTCTTGACCACTATATCATCCATGTAGGCTTCCACATTTCTGTGTATTTGTGGCTCGAGAGAAATACGGACTACTCTTGCAAATGTCGAATCAGCATTTTTTAATCCGAAAGGCATCCATACGAAACAGTACGTGCCACATGGAGTAATAAATGCGGTCTTCTCCTCATCCTCTTTTGCCATGAAGATCTGATGATATCCTGAGTATGCATCAAGAAACGAAAGCAAATCACATCCGGCTATGGAGTCAACAATCTGGTCAATGCGCGGCAAAGGAAATGGGTCTTTGGGACAAGCTTTGTTAACATCGGTAAAGTCGATACAAAGCCTCCATTTCCCGTTTGCCTTGCGCACGACTATAGGATTGGCCAACCACGTGGGATGGAGCACTCCTCTGACGAGGCATGCTGCTTCCAGTTTCTTGATCTCTTCTGCAATGAATTCTTGGCGCTCCACCGCCTGCTTCCTGACCCTCTGCTTGACGGGCCGCGCATGGGGGCAAACGGCAAGGTGGTGCTCAATCACTTTCCTGGGAACACCGGGGATGTCAGACGGCTGCCACGCAAACACGTCGACATTCGCCCGCAGGAAAGCAACGAGCGCGCTTTCCTATTTAGGGTCAAGCGTGGCACTGATGGTGAAGGTACCACCAGTGCCATCCTCCTTGGCGGATACCCTCTTCGTCTCAGGCGGAGCTACCATCGTCTTCTCGCGCTTGCCGGTGGAGCTCGATGGTGCGTCCTCGACGGCAGCGCAGCACTCCGAAGAGGTGCGCTTGCCGGACTGGGCACCAGAGCTCTTGCCGGACTTGGCTTTGCTGGCGGAGCTCGATGGTGCGTCCTCGATGGCAGCGCAGCACTCCGAGGAGGTGCGCTTGCCGGAGTGGGCACCAGAACTCTTGCCGGACCTGGTCTTCTTCCCTCCGGGAGCTTCAGCGGCAAGTGGGTCGCAATCTGCCGTGGCTGCTGCTTCCCGGTAGATCTTGTCGGCGCAGATAAGAGCGTCTTTCTTGTCGCCAGGGACAGAAATGACGCTTACCGGGCCTGGCATCTTCAGCACGTTATATGCGTAGTGAGAGGCCGCCATAAACTTGGCGAGTGCCGGACGGCCAAGTATCCCATTGTAAGGCAATGGAATGTCGGCAACGTCAAACGTGACCTTCTCAGTCCTGAAGTTTAGCTCGCTGCCGAATGTCACCGGCAGCGTGACCTTCCCCTTCGGCTTGCTCCTTCCCGGATTGATTCCTTGGAATGTACCGGTTTCTTCGAGCTCGCCGTCAGGGATCTGGAGTTTTCGGAGTACAGCGGAGGAGATCAGGTTTAAGCCGGCCCCGCCGTCAACTAGCATCTTGGTAACCTTGAGGTTGTGGATAGTTGGCGAAACCAACATCGGCAGACACCCGACTGCAGTCGTGCGATCAGGGTGGTCCTCAATGTCAAAGACGATAGGCGTGCTGGACCACTTCAGAAGCTTGCGCGATTCGATGGGTGGCTCTGCTGCATTGACTTCCCGCACCCACTGTTTGAGTTGGCGGTGCGAGGTATGCAGAGAAGCACCACCGTCAACGCACAAGACTTCTGTGGCTTTCTGAAACTCCTGCTCACTGGTCTCAACGTCATCCATGTCTTCATCGTCATCGTCGTCTTCATCCTTGTCGTGGCCGCGGGGAGGTCTGTCTCCTTGCTGCTGCTTGGCCTTGTCGCGGCGTCCTTCCTGGCCGGTGCGCTTCTGGCCAGTCCTCTCGGCACCGCCTTGGGCTCTCTCCTTGTTGCGCCGCTCGTACTCAGCCTTCTGTTGCTGGACAAGCTGCTCGACCTTCTTGCAGCTCTGGAGGTCATGGCCCTTGGTGCGGTGAATCTTGCAATATTGCTTGCCGGAGCCGTCCCGCTTGTCGGAGACCGCCACAGCCTGACAGTTGGTGCAGGCGGCAACTTCTTTGCCGGAGCTACCAACCGTAGCCTTCTTGGAGCCACCTTCATCGCCGGACTGCTCAACGACCAGCACCTCTTTGCCTCTCTTCTTCCTGTTGCGCCGCCGGTTTTTCTTTGCCGGGGCAGCATCCTCACTGTCAGATCCTTCTGCACCAGTGCTTTCTCCGGGGAATTTCCTCCCTTCCTCAGTGCGTGCGCACTTGTCGGCCAGGGCATACAGCTCGCTGACGTCCCGAATCTTGCACATCGCCATCTCCTCCCGCATCCTGCGGTTACGTACGTTCTGATGGAACGCGCTGATTACCGCGGCAGGGTGGATATTTGGGATGTTGTGGTGTACACGACTGAACCTCTGGATGTACTGGCGCAGGGGCTCTCCTTCCTTCTGGACGAGCAGATGGAGATCGCTCTCTTGGACATGAGGTTTGTGGCCGCCTGTGAAGGCGCCGACAAACTGATGGCACAGATCAGCCCAGGAGGATATGGAGTTGTCCGACAAGTGCATGAGCCAGGACCTGACGTTGGGCTTAAGCACCAGCGGGAAGTAGTTGGCAAGGATCTTGTCGTCCCGTCCCCCGGCAGCCTGCACCGCGATGGTGTAGATGCTGAGGAACTCCGACGGATGCAACTTGCCGTCGTACTTCTCTGGTACGTCCGGTTTGAAGTTCTTCATACTGGGCCACTGGACTTGCCGCAGCTCACGAGTGAACGCAGGGCAACCTACCGTGTACGGCAAGTCGCCTGGTTCCCCCGGCGCATGCATGTCAACAGAGGGCCCAGCGCGCTGGTCTGACTGACGCCGCGCTTCTCTCCGACGCTCGATGCGAGTACGAGCGTCTTCCCGCTGTCGTTCTTGAAGAACTTGGCATTGATCGCGACGAGCCCGCGGATCTGACGACGCGGTGGAGTCGCTGTCGAGGTGGATCCGGCGAGTCGGCGATCTTGGCCTTCGGGGTGGGGAGTGCACAGTAGTTGCACCCCCACCCGTCTTGTCACCACCGGTCCGCGCCTGGCTGACTCGCTGCGGCTGCGACGTGCCCGGCAACCGAGGAGTGTCGCCGTTGGCGAAGCCGATGAGACTTTGGATAGTGGCCCTCCAGTCGTCGATCTTGTTCGCCGCTGGAGGGTAGTCTAGAAGCAGCTGAGCTCGCGCCAGAGCTTCTGCTGCGGTGGCGGGCGGCGGTAGCGAACGGTGCGAGGAGCGGGATATGCTCGGACTTCTAACCACGTTAGAAGGAGCAGTATCCCGTCCGGGCGACCGTGTGTCGCTCGCGCCGGCGTGTGGACGTGCATGGTGGTCTTGAGCGCTCCGAGACCCACCAGCTCGGTCTTGGTCTAGCGAACGCATGGTACCGTGAGTACCATGACGCTGCCGGTCCCGCGCCTCCTGAGATGGGCGCGGTGCATGCACGGACGCCGAGGTCTTGGAGTGCGCCCGGTCATTGTGGGAGCCGGCTACGCCGCCGATGGGCAGCGCAGCCTTGTCCTTGGACCCGGCAGCACCGCGAGCTCCCTCGTCGACGCGTGCCCTTCCGCCGGCGCCTGCCTCACCAACCGTTTGCTCCGGCGGTGGGTGGCTCGGCGCGGACGGAGCAGCTGCCTCTGAAACTTTCTTCTTTGGCGGCATGTCGGTGAAGATGGTGGAGATCTAGCTCGCGAAAACGCCGGATCTGAAGACGATGAAGATCTAACCTGCGAGAACGCCGGATCTGGTTCGCACAACTTCGACGCCCCCTACCTGGCGCGCCAGAGATGCCGGGGTTGCTGATCCACGGACACCAATGGGACCGGCGGACCGGGTCCCTTTTGGTTCGACGGGGGGCGGAGGTCGCGCAAAGAGCAGATCGAGGCGGAGCATGCGGGCGATTGGTCGTGCAAAGAGTAAACCGAGGAGAAGCACGCGAGCGATTTACCCAGGTTCGGGCCGCACGGATGCGTAAAACCCTACTCCTGCTTTGTGGATTGTATTGCTTTCTAGCTCGGGAGCGTGGAGTGCTACAGTACTCTCCAGCCGCTAACGAGACCTTGCGTGTGTGTATGAGAATGGTCGTCCTCCTCCCTCCCGTTGCACTCGGGCCTCCTTTTATATGCTCAAGGGGTTACCGACATAGAGCAACGGGGGTCAAGGGCAAAAATGGAAAGGTGTCGTAGTAGGGGCAGCTAGGTGCTGTAGCAGGCACAGCTACCTGCTACAGTGCTATCGTACCTAACCCTGACGGCAGGGGACAAGGGCATTAAATGCCCGTCTGTGTCGCCTAAACAGTACCGAAAGAGGCTTGCTAGGGACGCCACCGTTAGCCACGATGGTTATCTTGTCAGCGCCTGCCTGCCACTGCGCACCCCTCGCTGCGCGGCCTCCCGCCACGTGCGCTTGGGAGGGGCCCCAGAGCGACACGTGGGCGGGTGTGCTGGAGCGTGGGCACGAAGTGGGGGCTTCCCGCGGCAAGCTCCTTGCCGCGGTCGTCGTCTTGTCGTGTCCGGGAGCTTGTCGCTCACGGGGCCTTGCCGGGGCGCCTGGGGCGCCGCCGCAAGTTTTCCTGGTGCGCCTTGGTCGGCCTTCCCGGCAAGCGCCTCTTACTGGGGCCTTGGGACGCTTCTGATAGCCTTCCCGGCAAGCTCCTCCTGCCGGGGTCTTGTCTCCTTCCCGGCAAGCTCCTGTCGCCGGGGCCTTGGTTTGAGTACTTTGCTCTTGAATGGTCTTCAAGGTAGCCGTGGAGGGTCTTGGCGGTCACCCGGCAAACCTTGCCGCGGGAGTGCTGTGACTGCCCATGCACAAGTTCGAGGTACTGAGGTACCCCTACTCTAGTACACCGACAGCAGTCCGCCCAAGGCCGGGCTCGACGAGTCGTCGAGCGGCACCCTGGACTCGTCAGATGTGAATTCGCTTCCGACGGCTTCCTCCCCCCACCCTACAGACGGCGCCGAGGTGGCGTCCCAACAGATTCCAAGCCAGGAGGAGGTGGTCCTGGAGGCGCCGCAAGGCAACCTCCCGGACTCCAGGCGTAAAGGGGATAGAACCCCCAAGGGCTCCAAGTCCGGCCTTGAGCCGGACACCGCGCCGGAACCTTCAACGGTTCCAGACTCCAGTAGGCAGCCTCCTTCCAAGAGGAGCAAGCCTACCGAGCCGGTGACCTCCGTCCAACCGGAGGCACCGGACAATTTGCTGGAGACGCTTAACGGCGCCTCCATCGACGAGGAGCACTGCACTGTTATGAGTGTGGTGATCCAGAAGGTTCGGTCCGCCAAGAGCGGACTGACTGAAGCTTGTGCCAGCCTTCTAATAGGCTTTGAGGTAAGTAAAGAATATGTAAAAATATTACCGCATAGACAGTAGCCCCTGATGCTCTGTTCGGCGTTCGGAAAGAAAAGCCGAATAGAGGATTTAATAATCGCAGGAGTGTAACATAATCAAGTCAATATGCGTATGCAGGCTTCGCTGCTGGCCTCCGCCGCACTGACTGCGGAGGTGGATACGCTGAAGCAGAACCTCGAGCGGTCCGAGCAAGAGCTCGGCCTAGCCAAGCAGCAGCTCGAGGAGAAGGAAGGTAAGAAATACCTTATTGAAATATGTGAAAGGTGCAATTACAAAAAGTGACAGGATTAACGCGGCTATTGTAGGGGCCACAACTGAGGTGGCGAACCTTAAGCAAGCGCTGTCCGAGGCCGAAAAGAGGGCGGCCACGGAGCGCACCGAGCGGGAGATGCATGAGACGCAGGTTGGCGAGGTGCGGCAAGAGCTCCAGGCTCTCATGAAAAAACATGAGAGTTTGGAGCTTGACTCGAAGACGCGAGAGTCTGAGCTTGCGGCGGCCATTGAAGATGCCAAGTCTGCCAAGGCCGAAGCCCAAAAGGCCCTCCAGGAGGTTGAGGCAATAAAAAAGATAGCGGCGGGTAAGGCATTCTTTATGCAAAGCAAGCACGTAAAAGTGAATTACTTGTCACTTACCCGAATCCGGAGCTCTCCAGGAGCATTCGCAGACTTGCCCCGTAGCGTGTCGGATGCCGCCGCCTTCTACCGCGCCGAGGAGAAAAGCTCGACGGAGAAGGTGTTCTAGTCTCAGTATGCTGAGGCCGAACACCCGGTGCCCTTAAGCGACCAGCTGAAACAGCTGGTCGAGCTCCATAAGGTGGCCGAACAGGCCATGAAGGGCCTCATAGTCCGGCTGTGTCCTGGAGAGGCCATGCCTGGGAGCTACTTCGGGCTGGTGAGGCGGCTGGTGGAGGCCTGTCCAAGGCTCGAAGTCATCAAGCGCTCCGTATGCATCAAGGGTGCCCGTAGGGTGCTTGCCCGTGCGAAGGTGCACTGGGGCAAGCTGAATGCTGAGAAGTTTGTGAAAGACGGGCCACCGCCGGGCAAGGAGCATCGCAAGCCCGAGATGTATTATGAGGGCGTTCTGAAGGGTGCCCACCTTGTGGCGGATGAATGTTCCATGAATGTAATTTTTCAGTGAACTCGCTCGTTTTGTCCTGTGCGCTGAAAACTTGTTCATGTGCGCTAAGCAATGCTTTTTGAATTTAAAATATTACCTTCTGTGCGGCCGTTTATCAAATTTGAGAGATGGCGAGTCGTCGGCTTCTGCCCCCATGGCACGAGTGCTGGGGTGTTCGGGATAAACATGAGCGCTCTTTTTCCCATTCTTGGGTCCTTCGAGGGAGGCGCTCAACACAACGAACAAGGCAATCAGACTATAGTGCTTGAACACTCTCACTTAGCCATAGAATTCTATAATTTTAAATTTCGGCGACGCCCCTAGTGTTCAGAAGACCGAGTTCGGGGCGCTATCCACGCCTAGGCCGGATAAAGCCGACTCCTCGCTCTAAGCGGCATAAGTCTTTAGGGACTCGAAAACCTCTCGAATAGCGACCAGCTCTCGCCTCATCATGACGATCAGTTTTAGCTTTCTCTACTGAGGTGCTTAGCCCAGCTCAACTGGGGCACAATCGCAGTAGTTCTCCTAGTGCTACCTTAGCCGATATGACGGAACATAAGGTACCAAAACATAGGAGCCGGGCAAACCCAACTATTGATCCAAGACATAATTCGGAGCCGATGCATATAATGCTATAAGTTCGGGGTGCCTCACTTGTGAAAGTGTTCGGACTTCTCACACCATGTTGTGGGGTACTTAAGCCCCTGGCGTATTGGCCGTACCAAAGTGTACGGGTGCAACATGTCATTAATGAACATATATTCGTAAAAAAGAGGTAATGCAATAATAGACGGAAGCTATGCATTGTTTAAAAAAAAAGCTATGATCAAAGCAGAACGATACAAATAGTGCGATAAGCAAAAGATGGGACTATCAAATATGTCCTTTCCAGAGGCGAGCTGCGGAATGTTATGCGAAACAGGTATACTGCTCGTTATAGAGACCACCTTAGAGTTCCATAGTGCGGCGTAGCTTTCTGCTTCCCCGGTTGTATCGTTTGTGCGGCAATTGTACTGCCGAACAAGCCTTCCAAAGAATGGAGTCCTGAAAATAAGAGAAAATTAAGAAATTGGCAACCCCTAGTGTGGTTTAAGCCGCGTTTCGGGTGTGCCGTGATGGTGCCCCTCCCCTTGTGCCCATGGTATTTCTAGAGCGTAGTTATGTACGCGCAACACTGGTTTCGCAAGTTCGCGAGGGCTGGGGTTGGGGCCGCATTGCTACGCTTGCTTGGAACGTGCCAGGCGGTCTTGTTGTAGGTTACTCCGGGCGCGCTTGACGGTGTCCGGACGTTTAATGGCCGGACTGGAGAATTGCCTTGAGAGGCTGCTTTGTACTTCCGCTGCGATAGCCGCCATATGCTCCTCCGTTCGGAGAGAGCGTTCGGTGTTTCCATTGACCGCGATGACGCCTTGAGGGCCTGGCATCTTGAGCTTGAGGTATGCGTAGTGCGGCACCGCATTGAACTTGGCAAATGCGGTTCGCCCGAGCAGTGCGTGATAGCCACTGCGGAACGGGACTATGTCGAAGATTAACTCCTCGCTTTGGAAATTATCCGGAGATCCGAAGACCACTTCAAGTGTAACTGAGCCTGTACAGTTGGCTTCTACACCTGGTATGACGCCTTTAAAGGTCGTTCTGGTGGGTTTAATCCTCGAGGGATCGATGCCCATTTTCCGCACTGTATCCTGATAAAGCAGGTTCAGGCTGCTGTCGCCGTCCATAAGGACTCTAGTGAGGTGAAATCCGTCAATAATTGGGTCTAGAACCAATGCGGTGAATCCGCCATGATGGATGCTAGTGGGGTGGTCCCTTCGATCAAAAGTGATCGGGCAGGAAGACCATGGGTTGAACTTTGGGGCGACTGGCTCCATCGCGTATACGTCCCTTAGCACACACTTCCGCTCCCTCTTGGGGACGTGGGTTGCGTATATCATGTTCACCATCCGCACTTGTGGGGGAAAACCTTTCTGTCCGCTGTTCTTCGGCGGTCGGGGCTCCTCCTCGTCATCGCTATGCAGCCCCTTGTCTCTGCTTTCGGCATTTAACTTACCTGCCTGCTTGAACACCCAACAATCCCTGTTGGTGTGATTGGTTGGTTTTTCGGGGGTGCCATGTATCTGGCATGAGCGGTCGAGTATTTGGTCCAAACTGGATGGGCCTGGAGTGTTTCTTTTGAATGGCTTTTTCCGCTGACCGGGTTTAGAGCCTTTGAATCCGGCATTAACTGTCGTATCCTCAGTATTGTCGCCGTTAATGCGGCGCTTTTGCTTGTTGCGACGCGACGTGCCACCGCTGTCCTTGGTATCCGAATTACCAGGGCTCTTGGTCATGTTATTACTGCGAGCTAGCCAGCTGTCTTCTCCCGCGCAAAAGCGGGTCATAATTGTAGTGAGGGCTGCCATAGATTTCGGCTTTTCCTGTCCTAGGTGCCGTGCAAGCCACTCACCACGGATGTTATGCTTGAAGGCTGCTAGGGCCTCTGCGTCCGGACAGTCGACGATTTGATTTTTCTTGATTAGGAACCGTGTCCAGAATTGTCTGGCCGATTCCTCTGACTGCTGAATTATGTGGCTTAGGTCATCGACTTCTGGTGGTCGCACATAAGTGCCCTGGAAATTGTCGAGGAATGCGGCTTCCAGGTCCTCCCAACAACCAATTGACTTTGCTGGCAAGCTGTTGAGCCAATGCCGATCTGGTCCTTTAAGCTTGAGTGGGAGGTATTTGATGGCATGTAGGTCATCACCGCGGGCCATGTGGATATGAAGGAGATAGTCCTTGATCCATACCGCAGGATCTGTTGTGCCATCGTATGATTCGATGTTCACGGGTTTGAAACCCTCGGGGATTTGATGATCCATTACTTTATTTGTGAAGCATAGTGGGTGTGCGGCGCCTCTGTATTGGGCTACATCACGACGCAGCTCAAACGAGCTTTGTCTACTGTGTTCGGCCCGGCCGGATTTACTGTATCCGGCGTGATGAGTACCGTCTCGTGCCGTGGGGCGCCCACGTGATCCGTAGATCTATCTTGTTTGCCTTGCCTTATCCTCCAATATATCTCGCAGGTCTGGCGCATTTTCCCATGCCTTGGTAGTTTTTGAGCGGCACCGGGGTGCGGCTTGAGTGCAGGGCCGAGAGGCCTCTCTGTCGCGGCCACGGGGTGGCCGGTCGGCCGCATCATGCGCTGGTGATTTAGGTGCTTCCTCCTCTAATTGGGGTAGCAACCTGCACTTTGGGTAGCTCTTGGAGGGGCGTTCGAGTTCATACTCTTCGGCCGCAAGGACTTCCGTTCATCTGTCGGCTAGCAAATCTTGATCAGCTCTAAGTTGTTGCTGTTTTTTCTTGAGGCTGCTCGCCGTGGCCATAAGCCTGCGTTTGAAACGCTCTTGTTCGACGGGATCCTCCGGCACGACAAATTCCTCGTCGTCGAGGCTTGCCTCGTCTTCGGAGGGAGGCATATAATTATCGTCCTCGACCTCTCTGTCTGCCGCTCCCTCATGAGGGCTGGCTTCTCTATCCTCCTGTGCTGAATCTTGCTGGAGGTGGTTGTCTTCGGCACTGTCCGGGGTGTTATTATCCCCCGTGCCGGAATCACCGTTTTTGTTTTGGCGGGATTTAGAGCGGCGCCGCTGATGCCGGCGCTTAGGCCGCTTCTTGGAGGGGTCATCCTCCGCTGTTCCATCGGCATTGCCTTCTTTTGGGGTGTCCACCATGTATATATCATACGACGAGGTGGCTTTCCAGTGCCCTATAGGCGCTGGTTCTTGATCGTCTCCTGCATCGGCGTCCATACCATCGATGTCTTCGGAGTCGAAGTCGAGCATGTCGGTTAAATCATCGACAGTGGCTACGAAGTGGGTGGTGGGTGGGCTTTGAATTTCTTCATCATCCGCATCCCAACCTTGCCGACCATAGTCCGGCCTGGGCTCTCCTGACAAAGAGAGAGAGAGAGACTTTAGTGAATTCAGAATATCGCCGAAGGGCGAGTGACGAAAGATGTCCGCGGCGGTGAACTCCATGATCGGCGCCCAATCGGGTTCGATCGGTCGGGGCGCAGAGGGCTCGGAGTCCGGAGAGGAGCCTGGCTCCTTAGAGTCACGGGCTTCGCAGAGAATAGGGCTGGTGTTCGGCTCGATCACCATAGAGATTGCAGCCCCCGAGGCGGTGTCTAACCACCCATCCTCGGTTGGTGTAATCGGCTCCGAGCTAGGGGTCGGAGCAGACACGGGTGCGTCCTCCAGGGCACTGTTCGGCGGCAGAGCTAAATCATGCCCATCGTGACAGTGCGGCGCGCTTGGCTGTGGCTCGAATCCGTCGAAGATCAAGTCTCCACGGATGTCGGCCGTGTAGTTCAAACTTCCAAATCTGACCTGATGGCCAGGGGCGTAGCCTTCGATCTGCTCCAGATGACCAAGCGAATTGGCCCGCAGTGCAAAGCCGCCGAATACGAAGACCTGTCCGGGGAGAAAAGTCTCACCCTGGATCGCATCGTTGTTGATGATCGGAGAAGCCATCGGGCCTAAAAGTGACGACACAGAGGAACTCTCAATGAAAGCAACAATGTCGGTGTCAAAACCGGCGGATCTCGGGTAGGGGGTCCCGAACTGTGCATCTAGGTCGGATGGTAACAGGAGACAGGGGACACGATGTTTTACCCAGGTTCGGGCCCTCTTGATGGAGGTAAAACCCTACGTCCTGCTTGATTAATATTGATGATATGGGTAGTACAAGAGTAGATCTACCACGAGATCAGAGAGGCTAAACCCTAAAAGGTAGCCTATGGTATGATTGTTGTTCGTCCTACGGACTAAAACTCTCCAGTTTATATAGACACCGGAGAGGGCTAGGGCTACACAGAGTCGGTTACAATGGTAGGAGATCTACATATCCATATCGCCAAGCTTGCCTTCCACGCTAAGGAAAGTCTCTTCCGGACACGGGACGAAGTCTTCAATCTTGTATCTTCATAGTCCAGGAGCCCGGCCGAAGGTATAGTCCGGCCATCCGGACACCCCCTAATCCAGGACTCCCTCAGGGGGCGCCAAGTTCTGTCCATGGTGGCCACGGGCGGGCGCAGTCCTACGACCATGAATCGATGGGGGAAATGGGGGGGGGGTCGAACGAGGTGCTTACTGCGAGCATGTAGGCGAGGTCGGGGAGGCAGGAGGTGGACCGAAGCTCGTCGGACAGCGGCGAGATGGCGACGGTGTCCGACGGGGAGAAGGCTCATCCCGAAGCTTGACGAAGCCCCGCCTCGAACTGATGGATGTAGTCGAAGGAGACGACGACGGCGAAGCTCCTGGATATCTTGCCCCGATGAGGAAAGGCTGGTGGCCGTAGCTATTTCGGCGGCACGGTCATGGACGCACTCGGGAGAAGGGGAATCTGGAGGAGGGGAGGCGAAGCAAGAGGGAGAGAGAGGAATGGAGAGTGAGTGGAGTGGCAGAGGAGGATGGGAGGAGTCCAAGGAGGCACGGGTGGGCGCCTTATCCCCTCCGGGGAGTCGTCGTCGAGGCGGTCCGGCGGGGGCGAGCCCCTCGGTCGATCGAACAAGGGAAGACGATCGCGAGGGGGGAAGTGGGCTGGGCTGCTGGACCTGCCACTGTGGCCTAAGGCCCATGGCAGTGAGGGGTAGCCCTTTTTATATTGCTTATTTTTTCTTCTTTTTTTGTATCTAGTTTAGCTACTAATTTGTATTTATTTGAGTGGCCAACTAAATTTATTTGAATGTTAAACTTAACACATAATTCAGGAACAACATTGTAGGGTTGCATAGAAAGTTTCAAAGCCAAAGGAATTGTTCAAGCATTTTTTTTTGAAATTGAATAAGACAATTAATATGTCATTGGGCCATTTATATTTTCTTAGGGATTAAAGGGAGAGCCAAATGATGTTGGTTGCCACATGATAATTAGCTAGTGAATATTTTCCACCCAACCAACATTTTTGTTTTGACATTTGAAAACTTTATTTGTTTGACTTAAATTTAAAAATTTGAACTGGGTTTTGAACTGGCGCGAGTTTATAAACAGTAACCATGATGACGTGGCATCATTAGGAGGGAATTATTGTAGCTTAATTATCCGGGCGTCACAATGATGCAGAGGGATAAACTCATGCAGTATGATAAAAACCCCGTCTTGTTATCCTCGATGGCAACAATACAATATGTGCCTTGCTGCCCCTACTGTCACTGGAAAAGGACACCGCAAGATTGAACCCAAAGCTAAGCACTTCTCCCATTGTAAGAAAGATCAATCTAGTAGGCCAAACCAAACTAATAATTCGAAGAGACCTGCAAAGATAACCAATCATACATAAAAGAATTCAGAGAAGATTCAAATATTGTTCATAGATAGACTTGATCATAAACCCACAATTCATCGGTCTCAACAAACACACCGCAAAAACAAGATTACATCGAATAGATCTCCACAAGAGAGGAGGAGAACATTGTATTGAGATCCAAAAAGAGAAAAGAAGCCATCTAGCTAATAACTATGGACCCGTAGGTCTGAGGTGAACTACTCACACTTCATCGGAGGGGCTATGATGTTGATGTAGAAGCCCTCCGTGATGGATACCCCCTCCGGTGGAGCTCCGGAACAGGCCCCAAGATGGGATCTCGTGGATACAGAAAGTTACGGCGGTGGAATTAGGGTTTTGGCTTCGTATCTGATTGTTTGGGGGTACGTAGGTATATATAGGAGGAAGGAGTACGTCGGTGGAACAATAGGGGGCCCACGAGGGTGGAGGGCGCGCCTGGGGAGGGTAGGCGCGCCCCTACCTCGTGACCTCCTCCTTTGTTTCTTGACGTAGGGTCCAAGTCTCCTGGATAATGTTCGGTGAGAAAATCACGTTCCCGAAGGTTTCATTCCGTTTGGACTCCGTTTGATATTCCTTTTCTTCAAAACCCTGAAATAGGCAAAAAACATCAATTCTGGGCTGGGCCTCCGTTTAATAGATTAGTCCTAAAAATAATATAAAAGTGGACAATAAAGCCCAAAAATGTCCAAAACAGTAGATAATATAGCATGGAGCAATAAAAATTATAGATATGTTGGAGACGTATCACACGGCCAGTGCCATGCCTTGCATGATCGCATGCAATTCCACTTTCAACGCGTCGTTGCAATTGAATATACACATGTATGCTGCAAAGATTACACTCCCATCTTGACGCCGAAGGATCATACCCGCCGCAGCAGACTCATCCTCCTGCATGAAAGCACCGTTCACCGAGAGGGCAGCGAATTCAGCCGGCGGCCACGCCCAAGACAAAGGGGTGCTCGGCCTGGGAACCACGTGTGGAGCCTCCTGCACCCTCGGCATCTTCCCCTTAAGAATTTCTTCCGTTGAAAATCCGCCGGATAGGTTGAGGGAGTTCATATAACTCTGGAGGTAGTCTGACGTCGTCAACAACGGGGGAGCCTCCTTGTCATGAGTGAGGTCTGAGCGCAAAGACCAAATTCACCATATCAGCATGATTGTGCAATCCCTCATTTGATCGTCGCAGTTCGCAAGAACATTTAACAACCAGTCCAGTCCTGTGTCTTGTAAGACATCATTGCTAGGAAGATGCCATACCAGCCTCATGTGTGTCCAAATTCTGCTCGCATGATCACATGAGACTAGAGCATGGAAGCTCGTCTCCTTCTCTCTCCCACATAACGGACATCCATCTCTAATTGAGATGTGCCTATATTTCTTGCACTCATTTGTAGCAAGGGCACCCGAAACAGCCTTCCAAGCCATAATCTTCATTTTCAACGGAACTTGGGAACTCCAAATACGCTGCCAGATAGGCCTCCGTCTGGAGGGGTTGCCAATAGAGGAACTCAAGTGTACCGAATGCTGAACTTCTGTTGCGAGATGGTAAGCACTTCGGACAGTAAACTGTCCACTCTTTTGAGGGAACCACGCGATGAAGTCCTGCTCATTCCTAGGTGATGTGCGAATCTTCAGAATCTCCCACACATCCAAGTCCCAAAAGTGTGCCCTGAGCCACTGCACATTCCATGCACCATGCTCATCCAAGAAGTCATCCTTGTCGACAATTCCCCTTGGGAGTTACTGGCCAAAAATTATGTCCTCTAGGGATCCAAGCATCTCTCCATGTTTTAATGAGAGTACCATTACCTACTCGCCATATAATGCCTTTCTTCACAAGATCAAGTCCGTGAACAATACCTTTCCACACCGCCGAAGAACTAGCTGAGAATACCGTGTCCAATAAATTCCCCCTTGGGTAGTATTTAACCTTCAACAAGCGAGCACACAAGCTGTCTGGGCTGTCCAGGAGACGCCAAGCCTGCTTGTCCAACAAAGCTTGATTAAAGGCCCTCATATCATGAAATCCCATACCTCCCATAGCCTTCGGAAGCATCATCTTCTCCCAGCTAAGCCATGCCATCTTCCTCTTCCCGTTCTCCACCCCCACCAATACTGCCTCATCATCTTTGTAAGATCATCACACACCGAAGCAGGAAGTCAGAACACACTCATAATGTATGTTGGGATTGTTTGTGCCACGGCCTTAATGAGGATCTCCTTGTTCCCAACAGAAACATATTGTTCACTCCAATCAATTAGCCTTTTCCTTAGCCTGTCCTGAAGGGTCTCAAACTGGCCCTTATGCACTCTACCTTCAGGTACCGGCAAACCGAGGTATTTTGGTTCAAACACTTGTTGCTACACCTCCAAGATATTATTGATTTCCTCCACCACTGACGCATTATAGTTTCTAGAGAAAAGGATGGAACACTTCTCGGGATTAATAAGTTGACTCGTCGCCGAGGAATAAGTGTTCAACAAACCTTTAACAATGTCCGCTTGCTGGCCAGAAGCTTCAAAAAACAACAAAGTATCATCCGTGAATAAAAGGTGAGATATCACCGTTGCACCACGACAGATGGTCACTCCTCTCAAGTTTCCTTCATTCACTGATTTTGACAGGAGAGCAGAAAGAGCATCAGCAACAAAGAGAAATAAGAAAGGAGACAATGGGTCACCTTGTCGAAGTCTTCTTGATGGTGTAAAAACCTCCAACGGCTTCCCATTAAATTTGACAGAATATCGTACTGATCTCACGCATGTCATAATCCAAGAAATCCATTGATTTGAGAACCCCCATTTGTTTAACGCCTTCTCCAGGAAGTCCCAATCAACACGATCATAGGCCTTCGACAAGTCAAGCTTGTACGCACATGCAACATTACTGTTTCCTTTCAGAGTTTGTATGTGATGAATGCACTCAAAGGCAATGATAGAATTATCTGAGATAAGCCGGCCCGGGATAAAAGCACTTTGGTTCTCCGATATCAACTCTGAGAGCAGCGGCCTAAGCCGGTTAACCATGCATTTAGACACAATTTTATAAATAACATTGCAAAGACTGATCGGCCTAAAGTCCTTGAGCTCCTTGGGGTGAGGAACTTTCGGGATAAGGACGATCGCCGTGTCATTAACACCTTCATGCAAAATACCAGAGACAAAAAATTCTAACACCGCTGCAATAATTTGAGGTTTTAACTCTGACCAGTTACGCTAGAAAAACCTTGCTGGAAATCCATCCGTTCCGGGGGCCTTCAACGGTCCTATTTCAAAAAGAGCATCCGACACCTCCTCCTCAGAAAAAGGGGCGCACAGCCTGTCGTTCATAGCTTCAGACACCTTTGGCAGAACTCTTTCAAGCACACTGTCCGGAGTTAAGGTTGGATCCTTGGTGTAAACTTCCTTGAAGTAAGATGTTGCCATTCGTTCCATGTTAGAAGGGGACACGCATCAAGTACCATCCGACCGTCGCAACTTCTGAATATAGTTCCTTCGTGCGCGCCAAACGGCCCTACGATGCAAGTAAGCAGTGTTGCGTTCACCCTCCTTCAGCCACGTAATCCGTGACCGTTGAAGCCACATCATCTCTTCACGATACAAAAGTTCATTCAGTTGAAACATTTTCTGGCGGATCTTAGCACGGTCGGCATCCCTAAGCTGTAGATCAGCCAACTCCTCACATAGTTTCTCAATTTCTTGTGTCACATGGCCAAAGTGCTCCTTACTCCATGCCCGGAGCCCCTTCATCATTTCATGTAGGGCCTCTCGGACCGCCGCAAGGTCGCCGGCAGGATTGCTCCTAGCGCAGTTCCTTCCCACAACTTCGGCTAGCGCGGGATGTCGTTCCCACATAATCTCATACCGGGGCGACGCCCGACCGCTCTTTGGTTCCACCATTGTGACTGCACCAGGAGCGGACTATGATCAGACCATGAGGATGCCAGGTGAAGCACTTGCGCAGCCGGGAAGAGCTCCCTCCAATTCTCATCTGCACATGCGCTGTCAAGGCGGACCCGAATGGACCGGTCACCCGGCTGACCATTATCATATGTAAAAGGAAATCCCGAGAAGCCCAAGTCCCATAGCTCACAGGCCATCAAACAATCACGAAATAACATCATTTGATTCTCAGAACGTTGGTTCCTTGACATGTGCTCATGCCGCCACATAGCCTCGTTAAAGTCGCCACAAACCAACCACGGTTCAGAAGAGATCGCACGTAGCAGGGATAGTGCACTCCACATGCGGTGCCGGTTCTCCACCCGAGGTTCGCCATATACAAAGGTTGTCCTTCAAATCTTTTCACTCGCCATGTCCTCCACTCGCACATCAATGTACCGTGCACATGAATCCAACATAGTCACGTTAAGCTTCTCATCCCAATAGAGCGTGAATCCTCCACTGAGACCATCACTCGAAACACCCGCAAAACCCCTCAAGTGTAACCTCCATTTTAATCTCTCCATCTTTGTAGAGGCCTGCCTTGTCTCAGACAAAAACACAAGCCCCGGGGAATTGGCTTCTCTGAGAGGGCCAAACCCTCACGAACTGTCCGGCAGTCCCCCCCCCCCCCCGGCAGTTCCTTCGAAGGAGGTCGCCGATCTATCTCCAGACACATTGCTCGAGTCGACATGGGCTCTCTTGCTGTTGCTGCTGCTGGAAGGAGAGGAGTTCTCCGTCTCATCCTCTCCCTTCCCTTGAGTAAGTGCCAAAACACCCCGAGAACCGTTGTTTTCCACGCTATTAGACCCTGGTTGATCACCCTCCAATGCGAGTCTTTTCCTACCAGCAGGATCCACTTGCATGTTCATGCGTCCCTCCTTAGACGGGCTTGTTGCCGCATCCAAGGTCTTCGGATCAATCACCTTCTCCCTTGGCGAGATGTTCTGCGAGGGTTGAGGAGCGGGCTGCTTCTGGTTCCTCCCTCGGCTAAAGCTATCATGGGAAGGAGGCTTATTCAGGCCGTCCGCATAGAGCCAAGCGCCATACTTCTTATCCTTCTCCTCACTAGTAATTATGCACGTGCAACGCACGTGTGACTTTAGTAAAAAACAGGTTTGCATTAAGTTTATTCTGAAACCTGAACTTGTATGCATACTATTATACCAACTTAAACTTCTAATCCCTAAAATCAAACCCTAAACCTTGTTCTCGAGCTGCCAACAACCTGCAATCGCAGGTGTTTATTCACACAAAATCGAACTGCAACCAACATGTATTACTAAGCAAAGCCAAGGGGGTCGCCCAAAAGGAAGAAACAAAGCAGATAGCCTCACATGGACCAGCAGAGAGCAATGGTCTTGAAGATTGCAAAGCATAGAAGTGTAAGAGAAGAAAAGTACTCTTTGTATCTGAATTTTGCCTTCCTTTTTGTGTGCGCAGGCTGCATCTGTGTCATGTGGAGAATTAATCAAGATCTGCAATGAAAATGTTAACACTTTGCATGTGTTCCCGTGAGTGATGGTCCGAACTCCGAAGCCTATGGAATGAAATGCCTTGTACTTGTAACATTGAAGTTGTCTACTGTACAAATATGCTACTGTATGCAAAGAAAACACCATTATTTTCTTGTTGAATCATCAACGTTGTGCATATTCCTTGGAACCTGACACAAGGCAGTTTGCCAGGCATTTCACTCTCACATTAAGCAGCATGAGATTACCGCCCAAATAATAAGAGCACTTGGTTCGTTACAGTTGTACACAAATGAGAAGGCTTTACTGCAACACAGTACTGAATAAGAATACAATCTTCGAAGAAAAGCCACCTGTGGCATCAAGGATGTCATCTATACCAGAAACCAATGGCATCTACAGAGCTAAATTCTTCATAGGTCCAAAATACACAACAAAGTGTCAAGTGCTATTTAGGAAGAACCTAGTGCTTTACATTGGTTCACATTGCCCTCACATAGAGCTGGGTATACTACAGATCATATTGTACAGGAGTGACTGCTGCATCATTTAATTAACTGAATTGTATGCAGGATACATCATCAGATCACACCATTTACAATAATAAATATTACCAGCAAAGAAATAATACCAATTGAAAAAAAACACTTTGGTTATTGGACGCCATGAGACAGGGGAGCAGCGAGATGGGGGCCCCATGAGACGAACGGTGCCGCCAGATGTGGCTTCTTATCTAATCAAATTCCATCATACAAACAAAACAGAATTAAGAGGAATTTTTTTTAGATAGCCTCACATGGACCATCCAACACGTCCCAATTTTGCGAGAAACAAGCAGATCATCAATAAGCTCTTACAACATTGCTCACGAGGCTCTAAACTCTGAATTCGAGTGTGTCTTGTACTATAATTGTTTAGCTCATAGAGATAGCCCTGGTGGGATCATAGATTCTATCGGCTATAGGCAAATGTTGCAGGTTATGCAATTCACGCTATAATTGACTGAAAATTTGGCACGTCTCCCTATTAAAGAAAAGGTTGCAATGCAGAATAGTGGTATAAAAATTAGAAGGTCAAAGGAACTACAAATTACCAAGAAGAAGAAAATAACAAGTGTGAAGCAGATCAGTGTTACCTTTGTGACGTACTCGCCTAAACCCTTCCAAAAATAACAATCAAAGCAAGCGGCTGCAGATTCGAAAAGGAAGGATATGTGTACAGCTCGTGTGCTCTTGCAATTTTTGATATGAAAGAATGCATTTTGTTTCAGCGCAAAAAAAGAAGAAAATGATGATAGGTTACAGAAAACAAATACATACACCAAATTAAAGGAACACATTTTTTATTTGCAAAAATGAAATCAGGCAACTACGCAATTTAAAGGAACACATTTAGTTTTATTCTAATCTGGATCCAAGAGGACATCAAATGCATGAATCCAATGTTGTGGCACTGTCACGGAGTACAGGCAACATTCCCAGCAACTTGATAGAAGATGTGTTGTCAAACGCACCGTTTCTTGACAGTCATGTACTTGAACCAGTTACAAACTCTTACTAAATGACTCGCCATTTCTTAATAAAAAAGACAGACAAATGACGATCTCTTAATATGCTCAATAGAAAAGCATTGCCAAACAAAACTCCACTTGTGCGTCTGACAGATTGTGAGACTGCAAGCGGCCAATAGCTTTCCATGTTCCATCCCAGCAAGTGGTGTTGATTTAGCCTACAAGAGAGTGAAATCTCATTATAACTCATTGGTAAACCATAGACATATTCTGCATCAACTAATGCGAGTACTGTCATTCAGAGACAAATAGTAAGTAATGTATGAACTCTTGCCCAGCAGTATATTTCTCTTGCAATGCCAAAATTTTCAGTGGTTCCTAGAGTTTAGAAAGCTCAGAAATACTATGCTTTCATCCATTTCGAGAGTTTATATGAAAAAAAAGAACAAGCATCTACTTGCAACCTCACATTTGAGCACTTAGATTGAGCACACATGTTCTGAACCAGAAAAATCAAGCACGGTAACAGGTAAGGTCACCACGCCCCGCACCTGGGAGCATGATCTCAATTCTCAGGGAGAAGGCGTTTGACATTAGGCAGCAACCGGGTTCCCTTGTCCGACCGACCTTACAACACCATCAGGTAGAGCGAGACGGCGAGAGCGTGCGGGCGGATTTCTTCTGCCTCCCCTTTTCTCTCGGCTTCTTTTTTGGCTGCCCTCCTGGAGTGTCCTCTAGCCACCACTTGGCCCTAGAGAGGAGGCCATGAAGCCGAGGGCGTCTTCCTCTCCGCCGGTGCAGGAAAGCAAGGAAAAGGAGAGGGGCAACATGAGGAGGGGAATGGAGGAGACCCGTCGCCGTCGCCGCCGACGCAGGTTCAGCCCGCTACATCTCGCGCCGCCGCCGCCGCCGACGCTCGACCGAGGAGAGGAACACCGGCATCGCAGATGCAAGTTGAGCCCGCTGCATCCCGCGTTGTCGACGCTGCTCGAGGGATGATAGCGACCCGGCGGCGTCCTATAGCGGCAGCAAGGAGAGAGGAGGGAGGCGGAGGCGGAGGCGGGTGGAATCGATTCCCCTGTTGCGGGCCGGTGGGTGATCCGCGTGTTGCGCGAGGGGCCACGAAGCGCTAATAGGATTGGCAGACCACGGCGCTTGGCAGAACATTTCATCTGAGTCGTTGATCTGATTGACAGACTATTAACATGATGTAGACGGTGGGATGTGTTTAACTTAATTTGATCTAAGGGTTGTGTTTATCCTGTGTACACTTTATGGTGTGGGTTTAAAAAAACTTAAGTTTGTTCTTTTAATAGTAGTATAGATGCACACCGGATCCGCACTCCTTGTAGTTGTGTTCCATCAGCCCACATACACTATAGAAGCGTGCCAATTTTTCATATCTCACCAAATAAATCTGGCGTTCTTTCCCTCTCATGGATTTAGTATAAGATTAATTTGTCGGGAAATGTTCGAAGCAAAACCATGCTTTATTGCTCCGTGTGCAGCTCGTGGTATTTTTTTTCTCGGGTCCGACTATGTTGAGTTCATCATCTGTTTGTGGTCCTCTTCACTTGTTTTCTTTGTATTTTTTAACAGTATATACACAAGAAAGCTACCAAACTTGCGTACAGCTACACACTCAAAAAAGTTTGGCCGTAGCCGCTCAAACAAAAAAAGCTACGCATGCACACTACTATAGATCAATTAAGGTGCTTGCTTGTGAGATTGGTTTTGAGGCTAGCTTTGCAAGTATGAGAGAACGAACGACAGGGATTGTAGCCATTGGGACTAGGCTAGCTTGTGTGCAGGTGCTTCAAAAATCCGATTTTTTTTAAATGTGACCAGAATTTTAAATTATGGAACTCCGAATATTTTTCTGGAAAAGGGAACAAATCCTAAAATTCTGAATATTTTCTGGAAATTGTGAACATTTTTTTAAGAAAGATTTGTTGTACATATTTTGAATTTAGAACAAAATTTTGATTCCAATTTTCTTTGAAAAACGTGAAATTTTGTAACTTTCTTTAGTATTTCCGAATGTCTTAATTCCAAACATTATTTAGAAAATACGAACAATTGTTGCCATTTGGATTTTTTTTAAATGAACAAGTTTTTCTAAAAGACATTGAACATTTTTCAAAGTTTGTGACTTTCTAAAAAGAAAAAAAATAATCAAATAGCCCGGTTGCATGTTAATATTGGACTTGCAACTAGGACAAATAAAGTTTCGGATCGGTTGTAAGTTGGTTGTGGATTTCAAACTCAGATAAAATAAAGGTCAATGGTGGACTTGCAATTGTGTCAAAAATCTTGGCTAGTTGCATGTCAATGGTGAACTTGCAACTGGTTAAAAATGGTCGGATCTAGCAGTGAGTCGATGGTTAACTTGCAACTACAAATAAAAAAAGATTACACATGTCACAATTGCATGTCGGGGGTTGACTTGGAACTGGTATAAAAAGGGTCAGACCTAGTTGCAAGTCGATGGTTGACTTGTAACTGAGATAAAAAAGGTCGGAACCTCAGTCGCGACTTGAGGGTGGAGTTGCAACTGGGAGAAAAAAGGCTGAGGTCCCGGTTACGAGTCGAGGGTGGGATTGCAGCTAGGACAAAAAGAAGGTCGGGCCCAGTTGCGAGTCGAGGATGGGCTTGCAACTGGGACCCAAAAAAAGATTTGACCCTAGTTGTGGGTTGAGGGTGGACTTGCTACCGGGACAAAAAAGGTCGGTCCCAAGTTGCGAGTCGAAGATGGACTTGTAACTAGGATAGAAAAGGATGTGCCCTAGTTGCGAGTCGAGGGTGGACATGCAAATGAGACAAAAAAAGCTCGGATCCTAGTTGTGAGTCGTGGCTGGACTTGGAACTGGGACAAAAAAAGGTTGGGCCCCACTTATGAGTCGAGGATGAACTTGCAATTGGGATAAAAACAAACTATGGGCCCAATTTCGTATCGATGGTAGACTTGCAACTAGGACTACACAAATTACGATACCGATTGTGAGCCGATGATGGACTTGCAACTGGAATAACTACAAACTATAAACCCTAGTTGTGATCTAAGAGTGGTGTTGCAACTGGAACAAAAGATAAACTATAGTCTCGGTTGAACTTCGATAACTTTTGTCTCTGGTTAAAGGAAGATTTTGAAGAAAAAAATTGGAGACAAAAAAAACTACACAGGAATGAACCCACATGGAAAGGAAAACAGGACAAAGAAACTAAAAAAACACGTAAATGTTCTATGCACAAAAACTAAAATGAGACAGGTCAAAGAAAAGGGAAAAAGTTGAAAAGTTGCACATGATGGGCCACTGGGCCTCTCGCACAACACCATGCTTTTTGACAAAAAAAATATGGGAATCATAGTTGGAAAGTTGAAAAGTATGCTTTAAATGCAATCTACAAACTAGAAAGCAAAACTGCTGCTAAAAATGGGAATGGGAGTAGGCGAGTAGCAGTGAGTAGAGAGTAGCAAACAGGAACAAAAAGACATGAGAAAAAACATGATCATCCTACCATTCAAATCTCATGGTAGCCCACTGGAAAAAAACCAAAAGAAGCACATCTCTCTACATAGACTGGGCCCAAACACAGACAAAGACCAGCCCAGACGGAAATAAAAAGTGTAGCCCAGACTCAGGCAGACAACGACACGCTGTACACGCATGAAAACAATGGAATAACTAGCGATCACAAAATTTAGTAAAAGAAACTAGCGATAACAAAAGTTCATCTAAAAATACTAGCGATCCCAGAAAAAAAAACTAGCGATCACATGGATCCAATTATTTTAGACTTAGATGTGAGGTAAGTATTTCACATCTAGATGTGAAATAAAAATTCCATTTTTTTTTCACTATGGAAATCGGAGACCAAAGGTCGTACGTCGAGCAGTTTCGTTGTTTATTTGCTTGTGCAGCTCGTGGCGTTTTTCTTTGTTTCAAAAATCACCTCGTGGCGAGAGAAGAAAAAGTTTTGCTTGTTGAGCTAACAAGAGGACAAATTTGTCATATAGATTAGGTTATCCAGCTTACAATTAGGTAGGAGTACAATGTTATACTCAAAACGTTTCTTTCGAGGTCAAGAAGATTATATAATCTCGTTCGGAAAAATAGGTTATTTAATCCGGCAAAAGTGGACAATTTTTTTGTGATTTGGATGACATGTAAAGCTTCCTGGTGACGATTTAGAAGATCAATCATTGTCATGTCCTCAGCAACATTATTGATTTCGGTTTTGCTAAAGCACATCGGTATTACACATCTAAGTCCTATGTTATTGATCTTACACGGAGATTCATATAGGTATTTTGTTTTTCAATTTTCTTTGCTTTTTATGCTTGATTGAGTCAATTAGATATGCAATAATTTGAACACATCTAGATGTGTCCTAGACACATCCCATTGATTTAGTATGTTTGAACAGAAAAAATGGTCGAACAGGCAGGTCATGGAGTGACACCGGCAGCCTGACACAAGCGTCATAGAATCCTGTTGTGGTCAAACGATGCCGCCTTCTCTCAGGCCAAGTGTCTGGTTGGGCGTGGTCTTAGAGTAAAAAACTACAGACATATGTTTCTTACTTATGTTGAAATTTTTCATACAAATTCCTCTAATATCCCAACCCCTCTGGAAGGATTAGATTATTCAACATCCCCCCTCTTTCTCTATATATATAGGTTTAGGTCCAAATGCTTCCATCCTTGATGACCGTGTCCTGGACTAGGGGTGTTAACCACGTCGGCATGGCAGTCATGGGTCGGGCCAAGGACCGCTGACAACCAAAGAAAGGGCCATGTTCACCATGACCCACGGCATACTCAAGATGAAATCCTTCGAAGACTTGGCACACACTTCAAGACACGTTTGAATAATCGAGATGTTTATCCCTAGATGTAACCGACGTACATGTAACTCTAGGTACCCCCAGTGCCAATATAAGCCGATGGGTTTAGTTCGTATGGTTAAGTTAGATACATATACATATGATCTCGAGGTAGACCACTGTACTTTATACCCCATCCACAATCCCTAGTGTTAGGACTTTAGTCACGAGGTCAACGCATCTATGTGGTAGCTTGAGAGAGGTTGAGCGGGACGAGAGACGCGATGTTTTACCCAGGTTTGGCCCCTCATGGTGGAGGTAAAAGCCTACATCCTGCTTCATTGATATTGATGATGAAGATCACAATTACACGGGTGCTCTAACTCGAGAGCTCTAGACTTGTTTGTCTAACCCTAACTTATCAAACTTGTGGAACTTGTCCCCCTTGGGGTGCCCTGCCCCTCTTTATATATGTTGAAGGGGCGGCTTACATGACTAGTCCTATTAGGATTAGAATTACTCTATTACAAGTGGAGTCCTAGTCTTGCTTCCTTTGTAAGGGAATATTCCGTATGCTTTCCTCTTAAGCCGGCCCACCATAACATAGGCCGGTCTTCCATGAACCGCCTGTCGGGCCATCGGGTCTTCTTGTTCCTCTTGACCCACCTGCCGGGTTACCAATGAGTCACCAGGCCCAGCCGGGTCATCAGTGAGTGGAGAGATCCGAGCGGGTCACTTCGTGAGTCGCCAAGTCAGGGCTGGTCACCATTGAGTCGCCAAGTCCGGCCGGGTCATACTTCCGGCCGGGTCATTCCGCGGGGTATATCCCCGACATTAGCCCCCAGTTTAATTTGGATTTATCCATGTTAAACTTATCCTACAAAATAAACACAAGAACAAATTTGACAGCTTGTGCTCTGGGTTAAAAATTCTTGTAAGCCGGCACCTGATCATCCTGAAGTCCTTGTCATTTCCTTCTTCTAGAAAGTCCGGGTCAATAGGCCAGTTTCATAATAAATTGGCTCTTGTAGAAAAATATTATAAGAAATAATCCATTTAAGTCGGCCTTCAATGCTCTGACTTGACAAAAATATTGGTCTTGAAATATTCAACTGATATTCAGCCGGCTTAAAGATGTAGATCTTGCCGATTTATGATTGCCAAAATTGTCCGGTTATAAACAAATGATGCCGGGTCATGTAATTGTTGCTGATGCCGGGTTAATCTTATGATGACGCCGGGTCATAAACTTTGCAGATTTCTCCGATAATAATATAATACCTGATTTGCTCAAAACTGAGAATTTGAAGTTATTCCTCCCTTATATGCATATCACCTGTAGCCCCTAAGTGTCGGGTTGTCATACTTGCAGCAACCTGGAACTTGTAATTGCCTTATGCTCATAAAAAATTCAACCAGTGTAGCCCCCAAGGGCCGGGTCTTTATGCAATAATGAGCAGGAACTTTGTAAATATGATCATGTAAACTTGAGCAGCAACGTGTAGCCCCCAAGGGCCGGCCCGGTAAGATATTACTGAGCTTGGACTTTGCATATTCTTCATTGATAATAACATCATATGATGTAATCTCCACCATAGGGCTTGAACCCACGTCCACAAGGTTAAGAGCTTTGTACTCTACCAACTGAGTAGTGGATCTTTCAATATAATGGATTGAGGCTTGTGTACCTTGAATTTTGACAGGAGCAATTGGTAGCCCCCAAGGGCCGGCTCATTATGATGTGATGAGTCGGGTCTTCAATAAGGCCAGTAAAATTGTCTTTGCATTAGCCCCCAAGTGCCATGGTGCATGCTGGCAGTGACATGGGACTTGCGTATTTGATATAATCTCAAACTGAATAACGTATCCCCCAAGTGCCGGGGTGTAAGCCTGCAGCAACTCGGGACTATTCTTTCCATTGTAGAATAAATCATATCCATCGATAAAATAATAGCCATTGCGCCAAAGAGACTTTGAATACCTTATCTGTTGACAAGTAAATCCGGAGTTTAAATACCCGGCGGCTCTTGGCCGATGGCCGAAATTTTTATAACCCGGCGGTTTACAGCCTTTGAGAAAATAAAGAATTGATAACCCTTTTGAGACACCAATTTCAATCTTTGATAATGGGCTGAAACTTAATCATTTATGTAAGTCATAACTCTGTAAATCCTACACAGAGTTTAAACAACATATGCCCTGGCGACTTAACATTAAAAGCCAGGGCGGGTAATCACTCAAATGTAGTCTTATCCTGCACATAAGTAAATCACAAGATCCCTTGGCGGTTTACCGCAGGGCGGATCATAATATCCCACATATAACCATTGTGATATTTAATTTGTACTGCCGGTTTACATGACCTATGTAGTAAGGGTGATAACCCAGGCCTTAGAAGCCAATACTTCCAAATATATGGTGATTGTCACATGCTGGCGTCTTATCGTCCAAAGCCAAGCCGGGTTTAAACGAAACCACACTTATATGCTTCAGATATGAGCAAAAAGTCTCAAAACCAAAAAGATTGTTTGCAAAAACTTAAACCAAATAAAAATCGAGGTTTCTAATTCGAATACGATCAGTAAACCATTCCAAAGGGGTTAAGCTAGGATTCTAATACAATCATGTAGCCCCTAGTGGCTTTGGCGTTGCGCCGATCAAGAGGGTACCGGTAGCTATATTCTCTTTGGTTTGAATATGACCTATGTTTGAACAGGAAGCCCCCAAATGACCTTGAGAGGTTTTTAACGACCCTGATTCGAATACGATCCAAGTCGAACCCAAAAAGGGTTAAGCTATGATTCAGATACGATCAAGAAGCCCCCTAGTGAGTTTGACTTTGCGCCGATCAAAAGGGTTACAACAGTTATGTTCTCTTTGGTTCGAATACGACCTATGTTTGAACAGGAAGCCCCCAAATGACCTGTAACTGAGGCTATGAGCCGGTTCAAAGGGTAATCATAGCTTAGCTCAATAAGCCGGAAGCCCCCAAGTGATATGTTTCTGAGCTGTGCTCGCCGAGTGCCTATGTTTGAGTTGTTCTATGCAACAAACTCTCTTTGGCCCCTGTAATTTTTTCTGAAAACTTAAACTTGCGAGAGATGAACTCTTTTTAAATCGGAATTTCAAACCGGATATTGAGAGCTTCAAAGTTTTGTAAGAGACAAATTCATCTTGAGCCGGATGTTTGAACCGGATTTGAGAGCTTCAAAACTTTATGGGAGAGAGATGTCTCTTGAGCCGGATTTTAAATCGAAATCTTTATTTTGAACCGGCAATTTTGTGACGGCCTTTAATTTTTTATCAATATGGCGGTGACCTCCGGAACCGGGTTATCATTCCCTTCAATGACCCGGAGTTCCCGAGTCATGTCATTGTAGCCCCCGAGTCTTAAGACTACTCGAGGAGTTGGCTTGAGACTCTCCATATTTGACCGTGATATAAACCGGTATGAGTCCTTCAATAGCGCAATGATATAATAACCCATTTTTGCAGTAGACAATTTGTCCTGCATTGGAAAACTTGCAAATCAGAGTAATTGCTCTTTTAAAGAAAGCAACATATAATGTAAAAATATAATGGATCGATTTCACCTGATATGTTAGGCCAGAAAATATCCGCCGCGGAGTTAACGATCACCACGGTGATGCTGAAATCAATCACAGACGAATCAGTTGCGGAAACAGACAGATGAGTCAGTCGCGACGTTGTAAGCCAGTGCGGACGGGGAGAGTCGGCCGCTGCGTCGTAAGCCGGTGCGGACGGGGAGAGTCGGCCGCTGCGTTGTAAACCGGTGCGGACGGGGAGAGTCGGCCGCTGCGTTGTAAACCGGTGCAGACGAGAGAGTCGGCCATGGGCATGGACAATAAGTCAATTGCCTGTGTTGATGTAGCGGGGGTGACAACTTTGCGCAGAACGAGCGCTAGTGCAAAAATAATATTTGCTCACACCCCTTTTTCAACACCTTTTTGTAAGGAATAATTGCCCTGCGAAAAAAATATCATAGGCCAAGTAATTGTTGTTTGATAAAAACAATATGTGTTAAGAAAAATAACTTGGATGGATATCATCTGATCTGTACAGTTGACGGATGATCCGTACGCAGGGTAGGAATTAACTTTTTTTTTGAAAGTAGGGTAGGAATTAACTTTTTTTTTTGAAAGTAGGGTAGGAATTAACTTTTTTTTTGAAAGTAGGGTAGGAATTAACTGAGATATATGAGTCACCAGCATTTCTTTCCTTTTTTATCCTCAGAGGTGAGTGAGTCTTTTTTAGCAAACCAATGCCCTGTGCTTTGATTCACGTAGTGCCACCAGCTCTTGTGCACACGCAACTGGCCGCCTGCGAGGCTGGACCTCAGGACTTGTGGTGAAGACGTACCATAGCCTTGCAACGTGCGCCAGGCTGCTGGCTGAATTTGTTCCTTGTCTTTGAGTTCTTCGCTTGACGTTGTGAATATTGTGCGCAGGGTTGGCTCGTTGTGGCAATAGTTCAACGCTGGCCACGGTGGAGATGACTCGAGGGCGGCTTGCGACAGGCCAGCTTGACGAGTGGCGGAAAGGTCAGCGCTCGATGTGACACTGCGGGCGCCGAGGTGAACGGCTCGGAGGCGGGCCCTGGCAGAGGAGGCAACTCGAAATCAATCGGCAGGGGCGACAGCGGAAGCGAGGCCGTCGGGGTGGTCGCGCGGGAGCCCGGTCGAGCCGGCGCGATGCACAGTCGGAGCGAGTCGGAGCGGAGGCCACTCGGAGTCGGAGTCCGGTGGCTGAATGCAGTTGGCGGCTTGCTGCTGCGACACGCGGCGGAGGCGAGCCAGCGACGGCGGCTCAGAGCTCGGCCCTCCCGGCAACTCAGGGTGAAGCCGAGGCGGCGACGGTGGAGGTCGGCCGGCCCGAAGGCGGACCCGCTGAGAGGAAGCGGAGCGACGCCGAGGCGTGGTTAGGCGGCAGCAGCCGTCGGGCCGGCCCGGGGTGAACCACGGCGTTGAGGGCGGCCCACGGCATCGAAACAGGGGCCGCGCTAGCGAAGGCGGGCAGGCCAGCGCAGAAGTCCAGCGATTCAATACAGCCCCAGCGGCTCGTAACCGAGCGGTGACTTAACACGAGACAACGGCGGCTTGTTGGCAGGTCGACGGGGCAGCGACGACTCGGCGTAGGAGAGCTTGCAGACGGCGGCTCAGCGGTCATGGTAGTTGAACGCCGGCAACTTGAAATGGGGGCGGCTCAGGAGACCGGCGGCCTGGAATCGGCGGCTCGGCACGCTGCTAATCCGTGCAATGAGGCGGAGGCGTGGCGCGGCGCAGATGGCAGCCCAAGGCACGCCCACAGCTGCAGCATGCGGAGATGATGACCACGAGTGAGAAAAACGAGGCCGGCGAGGCGACTTGATGCGGAGCAAGGTGAGGCCCGCTTGGCACAATGTCCACACGGGTCGATGCGGTAGTGTGGAGGCGAAAGTGAAGTCGGCTTGGTACAGCTGCGGATGACGAGGCAAAACGTGACGACAGTGACAACTTGCGGCCGCGAGGCACAGGCCCAAACCAGATTGGTGCGGCCGTCGCCGCGAGCTGCGGCAGAGACAGAGGCGAGTCAACGGCGGAGCTCGAGTCCGTGGAGACGTCCGCTTCCGGGTCGTGGCTGGATCCATGTCCTCCTTCAAGTTGCGACCTTCTTTCTTCTTCTTCTTTTGATAATTGAAAAACCAAACCAATACTACCAACAGCTCCACAAACTGGTAGTACTAGTTGCTTGTTGGACAGATTACTCCTCCTCAAAATCCGAGTTTTTACATGGTCTGCACTCAAATACTCGGGGGATCCTTTAGGGCATCTTCAATAGTTTATATGTTAGTTTGTTGGTAAAATATGTCATGTCATTAACCAATGCCTTAACATACAACAACTTCAATGGGTTGTATGTATCTAGTTTGCCCAATAGGATGCGAGATAATAAATGGGTGCTCTCTCATTCTACATTGGAGCTTGTGCAATGGGTGTTGGTTCATGTACATACAACCTTCCTCTCTTTCCTCATTTATTGTATGACACATCATCAAAAATCCTATGTGGTAAAGTCTACCAACAACTATCTCACAACCATTGGAGATGCTCTTACACGAACAGTAGCCGCAGAGTAGTACTATAAGACCTCTCCCAATGCAAAGGTGCTTAGATGAGGTGCTAATTATATCAAATGCCTTAGCAACTCAAGTCCACAATGCAAAGGTGCTAAGCTTTTGGGTGCTAAGCTTCGTACATTTAATTCGTTGTACACTCAGAATTGTGCTTCCACCTAGGTGTACGTGCTTAGCACCGTTTCTTCCTGGGGTCACCATACTACTCTCTTTCTTCTTAACTAGCATGCCACATCATATTTTTTGCTTAGTTGGCAATCTTAGCACCTGTACAAGGTGGAGCATTGGGAGGGGCCTAATAACATTGCCTCAGGGTTTGTCCTGGGTCTTTAATACGCGTGCGTTGATGCAGATTGATCTGACACGGTGTATGGCGTCTGCAGTCCAAATCCTGTCGGCTCCGGCGACCGGTAATTGTAGCAGCCAAAAAAAATTAACCTTCTAAGGATTCGATGGATCGCGTGGCACCAGCGATAACCGGCAATTGTAACACCAAACCCTAGATTCCCTCGGACTCAAAACTTGTTCACGTCATCGTGGTTGCCGCTAAAGTTACTTCTTTGACCTTTCAATCTTGATTAATGAACTCATAGTCGATGTACTTTCACACCGGTTCTTCTTGATCCGGCTGATCGCGAATTTCTTGATCATATTTGCTTTGACCGGGTTTTCTTTTAACCCGATTTTGTTTTCGATGTAGATTGGATCTTTTATTGACGCCGACACACATAGCTATTGATAGTAATCCTTCTTGCCGCGGTTGTAGGCGGCGGCTCAACAGCAAACCCTACTTTCTTTGATGATACTTTTTCAACGCTGGTTCTTCTTTTCCTGGTCAATCGCGAGTTTCTAGATCCCTGAAAGAAATCCCTCCAAGAAATCAACACCACCGTGCGCAGGCCCCACAGTAGGCGCCAACTGTCGTGGAATTGTCACGGTAGATGTCCTTAGTGTTAGGACTTTAGTCGGGAGGCTAACGCATCTATGTGGTAGCTTGAAAGGGGTTGAGCGGGACGAGAGACGCGATGTTTTACCCAGGTTTGGCCCCTCACGGTGGAGGTAAAAGCCTACATCCTGCTTTATTGATATTGATGATGAAGATCATAATTACATGGGTGATCTAACTCGAGAGCTCTAGACTTGTTTGTCTAACCCTAACTTATCAAACTTGTGGAACTTGTCCCTCTTGGGGTGCCCTGCCCCTCCTTATATATGTTGAAGGGGCGGCTTACATGACTAGTCCTATTAGGATTAGGATTACTCTATTACAAGCGGAGTCCTAGTCTTGTTTCCTTTGTAAGGGAATATTTCTTATGCTTTCCTCTTAAGCCGGCCCACCATAACATAGGCCGGTCTTCCATGAACCGCCTGTCGGGCCATCGGGTCTTGTTGTTCCTCTTGACCCACTTGCCGTGTTACCAATGAGTCACCAGGCCCAGCCGGGTCATCAGTGAGTGGAGAGATCCGGTCGGGTCACTTCATGAGTCGCCAAGTCAGGGCTGGTCACCAGTGAGTCGCCAAGTCCGTCCGGGTCATTCCGCGGGGTATATCCCCGACAGGACCCCTATCTGAGATCCGCCAGATTCAACCCTAACATTGGTGGCTCATGCAAGCACCACTCTGTGGTCAAAGCGGCTCGATGGCTCGTCTTCGGATCGACGACAACATTGGCTGTGGGAAGACCTTCTTCCCTGGTCAGCTTCTTGTCTTCGGCAGTGTCACACTCTACGCCGATTCGACTGGCCACCTCGGCCAGATCAAAAACTTTGCTCCAGGCCATACCATCGGGTTTGGAAATCTGGAGTACGCTACAGATGCCCGTGGCGAGCTTGTGTTTTTGGATTGGGTGTCAGACCAGTCCGCAGACTCTTCCAACGCCTACATAACGATCCCAGATTCAATCTCGGGCCAGGACTACGGCGCATATCACAGCTCGGATCTAGCTTCGAGCGCAGAGCTGAGCATTACCTCGACGGTTTATACGTTAAGTTTGACCGACGAAATTCCCGAAGCCACATCAGATGGGATCTCGGGCAAACTACACTTAAGCCCAACTTTCAATCAAGATATGGACGAGGCCGATAAGGCGCTTCTGAGTGAGATGTTATATCAGATTAAGAGCGTCGCAATCTTAGATGATCAAACCTCGGTTTATGATCGGATCTAGGAAAAATATGAAGAAGTTAGAATTTTAAACCCACCCAACCCACGTAGTCGCTACCGTCGAAGATTTAACCGACGTTCTATAATACACCTCCGAGGAGGCAACTGACATGGAGGAAGACACCGATGAGATGTCAGACTCTACCTTGCCACCTACTGTCACTCATACCGGCAAGTGGGTAGCTACCTACACCTACGATGTCTAAATGGTGGATACCCCCAAACATGGAGGATGAGGCAGCGGAAAATCACCCTAGCGCCGACGTGGGGGCCGTCATAACGGAGGCACCGACAATGGCGATGCGAGCAATGGAGGTACTGTAAATGGTGATACTACCGACAATAGCGCCATTCAGAACGGCGTGGACAACCAGACCATCGGCAATGACATCGCCGCCGGCAGTAACAACAATGACGATATGATAAACAAGGATGATGATGACCCCGATGATGACGATTATGTTGGGTAACGTAGTAATTTCAAAAAATTTCCTACGCACACGCAAGATCATGGTGATGCATAGCAACGAGAGGGGAGAGTGTGATCTACGTACCTTGTAGATCGACAACGGAAGCGTTTGGTTGATGTAGTCGAACGTCTTCACGGCCCGACCGATCAAGCACCGAAACTACGGCACCTCCGAGTTTTAGCACACGTTCAGCTCGATGACGATCCCCGGACTCCGATCCAGCAAAGTGTCGGGGAAGAGTTTCGTCAGCACGACGGCGTGGTGACGATCTTGATGTACTACTGCCGCAGGGCTTCGCCTAAGCACCGCTACAATATTATCGAGGACTATGGTGGCTGGGGCCGCCGCACACGGCTAAGAATAAATCACGTGGATCAACTTGTGTGTTTCTGGGGTGCCCCTGCCTCCGTATATAAAGGACTAAAGGGGGGGGTGCGGCCGGCCTAGGAGAGGCGCGCCAGGAGAGTCCTACTCCCTCTGGGAGTAGGATTCCCCCCCCCCCCAATCCTAGTTGGAATAGGATTCGCGGAGGGGGGAAAAGAGAGAGGGGGGCCGGCCCCCTCTCCTTGTCCTATTCGGACCAAGGGAGGGGAGGGGCACGCGGCCCATCTTGGGCTGCCCCTTCTCTTTTTCCACTAAGGCCCACTAAGGCCCATATAGCTCCCGGGGGGTTCCGGTAACCTCCCGGTACTCCGGTAAAATCCCGATTTCACCCGGAACACTTCCGATATCCAAACATAGGCTTCCAATATATCAATCTTTATGTCTCGACCATTTCGAGACTCCTCGTCATGTCCGTGATCACATTCGGGACTCCGAACAAACTTCGGTACATCAAAATGCATAAACTCATAATATAACTGTCATCGTAACCTTAAGCGTGCGGACCCTACGGGTTCGAGAACGATGTAGACATGACCGAGACATGTCTCCGGTCAATAACCAATAGCGGAACCTGGATGCTCATATTGGCTCCTACATATTCTACGAAGATCTTTATCGGTCAGACCGCATAACAACATACGTTGTTCCCTTTGTCATCGGTATGTTACTTGCCCGAGATTCGATCGTCGGTATTCCAATACCTAGTTCAATCTCGTTAATGGCAAGTCTCTTTACTCGTTCTATAATACATCATCCCGCAACTAACTCATTAGTTTCAATGCTTGCAAGGCTTAAGTGATGTGCATTACCGAGAGGGCCCAGAGATACCTCTCCGACAATCGGAGTGACAAATCCTAATCTCAAAATACGCCAACCCAACATATACCTTTGGAGACACCTGTAGAGCTCCTTTATAATCACCCAGTTACGTTGTGACGTTTGGTAGCACACAAAGTGTTCCTCTGGTAAACGGGAGTTGCATAATCTCATAGTCACAGGAACATGTATAAGTTATGAAGAAAGCAATAGCAACATACTAAACGATCGGGTGCTAAGCTAATGGAATGGGTCATGTCAATCAGATCATTCACTTAATGATGTGATCCCGTTAATCAAATAACAACTCTTTGTTCATGGTTAGGAAACATAACCATCTTTGATTAACGAGCTAGTCAAGTAGAGGCATACTAGTGACACTTTGTTTGTCTATGTATTCACACATGTATTATGTTTCCGGTTAATACAATTCTAGCATGAATAATAAACATTTATCATGATATAAGGAAATAAATAATAACTTTATTATTGCCTCTAGGGCATATTTCCTTCAGTCTCCCACTTGCACTAGAGTCAATAATCTAGATTACACAGTAATGATTCTAACACCCATGGAGCCTTGGTGCTGATCATGTTTTGCTCGTGGAAGAGGCTTAGTCAACGGGTCTGCAACATTCAGATCCGTATGTATCTTGCAAATCTCTATGTCTCCCACCTGGACTAGATCCCGGATGGAATTGAAGCGTCTCTTGATGTGCTTGGTTCTCTTGTGAAATCTGGATTCCTTTGCGAAGGCAATTGCACCAGTATTGTCACAAAAGATTTTCATTGGACCCGATGCACTAGGTATGACACCTAGATCGGATATGAACTCCTTCATCCAGACTCCTTCATTTGCTGCTTCCGAAGCAGCTATGTACTCCGCTTCACATGTAGATCCCGCTACAACGCTTTGTTTAGAACTGCACCAACTGACAGCTCCACCGTTTAATGTAAACACGTATCCGGTTTGCGATTTAGAATCGTCCGGATCAGTGTCAAAGCTTGCATCAACGTAACCTTTTACGATGAGCTCTTTGTCACCTCCATATATGAGAAACATATCCTTAGTCCTTTTCAGGTATTTCGGGATGTTCTTGACCGCTGTCCAGTGATCCACTCCTGGATTACTTTGGTACCTCCCTGCTAGACTTATAGCAAGGCACACATCAGGTCTGGTACACAGCATTGCATACATGATAGATCCTATGGCTGAAGCATAGGGAACGTCTTTCATTTTCTCTCTATCTTCTGCAGTGGTCGGGCATTGAGTCTTACTCAACTTCACACCTTGTAACACAGGCAAGAAGCCTTTCTTTGCTTGATCCATTTTGAACTTCTTCAAAACTTTGTCAAGGTATGTGCTTTGTGAAAGTCCAATTAAGCGTCTTGATATATCTCTATAGATCTTAATGCCTAATATGTAAGCAGCTTCACCGAGGTCTTTCATTGAAAAACTCTTATTCAAGTATCCCTTTATGCTATCCAGAAATTCTATATCATTTCCAATTAGTAATATGTCATCTACATATAGTATCAGAAATGCTATAGAGCTCCCACTCACTTTCTTGTAAATACAGGCTTCTCCAAAAGTCTATATAAAACCAAATGCTTTGATCACACTATCAAAGCGTTTATTCCAACTCCGAGAGGCTTGCACCAGTCCATAAATGGATCGTTGGAGCTTGCACACTTTGTTAGCTCCCTTTGGATCGACAAAACCTTCTGGTTGCATCATATACAACTCTTCTTCCAGAAATCCATTCAGGAATGCAGTTTTGACATCCATCTGCCAAATTTCATAATCATAAAATGCGGCAATTGCTAACATGATTTGGACAGACTTAAGCATCGCTATGGATGAGAAGGTCTCATCGTAGTCAATCCCTTGAAATTGCCGAAACCCTTTTGCGACAAGTCGAGCTTTGTAGACAGTAATATTACCGTCAGCGTCAGTCTTCTTCTTGAAGATCCATTTATTCTCAATTGCTTGCCGATCATCGGGCAAGTCAACCAAAGTCCATACTTTGTTCTCATACATGGATCCCATCTCAGATTTCATGGCTTCAAGCCACTTTGCGGAATCTGGGCTCACCATCGCTTCTTCATAGTTTGTAGGTTCATCATGATCTAGTAGCATGACTTCCAGAACGGGATTACCGTACCACTTTGGCGCGGATCTTACTCTGGTTGATCTACGAGGTTCAGTAGTATCTTGTTCTGAAGTTTTATGATCATCATCATTAGCTTCCTCACTAACTGGTGTAGGTGTCACAGAAACAGTTTTCTGTGATGTACTACTTTCCAATAAGGGAGCAGGTACAGTTACCTCGTCAAGTTCTACTTTCCTCCCACTCACTTCTTTCGAGAGAAACTCCTTCTCCAGAAAGTTTCCGAATTTAGCAACAAAAGTCTTGCCTTCGGATCTGTGATAGAAGGTGTATCCAATAGTCTCCTTTGGATATCCTATGAAGACACATTTCTCCGATTTGGGTTCGAGCTTATCAGGTTGAAGCTTTTTCACATAAGCATCGTAGCCCCAAACTTTCATAAACGACAACTTTGGTTTCTTGCCAAACCACAGTTCATAAGGCGTCGTCTCAACGGATTTTGATGGTGCCCTATTTAACGTGAATGCGGCCGTCTCTAGAGCGTATCCCCAAAACGATAGCGGTAAATCAGTAGGAGACATCATAGATCACACCATATCTAGTAAAGTACGATTACGATGCTCGGACACACCATTACGCTGTGGTGTTCCGGGTGGCGTGAGTTGCGAAACTATTCCACAATTTTTCAAATGTACACCAAGCTCGTAACTCAAATATTCTCCTCCACGATCAGATCGTAGAAACTTTATTTTCTTGTTACGATGATTTTCAACTTCACTCTGAAATTCTTTGAACTTTTCAAACGTTTCAGACTTATGTTTCATTAAGTAGATATACCCATATCTGCTTAAGTCATCTGTGAAGGTGAGAAAATAACGATATCCGCCACGAGCCTCAATATTCATCGGACCACATACATCTGTATGTATGATTTCCAACAAATCTGTTGCTCTCTCCATAGTACCGGAGAATGGTGTTTTGGTCATCTTGCCCATGAGGCACGGTTCGCAAGTACCAACTGATTCATAATCAAGTGGTTCCAAAAGTCCATCAGTATGGAGTTTCTTCATGCGCTTTACACCAATATGACCTAAACGGCAGTGCCACAAATATGTTGCACTATCATTATCAACTCTGCATCTTTTGGCTTCAACATTATGAATATGTGTGTTACTACTATCGAGATTCAACAAGAATAGACCACTCTTCAAGGGTGCATGACCATAAAAGATATTACTCATATAAATAGAACAACCATTATTCTCTGATTTAAATGAATAACCGTCTCGCATCAAACAAGATCCAGATATAATGTTCATGCTTAACGCTGGCACCAAATAACAATTATTTAGGTCTAATATTAATCCTGAAGGTAGATGTAGAGGTAGCGTGCCGACTGCGATCACATCGACTTTGGAACCGTTTCCCACGCGCATCTTCACCTCGTCCTTAGCCGATCTTCGCTTAATCCGTAGTCCCTGTTTCGAGTTGCAAATATTAGCAACAGAACCAGTATCAAATACCCAGGTGCTACTGCGAGCATTAGTAAGGTACACATCAATAACATGTATATCACATATATCTTTGTTCACCTTGCCATCCTTCTTATCCGCCAAATACTTGGGGCAGTTCCGCTTCCAGTGACCAGTCTGCTTGCAATAGAAGCACTCAATTTCAGGCTTAGGTCCAGACTTGGGTTTCTTCTCTTGAGTAGCAACTTGCTTGCTGTTCTTCTTGAAGTTCCCCTTCTTCTTCCCTTTGCCCTTTTTCTTGAAACTAGTGGTCTTGTTGACCATCAACACTTGATGCTCCTTTTTGATTTCTACCTCCGCAGCTTTCAGCATTGCGAAGGGCTCGGGAATAGTCTTATTCATCCCTTGCATATTATAGTTCATCACGAAGCTCTTGTAGCTTGGTGGCAGTGATTGGAGAATTCTGTCAATGACGCAATCATCTGGAAGATTAACTCCCAATTGAATCAAGTGATTATTATACCCAGACATTTTGAGTATATGCTCACTGACAGAACTGTTCTCCTCCATCTTGCAGCTATATAACTTATTGGAGACTTCATATCTCTCAATCCGGGCATTTGCTTGAAATATTAACTTCAACTCTTGGAACATCTCATATGCTCCATGCCGTTCAAAACGTCGTTGAAGTCCCGATTCTAAGCCGTAAAGCATGGCACACTGAACTATTGAGTAGTCATCAGCTTTGCTCTGCCAGACGTTCATAACATCCGGCGTTGCTCCTGCAGCAGGCCTGGCACCCAGCGGTGCTTCCAGGACGTAATTCTTCTGTGCAGCAATGAGGATAATCCTCAAGTTACGGACCCAGTCAGTGTAATTGCTACCATCATCTTTCAACTTTGCTTTCTCAAGGAACGCATTAAAATTCAACGGAACAACAGCACGAGCCATCTATCTACAAACAAGCATAAACAAGCAAGATACTTATCAGGTACTAAGTTTCATGATAAATTTAAGTTCAGTTAATTTACTTAAAGAACTCCCACTTAGATAGACATCCCTCTAATCCTCTAAGTGATTACGTGATCAAATCAACTAAACCATGTCCGATCATCACGTGAGATGGAGTAGTTTCATTGGTGAACATCATTATGTTGATCATATGTACTATATGATTCACGCTCGACCTTTCGGTCTCCGTGTTCCGAGGCCATATCTGTATATGCTTGGCTCATCAAGTATAACCTGAGTATTCCGCGTGTGCAACTGTTTTGCACCCGTTGTATTTGAACGTAGAGCCTGTCACACCCGATCATCACGTGGTGTCTCAGCACGAAGAACTTTCGCAACGGTGCATACTCAGGGAGAACACTTCTTGATAATTAGTGAGAGATCATCTTATAATGCTATCGTCAATAAAAGCAAGATAAGATGCATAGAAGATAAACATCACATGCAATCAATATAAGTGATATGATATGGCCATCATCATCTTGTGCTTGTGATCTCCATCTCCGAAGCACCGTCGTGATCACCATCGTCACCGGCGTGACACCTTGATCTCCATCGTAGCATCGTTGTCGTCTCGCCAAGCTTGTGCTTCCACGACTATCGCTACCGTTTAGTGATAAAGTAAAGCATTACAGCGCGATTGCATTGCATACAATAAAGCGACAACCATATGGCTCCTGCCAGTTGCCGATAACTCGGTTACAAAACATGATCATCTCATACAATAAAATTTAGCGTCATGTCTTGACCATATCACATCACAACATGCCCTGCAAAAACAAGTTAGACGTCCTCTACTTTGTTGTTGCAAGTTTTACGTGGCTGCTACGGGCTTAAACAAGAACCAATCTTACCTACGCATCAAAACCACAACGATAGTTTGTCAAGTTGGTGCTGTTTTAACCTTCGCAAGGACCGGGCGTAGCCACACTCGATTCAACTAAAGTTGGAGAAACTGTCACCCACAAGCCACCTATGTGCAAAGCACGTCGGGAGAACCGGTCTCGCGTAAGCGTACGCGTAATGTCGGTCCGGGATGCTTCGTCCAACAATACCGCCGAACCAAAGTATGACATGCTGGTAAGCAGTATGACTTATATCGCCCACAACTCACTTGTGTTCTACTCGTGCATATAACATCAACATATAAAACCTAGGCTCGGATGCCACTGTTGGGTAACATAGTAATTTCAAAAAATTTCCTACGCACACGCAAGATCATGGTGATGCATAGCAACGAGAGGGGAGAGTGTGATCTATGTACCTTGTAGATCGACAACGGAAGCGTTTGGTTGATGTAGTCGTACGTCTTCACGGCCCGACCGATCAAGCACCGAAACTACGGCACCTCCGAGTTTTAGCACACGTTCAGCTCGATGACGATCCCCGGACTCCGATCCAGCAAAGTGTTGGGGAAGAGTTTCGTCAGCACGACGGCGTGGTGACGATCTTGATGTACTACTGCCGCAGGGCTTCGCCTAAGCACCGCTACAATATTATCGAGGACTATGGTGGCTGGGGCCGCCGCACACGGCTAAGAATAAATCACGTGGATCAACTTGTGTGTTTCTGGGGTGCCCCTGCCTCCGTATATAAAGGACTAAAAAGGGGGGGGGGGTGGTGCGGCCGGCCTAGGAGAGGCGCGCCAGGAGAGTCCTACTCCCTCTGGGAGTAGGATTCCCCCCCAATCCTAGTTGGAATAGGATTCGCGGAGGGGGGAAAAGAGAGAGGGGGGACGGCCCCCTCTCCTTGTCCTATTCGGACCAAGGGAGGGGAGGGGCGCGCGGCCCATCTTGGGCTGCCCCTTCTCTTTTTCCACCAAGGCCCACTAAGGCCCATATAGCTCTCGGGGGGTTCCGGTAACCTCCCGGTACTCCGGTAAAATCCCGATTTCACTCGGAACACTTCCGATATCCAAACATAGGCTTCCAATATATCAATCTTTATGTCTCGACCATTTTGAGACTCTTCGTCATGTCCGTGATCACATCCGGGACTCCGAACAAACTTCGGTACATCAAAATGCATAAACTATAATATAACTGTCATCGTAACCTTAAGCGTGCGGACCCTACGGGTTCGAGAACGATGTAGACATGACCGAGACATGTCTCCGGTCAATAACCAATAGCGGAACCTGGATGCTCATATTGGCTCCTACATATTCTACGAAGATCTTTATCGGTCAGACCGCATAACAACATACGTTGTTCCCTTTGTCATCGGTATGTTACTTGCCCGAGATTCGATCATCGGTATTCCAATACCTAGTTCAATCTCGTTACCGGCAAGTCTCTTTACTCGTTCTGTAATACATCATCCCGCAACTAACTCATTAGTTGCAATGCTTGCAAGGCTTAAGTGATGTGCATTACCGAGAGGGCCCAGAGATACCTCTCCGACAATCGGAGTGACAAATCCTAATCTCGAAATACGCCAACCCAACATATACCTTTGGAGACACCTGTAGAGCTCCTTTATAATCACCCAGTTACATTGTGACGTTTGGTAGCACACAAAGTGTTCCTCTGGTAAATGGGAGTTGCATAATCTCATAGTCACAGGAACATGTATAAGTTATGAAGAAAGCAATAGCAACATACTAAACGATCGGGTGCTAAGCTAATGGAATGGGTCATGTCAATCAGATTATTCACTTAATGATGTGATCCCGTTAATCAAATAACAACTCTTTGTTCATGGTTAGGAAACATAACCATCTTTGATTAACGAGCTAGTCAAGTAGAGGCATACTAGTGACACTTTGTTTGTCTATGTATTCACACATGTATTATGTTTCCGGTTAATACAATTCTAGCATGAATAATAAACATTTATCATGATATAAGGAAATAAATAATAACTTTATTATTGCCTCTAGTGCATATTTCCTTCAGATTATCATCCGGAGTCCGAGGAGGAGTGAAGCCTCGATCATGATGAATACAATGTCATTGAGGTGCCCCTCGAGGCACCTCAGCTCAACGCATTCCACGGGAGACTGGCTAGTATGACTGAAAGTACCAAGCAAAAGTCCCAACAGCTTAGAACGGAATAGGATGAACTGAATGCCGGATGGGTTGAGCTCCTTAGGGCCGAGCAGACACTCGAGGACAAACTTGAGAAAATCGGGGCTAAGCAGTCGTTCCCTTGCAAGAATTCACTACCCGAGCTCGATGAAGAGGCTGAGGGCAGCGTGCTATGTAAGTGCGAGTGAGCCGAGATGCCCGACCCCCCTCCTTGTGAGTGATGCCGGTCGACATTATATTCCTGAGCCCCCTAGGCGAGGAGGCGGAATCAGTCCAACAAGGGTACCACTGAGGTATGATCCCAAGTCCAAGAGGTCATTAAGGTCCCAAGCCCCACCTCGATCGATCTACAAATCTAGGGAGCGCCCACCTACTGGACAAGTGGGATACCTAGCTTGGTTAGCCAAGAACGGTGACTTGCGCGATTACACGTGTGACCGCAACGTGACCATGTCTGACATACGTCATGCTACCTCTAGGACCAGTGGAGCTGCTCACCCCATGTACTTCACAGATGAGGTCATGCAGCGCAAGTCCTCGAATGGGTTTAAACCCATAAATATCAAACAATACGGCGTTACGATGGATCCAGTCGTATGGGTTGACGATTTCCTCATGCACGTACATATGACAGGCGGCGATGATCTACATGCCATCAAATACCCACCCTTGAAGCTCAAAGGATCAGGGCGTTATCGGCTTAACAACCTCCCCGAGGACTCAATTGGAGTCTGGGAAGATCTCGAGGATGCGTTCCGAGCAATTTTCCAGGGCACTTACGATCTGACCTGTTGGGGAACGTAGTAATTTCAAAAAAATTCCTACGCACACGCAAGATCATGGTGATGCATAGCAACGCGAGAGGAGAGTATCGTCCACGTACCCTCGTAGACCCTAAGTGGAAGCATTATGAGAACGTGCTTGATGTAGTTGAACGTCTTCACGATCCGACCGATCCAAGTACCGAACGCACGACACCTCCGAGTTCAGCACACGTTCAGCTCGATGACGTCCCACAAACTTCGATCCAGCAGAGCTTCACGGGAGAGTTCCATCAGCACGACGGCGTGATGACGGTGATGATGTTGCTACCGACACAGGGCTTCGCCTAAGCACCACTTCGATATGATCGAGGTGGATTATGGTGGAGGGGGGCACCACACATGTCTAAGGGATCAATGATCAACTTGTGTGTCTTCTAGGGTGCCCCCTCCCCACGTATATAAAGGAGGGAGGGGAGGCCGAACGACCTCTCTATGCGCGCCAAAGGGGGGAAGGAATCCTCCTCCTAGTAGGAGTAGGATTCCTCCTTTCCTAGTCCTACTAGGAGGGGAAAGGAAGGAGAGAGGGAGGAGAAGTAAAGAGGGGGCGCAGCCCCTCCCGTAGTCCAATTCGGACTAGGCCCATGGGGGGCGCGCGGCCAGCCCTCGTGGCTTCTCCTCTTTTCCCCTTAAAGCCCACTAAGGCTCATATGTACTCCCGTATTCCCGTAACTCCCCCGGTACTCCGAAAAATACCCGGATCACTCGGAACCTTTCCGATGTCCGAATATAGCCTTTCAATATATCGATCTTTACGGCTCGATCATTTCGAGACTCTCCGTCATGTCCCCGATCTCATCCGGGACTCCAAACAACCTTTGGTACATCAAAACACATAAACTCATAATACTGATCGTCACCGAACGTTAAGCGTGCGGACCCTACGGGTTCGAGAACTATGTAGACATGACTGAGACCCATTTCCGGTCAATAACCAATAACGGAACCTGGATGCTCATATTGGCTCCTACATATTCTACGAAGATCTTTATCGGTCAAACCGCATAACAACATACATTCTTCCCTTTGTCATCGGTATGTTACTTGCCCGAGATTTGATCGTCGGTATCCTCATACCTAGTTGAATCTCGTTATCGGCAAGTCTCTTTACTCGTTCCGTAATGCATCATCCCGCAACTAACTCATTAGTCACAATGCTTGCAAGGCTTATAATGATGTGCATTACCGAGAGGGCCCAGAGATACCTCTCCGACAATCGAAGTGACAAATCCTAATCTTGATCTATGCCAACTCAACAAGTACCATCGGAGACACCTGTAGAGCACCTTTATAATCACCCAGTTACATTGTGACGTTTGGTAGCACCACAAAGTGTTCCTCTGGTATTCGGGAGTTGCATAATCTCATAGTCAGAGGAACATGTATAAGTCATGAAGAAAGCAGTAGCAACAAACTAAACGATCATCGTGCTAAGCTAACGAAATGGGTCAAGTCAATCACATCATTCTCTAATGATGTGATCTTGTTAATCAAATGACAACTCATGTCTATGGCTAGGAAACTTAACCATCTTTGATTCAACGAGCTAGTCAAATAGAGGCAAACTAGTGACACTCTTTTTGTCTATGTACTCACACATGTACTAAGTTTCTGGTTAATACAATTCTAGCACGAATAATAAACATTTATCATGATATAAGGAAATATAAATAACAACTTTATTATTGCCTCTAGGGCATATTTCCTTCAGTCTCCCACTTGCATTAGAGTCAATAATCTAGTTCACGTCATCATGTGATTTAACACCAACAGTCCACATCTTTATTTGATTAGTTCACATCTCCATGTGACTAACACCCAAAGGGTTTACCAGAGTCAATAATCTAGTTCACATTGCTACGTGATCAACACCCAAAGAGTGATCATGTTTTTCTTGTGAGAGAAATTTAGTCAACAGGGCTGCCATATTCAGAGCCGTATGTATTTTGCAAATTTTCTATGTCTACAATGCTTTGCACGGAGCTACTCTAGTTAATTGCTCCCACTTTCGATATGTATCTAGATTGAGACTTAGAGTCATCCAGATCGGTGTCAAAGCTTGCATCAATGTAACTCTTTACGACGAACTCTTTGTCACCTCCATAATCTAGAAACATTTCCTTATTCCACTAAGGATATTTTTTGACCGCTGTCCAGTGATCCACTCCTGGATCACTATTTTACCCTCTTGCCAAACTTATGGTGAGGTACACAATATGTATGGTAAACATCATATCATATTTTATAGAACCTATGACTGATGCATAGGGAATGCCTTTTCATTCTCTTTCTATTTTCTGCCATGGTCGGGTTTTGAGTCTTTACTCAACTTCACACCTTGCAACACAGGCAAGAACTCCTTCTTTGACTTTTCCATTTTGAACTACTTCAAAATCTTGTCAAGGTATGTACTCATTGAAAATATATCAAGCGTCTTGATCTATCTCTATAGATCTTGATGCTCAATATGTAAGTAGCTTCACCGAGGTCTTTCTTTGAAAAACTCCTTTCAAACACTCCTTTATGCTTTCCAGAAAATTCTACATTATTTCTGATCAACAATATGTCATTCATATATACTTATCAGAAATGTTGTAGTGCTCCCACTCACTTTCTTGTAAATACAGGCTTACCGCAAGTCTGTATAAAACCATATGCTTTGATCACTTTATCAAAGCATATATTCCAACTCCGAGATGCTTGCACCAGTCCATAGATGGATCGCTGGAGCTTGCTCACTTTGTTAGCACCTTTAGGATTGACAAAACCTTCTAGTTGCAGCATATACAACTCTACTTTAAGAAATCCATTAAGGAATGCAGTTTTGACATCCATTTGCTAGATTTCATAAAATGCGGCAACTACTAACATGATTCGGACAGACTTTTAAGCATCGATACGAGTGAGAAAATCTCATCGTAGTCAAGACCTTGATCTTGTCGAAAACATTTTGCGACAATTCGAGCTTTGTAGATAGTAACACTAATATCAGTGTCCGTCTTCCTCTTGAAGATCCATTTATTCTTAATGACTCACCGATCATCGGGCAAGTCAATCAAAGTCCATACTTTGTTCTCATACATGGATCCCATCTCAGATTTCATGGTCTCAAGCCATTTTGCGGAATCTGGGCTCATCATCGCTTCCTCATAGTTCGTAGGTTCGTCATGGTATAGTAACATGTGACTTCCAGAACAGGATTGCCATACCACTCTGGTGTGGACCATACTTTGGTTGACCTACGAGGTTCAGTAGTAACTTGATCTTAAGTTTCATGACCATCATCATTAGCTTCCTCACTAATTGGTGTAGGAATCACTGGAACTGATTTCTGTGATGAACTACTTTCCAATTCGGGAGAAGGTACAATTACCTTATCCAGTTCTACTTTCCTCCCACTCACTTCTTTCGAGAGAAACTCCTTCTCTAGAAAGGATCCATTCTTATCAACTAAATATCTTGCCTTCGGATCTGTGATAGAAGGTGTACCCAACAGTTTCTTTTGGGTATCCTATGAAGACGCACTACTCCGATTTGCGTTTGAGCTTATCAATTTGAAACTTTTTCACATAAGCATCGCAACCTCAAACTTTAAGAAACGGCAACTTTGGTTTCTTGCCAAACCATAGTTCATACGGTGTCATCTCAACGGATTTAGATGGTGCCCTATTTAACGTGAATGCAGCTATCTCTAATGCATAACCCCAAAATGATAGCGGTAAATCAGTAAGAGACATCATTGATCACACCATATCTAGTAAAGTGTGATTATGACGTTCGGACACACCATTACGCTGTGGTGTTCCAGGTGGCGTGCATTGCGAAACTATTCCACATTATTTCAAATGAAGACCAAACTCGTAACTCAAATATTCTCCTCCATGATCAGATCACAGAAATTATATTTTCTTGTTACAGTGATTTTCCACTTCACTATGAAATTCTTTGAACTTTTCAAATGTTTCAGACATATGTTTCATCAAGTAGATATACCCATATCTACTCAAATCATCTGTGAAGGCCAGAAAGTAACGATACCCGCTGCAAGCCTCAACACTTATCGGATCTCATACATCAGTATGTATTATTTCCAATAAGTCAGTTGCTCGCTCCATTGTTCCGGAGAACGGAGTCTTAGTCATCTTGCCCATGAGGCATGGTTCGCAAGCACCAAGTGATTCATAATCAAGTGATTCCAAAAGTCCATCAGCATGGAGTTTCTTCATGCGCTTTACACCAATATGACCTAAACGGTAGTGCCACAAATAGGTTGCACTATTATTATTAACTTTGCATCTTTTGGCTTCAATATTATGAATATCTGTATCACTAAGATCGAGATTCAATAAACCATTCACCTTGGGTGTATGACCATAGAAGTTTAATTCATGTAAATAGAATAACAATTATTCTTTGACTTAAATGAATAACCATATTGCAATAAACATGACCCAATCATATTATGCTCAACACTAATCCCGAAGGTAAAGGGAGTGTGCGATGGTGATCTTATCAACCTTGAAATCATTTCCAACACACATCGTCACCACGTCCTCAACTAGTCTTTGTTTATTTGGAAACTCTCGTTTTAAGTTACTACTCTTAGCAACTGAACTAGTATCAAATACCGAGGGGTTTTCTATAAACACTAGTAAAGTACACATCAATAACATGTATATCAAATATACCTTTGTTCACTTTGCCATCCTTCTTATCCGCCAAGTATCTAGGGCAGTTCCACTTCGAGTGACCATTTCCTTTGCAGTAGAAACACTCAGTTTCAGGCTTGGGTCTAGCTTTGGGCTTCTTCATGGGAGTGGCAACTTGCTTGCCATTCTTCTTGAAGTTCCCTTTCTTTCCCTTGCCCTTTTACTTGAAACTAGTGGTCTTGTCAACCATCAACACTTGATGCTTTTTCTTGATTTCTACCTTCATCGATTTCAGCATCGCGAAGAGCTTTGGGAATCGTTTCCGTTATCCCTTGCATATTATATTTCATCACGAAGTTCTAGTAACTTGGTGATAGTGACTAGAGAACTCTGTCAATCACTATCTTAGCGGGAAGATTAACTCCCACTTGATTCAAGTGATTGTATTACTCAGACATTCTGAGCACATGCTCACTCATTGAGCTATTCTCCTCCATCATGTAGGCAAAGTACTGTCAGAGGTCTCATACCTCTTGACACGGGCATGAGTATGAGATACCAATTTCAACTCTTAGAACATCTTATATGCTCCGTGGCATTCAGAACATTTTTGAAGTCCCGGTTCTAAGCCGTAAAGCATGGTGCACTAAACTATCAAGTAGTCATCATACCGAGATTGTAAAGCGTTCATAACGTCTGCATCTGCTCCTGCAATAGGTCTGTCACCTAGCGGTGCATCAAGGACATAATTCTTCTGTGCAGCAATGAGGATAATCCTCAGATCACGGAGCTAGTCCTCATCATTGCTACTAACATCTTTCAACATAGTTTTCTCTAGGAACATATCAAAAATAAAAGGGGAGCTACATCGCAAGCTATTGATCTACAACATAGATATGCAAATACTATCAGGACTAAGTTCATGATAAATTGAAGTTCAATTAATCATATTACTTAAGAACTCCCACTTAGACATCCATCTAATCATCTAAGTGATCACGTGATCCATATCAACTAAACCATGTCTGATCATCACGTGAGATGGAGTAGTTTTCAATGGTGAACATCACTATGTTGATCATATCTACTATATGATTCACGCTCGACCTTTCGGTCTCTAGTGTTCCGAGGCCATATCTGCATATGCTAGGCTCGTCAAGTTTAACCCGAGTATTCTGCGTGTGCAAAACTAGCTTGCACCCGTTGTATGTGAATGTAGAGCTTATCACACCCGATCATCACGTGGTGTCTCATCACGAAGAACTGTCGCAACGGTGCATACTCAAGGAGAACACTTATACCTTGAAATTTAGTGAGAGATCATCTTATAATGCTACTGCCGAACTAAGCAAAATAATATGCATAAAGGATAAACATCATATGCAATCAAAATATGTGACATGATATGGTCATCATCATCTTGTGCTTTTGATCTCCATCTCCAAAGTACCTTCATGATCTCCATCATCACCGACATGACACCATGATCTCCATCATCTTGATCTCTATCAACGTGTCATCATATGGTCGTCTCGCCAACTATTGCTTTTGCAACTATTGCTATCGCATAGCGATAAAGTAAAGTAATTGTATGACACTTGCATCTTATGCAATAAAGAGACAACTATAAGGCTTCAGCCAGTTGCCGATAACTTTAACAAAACATGATCATCTCATACAATAATTTATATCTCATCACGTCTTGACCATATCACATCACAACATGCCCTGCAAAAACAAGTTAGACATCCTCTACTTTGTTGTTGCAAGTTCTACGTGGCTGCTACGGGCTGAGCAAGAACCGTTCTTACCTACGCATTAAAAACTACAACGCGGTATAGTGATTGCTTTTTGATCTTCAGAAAGAACCCTGTTCATTGAATCCAATTCAAGTAAAGTTGGAGAAACAGACACCCACTATCCATCTGTGTGCGAAGCACGTCGGTAGAACCAGTCTCGCGTAAGCGTACGCGTAATGTCGGTCTAAGCCGCTTCATCCAACAATACCGCTGAATCAAGAATCAACTAGTGACAACAAGCAATATGTATATACCCACGCCCACAACTCCTTTGTGTTTTACTCGTGCATATGACATCTACGCATAAACCTGGCTCGGATGCCACTGTTGGGGAACGTAGTAATTTCAAAAAAATTCCTATGCACACGCAAGATCATGGTGATGCATAGCAACGAGAGAGGAGAGTATCGTCCAGGTACCCTCGTAGACCGTAAGCGGAAGCGTTATGAGAACGTGGTTGATGTAGTTGAACGTCTTCACGATCCGACCGATCCAAGTACCGAACGCACGACACCTCCGAGTTTAGCACACGTTCAGCTCGATGACATCCCACGAACTCCGATCCAGCAGAGCTTCACGGGAGAGTTCCGTCAACACGACGGCATGATGACGGTGATGATGTTGCTACCGATGCAGGGCTTCGCCTAAGCACCGCTTCGATATGATCGAGGTGGATTATGGTGGAGGGGGGCACCACACACGGCTAAGGGATCAATGATTAACTTGTGTGTCTTCTAGGGTGCCCCCTCCCCACGTATATAAAGGAGGGAGGGGAGGCCGGCCGGCCTCTGTAGGCGCGCCAAAGGGGGAAGGAATCCTCCTAGTAGGAGTAGGATTCCTCCTTTCCTAGTCCTACTAGGAGGGGAAAGGAAGGAGAGGGGGAGGAGAAGGAAAGAGGGGGCGCAACCCCTCCCCTAGTCCAATTAGGACTAGGCCCATGGGGGGCACGCGGCCAGCCCTCGTGGCTTCTCCTCTTTTTCCCTTGAATCCCACTAAGGCCCATATGTACTCACGTATTCCCGTAACTCCCCCGGTACTCTGAAAAATACCCAGATCACTTGAAACCTTTCCAATGTCCAAATATAGCCTTCCAATATATCAATCTTTATGGCTCGATCATTTCAAGACTCCTCGTCATGTCCCAGATCTCATCCGGGACTCCGAACAACCTTCGGTACATCAAAACACATAAACTCATAATACTGATCATCACCGAACGTTAAGCGTGCGGACCTTACGGGTTCGAGAACTATGTAGACATGACCGAGACTCATTTCCGGTCAATAACCAATAGCGGAACCTGGATGCTCATATTGGCTCCTACATATTCTACGAAGATCTTTATCGGTCAAACAGCATAACAACATACGCTGTTCCCTTTGTCATCGGTACGTTACTTGCCCGAGATTTGAATGTCGGTATCCTCATACCTAGTTCAATCTCGTTACTGGTAAGGCTCTTTACTCGTTCCGTAATGCATCATCCCGCAACTAACTCATTAGTCACAATGCTTGCAAGGACTATAGTGATGTGCATTACCGAGAGGGCCCAGAGATACCTCTCCGACAATCGGAGTGACAAATCCTAATCTTGATCTATGCCAACTCAACAAGTACCATCGAAAACACTTGTAGAGCACCTTTATAATCACCCAGTTACGTTGTGACGTTTGGTAGCACACAAAGTGTTCCTCCGGTATTCGGGAGTTGGATAATCTCATAGTCAGAGGAACATGTATAAGTCATGAAGAAAGCAGTAGAAACAAACTAAACGATCGTCGTGCTAAGCTAACGGAATGGGTCAAGTCAATCACATCATTCTACAATGATGTGATCCTGTTAATCAAATGACAACTCATGTCTATGGTTAGGAAACTTAACCATCTTTGATTCAACGAGCTAGTCAAGTAGAGGCAAACTAGTGACACTCTGTTTGTCTATGTATTCACACATGTACTAAGTTTCCGGTTAATACAATTCTAGCATGAATAATAAACATTATCATGATATAAGGAAATATAAATAACAACTTTATTATTGCCTCTAGGGCATATTTCCTTCATGACCCTTGTAGGAGACATGCCCTAGAGGCAATAGTAACTGTTGTTATTTACCTCCAAGTTTGTAATCAATGTTTGTGTTCTGTGTTATAACTGCAATGGTCCTTGAGCCCGTATATCCATAAAGGATCAGAGGAAAACTCATGTGCATGTGTGGAATAATAAATGGTAAAATATATTCCTAGTCGTGCCTCTAAGACTAGCTCAAAAAATGCATGATGGTCACATTTTCCCGATCATGGGCATAAAAATGCCGACAATTTTGAGGACACAATCACCGGTACGCGTCGGTGCTACACAAACGATTTTAACCCCTTTCCGCGACGAAATTTGGAACCATCGCCAAGTGAGTGTGGGCGATAGGGGGTCCTTCCCACACGACCCAGAAACCGTCGGGGATAGGGAGCCAAGATGCATATACAGTACTTCTACTCGTTTGTGCTCGCATTGCCATCGCAGTCGGTATTCTATGGTGCTACGTTTACGATGCGCGACCCATCTCAAACGGTTCACTATTATAGAACTTGTATGATAAGCATACGATCACACACATTCGTTTTCCCAAACAGTATGCGATAACTAATTAAGAAGATTAGCTAATCATCGTATGAGTGTCGGACAGGATTACGAAACGTCAGACCGTCGTAACATCATCGTACACAACAACTATCGCACATGCTATTCTGTGGTGCAACGTTCATGATGCATACTTCATCAGAAATAGTTCAAGGTTGCGAATCGTGTACGATAAGGCAACTATCACAAACGTTTACTTTGCCCGCAGCGTTTGTGATATTGTGTGACATCGCACACGCTTTGCAAACGATAACTGTGTGCATGCTTGCACATGTTTCCTCTCTGTGAACCGTGTCGGATTATGGTGTATATCGTAAATGTTTGTGTTTTACCAATCATTTGTGCCATAATGACCTGGAGAGCGTAATTTTACCGTAATTTAATTACTGCTATTTCAAAGTGTACCATATTTGAATTTGAATGTATGCTATAGCTTTATTCATATCCATCAGGTTCAAACAACCAATGCATTATTCATTCGTAGGTACATATGTTCAAGAATTACATAAGAACCAAATAAAGAATGATGAACCACAGTTGCATACTTGTACTGTTAAAGATGGTAAAGAAAGAGGCGAAATACATTCTGGTTGCTGAACAAGGTGAAGCGGAATGCACATATTGTGCCATCCTCCATACAGAAGGCACGCACGACTCTAGTCCAACCCCTTGTGATGGCCGACCGCCCATCCTTCACGGTCTTCATGAAAACATCTAGATAATCATCGTGTTCTGGTAGAAATACTTTAACCTTTTCATGCCCACGAATCATGTAGTTTGAGAGGTAATATTGAGTAAACTGCTTTGGCAACCACTGCAAAGGAAAAAGATTCAGACATTGTCATCTAACACAACTCATTATGGGTAGTAAAAAGAAGGCTGCAGAGTTCTTACTTACCATCCCGCAGTTCGCTGTTGTCTTGGATAAAGTGTAAACAAATAGTTTAATTGCCATCTTTTGACCCATTTTACTAACAATATTTATCAGCTTCCTCACTTGATGCTAGTTCATCGATATCTCATTGCCCCATACGCAGAAAGGGTCGAAGTGCGGATCTTTACCAATGACATATGTACCTAAAAGCACCAAGTTAATATTAGAAGCTAAACAACAATTGCACAATGATGTAGTACAACACTCTTTTATAATATCTTATAACATCCAATATACTCACATATTAGACGAATTAACATCTTATATTATGGGCCGGAAGGAGTTTATTGCATTCCTACAAACTATCGGCTGATTAACTGCTATTGTATCCATGGGTTAGAGTTAGTTTGAGCTAGTTCAAGCTCAAATAGCCCTAAAGTATATCCAAATATGAGGGCTAGTTTGAGCTAGTTGCATCTAAACCACCCAAAGAAACTATCCAACCCAAGAGGTGCTAATTGGAGCTAGTTCTCCTAGTGCATTTATTATCAATCTAAACCTGTCATCCAAATACCTCTTTCGATGGAGTATTGGAGTTAGTTCAGGGTTAGTCATTAGCTAGAAACTAACTCTAATCGCTAGCTAAGTTGAGTATCCAAACAGGGCTGTGGTGTTGCTGTTGTTGCTGCCGCTGCTCTTCTACGTATATCTAGACATCATTAGAACATTAATGCAACATTCTTCCTTGTCGCTATGTAGCCTAGGATTGCATATTTAGACATTAAGTACAGTGTATGTCGCTATGAAGCCTCAGATATATTATATATGGCCCTAGTTAACCTAACGATAAATGGGTTACAGATATATTCAGTTAAAAGTCCGATTCACCGATTAGTCCATTATTGGCCCCCGACCTATATGGTACCCGCTACCGATATCCTCAACAGTGATTATATATAAGCCAGGGGATGAAACTAACCTCGATGGAAAACAATAGTCGTTCCCAAAATTGTCCTGTGTAGGTACATCGAGAGGCATGTTAAGCACAACAGGCTAAACATTAACGAAAATTATCCATTACAGACAAAATAATCTCCAAAAGATAGCTTCAGTGTGCAGGTTTAAGCATGCTAGTAAAGCAAAACCAGTGGAAAGGTGTATTGACTGCAATAGGCCTAACATTTAACAACAAGCATGTTGGGGAACGTAGCATGCAATTTCAAAAAATTTCCTACGATCACGCAAGATCTATCTAGGAGATGCATAGCAACGAGAGGGGTAGAGTGTGTCCACGTACCCTCGTAGACCGAAAGCGGAAGCGTTAGGTTAACGGGGTTGATGTAGTCGAACGTCTTCGCGATCCAACCGATCAAGTACCGAACATACGACACCTCCGAGTTCAACACACGTTCAGCTCGATGGCGTCCCTCGAACTCTTGATCTAGCAGAGGGTCGAGGGAGAATTTCATTAGCACGACAGCGTGGTGATGGTGATGGTGATGCGATTCGTGCAGGGCTTCGCCTAAGCACTACGACTCTATGACCAAAGGAGTAAACTGTGGAGGGGGGCACCGCACACGGCTAAGAGAACAACTGATGTGCTTTGGGGTGCCCCCTGCCCCCGTATATAAAGGAGGGGAGGAGGAGGCCGACCACCAAGGGCGTGCCAAGGGGGTGGGGGGAGTCCTACTAGGACTCCACTCCTAGTAGGATTCGGCCCCCCCTTTTTCCCTTCTCATGGAGGGGGACAGAGGGAAGGAGAGGGAGAGGGGGAAAGGAAAGGGGGGCCGCCCGCTTCCCCTTGTCCATTTCGGACAACCCATGGGGCGCGCATGCCACCCCTTGTGGGCTCCCCTCTCTCTCCCCTATGGCCCATATTGGCCCATTACTTCCCCGGGGGGTTCCGGTAACCTCCCGGTACTCTGAACAATACCCGAAATGATCCGGAACCATTCCGGTGTCCAAATACTATTGTCCAATATATCAATCTTTACATCTCGACCATTTCGAGACTCCTCGTCATGTCCGTGATCTCATCCGGGACTCCGAACAAACTTCGGTCACCAAAACACATAACTCATAATACAAATCGTCATTAAACGTTAAGCGTGCGGACCCTACGGGTTCGAGAACTATGTAGACATGACCGAGACACATCTCCGGTCAATAACCAATAGTGGAACCTGGATGCTCATATTGGTTCCTACGTATTCTATGAAGATATTTATCAGTCAAACCGCAATAAAAACATACGTTATTCCCTTTGTCATCGGTATGTTACTTACCCGAGATTCGATCATCGGTATCATCATACCTAGTTCAATCTCATTACTGGGAAGTCTCTTTACTCGTTCCGTAATGCATCATCGCACAACTAACTCATTAGTCACATTGCTTGCAAGGCTTATAGTGATGTGCATTACCGAGAGGGCCCAGAGATACCTCTCCGATACTCAGAGTGACAAATCCTAATCTTGATCTATGCCAACCAAACAAACACCTTTGAAGACACCTATAGAGCATCTTTATAATCACCCAGTCACGTTGTGACGTTTGATAGCACACAAGGTGTTCCTCTGGTATTCGGGAGTTGCATAATCTCATAGTCAGAGGAATATGTATAAGTCATGAAGAAAGCAATGACAATAAAACTTAACGATCATTTTGCTAAGCTAACGAATGGGTCTTGTCCATCACATCATTCTCCTAATTGTGTGATCCCGTTCATCATATGACAACACATGTCTATGGTCAGGAAACTTAACCATCTTTGATTAACGAGCTAGTCAAGTACAGGCATACTAGGGACACTTTGTTTTGTCTATGTATTCACACATGTATCAAGTTTCCGGTTAATATAATTCTGGCATGAATAATAAACATTTATCATGATATAAGGAAATATAAATAACAACTTTATTATTGCATCTAGGGCATATTTCCTTCAGTCTCCCACTTGCACTAGAGTCAAGAATCTAGATTACATAGTGATGATTCTAACACCCATGGAGTCTTGGTGATGATCATGTTTTGGTCGTGGAAGAGGCTTAGTCAACGGGTCTGCAACATTCAGATTCGTATGTATTTTGCAAATCTCTATGTCTCCCTCCTTGACTTGACCGCGGATGGAGTTGAAGCGTCTCTTGATGTGTTTGGTTCTTTTGTGAAATCTGGATTCCTTCGCTAAGGCAATTGCTCTAGTATTGTCACAAAAGATTTTAATTGGACCCGATGCAGTAGGTATTACACCTAGAACAGATATGAACTCCTTCATCCAGACTCCTTCATTTGCTGCTTCCGAAGCAGCTATGTACTCCGCTTCATGTGTAGATCCCGCGATGACGCTATGCTTGGAACTGCACCAACTGACAGCTCCACCATTCAATATAAATACGTATCTGGTTCGTGACTTAGAGTCATCCGGATCAGTGTAAAAGCTTACATCGACGTAACCATTTATGACAAGCTCTTTGACCTCCATAAGCGAGAAACATATCCTTTGTCCTTTTCAGGTATTTCAGGATGTTCTTCACTTCTGTCCAGTGATCCACTCCTGGATTACTTTGGTACCTCCCTGCTAAACTTATAGCAAGGCACACATCAGGTCTGATACACAACATTGCATACATGATACAACCTATGGCTGAGGCATAGGGAATTACTTTCATTTTCTCTCTTCTTCTAAAGTGGTCGGGCATTGAGTCTGACTCAACTTCACACCTTGTAACACAGGCAAGAACCCTTGCTTTGACTGATCCATTTTGAACTTTTTCAAAACTTTATCAAGGTATGTGCTTTGTGAAAGTCCAATTAAGCGTATTGATCTATCTCTATAGATCTTGATGCCCAATATATAAGCAGCTTCACCAAGGTCTTTCATTGAAAAATTCTTATTCAAGTATACTTTTATGCTATCCAGAAATTCTATATTATTTCCAATCAACAATATGTCATCCACATATAATATTAGAAATGCTATAGAGCTCCCACTCACTTTATTGTAAATACAGGCTTCTCCAAAAGTCTGTAGAAAACCATATGCTTTGATCACACTATCAAAGCGTATATTCCAACTCAGAGAGGCTTGCACCAGTCCATAAATGGATCGCTGGAGATTGCACACTTTGTTAGCACCTTTAGGATCGACAAAACCTTCTGGTTGCATCATATACAACTCTTCTTTAAGAAATCCATTAAGGAATGCAGTTTTGACATCCATTTGACAAATCTCATAATCATAAAATGCGGCAATAGCTAACATGATTTGGACAGACTTAAGCATCACTACGGGTGAGAAGGTCTCATCATAGTCAATTCCTTATACTTGTCGAAAACCTTTGGCAACAAGTCGAGCTTTGTAGACAGTAACATTACCATCAACGTCAGTCTTCTTCTTGAAAATCCATTTATTCTCTATGGATTGCCGATCATCGAGCAAGTCAACCAAAGTCCACACTTTGTTCTCATACATGGATCCCATCTCAGATTTCATGGCCTCAAGCCATTTTGCGGAATCTGGGCTCATCGTCTCTTCCTCGTAGTTCATAGGTTCATCATGGTCTAGTAACATGACTTCCAGAACAGGATTACCGTACCACTCTGGTGCGGAACGTACTCTGGTTGACCTACGAGGTTCGGTAGTAACTTGATCTGAAGTTTCATGATCATTATCATTAGCTTCCTCACTAATTGGTGTAGGCATCACTGGAACTGATTTCTGTGATGACCTACTTTCCAATTCGAGAGAAGGTACAACTACCTCATCAAGTTCTACTTTCCTCCCACTAACTTCTTTCGAGAGAAACTCCTTCTCTAGAAAGGATCCATTCTTAGCAACAAATATCTTGCCCTTAGATCTGTGGGAGAAGGTGTACCCAACAATTTCTTTTGGGTATCTATGAAGTCACACTTCTCCGATTTGGGTTCGAGCTTACCAGGCTGAAGCTTTTTCACATAAGCATCGCAACCCCAAACTTTGAGAAACGACAATTTATGCTCCTGGAAAACCATAGTTCATACAGTGTTGTCTCAACGGATTTAGATGGTGCCCTATTTAACGTGAATGCAGCTGTCTCTAATGCATAACCCCGAAACGATAGTGGTAAATCGGTAAGAGACATCATAGATCGCACCATATCCAATAAAGTACGGTTACGATGTTCGGACACACCATTATGATGTGGTGTTCCAGGTGGCGTGAGTTGCAAAACTATTGCACATTGTTACAAATGAAGACCAAACTCGTAACTCAAATATTCGCCTCTGTGATCAGATCGTAGAAACTTTATTTTCTTGTTATGATGATTTTCCACTTCACTCTGAAATTCTTTGAACATTTCAAATGTTTCAGACTTATGTTTCATTAAGTAGATATATCCATATCTACTCAAATCATATGTGAAGGTCAGAAAATAACGATACCTGCCGCGAGCTCAACACTCATCGGACCACATACATTAGTATGTATTATTTCCAATAAGTCAGTGGCTCGCTCCATTGTTCCGGAGAACAGAGTCTTAGTCATCTTGCCCATGAGGCATGGTTCGCAAGCATCAAGTGATTCCAAAAGCCCATTAGCATGGAGTTTCTTCATGTGCTTCACACCAATATGACCTAAATGGCAGTGCCACAAATAAGTTGCACTATCATTATTAACTTTGCATCTTTTGGCTTCAATATTATGAATATGTGTATCACTACGACCGAGATTCAACAAAAATAGACCACTCATTAAGGGTGCATGACCATAAAAGATATTACTCATATAAATAGAACAACCATTATTCTCTGATTTAAATGAATAACCGTCTCACATCAAACAAGATCTGGATATAATGTTCATGCTCAGCGCTGGCACCAAATAACAATTATTCAGGTCTAAAACTAATCCCGAAGGTAGATGTAGAGGTAGCATGCCGACAGCGATCACATCGACCTTGGAACCATTTCCGACGCGCATCTTCACCTTGTCCTTAGCCAATCTTCGTTTAATCCGTAGCACCTGTTTCGAGTTGCAAATATGAGCAACATAACCAGTATCAAATACCCAGGTGCTACTACGAGCATTAGTAAGGTACACATCAGTAACATGTATATCAAATATACCTTTCACTTTGCCATTCTTCTTATCCGCCAAATATTTGGGGAAGTTTCGCTTCCAGTGACAAGTCCCTTTGCGGTAGAAGCACTCAGTTTCAGGCTTAGGTCTAGACTTGGGCTTCTTCCCGGGAGTAGCAACTTGCTTTCTATTCTTCTTGAAGTTCCCCTTCTTCCCTTTGCCCTTTTTCTTGAAACTGGTGGTCTTGTTAACCATCAACACTTGATTCTCCTTCTTGATTTCTACCTCTGCAACCTTAAGCATTGCGAAGAGCTCAGGAATTGTCTTTTTCATCCCTTGCATATTATAGTTTATCATGAAGCCTTTAGATCTTGGTGGCAGTGATTGAAGAACTCTATCAATGACACCACTACTGCAGGATGCTTCTAACGCGACACTACGATCAGAGACCCTTCGAGAAACTATGTGCGATGCAATAATCGCGAACGGTGTTGTATGAAAACCGTCATAAATGTGTAAAACGTTTGCGATGACGGATGCATCAAACACGGTTCAGGTTTTAGTTGCGTGTGCGATGAAGGGCATACAGTTCAGTTCAATTAACTATTTGCGATGAGGAGGAACAAAAGAAACGGGAAACCAGATGAAGGCGCGTGCGATATACATCATATGGTTCACTCGGATGAACTGTTTGTGATTAGGCAACACAAAAGAAACGGGCAGCCAGATGAAGGTGTGTGCGATATAAGGCATGCGGTTCACTCGGATGAACTGTTTGTGTTGAGACATGAGAACAGAAATGGTTCAACTTAACAAGATGTGTGTGATACGCAATAAACAGGTATGTAATCAGAAATGTGTGTGAAGACCGATAATAACATAGACGGTTGCTGCTAATAAGACGTGTGTGTTGTGTGATGGGATTGCATATAGAACAAGAGCATACACACACACACACACTTATAAGGACATGCTTCCATAACCAAATTAAACATCCACTTACATAGGTGGCTACTACAACCATGGCATTTGCACACACCAAAGTAAACTATTACATGCATAATTACATAGGTGGCTACTACACACATGACATTTCCACACACACCAATAAAGTAAACTATATATATTACATGCATGATTAACTAGCATAAACGATCATCTAATCATCATCTACTTCTTGTGACGCTTGCTCTGCTTGTGGCTCGATCCGGGCTCGTCGATTTGGGTAACGAGGCACTTCCTCATGTCAACGATCCGCGTGTGCATCTCGTAGCATGTGTACACGCTATTGGCCACGAACCTGAGGTGAGGTTCATCTAGTTGCCGCATCCAGGCCTTGTGCCAGGATACAGGACTTGTTCTCTGGGCATCTGGCTTCATCTTTTCGTAGTAGGGGTCAATGATGGCCGAGGCGAGTTCGACCAGGGAGTCCTGCTTCGTGCTGCCCTAGACCCTGTAGTGGTCACGTATTTCGACAAGGTTCTTGCAGGACAAGCCCGTAACACTGAGCGCTTTTACATCGTCTTTGGTATCCACCATGGCGAACTTGTAGTCGGTGCTGTTGACAAACCTGTTGAAATGGTCGCAAGGCTCTGTGGCCATGCAGTAGTGGTAGATGACGACATGATGGCGCACACACAACTAGGCAAGGACAACCTTCTGATCTATGCCGGGACAACCGACGGTGTACTGGAGGTCGATGCTGACCACCTTGTACTTGTCTCCAGCAAGCAACTGCTCAACGCTGTTGATGTAGTCGTCCACCACGGCCGTGTCGATGGTGTACACCACCGAGAGATCCGTCTCCCTCGCGTGGGTCTCCACTCTATGCTCACCGAACTCCATTGGAGCGCCGCCGGACTTTCCTTTTCCATGTGTCGTCGTGGGTGTGCTTGTTGTGTTGCGGGGCGCGAATGAAAGGTTGAAGAGACTAAGGTTATAATGGCCGCGGGATTTAAAGGGGAAGCCGGACGGCCAGGAATACCGGCAGGCCCTGATGGCAGTTCTAATTTGCAGCGCATAACTCCATCATGTCGCACGTAACTGCATCGCGTGGCAACGCGCGCGGCGTTACCGCATGCATATGGGGCCCTGACGTGATTGTGTGCACGCCCAACCGCTGGCAGAGCGCGCGCGGAGGGACGCGAGAGAGCGCTCCGCGGTCGCCTCATGGAAAAGCTTTCCACAAGCCGAGCGTGTCGAATGACGCAAGAAGAGCATGCCTACGACGAGTAGAGCTTGCCGAGGGACACGAGCAGAGGACGACATAGTGATACGTGGCAAATAAGACGAACTATGCGAGCGATGTCGGAGACATCAAACACGAATCAGATTAGAGTTGCGTGTGCGATACGTGGCAGACAGTTGATCCATCAGAGCTGTTTGTGATGAAATAAGCCATGTGTGTTGCGGGCAAACTCTTGCTGGTGTATAACCTTAATTTTAACCAAAAAAGTGTTAATGCATGTTACAAAAATTGTATAGATGGAAACTATGTTCAAATACGACTCCAACGATATAATCTATAGCGACATGCATTCGTATTTTATTAGTTAAATCCTACTTATAAACCAGGATGGGGGTATAGTAGGTAATTAAATCGCAAACATTTTTTTATTATCTGTATGTGTACGTGTCCTCTCGTCCTCCTCTCGCACGTCTTGTCACCCCGCTGCCGCAGACGGCTTACAACGCAAGCTTACGCAGCGCGTGTGGGCGTTCTTTTGGCCAAACGGTGGCACCAATGAATCGTCGGTGAGCCCGTTCCCACGCAACCTCGCAGGTTCCTGCGCAAGCTTCCCGCCTGACTCGGTGGAATCCCCCAAAATCCCAATGCTTGCCGGCCTGCTATAAAAACCCTCATGTCCGGCAAGTCCCGCGTCGCATTTCCCCTCCCTCCCTATAGCTTATCTCGTCTGCTTCTCCCACAATCGCCAATGGCACCGGTCCGTCGTCATCGCTCAGCCACTCCGCCGTCATTAGAGGACAGCTCCAGCTGGGAGGCTACACCGCGGCGGCGGCGCAGTCCCCGGCGTAGTGTAGTGCGCGTGGCGTCCATGTTGGGTTTGCGCGGAGCACCCACCACACGCTCCGCCGCCGCTGCCCGTCGACAGCTGTTGCCAGCCGCCGTTGCCGCCACACCACCATCAAAAGCCAGGGCCATCTCCCGCTCCGCCATCGTGGCTCGAAGGCGGGAGCACTACAATAAAAATACACTTCCGTGATGATACGTGTTTGTCACAGTAGGTCGCTTTTTTGTCATGCATGTACATCCATGACAAATTTATGACAGAATCAAGATAGTCATACCTGTGCTGTCGTAGAAGTGTTCCATGACATTACCAAAATTATCATCACGGAAGTGTCCACTTCCATGACGATAAATCGCGCGTCACAGAAGTGCTTTCGTCAAGGGTGACCGACACGTGGCATCCATCGTAACGGAACACCGTTAAGCTATCGGGTCGGGTTTTGGATCCGATAACCCGTTAACAACCCCAACCAATGGGGATTTTCCACGTGTAAAATCATCATTGGCTAGAGGAAACACGTGTCGGCTCATCGTCGGGACAGATGTCATCCACTCACTGGACAGAAGGCGCCTATGATACGTCGACATGTGGCATGGCCCAACAAGTTTAAATGGGCCGGCCCAACTAGAGGCCCACAAGATTTTGCGGACCATAATGGGCCGGCCCAGCTAAAGGCCCACGAGATTTTGCGGACCATAATGGGCTGGCCCAGCTAAAGGCCCACAAGATTTTGCGGGCCATAATGGGCCGGCCCAGGTAAAGGCCCACAAGATTTTTTTGTGCCATAATGGGCCGGCCTAGCTAAAGGCCCACGAGATTTTGCCGACATTAATGGGCCGACCCAGCTATAGGCCCACAAGATTTTGAGGACCCTAGTAGGCTGGCCCATTAACTGGTTGCCATGTTTTGGGCCAAATGCGGACCCATATTTGATCCGGTCCATTAATGGCCTGCCATGCTCCGGGCCTAATAGTGGCCCATATGAGATCTGGCCTGTTAAAAGCCTACCACGTTCTGGGCCAAATTACGACCCAGATCAGATTCGGCCCTTTAAGAGGCTTTGGGCTCAATTATGGCCCATATCAGATTCGGCCCATCAACTGGACACTATGCTTTTGGGCCTACTTGCTAAAGGCCCACTTAGTAATTCGGCCTGATATTAGTTTTGGCCTGTTAAGGGTCTGTTTAACATTTCGGCCCTATATTAATTTCGGCATGTTAAAAGCCTGTCATATAGTTGGGCCTAACTACGGCCCGGTTTGCATTCGGCCTGCTCGCAGCCGATATCTGATTGGGCCAAACAAGGACCCAGGCAATTTTGGCCTGTTAAAAGCCCGTGATTTGATTCGCACAATCATGGGCCGGGGTTCATTTCGGGCTGCTGCGTAACTAGTAGGAATTAAGAACAAACCTACTCTATACAATAAATAAATTACGGCATAGTAACTAAGAATAAACCTACACTACACAATAAAGGATTTAAGGTATATTACATCCACTAGGCATCAAAGTTCGCCACCAGTGATCATAAAGCGCAACGAAGAAGCAGATTACAAAAACTGGGCACCATTGCAGCGTAACAAAAAAATACTGAACCAAGACCACTTCCAAGACAGTTCAAGAAAGGTTAGCCTTGCGGGGGAACTGCTGCGCAAGCTGCTGAGCAAGGTTGTGAGACCGGCCTAGCATGTCGGTCATAGCTTCCAGGTGTAGATGTTTAGCGATGAGGTTCTCATTGGTGTTCTCCGCAATCTTTCTTAGAGATAGGACTTCAAGTCGAAGTTGAGTTGCAGAATGCCTTTCTGCTAGAACTTGGGACTGAAGAATTCGAACTGATTCAGACAACGAATTCTGTGAGCTTGTCTGACTGTTAGTCTCAAGTAACTTGAACACTGCATCAAGACAAGACTTTGGGGTTGTCTCGCTATCTTCAAGATGTTTTTCCTTCTTTGCTGCAATATATGTTGGGTTTGTCTCACAACCTTCAGCAGACTTGTGCATGCCATCAGGCATATCACCCTGAAACAAAGCAGAGAGATGACAGGTTTTGCACGTGATAAACAAAGATGATAACTGTTCTGTCAATTCTATCCAATTTCAAATTAGAAAATAAAGAGTATGTTCAAAATATCAATAGCATAATTTGGCATTGTTCATAATGCGAGGAGCTTCACCACACTACTGGATTACCATGTCAACATAACAAGCATAGATGAAGGGCAAAGAAAATCATTGTATCTATTTTGGATAATGTGCATGGCATGTTGTTCATATCATCAGCCACATCAGTAAGATAAAACAGGAGATGACAAGATGCAAACGTGGGCTGCTTCACCACACACTGGATTATAGATCCACAAAAACAAGCATACATATAGGGAGTATTAAGTAATGTGCATGGTATGAATAAGGAATTTTGTTTTACAAGTAAAACTTAGAATTTACGGTTCTTACGAACATGCATTTTGGTAGAAACAGCAAACTAAACAGCAGTAAACGATAGGGAGTATGAGCAAATTAAACATCAGTTGAGGATAAAGGCTTTAGAAGGACTGACTTACATTAACAGTTAACACCGGCTTTATAATGCCCTTCTCCATGGCAAGGGAAGGAAAACTCAAGAATTTCAGCACAGAATCTTCTTCATAAGCATTGCCTGTACTCTACATTTTGTAGAGAGTAATTATAGATATGATAATACTGGAAGGGATAGAGGATAATGAAGATAAGATGCAGATTGATGCTACATAATCAACTACCAATCCCTGGAAGTACAAGCGTTACAGGACAAAATGTACTGACAAGAGCAATGGGCTACACTTCTGCACTGGCATTGTCTGTGTATTCTACTTGTTGGTAAGATTAAATATAGATCTGATCTTTTTTAGTAAATGGTGGGCGAGGGAGATAAGATGCAGAATGCTACAAAATGAACCAATCCCTCTTCCCATAATACAAGAGTGTTTTCAACACTAGTGTACTGTACAAAACGTTCTTATATTATGGGACGGAGGGAGTAGCTGTTAATGTAAGTACAGTGATAGACCACGTTCAGTCCTTACAAGAGGACTGCAGAGCTAAACCTATTCAAAAGCATTGGGTTGATTCTAAATTTATGTAAGAGTCCATACGGATCTTATAATGTCCACCAAATGGACAATTACGAGGCTAACATGTGCAGTGATGCTACATAATCAAACAACTATGAAAGTAAGTATGGTCATACAGGGCAAGAGGGTCTCACAAGAGCAATGCAGTGTGAAGTATAGTTGCAAGATTCTGTGGTCCCTTGAGAACGAATGTTCTTTTGCTAACAGTTTTCATACAAGTGAGACATTAAGGCAAATGCAGAAATGTAGTTCAAATTGTGATGTGATATCATAGACAGTACCTTACGCTGCAGCCGAGACCAATGTGTAACAAGATTATTCCAGTCACCATCGGATAAATGTAGCACCAGAGACTTTACAGAAATTTCATTCAGAGGCTTGCCATCGAAGTGCGCTTGCCTCAGGTAGGAACGGTACTTCATCAACGAGTGCTTGAAAAGCGCAACCAACCCTTGCTCGTCATCACAATCTAGTTTGCGCCTTGCCTATTTAAAAGAATGAAATCTTGTGTCTTCTATCAGCAGAAACATATGCAGTAATGACCATGAATAACATTAGTACATTACTTACGCGTAAGTTGCGGAGGAAGACTGGAAATTGTTCTGTGTCTGCGGTATAATCTTTCCATGAAGGAAAGATGCGCACAAAGTTCCTGACAACAACATAAGTTTCATCTTCTAAACTGGGAAGAAATGGAATAGGGGTCCTATTTGCTACAATTGGGGCTCTCTCTGGTTCGAAAAGGGATTTGGCAACTGGATTTGGTGTACTCTTTGCTGGAATGGGGGTTTTGCGTCGTACAACTGGTGCTATGTCAACTGGCATAATCATATTGTTTGCTGCAGTTGGGGTCTGCTGAGTTGGGGCATCAGAAATGACTAGTGTAGTAGGGCTAGAGTCTGCTAGAGTTGGGGTATTTTGTGGGTCAGGTGATATTGCAACTACACCTAATGGGCTATTTGATTTATCAGGTGCCACTACCTTTTCCAAATACTTTGCTTATGCTCCTCCATGATCAGCAATCGCCCTCTTCCTTTTGAACGTCTGATACACAAGAACATCATTTGAATGGATAAATATGGTATGATGACAGATGGAATATGTACTGAAAATGGATAGGCAGGGCGTATTCACATACACGATGTGTAAACTAAGCTAATGGCAGTTCAACAAAGTAGAAGCAATGCAAAGCATCAGTTGCAAGATATATGCGAGCAATGTAACCTTGGAAAGTTAGAGCAAGTACCTTGATGGGTGAATAAGATAGGGCATCTTCCTCGGACTCCTCCACTAGGGAGCTACATTGACTTAGGTCTCCCTCTAGCTCAGAATCACTGTTAGGATCATATTCTGAGCATGAATCTGTAGGTGTTTGCATTGCATTGCATCCAGACTTGATTTCAGTCCCTTAATGCCAAGTTTGGCAGCCATGGCCTTGTTCTGCTTTATTCTTTTCATGCGTGCAAGCTCATAATCATTATGATGCTGTTCAGAATCTGAGATTCACGAAAACATAAAAAGTAGTCAGGTTATCTATGGAATGCATTGTGGTTTCAACGCGGAGAGTGTCTCCCTATAAACCCCTGCATATGCAAAGTTCACCTCCCCAACCGTGCTGACTAGAGCACACACAGAGATACACACCTGAGCGGCGAACATGCATTTTCAAAACTAATTTAGGAACATTTAGCTGACCAATTAAACAACTCTGTTTTAATAATATCAGATTCGTATTTGAACAACTAAGCTTGTTTAGCTTGATGGGTGGAGCAGTGTTATTATGACACGAAGCATGTATTCTGATCGTATAGTGATCATAAAAGGGGGAAACTCTAAGCATATATTTTTTTAGCAAAAGAGGGTTTCCCCTCTGATTTCTATTAAAGAAACCACCACGGAACCAACATGATCAATTAAACCCTAAGCATGATCAATTAAACCGTATTATGGCTGTGGCATGGCAGATTTGAAGCTGCAAACCAGAGAAATGATATTTAGCATCCATTGTTTGCTTCAAACTAAGAACTAAATTCTAAGAGCTGAAAAGAAAGTAGAGTAACCAAGTTAAGATCTATTTTCTGGTTGAGATCAAAAAGTTGAGGAGATATGAAGTACCACCTCTCTTGCGGCGCCATGTAGGCATCGGGGGTGCGATGGCTGTCGATGGCGTTGAAGCAGATCTGCGACGGTAGACGGGTGCATCTGGGGATAAGTACCGTTGCGGTGGAAGAGAAGGTCGTGTGAGCGGCCCTGGCAAAGAGGACGACAGCGCCGATGAAGCGAGAGGATGCGATGCAAGGCTATTGGTCCGTCGCCGTGGATGAGAAACGTCCATCTCTAGCAGTGGACGACACGGTCTTGGTAGGCGCTCCGGCATGGTGGAGGACGGTGGCGATGGATGTGGTGGAGGACGGCGGCGATGGATGGGGTGGCGGACGGAGGCTGGTGTGGGAATGGGGTGTTCTAGCGCGGACAGTGTATGAATGGGAAAATGGAGGGAGAGGTACGGGGAACCATGTTTTTGGGACGCGCCTGTCTGAAATATGGGAAAGTTACGAACTTGACCCCCGTTTCAAATTTGGACGTCTCGTCGGTTGGGGATAGGACGGTAATCTCGCATCTCCCAAATATTTGCCGGCAACTATTTCGGGTGAGGAGAGGGTGTTTTGCCGCCCACGGTTGGCGCCCATGGTGTATGAACGGGGCTGACAGGTAGGGCGGTTGTGTCACGTCTGATGGAAGTTACACATCTGCCCCTATTTAAAATATTAGCCTACATCTATTTCCGATGAGGAGAGGGTGTTTTGCCGCCCACCGTGTATGAATGGGGAATGGAGGGAGAAACAGAGGTCTTTCGGACAAGCTTGAATCAAATGAGTTTTGCCGCCCATGTTTGACGCCCACCGTGTCGGAATGGGCTCAGAGGCGGTCGTGTCACGTCTAATTGAAGTTACTAACCTACCCCCATTTAGAGTAGTGGAAATCGGGCCGATGGATTGTCCGTGTAATGGGCAGATAGTAATTTCCATCTCCCAAACACTTGGCTTCGGGCAGCCGATGTGGGAGTGGACATTTTGCTGTTTCTTTCGAATTTTGGGACAATAAGCATCCACATTTACCCTGGCAACTAAATTCGAATCCATTTTGTATTCCTATATGAATCTTTATAAATCATTCTATGTGTTTTTATATATCTTCAAAAGGACGACAAAGATGTATTCCACTGTCATATATGAATATGGTTTACAAATGCCGATACTCAAATTCAGAAACTAGAATCCAGTTTAAGGTGAATTCGAATATTTGGAACACTTCATGTCCAACTCAAATTTCACACGCAGCATAATGTGTACTCCCATTTAGATATGTACACAAGCGATGTATCAAGATTCAAATACCGAGTCAATCAACCAAGAATGTACGGAACTAACAGACATATAAACACTTATAGAGTATATGGATCAATAATATCAACTAACATACATAAGCCAGGCCGCTGTACTTTTTTTGGCTACAACAACATCCTTTTTTAGCCAGCATCTTGGCCCTTTCCGATGCGTGCCACTTATGGTCCATCTATACTACTATTGCTGAATGCACATTCAACCCGATTGGCATATTTGTAGGTCTGGCACAGCAATCCAAATGAAATGTCTCCGAGTCTTATCAATTAATACATACTTGTGCTCAAATAAAATTACAAACAAAAAAACAAAAAAAACAATTATTACATGATCTCTAAAACAAATGGGTTGATTGATTACATGAACAGACAACACAAAGGTTATTCAACTATGGAAATAACATTTCACCTATGATTTACGAAGTAGGAATTTAATTTCCTTTTTTCCTTCAGGACCTTAACAATCTGGTCAGTCTCAGCTTGCTTCGTTTTGAAATCCACCAAATATTTAATGGTTGTCTTGAGTACTGCTTGTGATTGTGCTGTTTGCTTCCTCAACATGTCAACTTCATCTCTAAGTGCAGAAGCAGAATCTCTTTCTACCACTAGTTTAGCCTCTAGAGCACCAGCAGTTGGCAATTCATAATGCACGATTGGGCCGGTGCCACTGCTGTGGGATGATGCAATGTCCATGGGGACCTCGCTCTTTGATCTTGGGCTAACCTGTTTTGCCATTAAAGTTTCGATTGGATTCAGAAAAGTTGAAGTTAGCAAAACATCTCAACTGGGAGTTATAACAGCAAACCAGTTAAACAAACAAGGAATTAAAGAGTTTCAATTGGATGCTGAAAAGTAGTTATTAACATCATTGTAACCCGCTATTGCAACAGCAAAGTAGTTAAACAAACAAGTAGATATTTAAGTTAAGGCAAACAGGTAATTCTTAACAGTAAGTATCAAACACATAGATAGGCGTAGTCTACAATATGATTAACAGGTTGTGCCATTATGTAATCAGTAGCAAACTAAATTAAGCCAAGCAACATAATTGAACAATTTTGCAATAAGTGGCTAACTAAAATTCCGAGAAGCAGGTAACTGAACTTACGCTAGTTCTTTGTACAGGCACACTGCAACTTCTTTTTCGCTTACAAGGTTGTACGAAGGAGTCCATGGCATCAATTGCTTGGATACGCAGTCCCAATACTTCTTTCTTCCCACACTGCATGGGTAAGTCGAATGGTTAATCTGGTAAGATGGTGCATCCTCGATATGTTATATGAGGACGTGTAGTCAGACTAGTTGTAGCCAAACACATCACACTGGCTTTTACTGTATATTTCATGCGATTACTTTTGGCATATCGAGATCTAAGCAATCTACAATAGGATGAAAAGACTGGCATCCTTTACATTATTGGCGAACTCAGTTCATAGAAACAAGCAATTCAACCATTCTGTGGGTAAATCAATCACTGGAATATTTTTCACTATCCAATCATACACGCAAAAAGGGGCGACGCCACCATAGGGGCTGGTATGGGCGGCCGCCTCAGGTGGCTGGAAACTGTGCACCTAGTTTGAGTCGTCCAGGTTGGCCCATGCTAGTTTTGTTCGTCCCAACGCACGAGCACGCAATGTAAAAAATGAAGAAAAATGTTTCAATTTGGATGGGCCAATAACATAAGTGCAAGGCAGGCCCTATAGCAGGCTCGCGGCCCAAACGAGCGCCTCCCATATCGATCGACAGCAGGAAAAATCCCAATTCATTCGCTCCAGCCTCCAGTCTGGTTCGCTCCTAACCTAGCCGCCGCTGGATAGACCGACACAGCACTTCCTCGCGCCCTCGTTGAAGGGCGATCACCGGGCTTCAAGCGAACGGAAGGACAAGAAGATGAAGATCCAACCCTAGGTATAGCCTGCGTGGGAGGCAGCGGCGGCAGCACGGGCATGGCATCGAGCTTGCGCAAACGGACAGTCGCAGCTTGCAAGAGTATCATGCGCAACGAGCAGGTACATCACATCCCTGATTATATCTAATTCAACTCTTCAATTTCTGGCCAATAGTTAAACCTGACGGTGTTGTAAAACTGCTTGTATGTAGGGAATCTATGAGAAAATGAAACCAATTTCTACTTATTTTATAACTCCCCCAATCAATACTGAACTAACTGAATCTGATGTATCTAATCAAGTTTCGGGTGCAAACATACAAGCTCATGTTGTTCTTGAGCCTGAAGTGTCTAATGAACAGACTGCTAATGAAGGATTTGATGCAAACATTTTACATGCTCCTAGTGATGAACATATAGTGTCTAATGAGGGATCTAATGCAAGCATTTTGCAAGCTCATTGAAGGATTTAGTGTCTAATGATGATCTACTATGTTGAGAGAGATAGAGATTTGCAGGCATTGATGACAAGCAAATTATAGTGCATTTTCATAGCTTGAGGAAACGTCGAGGCCATCTACCAGAAAGTCCCCGTATCATGACAACATAGCATAAATACTTTTCTAATCTGTTGTTTGAAACTATTGGCATACTTGTGCAGGATAGATATATTGATATGCAGTTTGCGCACTGGTTATACGTGCAATTACACTTCGATATTTTCAGCCAGAGAACGAATAATTCAAGCAGGCATAGACCATGTTTGTAGTCCTTGTACACCATGTTGCATTTTGTGTTTTTTGGTGCTTGCATCATTTAGTGTTTATAATCTGAACTACTTTGGATCATTAGCTGGTTTTCAAAGTGCATGTAGCTTCACATTTCTCATGTTATGTTGATTTCCGGAGTGCAAGTGCCTTCGTATTTTTTAAGTTAAATGTTCGCCCCTGGTAACTTGAATTCGTGGATCAGCCACTACACACAAATCATACACGAATGCCAGTACGAATTAAATGAAATACAGGGACTTACGCTAGCTCGTTGTACAGGCTCACTGCAGCTCCGCTTGCGCTTGGGATGTTCCATGTACAAGTCCATGTTACCACTTGCTTGGATGTGCAGGCCTTGTGCTCCTTGCATCCCCCTCTGCATTTTTGACACGGCGAATGGTTGATCAAATAAGAGGAATCGACCTTGATGTTGTACCGGAGGACAGATACTTACAAGGTTATACGGGTGTGCAGGATGTGTACCAGATCCCGTAGCGCCGTCATGCTTCGCTAAAAAATGGATTTGGTTGTTTCAGATGATATCTCCAAAAGAAATAAGAGTTAAGGTCAGAGTTGCATAGGCGTGTAAGCTAAGAGAGCAGTGAAAGGATATCCAAACATCATCAGAACAGTGCACAAGGGAGTGATGTGTGGATACCTAGTTCGGGCCGGCGTTTGGGCATGCTCGCCTAGCTAGAGTGCGGGTCACTTCAGAGTCGTTGAGGGTGATGCGCTGGCGTTGGCTGGCCGCGCACGGATGCAGATCTTGAGTGGCAGCGGAGCGCTACAATGCGGTGGACGAGACCGTTGGTGAAGCCCCAACGGCCTCGGGGGGCGGAGGTGCGACGATGTGCTCGGTGAAGTAGCCCCGGTGAGCTGGGAGACAGCGTCGGTGAAGCGCACCTGATGCGGTGGAACTCGGTGTCTGTGAGGCACATCGGTTGCGGCGGCCGGCATTGTCGGTGGACCACCCGGTGCGGTGGACGAGGGCGTAGATGAGGTAGCTCCGGTGCAGTGGTGAAGCGTGACCGTCGTCTTCGTCGTCGTCGTCCGGCACAGAGGTGGGGAACGGTGGGGAAAGAGACGAGACGAGGGGCGATTCGAGGGTTGGCGGCGAATTAGGGATTTGAGCAATCCGGGCGCGGAAGGGGACGGTGGAGAAGAGAGATTTTGCAGGGCTGGAATTGGGGCCGCCAGATATTTCAATCCGAAACGTGGAAGCGCGAACTTATATTGTCGTCGTCCTTTTTGGGGGGTGGGGGGTGGGTGGCTAGGTGCTACGCGTCCGTCCGACACACGCGACCACCCCGACAGGACTATGCTTCGGTGCCTTAAGGCACCTGCCTTTGTGTCCATGACATATGGGCCCAACAGGTGGCTGGCCCACATGTCAGTGACCCAAAGGCAGTTGCCTTTAAGGCACCGAATTAGCATCCACCCCGACACGACCCTGGTTTGCCTGGTGCGCCTACATTTGAGAATGCAAACGAATCTTCTTTCATTTGCAAACGAATCTGTATGTATTACCATGCCCGTGTTTTCCTTGCAATAATTAGTCATTCGAAACGAGATACTCCATCCATTCACTTTTGTAAGTCATTTCAGACAACTTAAAATGAACTGTTTTGCACATTGTGTGAAATGTCTTCAAGGTCTTATAAAAGTGAATAGAGGGAGTACTATAAATTAATTAATGAGGAGTTATTTGAAAAAAAATCGAAACGGTACCCACGCTAACGTGGATTAGAGTGTGTGTCACATAATTAGTTATTTGAATTAGAGTGTGTGTCACGTAGTTAGTTATTTGAATTAGAGTGTGTGCTACATAGCGATCTCCAATTCTAACGTGGATTTCGCATTTCACTGTATCCACGCTACTTTTTTAATACAAATTCATATGTATATGATGAACACCATGGTAGTGAGAAAACTTTTGGTTGGATTCAAACATATGACCTACAAAATAGCACAACAAACTGAGTCAATGTCAACTTTTCGAAACTTAGTATGGCACGAATTCGAAATAATTACCCGTATGCGTGGTCCTCGGTTCAAATCTTACAATGTACACTGAATTGAAACATCGATATTAAGTCTCGTACTATGTACATTCAAATGTTGTTTTTAGCCCCGCGCACAAACCCCACATACTTCCTGTATTGGTCAATCTTCCTCTCCTAACCACCTTAGGAAGCTATCGGTTTCCAACACACGTTCATTCTTTCTCTCCATGTTTCGATCTCTTAGTCTCTCAACTACACAACCCCTTTTCCACTCTGTTACCAAATGCATTTACCTCACACATCCGCCATTGCACCCCATGCCGAGCTCTCTCTCTCCCCATCTCCCTCTCACCCTCTCGCGCTAAATACATGCATTGCCTATCTAGCCCCCCAACCTCTCGTGCATGCGCACGCACGCACGTTGTATATCTAGGTCACTCCCTCGAGACTCTCTCACTCTTTCTTCCACACGGCGGGCCACACTCGCTCAATCTCGCTCTCTTTATCTGAGTCTCGTTTAACCTCGTTTTCTTTCACACACAAATGATATATCTCCCTGTTCGGGCCTCGATCGACACACTCTATACTCTCTCACGCAGATTGTCTATCTAGGTCAGTCCATCCAAGCCGCCACCACTCTTTCGACCTCATGGTGGGCCATGCTCACTCAATCTCTCTCTCTCTCCGTATGTCTCGATTGACCTCGCTCTTTCTCAGACAAAAATGATATATCACCATGTTGAGCCCAATTCGACCTATTCACATTGTATACTCTCTCACGCACATCGTCTATCTAGGTCACTCTCTCCAACCCTGTAGGATCGGAAGTATGTCTAGAGGGGGGTGATTAGACTACTTGACCAAATAAAACTTAACCTTTTCCCAATTTTAGTTCTTGGCAGATTTTAGCTAATTTAGGACAAGTCAAGCAATCATCACATAATTCAGGCAGGCATGCAAAAAGTTTATAGGCAGCGGAAAGTAAAGCATGCAACTTGCGAGAATGTAAAGGGAAGGGTTTGGAGAATTCAAACGCTATTGGAGACACGGATGTTTTTCCCGTGGTTCGGATAGGTGGTGCTATCCTACATCCACGTTGATGGAGACTTCAACCCACGAAGGGTAACGGTTGCGCGAGTCCACACAGGGCTCCACCCAAGGGCAACGGTTGCGCGAGTCCACACAGGGCTCCACCCACGAAGGGTCCACGAAGAAGCAACCACCCACAAAGGGTCCACGAAGAAGCAACCTTGTCTATCCCACCATGGCCATCGCCCACGAAGGACTTGCCTCACTAGCGGTAGATCTTCACGAAGTAGGCGATCTCCTTGCCCTTACAAACTCCTTGGTTCAACTCCACAATCTTGTCGGAGGCTCCCAAGTGACACCTAGACAATCTAGGAGACACCACTCTCCAAGAAGTAACAAATGGTGTGTAGGTAATGAACTCCTTGCTCTTGTGCTTCAAATGATAGTCTCCCCAACACTCAACTCTCTCTCATAGGATTTGGATTTGGTGGAAAGAAGATTTGAGTGGAAAGCAACTTGGGAAGGCTAGAGATGAAGATTCATATGGTAGGAATGGAATGTCTTGGTCTCAACACATGAGTAGGTGGTTCTCTCTCAGAACATATGAGTTGGAATGATGTGTGTGTTCTGATGGCTCTCTCTTCGAATGAGAAAGAGGTGGAGGGGTATATATAGCCTCCACACAAAATCCAACCGTTACACACAATTTACCAATCTCGGTGGGACCGAATCAGAAAACTCGGTTTGACCGAAATAGTAAACCTAGTGACCGTTAGGAATTTCGGTGGGACTGACATGCAACTCGGTAGGACCGATTCGGTTAGGGTTTGGGCATAACATAATCTCGGTGAGACCGATTACACAAACTCGGTGAGACCGAATTTGGTAATTAGCTAACCAGAGAGTTGGTCAGGCAAACTCGGTGGGACCGATTTGCTCTTTCGGTGAGACCGAGTGGAACTCGGTGAGACCGAAAAGTTACAAAGGGGAAACACTGAGTTTACATTGCAATCTCGGTGGGACCGATTCGCTCTTTCGGTAAGACCGAAAAGTTACGAAAGGGAAACAGAGAGTTTGCAACCCCATCTCGGTGAGACCGAGGTCCTTATCGGTAGAACCGAATTGCTAGGGTTTGGCAGTGGCTAATGACAAGTGAAACTCGGTGGCGCCGGATAGGAAGAATCGGTAGGACCGAGTTTGGCTTAGGGTTTAGGTCATATGTGGATATGGGAAATTAGTTGAGGGTTTTGGAGCATATCACTAAGCACATGAAGCAAGAGGCTCATTAAGCAACACCTCATCCCTCCTTGATATTATTGGCTTTTCCTATGGACTCAATGTGATCTTGGATCACTAAAATATAAAAAGAAGAGTCTTGAGCTTTTGAGCTTGAGCCAATCCTTTGTCCTTAGCATTTTGAGGGTTCCACTTTCACATCCATGCCATGCCAATCATTGAGCTTTCCTGAAATAATTATCTTGGAATAGTATTAGCTCAATGAGCTATATGTTGTTATGAATTACCAAAACCACCTAGGGATAGTTGCACTTTCAATCTCCCCCTTTTTGGTAATTGATGACAACATATAGATCAAAGCTTCGACAAATGATAATAAGCATGAAATATATCGTTGCTTTGAGAAGTATGTGATAAGTAAGAGCTCCCCCTAAATTTGTGCATATTTAAGATTTGCTTTGGACTGCAAATGCACAAAGAATTAGAATTATGGGTTACTCTCCCATGTCACATACATCTTGGTGGAGCGCTCAAAATGATAAGAATGAAATACATGCACTCATCACCAAGAATAATGAATGATCACAAACGATAGATAGAATGATAATATTTAAGCAAGCATTAGGCAAACATTAAGTGTAGCTTATGATCAAACACATGATCATCGATGTCTCACAAATAATGACGTAGTATCTCAAGCACTCAAAAGCAGACAAGTTCGAAAAACCACCAAATAAAGCAAGAGAGAAAAGCAACACTCTCTCTCTCGAAGCCTATGATCTATACATCTTCTCCCCCTTTGGCAACAAGTTACCAAAAAGTTCCTAGAAAATGCATAGCACTAGATCGACGCTCAGACTTGATCTTCAGGTGGTGGTGGAGTCCGGAGCACTCCAAGGACGAAGCCTTCGGTAGACGTGGTCGGAGTCGAGGCTGAAGTGGATGCTGGAGCTGGTGGAACTGAGGCTGTGGCTGGTGCAGACGTTGTAGCTCTGGTGTCAGCAACTGGCAGTGCAGACGACCTCGGACCTCGTGGCATCCTCGCAAAAGCATCAGTCGTGGTCCTGCCTCTCCTCTCATTCATGTCCTCCTGGAGCTGCTCCACGGCAGTGTGTATCTCTGTCACCTTGATGTCCAAGTCATAGAACCTTTGTTCCATGATCCTCTCTAAACTCGCCTGGTTCTGAGTCAGGGTGGCTATACTCTGCTCAATCCGCAGGGTGGACACAATCAGGTAACCAAGCTGCTCTTGTTTGGTTTTCAGGAAGTAATCAGATGCCTCTGCTTGAGTAGGCATCCTGACAGCTTTCTCCTTCTTCGCCTTCTCCTTCTGAGCTTGTGCATGGGCAGATGACGGTTCATTCTCAGTCATAACAACTTGATTATCTTCGAAATCTGGACGGATGGGCAGGTGTTCCTTATCCAACAAATATACGCCCGTGCCCATCTTAGAGTTGATGAGCTCCTGAATCTGAGGGGCATATCCACAGCTCCTCTTCTGATCTGCCGCAGTCCTTTTGATTGTTTCCACTATGAGGCTCATGACTTTGAATTTTTGAGGCACGTCAAAGACATGAAGCAAATTGATCGCGTGACCTCTGATCATCTTGTGATCTCCAGACTTGGGCAGAAGGGTGTGCCTAAGGATCCAGTTGATCGTAGGCAATCCTGATAGCAGATAATACACTGAGCCAAACTTGAACGTGTCAAGTGCTTCATTCGGAATCTCCTTGTACATGTTGGACATGGAGTTGTGGTCCATCTTTTTCTTGGCATAAATGTCCAAGTCATCTGCTTGCTCCTCTGGGGCATTGATCAGCTTTGCCCATTCCTCAACAGTAGAGTGGTACCTTGTACCCTCTGACATCCATGTGATCCTGCCATCCGGATAAAAGTGTGCTGTGGAGTAGAATTGCATGATTAGCTCCTCGTTCCACTTTGTGAGCTTCTGCCCAACAAAGTCTGCAACTCCACACGCACTAAAGCTGTCAAATACTCCAGGGTAGTACTCTTCATTGTCCTTGATATAGGTCCAGTCGACCCATCTCATGTCACATACAATTGGCTTCTTGTCAAGTAGCACTGTCTCATAGAAATCCTGCTGCTCCTTGGTATGAAACCTATAGTCCACTGCAGTCCTTCTCCTAGAAGCATATGGATCTGCTTCTCTCCATTTCCTCAGCCCTGAATCTCTTCTAAGCTTCATGTCCTCAGCCACAGGATGAGCATCGTTGTGGTCTGGGATCTTGGGCTTGAGCTTCCGAAGGACATTCTCTTCCTCATCCTCAGCAACAGTCTCAGGCACTGGGGCCTTGTTCTTCTCAGCTGCAGGAATGCTCCTTGTATTTCTCTTAGGTTTTGGCTTGGAGGCAGCTTTGGGCTTAGATGCAGTAGCCCCTGACCTTATGGCATCACCCATTAGCTTGGGTGCCTTGGGCGCTGGTGCAGCTGCCTCTTCTTCCTCTTCCTCTTCCATGATGGAAGCTTTGCCAAGCACTCTAGCCACAGTCTTCTTCACCCTCTCCTTCCTTTTCTTGCCCTCAGCTGCAGCTGGCTCTTGGGAAGTGGGCTTCTCAGTTGAGGCTCTAGCCTTTGACATGGGCTGCCTGCCTGCTGGCCTTTTGATTTTCAGACCTGGCTTAGTGCCTTGGGCTGGCTCAATTCTCTTGGAAGTGGCCTCTTCCTCTGCCACATAGTCCTCATCTTCAGAGTCTGAAGTTTTCTTCTTCCTTTGTCTCGTGGCAGCCTTTGGCAAATTTCTAGCAGTGCTCCTGCTGCCTTCATCAGATGAACTGGAGGGACTAGTGCCCTCACTCATCACCACTTGCTGCTCTGACAGATTCTGGCTATCACTCTGGTCTGACATGCTGCAAACTGACTGCTGACCCTGTGAATAGATTATAGAGGAGATAGAGTGGATGAGCATCACAAAATGCAGAGATTTTTGCAAAAAGAATGATCCAAAAACTTAGTTTTAGTTTCCCACTGAAATCATCTCGGATCTACCGATTTTCAAACTTGGTGATACCGAAGCAGCTATTGGAACCTAAACTAGTGAACTCGGTCAAACCGAGTCACAGTTGGGTGGCACCGAGACTGCTAGGGTTTCACTGAGTTCAAAAATCGGTCACACCGATAAGTAATTCTCGGTCAGACCGAGTCTCACTTGTGCAATGGCATAAGCCAAATCGGTGGGACCGAGTTTTTCAACTCGGTGGGTCCGAGATAGTTTCGGCGGAAACCTAAACCTAGAATTTTCGAATCAAACCTAATCTATGAGCGTTTTGACTGGATAGAAGTTTATTAAACGTGGCTGGAAACAATATGATCACAATGTGCTAGGAATCAGATTGAGGAATAGCACAAAGATCAAGTCCATACCCTAGTTCGGCGGGGACTTGCTACAGCGGCAACGGCGGGGCAGAATTCCCGTTGACGGCGACGGAGACCAGCGACTGGAGGTTGCTGGCGGCGGGAAGATGATCCGGAGACCTCGAGGGCAGAGCAGGCTATCGCGCGGGCGAAGGGGTTCGGAGAAATTTCCAAATTTTGTCCGTGACTATATATAGCCCGACCCTGTCGGTGTGACCGAGTGGAACAACTCGGTGGCACCGAGATTCATAATTGCGTGCAGTTACTGAAACTCGGTGTGACCGAAAGGTTCAAATCGGTTGCACCGAGATCGAAAACCTAGATCAACTTAATGATCTCGGTAGGACCGAAAGTGGAGTATCGGTCAGACCGATAATCATAAAGAGGTTTTGGAAGTTTAAGTCTATGACGAATCGGGGACTCCGAGCGCTCCTCACACAGTGGTTCGAATCTGACTTGATCAAATTTTGTGATGCAGCATGAATAGAGTTTGAGACGAGAAAAGCATAGATAGCTAGAGGACGTTCTTAGGCATTCTTGTCCATCCACTTGGCAAAAGTGGATAAAACCAAGCAATCAAAACAACAAGTGGATGTCCTCGAATGAGTAAAATATGCAATCAGCATGCTCACACAATAAGATGGCAAATGAAATATGTGGCAAGGCATGCACAACCAATTCTAGCATCTATCAAGCAATTTGCGATGACTAGGTCATCTATATATGAGTATATTGACTTAGGAGTCAAGTGAGAACACTTGATCATAGGTCATACTCATCGTTTAAGCTCAAGTGGGGTTACCACTTTTACATAAAGCATTGTTGTGTTCACATCTTTAGAGTTGCTTTAGCTCAAGTCTTAGAGTAAAGCTCCCCCTAGATGTGATATCCCCCTTAAGAGGGATGAACTAACCTTGGGTTTTGTCGATGATGACTTCATGTAGATATTGAAGATGTGGATGCTCAATGTTGATGTAGATCTCTTGGAGCTATCCATTTGAGTGAATTGCACTTTCAATACCTACATGGGTTAGTCCCACAAGGAACAAACAAGGATATCCATAGACATAGAGTGATGCACGCAAAAGATGATGTCTATGAAAACTTTTAGGTTACCTTGTCCCTTGTCTTACCAACAAGAGGGTTTGTGACTCCTTGAACTAGTGCAAGATGTGGAAGTTGATTGCACTTGTTCTCGCCAAAATGATAAGAGTGAAGTATGTTGGCGGAGTCACCCTCAAGAACTCTCTAGTTCTTCTTCTTTTGGATCCACATCATCTTGATGGGAATCCTTGGAGTTGTAGTCGTACTTGATGAAGTGGAACTTGAAGTAGTCTTGGGAATCCACTTGACTAAGGTCTTAGGAGCTTCTTCAAATGCATCAATTTCCTCTTGAAGCTTGTCCTTGCCTTTTTGCTCGTAGTCTTGTGGTGGAAGATCATCTTGAGCTTGTGTCCCCTTGAAAGAAGTATACTTCTCTTGTTGAGGGACAAACTTTGTCTTGGGGTATTGATCTTCTTCCCATTCAACTCCATTGGCATTGAACTTTCGTTCAAAGCCAACACCTTGATTCTTCCGGTGCATTCCTTGCTTGCGCACAATTTCCTCGAATTGCTTACTCCCGGCAAGGCTTTTGTACACTCCTTTGTCTATAATTCCCTTCAATAAGCTATTTTCTTGCTCAAGTGTAACTTGGCTAAGAGAATCATTAGTGGAATCAAGAGAACTACTAGAAGCAACAATATTGGATTTAGCATGATCATTGTTACTACTAGAGGAAGAGTCTTTCTTATTCTTGTTATTAGACTTGACTTGAGGCATGTAAGTGGATAAGAGTAAACGCTTGGCAATGTGAGAAGAACTTTTCTTGCGGAGATCATCATTGATTGCTTTTAAGAACTCATGCTCTTGCTCAAGATTGAGCTTTTCAAAGCGTAATTTCTCATGAGCTCTTAAAAGTTCTCGATGATCTTCGAAGATAGTTTCATGAGCTAACTTAAGAGTGCTTAGTTCTTCAGTTAGAGCCTCAATCTTCTCCTTATCATTGTCATTCGTTTTATCTTGATTAGCATGATTAATTGACGTTTCATCATAGTATTCATCACTAGAGTTGTCAACAAGCAAATCATCACCTAACAAGTCATCTTCATCACTATTGAAATCAACATACTCGGGGTGTGTTACCTTAGGACCTTTGGCCATGAAGCATCTTCCAATTCCTTCATTTGGTGAGTCAAATATGTCGTAGGAGTTGGTTGACACAAGTGCTAGACCGGCAACACCTTCATCTTGAGTATCTTCGGAGTCGGAGTGATAACTTCTCTCGGAGTGGCTGTCGGAGTCGGAGCCGGATATCCATTCACAAACATGAGCTTGATGTCTTCGTCTTGTGTAGCTCCTTGATGATTTTTCCTTCCTTTCCGAATCCTTGCTTCTCCGTGAGTATTTTCGTTCATAACGATCATCTTTACTCCTTCTCTCTCTTGGTGGTGATCCTTTGCTTCTTCTTTTTGGAGAATCTTCTCTTCTCTTGTAGGGAGCCGTACAATCATTGGAATAGTGTCCGGGTCTTCCACAATTGTAACAGTTTCGCTCTCGACTAGAAGATCTTTTGTCATTGTAGGACCTTGACTTGGAGCTTCTATCTTTGCTTCTACTCTTGTAGAACTTGTTGAAGTTCTTCACCATTAAGCTCAATTCTTCATTGAAGTCTTGTTTCTCACTTGATGATGTAGGGGCTTCACATGAGGCTTTATAGGCACCACTTGATTTGTTGTGAAGTTCCTATTTATCCTTAAGTGACATCTCATGAGCAACAATTCTTCCAATCACCTCCGTTGGCTTGAGATCTTTGTAATTGGGCATCATTTGGATCAATGTGCACACGGTATCATATTTTCCATCCAAGGCTCTTAGGATCTTCTAGATGATGAATCTATCGGTCATCTCTTCACTTCCTAAGCCGGCAATCTCATTTGTGATGAGAGCAAGCCTAGAGTACATTTCAGCGACACCTTCACCATCCTTCATCTTGAACTTGTCAAGTTGGCTTTGAAGCACATCCAACTTGGATTCCTTGACGGAGTCGGTACCTTCGTGCATATCAATCAAAGTGTCCCAAATTTCCTTTGCATTCTCAAGGCGGCTGATTTTGTTGAATTCTTCGGGGCACAATCCGTTGAAGAGAATATCACAAGCTTGAGCATTGTATTGCAACATCTTCAACTCATCCGCGGTAGCTTCACGGTTTGGTTCTCTCCCATCAAAGAAGTCACCTTGCAAACCAACACACACAATAGCCCAAACAGCGGGGTTATGTCCAAGAATATGCATTTTCATTTTATGCTTCCAACTAGCAAAATTAGTACCATCAAAGTAAGGACCTCTACGGTGATAATTTCCCTCGCTAGACGCCATACTCTCGTAGGTTGTGAAACCAAGGCTATGACCACCAAAAGCTATGGAGATCAAGCAAATGGAGACCAAGGCTCTGATACCACTTGTAGGATCGAAAGTATGTCTAGAGGGGGGTGATTAGACTACTTGACCAAATAAAACTTAACCTTTTCCCAATTTTAGTTCTTGGCAGATTTTAGCTAATTTAGGACAAGTCAAGCAATCATCACATAATTCAGGCAGGCATGCAAAAAGTTTATAGGCAGCGGAAAGTAAAGCATGCAACTTGCGAGAATGTAAAGGGAAGGGTTTGGAGAATTCAAACGCTATTGGAGACACGGATGTTTTTCCCGTGGTTCGGATAGGTGGTGCTATCCTACATCCACGTTGATGGAGACTTCAACCCACGAAGGGTAACGGTTGCGCGAGTCCACACAGGGCTCCACCCAAGGGCAACGGTTGCGCGAGTCCACACAGGGCTCCACCCACGAAGGGTCCACGAAGAAGCAACCACCCACAAAGGGTCCACGAAGAAGCAACCTTGTCTATCCCACCATGGCCATCGCCCACGAAGGACTTGCCTCACTAGCGGTAGATCTTCACGAAGTAGGCGATCTCCTTGCCCTTACAAACTCCTTGGTTCAACTCCACAATCTTGTCGGAGGCTCCCAAGTGACACCTAGCCAATCTAGGAGACACCACTCTCCAAGAAGTAACAAATGGTGTGTAGGTAATGAACTCCTTGCTCTTGTGCTTCAAATGATAGTCTCCCCAACACTCAACTCTCTCTCATAGGATTTGGATTTGGTGGAAAGAAGATTTGAGTGGAAAGCAACTTGGGAAGGCTAGAGATCAAGATTCATATGGTAGGAATGGAATGTCTTGGTCTCAACACATGAGTAGGTGGTTCTCTCTCAGAACATATGAGTTGGAATGATGTGTGTGTTCTGATGGCTCTCTCTTCGAATGAGAAAGAGGTGGAGGGGTATATATAGCCTCCACACAAAATCCAACCGTTACACACAATTTACCAATCTCGGTGGGACCGAATCAGAAAACTCGGTCTGACCGAAATAGTAAACCTAGTGACCGTTAGGAATTTCGGTGGGACTGACATGCAACTCGGTAGGACCGATTCGGTTAGGGTTTGGGCATAACGTAATCTCGGTGAGACCGATTACACAAACTCGGTGAGACCGAATTTGGTAATTAGCTAACCAGAGAGTTGGTCAGGCAAACTCGGTGGGACCGATTTGCTCTTTCGGTGAGACCGAGTGGAACTCGGTGAGACCGAAAAGTTACAAAGGGGAAACACTGAGTTTACATTGCAATCTCGGTGGGACCGATTCGCTCTTTCGGTAAGACCGAAAAGTTACGAAAGGGAAACAGAGAGTTTGCAACCCCATCTCGGTGAGACCGAGGTCCTTATCGGTATAACCGAATTGCTAGGGTTTGGCAGTGGCTAATGACAAGTGAAACTCGGTGGCGCCGGATAGGAAGAATCGGTAGGACCGAGTTTGGCTTAGGGTTTAGGTCATATGTGGATATGGGAAAGTAGTTGAGGGTTTTGGAGCATATCACTAAGCACATGAAGCAAGAGGCTCATTAAGCAACACCTCATCCCTCCTTGATAGTATTGGCTTTTCCTATGGACTCAATGTGATCTTGGATCACTAAAATATAAAAATAAGAGTCTTGAGCTTTTGAGCTTGAGCCAATCCTTTGTCCTTAGCATTTTGAGGGTTCCACTTTCACATCCATGCCATGCCAATCATTGAGCTTTCCTGAAATAATTATCTTGGAATAGTATTAGCTCAATGAGCTATATGTTGTTATGAATTACCAAAACCACCTAGGGATAGTTGCACTTTCAAACCCGTCTCACTCTTTCGATCGCACGGCGACCCTATGTAATCGGTTGACCTTGCTTCCTCTCATGCACAAAATATATCTACACGTCTGTGACTGGATCATCTCTCAAGCTCTATCTTACAGCCCTCACCCTTGCCAAAAAGCTCAATCGGACAATATCTCTCCAGAGCATATATATTTGTTCAATGAATGTCGGACCACACTCACTTTGTCTCTCTATCTATATGTCTCTCGATTGACCTTGCTTTCTCACACCGTATCTTCCACGCGTTGAAGCTACTACCTCTCCATCCCTCGCAAAGCCAGAGCTATTTACATTGCGAGGGGCACTCCAACCTTTGATTAATTTGTGTAGGCATTTATTCCGGTCGGTTTAGATTATATTTTCGTAGCATTCGGCCCACAACTACTCCAATCACCGTAGCGGGTAATTAAGCTATGGGGAGCACCTAATATGAGCACCGGGGAGCCATTGGATCGAAGATGCAGCGGCACACACGAGGCCTGAATGTTTTATTTGAAAAAAAACCTTTGGAGAGTTTGGAAATTGCGCATAATTACAAAGACTACTCCCAAGCCATTGGATCTCACTTCCAACAGTGTAAAAACTCGTATCACCATAGTATCTAAGCTGTGGGTGGATGTGATATTCTATGCTGCTGTCATTTTTGTTCGTAAACTTGCAAAAAATGTGTAACTCGTGCCGTTACTTGTCTAACCGCGCAAAGTGTTTGTTCAAAAAAAACCGTCCTACACTGAAATATCGGAATAACACACAGGGGTCCCACTTGTCATTAATCAAATTTGGACCTAAAACAAACAAATCTGAAAGACGAGATTCGAACTGGCAACCTGGACTACAAAGCGTAAGTCGATAGCCTGAAAAAACGAACGGTTGTTGGCTCTGTCCCATAACTTGATTTTATACAGTACTTGTGTTGAGTAGAGTAGAGGGAATGCCTCGTCAACACGTGCATGACCGTTATCTCACTTACTGGTTAGTCCCAGGTTTGCGATCTCAATCTCTCTTCTCTCCATCGTCTAACCTTTGCACGGGCACACACGAAGAGTGGCGCTAGCTTGCCGTGGTGTTATTACAACTAAAAAAACTTGGAAAATAGAAGAATCGCCTAGAACAAGAGACGTTGTGGCTGGTCGAGACGGAGCTAACCACATCTATCCTCCGTGCCACATTTGCATGATGAAGCTGTGTGGCTAGTGGGGTGTTTTCAACCGACTGGCTGGGTCCCGAGGTCGAACCATAGGTACTCTACTACGTCTGATATAGTATATTTTTACACGCACATTTTTCCTCCGTGCCGAGACTTGGCACACCCTACCGCGCGGTTTCGGGGTCCTCACGGGTGGTGCACGCATATATTATTCCTAACATGGGACGCCCTACCGCATGTTTTCTGGGTCCTCTTCGGTCGTAGCGCCGAAGCAAGTAAATGAGTCATCAAATCACGAAAGACCACCTTTCCCGCCGAGTACATCAGTGAAGCACGGTGGCTAGCTAGTTGGGCTAGTTCGACCGATTAGCTAGGCCGCCGCCACATTTGTTTTTTCACCCCTTTTTTAATCTACTTGCCGGCAGGTAAATTTAAATATCCACCGCGGCGTTGCTCTGGTGTTTGGGTGCGGCAGGATTTTTAATTTTTTGATTGGCGGGAGCAGGCGCGGCAAGATTTTTAATTTTTTGATTGACGGGAGCAGGCGCGGCAGCAATTAGTCACGATGACTCCGCCTGTACCCACTGCTCCCTGATGTGAGAAGTCATTGACTGGTGTTTTACCGTGGTGAAAACCAAAAGATTCCCCGCTCCCTCCGCCTTCCCATAGATTGCATTGCCTTTCAGCCATTTTGCCCGCTTTGCTTCCTCTCCCCATTGCTTCTACCTGGTGCCATGGCGGCGCAGAAGATCATGGAGTCCGAGGTGAGGCTTCTAACGTAGGAGCTCCATGCCAAGGATGCAGAGCTCAGGGCCAAGGACGTGGAGCTCCGTGAGCTCAAGGAGGAGAGGAGTGCCATGCTCCTCCGTTATGTGCGGGAGTTCACGGAGCTTCAAAAGCGGCAGGCGTCCACCACAAAGATGCTCGAGGCGTCAGCGGCGTTGCTGCAGAAAGCGGGAGATACGATAGGCCGTCAGGGAAGCCGGCTGGAGCGCGAGCGGGCCGATCGTGACGAGGTCCAGGATCGCCTCAGCCACTTGGTGAACCAAGTTGCCACACACGTGTTGCGGCTGCGCGATGCCTACCGTCGTGCCAGCGCGACGATGCCGGCCGTCGGGCTAAACCCTCTGCATGGGCATGTCCATGTCTCGGCGCAACATGACCGTTGGATCAAACTCAGACGGTGCAGATCAGTCACTATAGCACAAAGCGTGTGGGTGTGTTTGGTTGCATTCTCATCTCAATATAGTTGTTTCCTCATCGCGTATTTTTGTCAACCTACTAGTGTGGACTCATGCACCCTTCATGCACTTTGCCAAACACCCAAAAGTGGGTCGAGAAGGGAACTTTTGCTCCCATCCTGTGCACCCTTCATACACCCTGCCTAACACTATTCGTGCTTCATGTGGTTCATGTTTCATGGAGTACTGTAGCACCGTACTCTCCGTGCGCTGTGGACCTAGTTCTGTTAACATTGATCTCACCGTCCATTCTCGACCGGATAGTCGAAAAAGCGGTACTATGTTACATATAGGAGTAGTTGACATGCGCACAACATCATTTGTTATCGTCATATCTTACTACACTAGCAACAAGATTGTGTAGTACTGACGTATGAACCACTGCACATGCCTAGTAGTAGGAGCATTGTGTATGTTCAAGTGGCTGTCGTGTTTCGCACTCCTCCGTCGTAAGAGTGGAAACGCTTGCTGTAATCATTTTTTCTTCTAAAAAACAGTGGACACGCTCTACCATGTGGATCCTCCTCCAGCCATGCACTAAATTACTCACTTTCGCTGATGTGTGGGACAGCCAGCATCGGGGTCCACCAGCCATGCACTAAATTACTCCGTAGTAGAGTGATGGTAGACTACCCTGATCGAAGCGCCGCAGTAATGACCAATGAGCCATCAAATCACAAAACCCCCTCCTTTCTAGCAGTAAGTTGGACGGATGAAGCAACCATCATTTCACTCTTCTCTCTCAGCTTCGTCTCTACCCAATCCTCGCTCCTGCCTCATCTTTTTCCTCATTTATTCAAGAAAACCCCGACCTGCTTTTGCCATTGTTCTTCTCTCTCAAAGAAGGAAAGGTGAGCGCATCAATGGTGTTGATTCTGGCCAAGGCCCGGTCTTGCAACCCCGAGACTGATCCTATAACTCCCTCTCTTTTCTTCTTTTGGGTTTGTGATTATGGTTTGTTTTCTTTTATTTCTATTTGACAGTTTCTTGATGGACGCTGGAGCACCGGCCGAAGTTATGTCTATGGGTCCGGCCAAAACCGTCGAGGCTCATGGTACGAAGAAGCGCAAGCACCCCGCCGAGACTACCGCAGACAAGCTCAAAGCCATCGCCCTATCCAAGCCCCCCTCTCCGGGATCCCTCATTAAGCAAGTCCAGGTAATATCTCTTCTTGACGATCTTTTTCTCGATCTTGATCGTGTTTTTTCATCTAACACGCAGTACTAGTACTAGTAGTACAACTTTCTGGGTGATCTTGCATGTGATTTTTGTGTGCCAAATGATGGTTCTAAATTCCTCTTTTGACCAAAACATGCGAGACGTTGACACTGATTTCTTATAGATTACTTTCAACTACTCCCTCTGTCCCAAATTTCTTGTCTTAGATTTGTCTAGATACGGATGTATCTAATACTAAAATGTGACTTGATACATCTGTATCTAGACAAATCTAAGACAAGAATTTTGGGACGAAGGGAGTACTTTATGAACATCAATGCTACCTTTTAAGAGGGTATATTTGCCTCAGTAACTTGTGTTATGGATATTGCATGTAATCCCTCTGCTCTCATGCCTTTGAAGACATGTTCTAGTGTCTTTGTTCACTCATTTCTGTGCGTATATGTAGTCATATATGGAGTATAATATCGAAAATCATCTTATATTTCTGAACGGAGGTAGTAATAAAATATGGTTTCTGTTTGAATTAGAACTAGGTCCGCGGTGGAGATGAAGTTCTCAAAGTCATGCCGTGTGAACTGGAAGACCTGATGATGAGTTCTACTGCTGAACTATCCAGCTGCTGTGTCCTTGTCGCCACGTGTCCTGAACTAGTGTTTTCCTGTAGCATTGTTGTCAGGCGTGTTCTCGAGGCTGTACTTGACCACAACAATTTCCTGGCTGTGCCTTCGATTATGAAGGGTGTGGTTCTTGTAAAGCATCCCAACAAATCTGATGCGGCCTGTCTTCATCATCATGTTTATGAGTGGAAAGACCACTCTGTTAGGTTCTCTAAGGTTGACAAGATGGTGATGGTGCATGTAGACATCTCACACGAAGTCCATGGCCTAGTCAGTTATGCGGGGCTCATCCCGTAGGTCGGTAGCAAAAAATAGTCTGCAGAGTTTAGTTAGTGCAACTTTGCTTGTCTATAGTAAGTACTATTGTTCAGTACTTGGTTTGTGTTTGTGAACCCTGTATTGTTTATTAGTACTGCCGCTTTTGGTGTGTGGTCAGTCCTGAGAACGGTCTATGTTAATGTCTGTCCACTCAATTCAGTCTGTATATTTTGAAGTATCCATATCATATTTTTTGTGAGGACGGTCTATCAATTATGGTTACACTCCAATATCTGTATGCATTACAGGGTTTATCGCACCCACCAGGATTTCCAGCCCCATGGATGTTCGGTCCATACGATTTGTCACGACCTTTGGACTGTCCTGCTTGTGGGAGTAGGCGGGGCCCCTGCATGCCACGCGTAGTTGAACGATCAATCTTCTGTTTAGTACTTCAACATAGTGATTTCCTGGTAAGGATTCACTCGTGTCACATCAAGTAAATCTTATTGATTTACTGTCTAAATCTTATTGATTTAATGTCATGTTTTCTTTCTTTTCCTACAATTTTACGATGCAGGTTTTGTCATGTGACATTCATCATAGAATAAACCGTTTGGTTTGCTCTACGATGGCTATTTTTGCAGGTTTCACTTCTTATGTTGTGTTAGTAACGAAGGCACTGTCCATCACTTATATTACTGGAAAAAATTGGATCAGTCTGTTGTCTGAGTACAAGCTGAATCCCTATGATGAACTGCAGTTTGGTTTAACAATAACGCCACAATTAGTCCTTCTCGCGTTTAAAAGAAATGAAGAAAAAACTGGATCACGGTCACGGATCCTAGTCAAGTTAGAAAGCTGATCATAACAGACCAGACACGATCGCTGCTGTCTCGCACAGATCGAGCACCGACAATTGCTCTAGCACTGACAGCGGCAGCAGGTCAGTCTGATCCAGCCGAGGATTGGGCACCGACTGCGTCAGCGGATCAGTCTGATCTACCGGAGGATCGGGCATCGACACCGGCACCTGCTCCAACACCGGCACCAGCTCTACAAGGAGCACCATCTCCGGTAACAACAACGGCTTCGGCACCTGCACCAACACTTGCACTTGCATCTTCTCCGTCCCGTGCAGTTGCACCGGCAACAGACTGGGCTGCAGTTCGCACTTCATATACCAAAGTCCTTACAAAAACCGACATGTCCACCTTCTTGGTAAGCATTGGCCGCCCAAGTGCTTCATTCTTTTTTCTTTCCATGTTGTTTCACATGATTCACTGTGTTGATCTAACTATTTGGGTATGTCTTCTTGTTTGCAAACAGAGAATTCCTAGAGCAACGAGGGAGTCGTTCAACAATCCGGGCGACCGCGGCCAAGTTTCTTTTACCATGCGCAGCCTTGGTGTGAATGAACCTGCTCAATATATCGTAAGTACAAAGGATGGTCGCATGATGATTGATGCTAAAGGATGGTCAAGGTTCAAATCTAAATCATATCTTGCGGTAGGGGATGATGTCAAAATCGAACTTTCTCGGCAAGGAGAGATGGTCCAAATCAACTTTGAAATTCTTCAGTAGCAGCACGCAACTGCCTAACTGATCTATCCTCCGAGAGATTTTGATGTAATAATCTGGCATGGTGAAACAAGTGTCCTGTGTGTATCAGTAGTATGATAGTATTATTTATCACATGGTATATCGTTGATAGAATTGCAACTCTGATTGCTGGTTAGGAACTGTCGTTCGATTTCATTCCAACAACTGCCATGCTTTATTCAATTTTGTGTATTCGCCTTGCGACAGCATCTAAAACCAACGCCGTACCGATCGCTTGCAATATGAAAAGCGCTAAGGTAGAACACATGGCCCCCCCAAACATGCAGGATCGGCCTGCGGCCCAAAGTCCAGAACCTGGTTTCGAGAAGCGCTAGCTCAGTGCAGAAGTGGCATCCTCCTCCTGCCGTGGGTTGGGCGAAGATGAATGTTGATGCTGCGTCATCTCGCAATGGTGAAAGGGGAGCCCTGGCAGTTGTGAGCCGGGATCATACAGGCTTCTTCCTTGGAGCATCGGCACTGGTGTGCGAAAGTGTTACTGATCCAGAGATCCTAGAGGCAATGGCATGTTGCGAGGGGCTATCTCTGGCTCTTGACTTAAACCTGCAACAAGTTCAGATTAGCACCAATTATTCAGCAACAGTCAAGCATATCGGAGAGGCATACTTGGGGCCCAGCAAAGTTATTATGGACGAGATCAAGATGAAGAAGAATATGTTCCAAACCATGGAGATCATACATGAAAAACGCGAGTGTAATGTTGAAGCGCATGCGCTCGCAAAAGCTGCTACTTCTTTGCCCTGTGGACGCCATCTTTGGATCATAGGAACCCCCAAAATTATTTGTATACCTATGACTGTTAATCTTCAATAAAGAAGCTTTTATCCCTCAAAAAAACATCTGAGTATTATATTCTCAGCCGAACCCCCATAATGCCCGTGCATTGCAGAGGGAGTATTTTTCTCGGCAAGGTGAGCTTGTGATATAAAAGATTTGTATATTTCTTTATAGAGGGAGTATCTGTCTGTCAATATGTGTAACTAGTTACTCCTGTCTTTCTACTTCCTTTCGCTGATATGTGGGGCAACCGACAACGGGGTCCACGTGCCATATGCACAAATTAGAGTGCACAACTTCACGGTAGACACACCCCGGTCGTAGCGCCACAGTAATGCCCAATGAGCCGTCAAATCACAACCCCCCTTTCCAGCTTTAGCCGTAAGCTGGACGGACGAAGCGGCAATATTTCACTGGGCCTGAATCCCTTTCTCCCTCATCTGCTTGTTCAGAGAAAACCCCCTCTCGGCGATTGCATAGGGTTTTATCATGGAGAACCAGGTACGAATTCTTCATCCATCCCCGATAAACCCAAGTCCCTTGGTCGCAGGTAATCCTAGGATGGCAGCCACCGCCGTTGATGCATTTTTCTTCCTACTGAATCTAGTGTGTTTCATTTGCAGTGCCCAAAGTGCGAGTACCCTACAGGTTTCTGCGCCCTCGGCGAGATGCCACACTTGTTCCTTCTCATCCTAACACAGCATTTTGAAACACACACAATATGTTCCTAGAATCCTCTTTTCTATCCGGGAGGGTGGGTTTTTTTTGAACATGCTGTGTTCTCATATTATTTTTCCTACAGTGTATTATTTGCTCTGCCAGAACACATGTACTCAAGATGCTCGGCCTTGCCATAACTGAATACACTAGTTTAATGGTCACAGTGAAGACAAGCCATGGATATAAGTTCCGAGTTGGGCTCATGAACCAAGAAGATTGCTGCTTTTTTTATGGCCGAACTTGGATAAACTTTCTCAAGTGTTACTGACTGAAAGTTGGCGCATGAATGTTGATGGAGATAGCAGAACCTGGTCTTATCTTCACTGCGATCTTCCACCCCGACATCGTTCCAATTGTTCATCCATGTTAGTTTTGTATCTGGTTCTTGCTTGTTGCCTCAATTACTTCTTAATCCACCTATTCTGTCTAACTAATCACAATTTAACTTTAGAAATAGAGAATGTCTCACGAAGATGCTACTTCTAACTAATATTTTCTTATAATTGGTGGCATGTGTAGGTTTTTTTCAGAGTTAAGCAGTCTGCTCGTTTGTTACTTTGTAATAACTCGGCTGTTACTAATGGCACTGAAGTTGACTGGATCGACATCCACAAGTTCCTACACTTTATTGATCGTCTTGAGGTCCTTGTGGGGCATTTCAATGGTGGAAGGCCACGTGGGATATGTGTGCCACTGCTGCACTCGTTGAACAGGTCCAACTGTGTCGAGAAACTTATGGTACGAGCTGTTTTCTGTTATATATGTTGTTCATAAACTATTGCTTATACACAGTTTTACAACTGTGATCTTCTTGAAACAGGAACTGCCGAGTTCTATTGTTCCTATACAGATGCCTGACCATGGTCGGGTCAGACTTGCGCTTGGTCACAACATGATGTTTATATCGACCTACTCAATTCCCCTTGGAGGTGAAAAGATACTTATTCATGGGTGGTCTCAAATAATGAAGGCCTGTCCATCTTGGATAATAGGACAGAAGATTATGTTCATGCTTTTCCATGGCTCTGAAGCGAATATCCTGTTTATTGACCACGTTGCGAGATGAAGCCGCTTTCAGAAGGATGTGGATGCGCGGGGTGGCGCCTGGGCCTTGTCCTGGGGCTTGGCGGCCTCACCCTTGGTTAATTGTAGGAAAATTAGCACTGTTCGAGGCGTGCTTTGTACGGTTGAACCTGTATAAGTACTCATACTGCTTTCAGCTTTGGTTGTTAAGTGCCCCTGCTGGTTTCAGTTAAGGTTGTTAAGTACTACAGTCTGTCGTGTTTCTTTAGTCCTGTCTTCCTCCAGCCGCCAAAACCATACCAGCGCCGGTGGGGCCGCCTGCTTCCGCCTCCCACGGCTGGCTGCGCCTCAGCGCATGCATCGCCGCCCCACCGTCTCGTAAATCGTTAACGCCGAAGTCCTCCGCGCGCTTTGGTGCGCTCGCCGTGGCGCCGCCCTCTCGCGTTGTCAACATGGTCAACAAACAACAGGAATCGGCAGAAGTACGTGGAGAGGATGACAGTAGGGGCCCACCACGTCAGCGTATGGAAAAATAAAATGCTTCCTCCTAGTGTTTTCCTGACATCTGGGACCCACGACATTGGGAGCGTATATAGTCAATAGACAAGAGAACAACACAAGATCGGCTGACACCTGGGACGTAGCTACTCGAGCAGTATTTTTTTGTTTGGTATTGTTGAGACGGAGCATGGTTTGAACTGGGCTGTGGCCCGTCTAGCCCAGGCTTATATTTTATGTTCACCATGTGACCAGCCCAGCTATGTTTTCTTTGTGAAAATGAGCCCAGTTTATTTTTCTGAAGAATACCCAATCCAGGCCTACTTATTTTTCTACGCCCTGATGGGCTGCAACTCTTTCAAGACGCCTGCAAATCTTGAAAGTAATATGAAATGGGTTGTAAATATAAAAACAGATGACAAATTAGCAATTACTTTATAATTTCTGAATTTTATTAAATTTTCAGATTCCTATTTCACTGGGCATTAACCTAATTTAAATATATCTTCAAAGTACTTTAAATCTGGCTGGACATTTCGGTATTAAAAATAGTTTGGAACCCACAGAAATATGCGAAATTGGCCCTGGACAACCAAAAAAAACGACTGCAATAAATTGCATAAGAAGTTGCCATGAGCTATATATAAATTATTAAAAAAAGAGGGAGTGGTCTGACTTGTGGGCCTGTTTAGTTGACGCGTATGCAAGATTTTTTAGTTATTATATACGTCAACAAACGATTCTAGCAGACGTAACCGTTGGATGTAAATCCAACAGCCGTCGTGTTTCTTTAATCGCTGATCTTCTTGCTCCAGCCGCGAAAGTAGCGCCGGCAGGACCGCCTACTCCCGCCTCCCGTGGCCGGCTGTGCTGCCGCGCAGGCCTTAGCGCCCCCTACTACTCCCACCGCTGGCCAGGGCATCCCTCTACTCACCCACACCCCCTGTTATTCTGCGGCGATGGCAACCTCACACCACAGCCAAACCGGTGAACGCTCGTACTCCTCTCCGCGTGGGCATCCACTACCGCGTATTCCCCGGCTCCGCGTCGTCCCCTTCCCATGCCTCGCCGTCGTCCACCTCTGTGGTGCTCTCGGCGCGGCATGGTCAATGTGGTCAACGACCGACTTCCATCGAAAGAGTACTGTACATGGAGAGGCTGACAGCTGGGTCCATGGCAGCCGCAAGGAACTGCCTCCTTATTACGCGGAAAATAATTATTCCTCCACCTGACAGCAGGGACCCACCGGACGGGCCATCAGTATTTTGTGAAAAAATCATTTCCCCCTGACTGCTGGGACCCACCGGACGGGCCACCATATTTGGCGGAAAAAGCGTTCCCCCCGCTGTCAGCTCGGACCCACCGGAAGTGCCTCATTATTACGCACACAAAAATGAATACTCCCCGGCTAGCTGGGACCCACCTTGGTGGGAGGCTGACTTGTGGGCCTACTAAGTTGACGGGGACGAAGGGCTTTGTCAACTTAGTCAATATGAACGATTCTAGCTCCAGTGACCGTACGATATCCATCCAACGGCCGTAGTGCTTCTTCAACCTCTGGTCTTCTTGCTCCAGCCGCCCAAAGCAGCGCCAGTCGTGCCGCATGCTCCTGCCTCCCGTGGCCGGCTGTGCTGTCATGGAGGCCTCACCGCCCCCTACTATTCCCACCGCTGGCCAGGCCTTGCGGCGATGGCAGCCTCACACCGCAGCCCTGAACCAGCGAACCCTCGTAGCCCTCTTCGCGCGGCTTCCATTGCCTCGTCTTCCCCGGCTCCACGTCGTCCCCTTCCTAGGCCTCGCCGTCGTCCACCACCGTGGTGCTCTCGGCGCGGTGTGGTCAATGACCGACTTCCATCGGAAGAGTACTGTGCGTGGAGGCGCTGACAGCTGGGTCCACGTCCGTAGCAAGGAAGTGCCTCCTTATTACGTGCAAAATAATTATTCCTCCACCTGACAGCGGGGACCCACCGGACGGGCCACCGTATTTCACAAAAAAACGTTCCCCCGCCGTCAGCTCGGACCCACCGGAAGTGCCTCCTTATTACACACAAAAAAATGAATACTCCCCCGGCTAGCTGGGACCCACCTTTTTGGAAGGCTGACTTGTGGGCCTACTAAGTTGACGGGGACGAAGGGCTTTGTCAACTTAGTCAATATGAACGATTCTAGCTCCAGTGACCGTACAATCTCCATCCAACGGCCGTAGTGCTTCTTCAACCTCTGGTCTTCTTGCTCCAGCCGCCCAAAGCAGCGCCATTCGTGCCGCATGCTCCTGCCTCCCGTGGTCGGCTGTGCTGCCACGGAGGCCTCACCACCCCCTACTATTCCCACCGCTGGCCAGGCCCTGCGGCGATGGCGGCCTCACACCACAGCTGAACCAGTGAACCCTCGTACTCCTCTTTGCGCGGGCTTCCACTTCCACGTCCTCCCCAACTCCGCGTCCTCCCCTTCCTAAGCCTCGCCGTCGTCCACTGCCGTGGTGCTCTCGGCACGGCGTGGTCAATGTGGTCAACGACCGACTTCCATCGGAAGAGTACTGTGCGTGGAGATGCTGACAGCTGGGTCCATGGCTGCAGCAAGGAAGTGCCTCCTTATTACGCGCAAAATAATTATTCCTCCACCTGACAGCGGGGACCCACCGGACGGGCCACCGTATTTAACGAAAAAAACGTTGGCCCTTGACTGCTGGGACCCATCAGCTACATCTTCGCACGCAAGGAAGTGCCTGACAGTCGGGACCCACCTGGTCAAAGCGTACGTAGCGTTGTCATTCTGGTCGCGAACGTGTACGTACGTATATACTGGTCGATGTACAGGCGCGCACGTGTCGTAGTAGAGGCGCACACGTAGCATGTACACGTACGTACAGCGGCCAGGGTGCAAGAAAGAAAATACGGCCATGTATGTGTACATACGGGTGGGGTCTCGAACGCCTACTCGCGCATACGTACGGCCAGTGCTCGTGTACATGGCTGGGTCGGAACGGAGAAATAGCGTCGTCGTTGTGTTCATGGGGAGGCAACGTAATGCGTCGTGTTCATGGGGAGGCAACAAAATGCGTCGTGTTCATGGGGAGGCAACGGAATGTGTCATGTTCATCGGGAGGGCTTGGACGGAACAGGCGATGGAAACGAGACCTGGCGTACCACAGAACGGAGGAAACGGCCTTGTGTTCGACCGGCCACGTTCGAAACGGGATCCTGTTGATCGGGAGGGGTCTGGCGTACCGCAAAACGGAGGAAACGGACCTCCTACGGTCGAAACGGGGGTCCTGTTCATCGGGAGGGGTGTGGCGTACGGCAAAATGGACGAAACGGACCTCCTACGGTCGAAACAGGGGTCCTGTTCATCGGGAGGGGTGTGGCATACTGCAAAACGGGACTCCACGGGATACTGTTCATCTCCACCGTCGACCCCCTCCAGCCTCCACGAGCTACTGTTCATCCACCGTCGACGTCCTCAAGCCTCCACCTGCGACTGTTCATCCACGGGTTCCTGTTCATCCAGCCTCCACCGCACGCTACTCCACCGGCTACTGTTCAATCAGCCCTCTCCACGGGCTCCTGTTCAACCACCCCTCCACGGGCTACTGTTCATCCTGTCCTCCACCGTCTACTGTTCATCCTGCCCTCCACGGGGTGGTCCTGTTCATCCAGCCCTCCACGGGGTCCTGTTCATCCAGCCCCAACCGGCTCGATCGATCGGGGTCCTGTTCATCCAGAGGCAACACCACGGGGTCCTGTTCATCCACCCCCACCGGGAACTGTTCATCCAACCCCCCCGCAACGCTCACTGTTCATCTAGAGGCAGCATCGATCGGCTTTAGTTAGCAGCAGTAGCGAAGGAATCGCTCGATCGGGATCAGTTAACAGCCATCGATCGTTCGCTCGGGTTCAGTAACGCGTAGCCTGCAGTGCAATCGCTCGGGTTCAGTTAGAGCCCAACGCCTCGCTCGGGTTCAGTTAGAGCCAACGCCTCGCACACACGCGCGTAGGTGTACGGGAGAAACGCGCATCGCTCGGCCCCCGACCTCCCACCGTAACCGGGAAGTCCCCGAAATTTTCCTCGCCCTCGCTTCTACCATGGTTTTTTCCGTCATGGACGACCCAAAGAATGTCATGCAACTGCGTCTCCGGCCCGCCCAGGACGAAAAGCCCATTTTCTGTCATGATTTTTTGTCATAGAAGTAGGAGCCCACCACATCTATGGTGATACCGGGTTTTGTCACAATTATCGTCATAGAAGTGTCATATCTATGACAGAAATTTTTTTCGTTCGGCCCAAAATGTCACGAATGTTTCATTTTTTGTAGTGGAGGTGGCCGTCGCGGCCGCCACCCCACTGCCAGCCACCATGGACATCACCCACTCCGCCACCGGGGCCCGAAGGCGGGAGGTGGTGGTCGTGGCCGCCACCCCATCGTCGGCCACCGTGGCCGCCAGCCCACCGTCGACCGCCGGGATCATCACCCGCTCCGCCACCGCCGCTCGAAGGAGGGAGGTGGAGGTGGAGGCCTGCACGTGCGTCAGCGACCTTGCGCACTACATTGAGTTCCTGTGGGAGGAGGAGGAGCGCCTCGTCGAGCATGCAAAGAGCCTTACCGCAGCCGTGGCCGCAGCACACACCGACCCAGAGGAAAGGAATCTGGTGATCTACGAGTAGTCCAGCCGCTTTGAGAGGGATCATCTGGATTGCCAGTGGGCGTTCGAGCAAGCGAGCGTCGCTGAACGTGTAGCAGCGGCAGACACCGTATTGCATTTGTCCAGCTCGTCGGTAGGCTCCTCCTCCTCCTATGCCTCTTACTGAGCACGCTCGGCAGAGGAGAGGCTGCCGGAAGTAGCACAAAGCCCCTCCGTGGTAGTAGTAGTATTTAGGGGCTATTTTGTTCAGTTCATCTGACTATAGATGTGTGGTCGATGAGGGAGTCCTGGACCAAGGGGTCCTCGGGTGTCCGGCCTGTTATCCATGGGCCGGACTGATGGGCTGTGAAGACATGGAGGCCGAAGACTGTACCTGTATCCGGATTGGACTCTCCTTGGCGTGGAAGGCAAGCTTGGCGACCGACTATGAAGATTCCTTCTTATGTAAACGACTCTATGTAACCCTAGATTCCCCCCGGTGTCTATATAAACCAGAGGGGTTAGTCCAGAAAGGATATATTCATTACCATAGTCATACAGGCTAGGCTTCTAGGGTTTAGCCATTACGATCTCGTGGTAGATCAACTCTTGTAACACTCATATTCATCAAGATCAATCTAGTAGGACGTAGGGTATTACCTCCATAGAGAGGGCCCGAACCTGGGTAAACATCATGTCCCCTGTATCCTGTTACCATCGATCCTAGACGCACAGTTCGGGACCCCTACCCGAGATCCACCTATTTTGACACCGACATTGGTGCTTTCATTGAGAGTTCCACTATGCCGTCGACGAAAGGCTCGATGGCTCGCCTTGTCCTTAAAGACAACATCACCTCTAGGGGAGCTCTGGCCCCAGGCCAAACCCTCCGGCTGGGCGGCTTTACTATGATCGCCCGTTCGGCCGTTGATCCGACGATGACCTCTCGGGCCATCGAAAACCCCCTTCGCATTAACTCCGAGCACTCCAAGTAGATGGATCCGACTGAGTTTTCGTCTTTGAATGAACTCCTAGATCTCATTGCCGCTTTGGGAATCGCCACAGACTACAATCGAATCGGGCCTAAAACCGATCAAGGAGAAATCAAGGCCCCACCAGTCACCCACCAGATTGCGGTGGTCGTGTAGCAGGACGGCGAGTCTTCTTCTATATCGATGATGGACTATGTTCGGATCGCTGTTTAGGAAGAGCCGAATACTCACCCGCGAAAGGATGCGACCAGCCCTCCGAACATAGCATCGGACGGCGATCCTAAACAATCAGAAGATATTCCGGAACCCGGATTCTTAAGCCCAAAAGGACGTTAAACTCCGGATAATGGGTCAGGTCTGGGTTCGGACTTAATTCCACCCACCCACCCGGACATAGACGCTCTCATAAGCATAAAATAGTAGTCTCAAGAAACGGTCCACCCCTTCTGGGCCAGATTCCTCCTTGTCAAGGACAAGGTAAAAGATTGCCATGACGAGGACGCAATATCAGCGTTCTACAACAATTGCGCATACGAAGGAATCCTCAACGCCATCAATCGCCGCCGCATACTAAAATTCACTGACTTAGCAACCATCTTAAAAAAGTATAGCACGATGGAGAGCGCCTGGAAAACTCAGGCAGCTCGCTGGGAACCGTCGGTCCCAACTCAACTCCCCCTATAGGCGAAAATGGCGCACCCTCGTGGCACACCCAGTCCAACAGTCAAGAAACACAAACCGCTATGTGGCACGACACCGTTCTGGAGGGGTGGCTCGATGGCCCATGCAAAATACATACAACACCAGATACCGTGGCAACCCATAGCCTTAGAGCATGTTGGATACTACGACAGGTAGCCAAGAGCGGCGAGGACATCCTTATCAAGGACGACCCAGAAAGGCATCCCCTAGAAGACGATAACTCAAGAGTATTGACGGTCTTTGAGACATTCGCTTCAACCAACAAGCGCAAAAGGTCCCTTCGCGAGCTCGCCGAAGTCTGCCAAGTTGCTACAATAAACCCCTGGAACGACACAGCTATAACATTCAACGCCGGTGACGAACCAAAGTACAAAAAAGTATGAGCGCCAGCCGCGTTAGTCCTCAGTCCCATCGTGGACGGGTTTGGACTTACCAAGGTCCTCATGGATGGCGACACTGGACTAAACCTCATTTATGAGGACACACTCCATAAAATGGAAATAGATAGGAGCCACATCAAGCAAAGTAACACAACCTTCCGAGGAATTATTCCCAGTCGGGAGGCACGGTGCGCGGGCAAAATCACACTTGACGTAGTATTCGGCACACTGGAGAACTATCAGTCCAAAGAAGTAACTTTCCAAGTGGCACCTTTCAGCAGCGGATATCACGCCCTGTTGGGGCGGGATGCTTTTACACGCTTCCAGGCCATACCCCATTACGGGTATATGAAGCTCAAAATGCCCGGACCAAATGGTATAATCACTCTCGTCAGTGATCCGGACATAGCACTCCGCGCTGAAAACGAAACCGCATCCCTGGCCCTGGAGGCCCTATCCGAAGCCCTCGCGGCCGAAGAATTAACCGCACTACGCTCCACGGTGGACAGGGACGGCATGATCCTTGACAAATGCCCTAAATCCACCTCCTTCAAACCAGCAGAAGAAATAGTCAAATTCTTGGTCCAACCAACGGACCCCAAGAAGACTGCATCTATCGGAGCTCAACTGAACCCAACAGTTGACACCGCACTACGAGAATTCCTGCGTGAAAACTAGGACATATTCGCCTGGCACCCTTCAGATATGCCAGGGATCCCACGCGAGCTGGCCAAACATAGCCTCAATATATTAAAGGGATTTAAACCAGTTAAGCAAACACTGCGGGCGCTTTTCCGAACCCAAGCGACATGCCTTGGGGGAGGAGCTGGCCAAACTCATCGAGGCCGGATTCATTAGAGAAATCAAACATCCGGGCTGGCTGGCAAACCTGGTGATGGTACCAAAGAAGGACAAATCCTGGCGCATGTGCGTCGATTTCAAAGACCTCAACAAGGCTTGCCCCAAGGATCCCTTCCCCCTCCCCCGCATTGATCAAATCATCGACGCCACCGCAGAACACGAATCACTGTGTTTCCTCGATGCATATTCCGGATACCATCAAATCAAAATGAAGGAGTCTGATCAAGCCACAACAACATGTATCACCCCATATGGGCCATTCTGCTTCAACACCATGCCCTTTGGGCTCAAGAACGCCGATGCCACATACCAACGCATGATTCAAACATGCCTAGAGAAACAGATCAGCAAAACAGTAGAAGCTTATGTTGATCACGTCGTCATCAAAACTAGGCATGTCGAAACACTAATAGACGACTTACGTCTTACATTCCACAACCTCCGGGCGTATGACATTAAGCTCAACCCAGAAAAGTGTGTCTTCGGCGTCCCCGCTAGAAAACTGCTGGGCTTCATCATTTCCAATAGAGGAATCGAAGCAAACCAGCAAAAATCCAAGCTTTGGCACAATTGGCTAAGCCAACAGACCTTAAACAAGTCAAAAGCTTGCGGGTTGCATAGCAGCTCTAAGCCGCTTTATCTCTAGATTGGGAGAAAAGGCACTGCCACCCTATTGCCTTATACAGCGAACCGACCACTTCGAGTGGACGGACGCGGCAACAGTCGGACTGGAGGAAATAAAAACCCTTCTTGCGAGCAATCCAATCCTGGCCGCACCAAACACCGGCGAACCGATGTTATACATATCAACAACACATCCGGTGGTGAGCGTCGTACTCATCGTTGAATGAGAACAGGACGGACATAAATTCCTGCTCCAGAAGCTAGTATACTACGTATCTACTGTCCTTACACCATGCAAATCCCGGTACCTTCATTGTCAAAAAATAGCATACGCGGTCTTCATGGCATCCCGAAAGCTCCGTCACTACTTCCAGGAGTGTTCGATCACGGTGGCCTCCGAAGTACCACTCAATGACATTATAAACAACCGCAATGCTACGGGCCGAATTGCCAAATGGGCCATTGAGCTCCTCCCATTTGACATTACATATAAACCACGTCGAGCTATCAAATCCCAAGTGCTGGCCGACTTCGTCGCCGAATGGACAGAGGCCGAACTCCCTAAAGAGTACGACACATACTCCAATCAGGTCATGTACTTCGACGGCTCCAAAATGCTGGCAGGGTTAGGAGCGTGCGTCGTTTTAACGTTCCCTACTGGAGACGTCGTCCAGTACGTTCTCCAAATACTATACACAGACTCCAATAACGCAGCCGAATACGAGGCCTTATTGCATGGGCTCCGGATGGCTGTCTCCATGGGCATACAATGCCTAGAAGTACGCGGGGACTCAAACCTTGCAATATCTCAAATAAATGGAGATTTCAATGCTAAAGATCTGAAGATGGCAGCGTATCGTAACACAGTCATCAAACTGTCGGCCCGGTTCGAGGGGCTTGAGTTCCATCATGTGGCTCGAGAAAGTAATCATGCGACGAATGTTCTTGCTCGTATCGGCGCTAGGCGCGACCCCGTCCCACCTAATATCTTCCTGGAAAGGCTCTTTAAGCCATCCATGGTGTGGCAGGAGGAAAACGACAATACTAGTCCAGAACCAAACATATCCCTAGATCCCGGAAACACCGACGTCGTCGGGGGCTCAGCCACCGAAATAACACCGTCGGCGCATCTCATCATGGCAGTCATTGCCCCATGGAACGAACCCTTCCTAGCCTACCTTAATAGGAAAGAGCTTCCTGAGGACCAGAATGAGGCCCGCTGCATTGTCCGGCGCTCAAAGGCCTACAAGGTTCATGATGGAGAGCTTTACAAGAAAAGCGCCACCGGAGTCCTTCAACGATGTATATCCGAGGAAGAGGGGCAGCAACTCTTGGCTGAAATTCATGCCGGACTCGGCTGTCACCACACCGCAGGTTGGGCCCTTGTTAGCAAGGCCTTCCGTACAGGGTTTTATTGGTCGACGGCCCGAGCAGATGCACAGGACCTTGTCCAACGTTGCGTCGACTGCCAACTCTTTGCCAATCAAAGCCATATGCCCCCCACTGCCTTACAAACAATCCCCATCACTTGGCCTTTTGCGGTCTGGGGACTCGATATGGTTGGACCCCTTAAAGAGGGAAGCCATAAGAAAAAATATCTGCTGGTTATGGTGGACAAATTCACTAAGTGGATAGAGGCTAAACTGGTCAAAACGGCTGAGTCCGGCTCAGTGATAGACTTCATATCCGGTGTTGTGCACCGTTATGGTGTCCCACACAACATCATCACTGACAACGGCTCCATTTTCACAGCCGACGAGGTAAAAACCTGGTGTACTAATCTGGGTATTAAAATCGATTATGCCTCTGTCTACCACCCGCAAACCAACGATCAAGTCGAATGAGCCAACGGTCTTATTATGAGCGGCATCAAGCCCAGACTAGTGCGGTCTTTGAAAGAATCAGACAAGCACTAGGTTGAGGAGCTCCACTCTGTACTCTGGGAGGCTGCGGACCACGCGCAACCATACTACCAGATACACACCTTTCTTCATGGTGTACGGCGCAGAGGCCGTATTGCCCTGCGATATTATTCACGACTCACCTCGAGTGCGTATGTACGAAGAGATAGAAGCCGAGCTTGATCGGCAGGACGGCCTAGACGCCCTGGAGGAGGAACGCGATGTCGCAAAAACACGTTCAGCATTTTACCAATAGCAGCCTCGAAGATATCAAAGCAGAGAAGTACGGGCCAAGACTTACAATGTTGGGGAACTCGTTCTATGCTTGTCGGAGAAGAAAAAGGACAAACTAAAGCCCAAATGGGAGGGTCCCTTCATAATTGACGAAGTTCTCACCGGAGGAGCATACCATCTTCGCGATGCATCAGACAATCGCCTCGAGCCGAACCCCTGTAACGTGGCCAGACTCCGAAGATTCTATGCCTAGCGCCAAACCCCTTGTTCGTCTCCTCCTCCCCTGTAGTTTCCATTATTTTTTCTCTCTTTTCCGATTATTTTCTTCTTTTTTGCTTTAAATCTTTGGTACGGCTAGACCGCACACCATTGACACATACATCTTTAAATATGTACGCCACTTGTACCTGGGGGCTTCTTGGACACAGGTTCTTGTCTTTCCTTGAGCATCAAGCTCCTCACATATGAGTTTTTCCATACGTACCTTTTCTTTGCCACTATATGCATCGATATGACTTAAGTTTTGGCCAAGCTGGGTTGCCTGGCTCCTGTGCTTATGCCCTACGTTCCCGTTAGTTCGACTAGGGCATAAAGGGAGCACCTCTGCGATTGTTACTGCGGGGTCATCCGAATGCGTACCTCAGACTGGGTGAAGCCGAAAGCTAGCGTTCTTAAGGGAATATTCGGTCGGTGAATTAAAGATGTTTTTCAAAAAACTCACTCCATTGTGCACCCCCAAAATTTATACAAACTATGGTGTTCACATCACAATTCGGACAAGCGCATTAAATGCATGCACACCCAGGGAAAGGAACCCTTAACGGAACTATTCTCTCTGGAAGATGTTTCTTACGATATCAATGTAATATAACATAGCTAGCCAGATACAACTTGTTTGTTGAAGCAAATATGACCCCTATGCCTAGTTTTCCAGGCATACCCCGGCCTATTTGGCCGTGACGGTATTCGGAAACACTCCGCACCTTCGGGTCCGGAGGTTGAAGCGAAAAGGTCTGCCATGACAAATGATATACAATTCAGCTAGATGGGGAAAGTACACAGTCAATTGGACTCGAACACCTCTTCCTCTATACCTTCCAATAGGCAGTTTAACTTACAATCCTGTTGGGAATATTTGGCGGCCACCTCTACTTGGTCATATACTATACTAACAGGAATTTCTTCCCCATTCGGCCCTAGCGGTCCGACACGAGCCATGTGATTAGGATCCAGCTTGGTATATCGTGTCTTCACCATGGCCCAGGCCTCTCGCGCACCCTCTCGGCAGGCAGATATCTTCCACAGCTGGATACGCCGCCGCGCTCCCTTGAACAGCTCTACCAGCTTCTCCATGCTTCTTGGAGGGGAGTCAGATGGCCATAAAGCCTTGGATACACTCCGCATCGCCTGCCAAGCTTGCTCGTGCAACCGCGACAACCCTTGCAGAAGATCACTTGATGATCCAGACACTTCCTCTTCGCGGCGGTTCATCAATACCCCTGCAATTACAGCTATATCAGCTACCGTTACCTCCAAACTGCTATAAGATAAAAGCGGCCACGTACTAAATATGCCGCCTCACAGCTTCTTGTTCTCCTTCACAGAGTCGGCTAGCTGCGCCTGCACATCTTTCAGTTCTTCACCCAGTTTGGTGTTTGAATCCTAGAGTTTCTTTTTCTCTTGAACGACTTTTGTCAATACACGCTCGCCCGCTGCTAGTAGCTTTTTAGCTCCGTGTTCTTCGCTTCGAGCGGCGTCCAGCTGCTCTCGTACTTGGTCTAACAACACAACACAAAAATTAGAACCCAAATTCACACTATCGGTGTATCATTATGAATTTTCGATAGAGGAAAATATTATCGGGAGATGCCTTGTATTTCTCCAGTTCGGCATTGGCAGCAAGCAGCTGGCGCCGACACTTTTCTAGTTCCTGAGCTAGCTGGGTATTCTTCTCCGTAAGCACCTGGTTGTACATTGATCCTTAAATCAGTTGTTTCAACTCCTTTAACTCTCGGGGGGCTACTAGCATATGGTTATCATAGTCAGACAAAGAGAATTTACCTGTATATCTTTCAAATGTTGCTTTGTGGCCCTGTTAATCCCATCTCGAGCAGCCCGGATGTATGCATCGGCTGAGCTGAAGGCGTTAAACGACTCTTCTGAAAAGCCAGGGTCTTGTAAAATGGCCCGGCGCCGCCAATGATTCAAGGCACTCTCCACTTCCGAGTTGGTGAAGGATACATCATCCGAGTCCTCGGCTAGAGGACAGTCCAGCGTCGCCCCTGCATCACCCCCCGTCTTCACGGCAGGATTTGAATCCTGGCTGTGGGAAGTACGGCCGCTCGAACCTCTGAATATAGTCCGGCGCACCTTCCTCCTGACACATGGAAAACGGGAAGGTCACAGTTGGACGTGACTGCTCTGGTGCAGGTTGGCGAATTCATACCTCTTCGATGAAGGCACGGCCGTGTCTTCGTTTGCTTTCCTCTTGGAAGGCTTACCCAGTGCGGGAGCCGGTCTCTTTGAAATCGCCAAACGTCTCCCCTGTGAAGCATGATACGGTGCGGTCGGTGAGGCAGAATAAGAGCACTCTTTTAGAGAAGGTGTTTCTTAATTATTTACATGTGAAGCGGGAAGAAGGCCAGGGTAGTCGGCGGTGATGGCCACTTCTGTGCCGTCATAGCTTGTCTGGTAAAACACTCCCCCGCAAGCACCACGAATATATACGGATCCTCTTCAAACCCAGGATCTAGCTCCCGGTTGTGGATCTCCGGCTGTGGGGCAGGACTATGAAGTCCTTCGGTGACCTTCCGCCAGTGCTGCCATAACAAACAGACTTGAAATTTATCAAAAGTAATCCGGAAGGGGAATGAGTGGAATAGAGGGGTCGAAGCTTACCCAACTGGGAGGATCATACATAGAATACCCATCTCTGCACTTAATGTGAAGAAACTCCTCTTCCTCCCCTTTAAACAGCTCGACCAATATTTTGGCCAGAGAGATGGGGGTATCCGGACCCTTTCGGCCATAGCGGGAGGCGTCATCCTCTCCATTGTAGTGCCACATGGGCAGCCCTTTGTATTGTAGCGACTGAATCCCTCGCACTATGGAGGTCGCCATTACCCCGATTATTGTGAGTCCGGACTGAGCGAGCGTCTTTATCTTGCTCATAAGCTGGCAAACTTCTGCGCTGTCCTCCTCTTCAAGACTCCGGGGACGCCAACTGTGGCGTTTCTTCAGCGGAACACTCGCAAATTCAGGAAGACCCTTTCGAACTGGGTCGGGAAGCGCGACGTGTAGAACCATTCGGAAGGCCATTCTTCGGATGCCTTCCTTGGTGTGTGATAATCCCCAAGTGCAGGGAATCATCGTAGCAATTTCGAAAGGTGGAAGTGATAAGTATGGAGTGTCGAACCCACAAGGAGCTAAAGGTAAAATCAATATTCTCTCAAGCCCTATCTGCCACTAATACGACTCTACGTACACCGAACGTTTGCTTCCAACTAGCAACGAGAAATAAAACTACGTTGTGGGTATGAAGTGGATAACTTTGCATGATATCGGAGAGGTAAAATATAAAAGTAGGTGCTGTTATCATAAAGTTAGAATATATTACTAAATATTATAAATAGCGAGTCTGGAATAATGGTGGATCGGTGTGCGGAATTGTCCTAGGCAATCGTTAACAAGACCGGTAATCACTATTGCAGTTTCATATGAGGGAGAGGCATAAGCTCACATACTTTCTCTACCTGGATCATATGCACTTATGATTGGAACTCTAGCAAGCATCCGCAACTACTAAAGATCATTAAGGTAAAACCCAACCATAGCATTAAAGCATCAAGTCCTCTTTATTCCCATATGCAATAACCCCCTTACTCGGGTTTGTGTTTCAGTCACTCACCAACCCACTATAAGCGAATCATGAACGTATTGCAACACCCTACAGCGGGATGCGGGAGAGTGGACCGCGTAAAAGAGATGAGGGTGATGATGATGATGGTGATGTTGATGAAGATGATCACCGCGGCGATGATTCCCCTCCCGATGGTACTCCGGTGCCACCAAGAGAGAGGAGGAGAGGTTCTCCCCCTTGTGCTTCCTCCTCCATGGCCTCCCCCCCGATGGGGAGAGGGTCTCCCTCTGGTGATGATGGCCCCTCTGGGATCCTCTTCCATGCCCTCCGGTGATGACGGCCCCCTCCGGTAGGGTGCCAGAGAGGGCCTAGATTGGTTTTCGGTGGCTACGGAGGCTTCTGGCGGCGGAACTCCCGTTCTAGGTTAATTTTCTGAGGTTTATGTATTTATAGGAATTTTTGGCGTCGGTCTCACGTCAAGGAGGTGCCCGAGGCGTCCATGAGGCAGGGGTCCACGCCTAGGGGGTGGGCGTGCCCCCACCCTCGTGGACAGCCCGGGACTCTTCTGGCCCAACTCTTTTACTCCGGGGGTCTTCTTTTGGTCCATAAAAAATCATAAAAAATTGGCACGTCAATTGGACTCCGTTTGATATTCCTTTTCTATAAAACTCAAAAACAAGGAAAAAAACAGAAACTTGCACTGGGCTCTAGGTTAATAGGTTAGTCCCCAAAACCATATAAAATAGCATATAAATGCATATAAAACATCCAAGGTTGATAATATAATAGCATGAATACTTCATAAATTATAGATACGTTGGAGACGTATCAGCATCCCCAAGCTTAATTCCTGCTCGTCCTCGAGTAGGTAAATGATAAAAGAAATAATTTATGAAGTGTGAATGCTAGCAAGTGCATAAGTTTCATCAATGGTAGTTCCAATCCCTTTTTCTAGCATCATTATATATCATAACAGTAGCTCATTTTCATAAAACTTTTCATGATCAAGTAACAAGCTATTCACATGTTAAAGTATAGATCATAAACTATCTTGAAACTAACAAACTATATTCTCAGTCATCAAACAATTGCAATTCATCTTACTTTCAGGAAGGGTCTATGTCAGAGCTTTGATTTAGCAAACTCCACATACTCAACTATCATTTAGTCTTTCACAATTGCTGACACTCACGTGATATTTATAGGTTCAAAGTTTTAATCAGACACATAGAAAGATAGGGGCTTATAGTTTTGCCTCCCAACGTTTTACCTCAAGGGTAATGTCAACAACAATAGTTCATGAAAACTTACATCCAATTGGATATATATATCAGGATCTTTCCAACACAATGTGCTTGCCAAAGGATAAAATGTAAAAAAGGAAAGGTGAAGATCACTATGACTCTTGCATAATGGTAGAAGATAAAAGTAAAAGATAGGCCCTTCGCAGAGGGAAGCAGAGGTTGTCATGTGCTTTTATGGTTGGATGTACAAAATCTTAATGCAAAAGAACATCACTTTATATTGCCACTTGTGATATGGACCTTTATTATGCAGTCCGTCGCTTTTATTTCTTCCACATCACATGACCGTATAAAGCTTATTTTCTCCACATTAATAGATCATACATATTTAGAAGGCAATTTTTATTGCATGCACCGATGACAACTTACTTGAAGGATCTTACTCAATCCATAGGTAGGTATGGTGGACTCTCATGGCAAAACTAGTTTAAGGAATGTTTGGAAGCACAAGTAGTATCTCTACTTGGTGCAAAGAATTTGGCTAGCATGAGGGGGAAAACAAGCTCAACATGTTGGATGATCCAAGACAATATACTTTATTTCGGATATAAGAAAACATAACCCATTACGTTGTCTTCCTTGTCCGACATCAACCTTTTAACATGTCATATTTTAATGAGTGCTCACAATTACAAAAGATGTCCAAGATAGTATATTTATATGTGAAATCTCTCTTCCTTCAATATTCTTTCATGAATTGTTCAAGTGACCAATTCTATGTTTGCTAACTTTCAATAAGTTTACTACCTATACTTATTCTATGTGAAGTCATTACTCCCCATGGTATAAGCATATGAAACATATATAAATTCAGATTTACGATGTTCAATTATTCAACCATTTACTCATAGGATATACGTGAAGCACATGAGTAAATGACAAACTACTCCAAAAGATAATAGTGAAGGACACTGAGTAGTCAAATAATTAACTAGCCATGGGAGGATTATTTTCATTTAATAATTCAGATCCAATGATTTTATTCAAACATCAAGTAAAATTGAAAATACGCTCCAAGCAAAACACATATCATGTGACGAATAAAAATATAGCTCCAAGTAAGGTATACCGATAGTTTTGAAGACGAAAGAGGGGATGCCTTCCGGGGCATCCCCAAGCTTAGGCGCTTGAGTCTTCCTTAAATATTACCTTGGGGTGCCTCCGGCATCCCCAAGATTAGGGTATTTCCACTCCTTATTCTCCTCATATCGATATCTCACCCAAAGCTTGAAAACTTCAATCACACAAAACTTAACGGAACTTCGTGATATAGGTTAGTATGATAAAGAGTAAACCATTCACTTTGCTACTGTCAAAGACAAGGTTCATAATTGTTCTCACACAATGCCTACTGTACCATATCATTTCTACAATTTATATTGAGAAATATAAGTCATAGGAACTAGAAAACAAGCAAACTATGCAATGAGAACAGAATATGTCAGAGAAAGAACAGTCTGTAATGATCTGAACACTAACCATACTTCTGCTACTCAAAAAATTATGAAATAAATTGGTGGTCGTGAGAAATTTGTTTATTAATCTTCTTCAAAAAGAATCAGCACCAAATCACTCTTCTGTAAAAAATGGCAGCTAATCTTCTGAGCGCAAAGTTTCTGTTTTTTACAGCAAGATCACATTAACTTTCACCCAAGTCTTCCCAAAGGTCTTACTTGGCACTTTATTGAAACAAAAGCTATAAAACATGATTACTAAAGTATATTAACCATGATAACACACAAAAACAGTAAGGGAAAATATTGGGTTGTCTCCCAACAAGCGCTTTTCTTTAATGCCTTTTAGCTAGGCATGATGATTTCAATGATGCTCACATAAAAGATAAGAATTAAAACATAAAGGGAGCATCATGAAGAATATGACTAGCATATTTAAGTCTAACCCACTTCCTATGCGTAGGGATTTTGTGAGTACATAATTTATAGGAGCAAGAATCAACTAGCATAGGAAGGCAAAACAAGTATATATAACTTCAAAGCTTTAAGCATATAGAGAGGAAACTTGATATTATTGCAACTCCTACAAGCATATATTCCTCCCTCATAATAATTTTCAGTAGAATCATGAATGAATTCAACAATATAACCATCTCATAAAGCATTCTTTTCAAGATCTACAAGCATAGAAATTTTTCTACTCTCCACATAGGCAAAATTCTTCTCATTCAGAATAGCGGGATCACTAGTTCCTAAAGTTGACACTCTTCCAAACCCGCTTTAGATGGTAGTATTATTCATACTCCAAAAGATATAAGTGAAGTTCATGGAGCATTCTACAATTAACATAGACTAACCAATATCCAAGCTCAAAATGTATAAGTGAAGCACACGAAGCATTCTATGAAACTATACTCAAAAGATTTAAGTGAAGCTCAAAGAGCAATTCTATAAGATCATACTTAAAAGATATAAGTGAAGCACATGAAGAATTATATAAACCAATGAAGAGATATCTCATACTATCATGGTTCTTAAATAAAAAAAGAAAAACACAAAGGACACAAATCATGTGAACAAAACAAAAACTAAGGTATACCGATAATTGTTGAAGAAGAAAGATGGGATGCCAACCGGGGCATCCCCATGCTTAGATGCTTGAGTATCCTTAGAATATTTACTTGGGGTGCCTTGGGCATCCCCAAGCTTGAGCTCTTGCCTCTCTTTATTCTTCTCACATTGGTAACTCCTCGTTCTTCGAACACTTCATCCACACAAAACTTTAACAAAAACTTTGTGAGATCCGTTAGTATAATAAAGCAAATCACTACCTTTAGGTACTGTTGTGAACTCATTATAAATTCATATTGGTGTAATATCTACTGTATTAAAACTCATCCATGGTTCATACCCTCCTATACAAGCCATAGATTCATCAAAATAAGCAAACAACATGCGAAAAACAGAATCTGTCTAAAACAGGACAGTCTGTAGTAATCTGGAAGTTTAGTAAACTTCTGTAACTCCAATAATTATGAAATAAATTTGAAAATTTGAAAAATTTGTACAGAAGTAATGTGCAAAACGTTTCAGACCCATTTGACTTTCCAGTAAAAAATGTAAATTCACGCGCTTCAGCCAGAGTTTCTGTTCTGCACATAGTAAACAAGCAATCTAATCATCCTAAAACCAAAGCTTGGCACATTATTTTTATAATACAATGGATATATACAAGGGGATAATTATTTATAGAGAAACTTCCATGAAAAATTCTACATTGTTTCCGTCAGCATGAACACAAGTGCTCAAGGTCGACCCTCACTTCTTCAATGCATGACTTTCCAATCACTTCTCTTTTTGAAAAACTTTTTAGGCATGAGAGGCAAGTAATAATTTTTTTTGTATTTTCATTCTTTAATTTTTTTTGTATGTTTCACCCACAACTAAACATAAACAAAAAAACAAAATCTACTTAGTGAAGAAAGCAAACAAGCACACACGAGAATATCAACCCCACGCTATTGCTCCCCGGCAACGGCGCCAGAAAAGAGCTTGATAATCCCCAAGTGCAGGGAATCATCATAGCAATTTCCAAAGGTGGAAGTGATAAGTATGGAGTGTAGAACCCACAAGGAGCTAAAGGTAAGATCAATATTCTCTCAAGCCCTATCTACCACTGATACGACTCTACGTACACCGAACATTTGCTTCCAACTAGCAACGAGAAATAAAACTACGTTGTGGGTATGAAGTGGATAACTTTGCATGATATCGGAGAGGTAAAATATAAAAGTAGGTGCTGTTATCATAAAGTTAGAATATATTACTAAATATTATAAATAGCGAGTCTGGAATAATGGTGGATCGGTGTGCGGAATTGTCCTAGGCAATCGTTAACAAGACCGGTAATCACTATTGCAGTTTCATATGAGGGAGAGGCATAAGCTCACATACTTTCTCTACCTGGATCATATGCACTTATGATTGGAACTCTAGCAAGCATCCGCAACTACTAAAGATCATTAAGTTAAAACCCAACCATAGCATTAAAGCATCAAGTCCTCTTTATTCCCATACGCAACAACCCCCTTACTCGGGTTTGTGTTTCAGTCACTCACCAACCCACTATAAGCGAATCATTAATGTATTGCAACACCCTACAGCGGGATGTGGGAGAGTGGACCGCGTAAAAGAGATGAGGGTGATGATGATGATGGTGATGTTGATGAAGACGATCACCGCGGCGATGATTCCCCTCCCGATGGTACTCCGGTGCCACCAAGAGAGAGGAGGAGAGGTTCTCCCCCTTGTGCTTCCTCCTCCATGGCCTCCCCCCTAGATGGGGAGAGGTTCTCCCTCTGGTCCTTGGCCTTCATGGTGATGATGTCCCCTCCGGGATCCTCTTCCATGCCCTCCGATGATGACGGCCCCCTTCGGCAGGGTGCCAGAGAGGGCCTAGATTGGTTTTCGGTGGCTACGGAGGCTTCTGGCGGCGGAACTCCTGATCTAGGTTAATTTTCCGAGGTTTCTATATTTATAGGAATTTTTGGCGTCGGTCTCACGTCAAGGAGGTGCCCAAGGCGTCCACGAGGCAGGGGCCCACGCCCAGGGGGGTGGGCGCACCCCAACCCTCATGGACAGCCCGGGACTCTTCTGTCCCAACTCTTTTACTCCGGGGTCTTCTTTTGGTCCATAAAAAATCGTCAAAATTTGGCACGTCAATTGGACTCCATTTGATATTCCTTTTCTATAAAACTCAAAAACAAGGAAAAACAGAAACTGACACTGGGCTCTAGGTTAATAGGTTAGTCCCAAAAACCATATAAAATAGCATATAAATGCATATAAAACATCCAAGGTTGATAATATAATAGCATGAATACTTCATAAATTATAGATACGTTGGAGACGTATTAGTGTGCCGGACAGATATCCAATATCGGTGATACGCCATACTTAGGCTCCGCCCACTTCAAATATTGACCCCTCGTGATTACGCGGGACAAGACCGAACAACTTCCTCCACAGCTCGAAATGAGCCTTGATACCTAGGAATAGTTCGCATAAAGCGACGTAACCCGCAATGTGTAGAATGGAGGCAGGGGTGAAGTTGTGCAGCTGGAGGCCATAGTATTCCAAAAGCCCTCGGAGGAACGGATGAATGGGAAACTCAACGCCCCTTAGCAGGTAGGGGACGAAACATACTCGTTCTCCCCGGATGGATTGGGGAAATCCTCTGCCTGAATCTCACCGTCGAAGGAATCTATCCCCGCTCGAACAGAAACTAGATCTGCGGGGGGAGGAAATCCCTGTGTCTGCAGCTTCATCAATTGACTGTGGGACACTGAACACCTCTCCCACTGGCCTTTCTCTGGGCCGGAACGGGTGGAGGAGCTGGGGGGCACTAGCCATGCTGTAATGGTTTCTCCTAAGCAGTTTCCGGGGATTTCCTCTGCGTGGTGCCGAATGGATCTAGGATCCAGTCTCTTTAATAGGTGCTCTTCCTGTCATGGACATGGTGTTATCTGCAAAAATACCCTGACCTTCCACCTTTGCTTCACACGTGGGAGGCAAAGTTTTTTAACATGCAGAAGCCGAGGGGAGCGACATTGAACCTATGGCCGAATACATCACTTGGAGATCATTAAATGAGGAACCCGCCTTGCAATGCCGAAGACAATTTGTGTGCCGAACACCTCGCTATTGAAGACTGGTTCGGGGGCTACTGCGGGAGTCCTGGACTAAGGGGTCCTCGGGCGTCCGAACTGTTATCCATGGGCCGGACTGATGGGCTGTGAAGACATGAAGGCCAAAGACTGTACCTGTGTCCGGATTGGACTCTCCTTGGCGTGGAAGGCAAGCTTGGCGACCGACTATGAAGATTCCTTCTTATGTAACCGACGCTATGTAACCCTAGATTCCCCCCCGGTGTCTATATAAACCGGAGGGGTTAGTCCGGAAAGGATATATTCATTACCATAGTCATACAGGCTAGGCTTCTAGGGTTTAGCCATTACGATCTCGTGGTAGATCAACTCTTGTAACACTCATATTCATCAAGATCAATCAAGCAGGACGTAGGGTATTACCTCCATAGAGAGGGCCCAAACCTGGGTAAACATCGTGTCCCCCGTCTCCTGTTACCATTGATCCTAGACGCACATTTCGGGACCCCCTACCCGAGATCCGCCGGTTTTGACACCGACAATCGAACTGTACAACGTACTTAAAATTAGCTAGTATATATAGTTGAACGAGCTATTTCAGTACGTGGTTGGCAACAATTGGGGAGAAGTTTGGTTGGTTCAGCTGTCGAGTTGAACTATTTGTATAAATTAAGAACGACTGCTTAATCTATGAATGAAATCTATGCTTACTTACTGAATTTTAGTTACAAAAATTACATAGTGCTAATGATTTCTAGCTGCATATTTTGACAAATCGCAGTGTTACAAGGATTGACAAATGGCAACGTTACTAGATCAACAAATGTAAATCTTTCTAGTTTGACAAAAGGCAACATACCCAATATGACAGATGCAAATCTTACCAAATTGTTTGTACGTGGTTGCACACGGGTCATCCAAAAAAACCATTTGCGTTGAAGGGATGAACAAATCCTGTGCTGCTCTCACTTTGCATACGGGTGTTCTATCTAAATCATTTGCGACCAAGAGCTGTAGAAATCCTGCTCGGCACATTTTCTCTTGGCTTCCTGGGGAAGCTGTCGGTTTGCATACGGGTGTTCTAACTAAAACGTTTGCAATGAGTGTTTTATATTTAAAAAGCGAATTAAACTGTGGCTTGGGCGCCATTGATGGAGAGGATGCGAGCAAGGCGGGTGGCCATGGTCTTCCCAGTGAGCCTGCGTAGTGTACAGGTCGCATGCTTCCCAGTGAGCCTACGCACTTGAGGACAGCTTGCACACCTCTCGGTCAGCCTGCGCACCGGACGGCACTCGCACGCCTCCCGTTCAGTCAAGGTCAAGCAGCTGTCTGCACGACACATCCTATAGCCATTAAAACCAAGACACGTGGCATCACGTGAATGGTTAATAGAATTTTGGATTTACTAGAATTTAAAAACCACGCATCTCAATGTTTCGCTGGCAATCAATGGTGCCCTGGTGTTTGAAATTCATTCCCATTTCTTGCATGGGACTTAAGCATGCACCCAAGGACACATATTTGATTTTTCAACCAATTTATATACACTTGAGCATATGCATGTAGTTCAAATTTGAATTATGCACATAAATGCATTGGGAACTTAGTTAATGCATAAAAATGTCCAAACGAACCCCGAAAAATCACAAAATTTCACAAAACACTCATGTTGTTCTATGTTGACACGAGAAAAAAATTGAAAGCAATAAGAGGCAATGGATATCGTTTCATCCCCAAAGGTGGGACTTTCCCAACCGAAAACAATCATGGTTGTTGTGAGAAGCTCCGGTTTGTGATAAGCATATACCCAAACCTGCCCCAAATGGGACAAAAATTTTACCACGGCATGTTGATGCCGCTCCATGATAGCATGCCAAGTTTCATGAATTTCAGACGAGTTTTGGATTTACTAGAATTTAAAAACCAGGCATCTCAATGTTTTGCCGGCAATCAACGGTATCCTAGTGTTTGAAATTCATTCCCATTTCTTGCATGGGATCTAAGCATGCACCCAAGGACACATATTTGATTTATCAACCAATTTATATGCACTGGAGCAAGTGCATGTAGTTCAAATTTGAATTATGCACATAAATGCATTGAAAACTTAGTTAATGCATAAAAATGTCCAAACGAACCCTGAAAAATCACAAAAATTCACACAGCACTCCTGTTGTTCTATGTTGACACGAGGAAGAAAATTGAAAGCAATAAGAGGCAATGGATATCGTTTCGTCCCCAAAGGTGGGACGTTCCCTACTGAAAACCATCATGCTTGTTGTGAGAATCATATACCCAAACCTGCCCAAATGGGACAAAATTTATACCACGACATGTTGATGCCACTCCATGATAGCATGCCAAGTTTCATGAATTTGATATGAGTTTTGGATTTACTAGAATTTAAAAACCACGCATCTCAGTGTTTTGCCGTCAATCAACGGTGCCCTGGTGTTTGAAATTCATTCCCATTTCTTGCATGGGACCTAAGCATGCACCCAAGGACACAGATTTGATTTATCAACCAATTTATATGCACTGGAGCATGTGCATGTAGTTAAAATTTGAATTGTGCACATAAATGCATTGAAAACTCACTTAATGCATAAAAATGTCCAAACGAACCCCGAAAAGTCACAAAAATTCACACAACACTCATGTTGTTCTATGTTGACATGAGAAAAAATTTGAAAGCAATAAGAGGCAATGGATATCGTTTCGTCCCCAAAGGTGGGACATTCCCTACCGAAAACCATCATGCTTGTTGTGAGAAGCTCCGGCTTGTGAGAAGCAAATACCCAAACCTGCCCCAAATGGGATAATTTTTTTACCATGGCATGATGATGCCGCTCCATGATAGCATTCCAAGTTTCATGAATTTCAGACGAGTTTTGGATTTACTAGAATTTAAAAATCAGGCATCTCAATGTTTTGCCGGCAATCAACGGTGCCCCGGTGTTTGAAATTCATTCCCATTTCTTGCATGGGACCTAAGCATGCACCCAAGGACACATATTTGATTTTTCAACCAATTTATATGCACCGGAGCATGTGCATGTAGTTCAAATTTGAATTCTGCACATAAATGCATTGAAAACTCACTTAATGCATAAAAATGTCCAAACGAACCCCGAAAAATCACAAAAAATCACACAACACTCATGTTGTTCTATGTTGACACGAGAAAAAAAAATTAAACGCAATAAGAGGCAATGGATATCATTTCGTCCCCAAAGGTGGGATGTTCCCTACCGAAAACCATCATGCTTGTTGTGAGAAGCTCTGGTTTGTGAGAAGCATATACCCAAACCTGCCCAAATGGGACAAAATTTGTACCACGACATGTTGACACCGCTCCATGATAGCATGCCATGTTTCATGAATTTCAGACGAGTTTTGGATTTACTAGAATTTAAAAACGAGGCATCTCAATGTTTTGCCGACTATCAACGGTGCCCTGGTGTTTGAAATTCATTCCCATTTCTTGCATGGGACCTAAGAATTCACCCAAGGACACATATTTGATTTTTCAACCAATTTATATGCACTGGAGCATGTGCATGTAGTTCAAATTTGAATTATACACATAAATGCATTGAAAACTCACTTAATGCATAAAAATGTCCAAACGAACCCCGAAAAATCAAAAAAATTCACATAACACTCCTGTTGTTCTATGTTGACACGAGAATTTTTTTTGAAAGCAATAAGAGGCAATGGATATCATTTCATCCCCAAAGGTGGGACGTTCCCTAACGAAAACCATCATGCTTGTTGTGAGAAGCTACGGTTTGTGAGAAGCATATACCCAAAGCTGCCCCAAATGGGAGAAATTTTTTACCACGGCATGTTGATGCCGCTCCTTGATAGCATGCCAAGTTTCATGAATTTCAGACGAGTTTTGGATTTACTAGAATGTAAAAACCAGGCATCTCAATGTTTTGCCGGCAGTCAACGGTGCCATGGTGTTTGAAATTCATTCCCATTTCTTGCATGGGACCTAAGCATGCACCCAAGGACAAAGATTTGATTTTTTTAAAGAATTTATATGAACTGGAGCATGTGCATGTAGTTCAAATTTGAATTATGCACATAAATGCATTGAAAACTCACTTAATGCATAAAAATGTCCAAACGAACCGTGAATAATTCCAATTCTTTTATGATCACTGTAGATAAAAGGTCTAGCAATTCAAACACCGTCCATGGCCACTGCGACCCAATTATGTAATTCAAATCAAGACGAAAAATCAAGTAGATCCCACATAGTTTATTATAACCGACCATGTGAGATGCAACACAAAATATATTCGGACTGTGTCTGAATAAGGGACCGTGTCTAATGATACTTTGCGCGCCAGTTTTTGGCTAAAGCAATTCCAAATTTTCGGCTTCTATGGAAATATCTACCTCCCCGCCCCTCCCCTTACCAAAATCCACATTTCCCCTCTTTCCACCTTCCTTTCCAAGTTGAAACCTTCACTCCTTGCTTGCAGCGCCGCCGCCTCCTCACCGGCGACCCTCCTTCACGCTTCTCGGCCTCGCCTATCTAGGCAGGTAATCCACACCCGACCCCCATCTTCCTCCTCCTTCCACACCCCACATGCCCCTACCACCAGCGTGAGCACAACACCTTCCACCCAAATCACCGACCCCTCCACCAAATAAGCGCCGGCATAAGACATGGTGCTCGCAGTATAGCGAGGACCTCAAGGAGCATTTGGCAGCGGAGAAGCAAATCACGGCCGCACGCGCGGATGAGGTCACGATGGCTACCATTCGTGCCGACCCCCAGATCTTGAAGGAGTACCTTGCCATTTGCTACCTATGCCAGTTAAGCATGCTTGGTTTACCCGTTGCATGTGCTGCTCCTGCCTTTCCTTTACAAATTCTAGTGAATTGTGCTATCTAATTTTACCATGCAATCTGTTGCTCTAGTGTATATGTTCTATATGTCGTGCAGTGTGGTGCTCACTTATTAACTGTTTTGTTAATTAGTTGTCGTCTTTAGTTAACTGTTTGGTTCAATTCTGCAAATGTGATGTTCAATTCTTCAGGCTGCAATTTCGTATTGTCTTCCATGTGAGAAATAAATCGAATTTATCTTTACAAAATTGTGGGTGCATTCTGTTATTGTATACCATGTGAGGAATAAATTGAATTTGGCTGTAGTAAATACATGAGAAACAAATACAATTGCTACAATTGGTTGTACTTAACTATTTTGTTAACTGTCTGATCTTCTATTAGGAGTATGTCATATTGTGCAATGTGGTGCTCAGTTAATGTTTGGTTCATTTGTTGTGGGGTTTAGTTAACTGCTTGGTTCAATTCTGCAATGCGATGTCTAATTATCGTGGGTATAATTTTGTATTGTTGTGCATGTGAGGAATAAATCGAATTTGGCTACACTTAATACATGAGAAACATATACAAGTGCTATATTTCCTAGTTCTTAATCATGCTTGGTTTGGATAAATGGGTTTTCTATGTGGCTTCAATTAATCTGATGAATATGCAATGTGATTATTTTTCATCAACATATTTTACTAATAGCATGCTGTCGGATTTCGGGTTCCGGCAGACCCTTGAGGTTCGAAAACTGGGGTGCGCGGAGAGATCTCTCCCCTACCGATCTATGTCCAATCTCCTCGCATGATCTAAGCTGGAAACAATGAACAACACAAGGGACACAAGGTTTATACTGGTTCGGGCCACCGTTGTGGTGTAATACCCTACTCCAGTGTGTGGTGTGGTGGGTTGCCTCAGGGGCTGATGATGAACAGTACAAGGGAAGAACAGCCTCGCGAGAGGTGTTCTTGAGCTGGTGCGATGAACTGCTGGGGTGAGTTCAATCGCCTCTCTCTCTGTCTGCTAGGGCTCTATCAGATCTCTATCCCTCTGGGTGTCTTGATCTCTCCGGGGTGTGTTTTCTACTATGTGGTGGCTAGCTCTATTTATAGAGGCCCTGGGCCTCTCCCCAAATAATGAGCGGGAAGGGCGCCAACAATTGGCCATTTTGAAGGGGAATATCTAGTACAAGTTATCCTGACCAAAGGTGGTCTTCGGCTGCCAAAAGCACTGGTGATGACACCGTCTTAGGCTCCACGGTGACCTCCGTCCTGCCGCTCTGCTGGTCTTGGTCTCGTTGCACCGGAATGGTAACCTTTGCCTGATGCCTTGGCCTGTGCTTGCCCCCTTTGCACCAAAGGGGAAACAAGGACACTGCGCAGGCCGGCGCCCGCCTGGCGCCCGCCTGGTCTCGATCGTCATGGCTTGCGTCACGGGCTCCTCGCGAGGTACCCCTGCCTTGATCTCTCTGCCTCCTTGTGAGCCTGCCTGACGAGGCTGCCTCTGAGGAAGCTTCCTGTCGTCCGCCCCGCGAGGCTTGGCCCCTCGCGAGGGTCTTGAGCTTGAGCTGATGAAGATGGGCCACGCTGGGCCCCCACTTGAGCGACGCCGCATGCCGCAGGCAGGCAAGTCTGGGGACCCTCGTTCCCAAAACGCCGACAGTAGCCCCCGAGCCCAAGGCGCGCCCGGGCTTGGCCTAGCAGGGAAGCGAAGGGGCAAGCGCGAAGCGCCGCGGGCCCTAACAGCCTGCGGCCTTGGGCGCCGCGTGGCGATTGATTGGACGTGGGCGAATGCGCTTCCCCATGACGCCTCGGCGACCGCACGGCTTGACAAGTCCCTGCATGCAGAGAAACCGATCATGATTACCTACGATCGTGGTGCCCGGCGGTTGGCCTCCTCTGGCTATAAGTACGGGGCTGGGCGAGCCCCTTTAGTCCATCCCTTGATGCCGCTCCTTTCCTTCTTCTTCCTCATTCTTGCTTCTCCTTACGCCAATGGCACCAATCCGCCGGTTTTCTACAAAAGAGAAGGGAAAGGCCCCCCGAGAGGGTCCTGATCCACTTCCACTGAAGAAACGGTTGGTCCTCTGCCACCGAGATGTGGGTGCTCAGCCGGAGGCACCGAGGCCCTGGTACGAGCGGCCGCCGCCTGGGTTTCCGCTACCCTTGCATGCCCACGTCGTAGGTCCTGGAGGAGAAGGCTCGAGCAACATCGACGGTGCCGCCGTCGACGCCGGCGAGTCACGGTGGTGCGCGTCATTCCTCCTGGAGTCCATGCCGAACGCTCCTCTCGCGAGCTCGTGCTCCACGCCGCCATACCTCCGAGCTCTTGGATTCGCCTTCCTCCCTCTTTCGCCTTCGAGATGCCGCTGAGCGGGGCTCTGGAGCTCTGGCTGCAGCACGCTGACTGCGGTACCCTTGCGACCGGAGCGGAGGTCGCGATCGTCGCTCCGGGCAAGGTCTTCATGACCCGGGGCTGGGGCGAAATCGCCCGGGTCTGCCGGATGGTAGGTGCCCTCGTGATTCATCTTGAATACGACGGCGGCTCCCTGATGTTCTTCAAGGTCTTCGATGCTGAAGGGCACCGGCTGGAATGCTGCCCCAGGAAGAGCGGCAGGGGTGATGAACTGGCGAGGACCTGGCCTGCCCATCGGCCCTCCAGCAGCTCCTCAGGTAGCAGCGGAGGAGCTGGGGAATTCAGTGGCTCCCCCGAGCTCCTCGCGACTCTGGAGACGAGCGACGACAGCTACGAGCCCCTGAGCTCGCGCCGTGCTCGGAGCGGGGCAGCCGCGTCCTGCCGCCGATGCCACTGATCTGGATGGGGTTGGCGTCGGTGTTGGGCAGCCCACTGTTGATGATGGCGTCCCTTGCGGCAGTGCGGGCGATTAGCGTTCCTTAGGATTAGTACCCTTGTTCCCGGCGAGGAATCGAAGCAACACCCCGTGGGGGTATGTAAGGCGTCTTCCATGTCTTTTATGAATATTATATCCTTAATACGAATCAATGCAAGGTGCTTGTCCTGTCTCGGCTTGGCTCCCCCTTTCTATCCTCGCGAGGACTTGGCGCTCTACGCTGACAGGTCCCAGTCCCCAGGCGGGCTTCAGCCGTCGCTGGTATGCCAGGTCGCCATGCTGTGGTCAAGGCTAGGAGGTGAGCGGCCCAAGGTCCAGTAAGAGCCCCCGAGTTGCGATGCTCGAGAGGTCCCCTTTAGTGCTCAAGCAGCCCTCGCCGGGCAAGAAAGGAAGGCAACGTCTCCGTGACAGAGCCGCACTGGGTGAGGGTTTTTGCACTGCGTTGGTTCAACTCCTGTAAAGGCCTGACTTATCTCTTGAGTCTGGTGTAGTTCCTCGATGAAGTGCCTGGCCCGAGCGGTGGCAGCTGAGGCGCTGCTGGGTTAGGTCCTCGTGAGCTTCTTCCCACTCCCCTACACTTTCCTCAATGCTCTACATCCTCAGGTCCCGGCCCTCGAGCGAGCTCACCGTCGCTGGTATGACAGGTCGCGATGCCGTGGGTCAAGGCCAAGGGGTGAAGGCTGGAGAGCCAGTAGGAGCCCATGAGTCGCGATGCTCAGGCGCCCCCTTTTAACGTGCAAGTGGTCCGTGCCGGAGAGAGGGAGAGACAGCTCGCGACATCCCTAGTGTTGCTCCTGGATTAGGTCCTGCACACCAATCATGAAGAGAAACAAGACCTGTTGTTACGGTTGCCGGCCAACCTTTTTCGCTCCGGGGAAGTGATTGGGGCACTGAGGGCCTGGTGAGGTGGCGCCTTGCGGGGCTACCACGGCCAGAGCTCGACCACTTAGATTTATCGGCGTTGCAGGGACGGACCCGTGCGCAAATGCCGTGCCAGAGCGAGCGGCTCCATAGGTAGGCGTCAATCGAGCAGACAATTAGGTCGTGTATGTTAAGCACGCAGGAGGAAATTCATTTTAAGTAGACGCAGGAAAAGCAAATGCCGCTGGGCCAGGCCCGAGCAGCTCGGGGATGATGCAGCCCGATGGGCGCCCCCAACAAGGTGAGTAAAGAGCATAAGCAAAACAGATACATGCCGTAGGGACGGACCCACGCGACCTGGGAATGATGCGGCCCTGTGGGCGCTCCCAGCTAAAAACGGAACTTAGAAAGATGTCACCTGGTGCCGTTGAAGATGGAATGGTGTTGAAGAAGCGGGCGATGCACGATGAAGGCGTCTACCCTCACGAGCCCCCAGGCCCACGAGCCTCGGGAGGCTCCGGGGGCACAGGCGGGTCTCCGAGGGCCATCTCCATCTCCGCCAGGACCGCACAATGCGTGACCTCCTGAGCCTCTAGAATGCTCCTCAGCAGGCGGTGATGAGCGGCGACCGCGTTCGGCAGGCCGAAAGGCTTGCGAACGTAGCTATGAGGTGGACCCTCGCAACGCTCCGCGCTCGAAGGCCGGAGGCGCTCCAGAGACGCGGCTCGGTTGAGCCTTGGCACGTCAATGCAACCGCGCAGCCCACCATCCTCGCCTGGATGTGGGGTTACGGTGGGCAGGCGGCGGCTGCCGCGCATGACTCTCGATTCCTGTAGCTCCTGGGTGTTTCTTGCGATGAACTCCTGTGGGTTTGGTCTTCCTTGCCTTGTACCTTCCTGAGGGAAACGTGCCTGGAAGTACCCCTCCAAGTGGTGCCCGAGCACCTCCCTCGTGACCTCGGCAAGGTCGGTGGCTCTCCAAGAAAGAGCCCCCGAGCCCTGCCTGAGGAGGGTGCCGGGCGCGCCTTCCTATGCGAGAGAGGGTGGCTCTCCCTAATTGGGCGCAGATCCTGATGCAACACCTCCGGAGGCGCCTGCCTCCTAATGGCTTGGGCCAGGCGAAACCTTGTTCTTCTTAAGGGTTGCCTCGGGAAGTCTTCCGTTTTTGTGGTCCGGGTCTTCGATTGTTGCGGCTTGGAACGCGCGCTCAAGTGAACACACTGCGTCCCTTTCTTCACAGGGTACGGTGATGACTCCACTGGTTCCTGGCATCTTGAGGACATTGTATCCATGGTGAGTCACTGCCATGAACTTGGCCAGGGCTGGTGTAGGATCGAAAGTATGTCTAGAGGGGGGGTGATTAGACTACTTGACCAAACAAAAATCTAGCCTTTTCCCAATTTTAGTTCTTGGCAGATTTTAGCTATCTTAGCACAAGTCAGGCAATCTTCACACAATTCAAGCAAGCATGCAAAAGAGTATATGAGCAGCGGAAAGTAAAGCATGCAACTTGCAAGAATGTAAAGGGAAGGGTTTGGAGAATTCAAACGAAATTGGAGACACGGATGTTTTTGTCATGGTTCCGATAGGTGGTGCTATCGTACATCCACGTTGACGGAGACTTCAACCCACGGAGGGTAACGGTTGTGCGAGTCCACGAAGGGCTCTACCCACGAAGGGTCCACGAAGAAGCAACCTTGTCTATTCCATCACGGCTGTCGCCCACGAAGGACTTGCCTCCCTAGCGGTAGATCTTCACGAAGTAGGCGATCTCCTTGCCTTTACAAACTCCTTGGTTCAACTCCACAATCTTGTCGGAGGCTCCCATGTGACACCTAGCCAATCTAGGAGAAACCATTCTCCAAGATGTAACAAATGGTGTGTTGATGATGAACTCCTTGCTCTTGTGCTTCAAATGATAGTCTCCCCAACACTCAACTCTCTCTCACAAGATTTGGATTTGGTGGAAAGAAGATTTGAGTGGAAAGAACCTTGGGGAAGGCCAGAGATCAAGATTCATATGGTTGGATATCTTGACTTCAACACAAGTGTAGGTGGTTCTCTCTCAGAAAATGCGTATTGGAAGTGTAGGTATGTTCTGATGGCTCTTGTAAGTGCATCTAGTGCCACCCCTAGTTGGTTTTGGAGTATTGACGACAAACCTAGTTGAGGGACTAACGTGTTTGTGAGAATTGCAGGAAAACACAGGTAGAAGTCCCTCATTGATTCGGTTTTATTACCAGAGATGACCCCTAAAAATGTACGAAGACATTGAAGACAATGGTGGTTTATGAAGATATTCATATTGAAGACAATGACATGAGAAGACTCCCTATGAAGCTTATGGAACTCGAAGACTTAGATCCTTCGTAGTTTTATTTCATTTATGTTGTGTCATAGGAATCACCGTACTGTTAAGTGGGGTCCAAGAGAACCAGTCAGAATGACTAAAGTGATGCCTAATTCAAATCCTATGTCTTCAAGCGAAGACTTTGAGAGAAAATCTTGTCCAGAGTCAGACAAGTCAGCTTTACTTGTAGCCCAAGTAAAGTTGCCATGTGAGTTCAAAATTCGACCGTTGGTACACGTGTCAGTTCCTTAGTGACCCAGGGTCATTTCGGACAGATCAGGTCGGGTTGCCAAGTGGCTATAAACAGTCCACCCCCCACAACCATAAACGGTTGGCTGCTCAGATTTCAGTGCACGACTTTTGTCGTTTGAGAGCAACCCACCTCGAAGCCTTTGAGAGAAAAATTCCTAGTGAGGAGAAAAGCCCTAACCACCCAGAGCCAGAGTAAATTGGGCATCACTTAAGTCTTCTTGTCTGTGTGATCTGAAGACTTATTACACTTGAGGACTGTGCATCCTCCAGACGGTTAGGCGTCGCGTTCTGAGCATCCAAGAGAAATTGTGGATTGCCAGTGAACGAAGTCTGTGAAGGTTTGGGAGTCTACCTTGAAGACTTACCTGAGTGATTGCGCGAGGTCTGTGTGACCTTAGCTCAAGGAGAAAACGGTGAGGACTGGGTGTCTTGGACTAAGTGTCCTTGACTGGGTGTCCGGGACTGTGTGTCCTTTGGTTTAAATACCTAGCCGCTCCAACCAGACGTACAGTTGTCACAGCAACTGGAACTGGTCCAACAAATCATTGTCTTCAACGTGTCACTGGTTTCATCTTCACTTCCTTTCACTTACAATTATTCATTGTGAAGCCATTGCATGCTTGCTTTATCTTTTGTCTTCACAACATGAATGTATGATCTGTTTGGCTTCATAACTTCTTCCTACCTGATCCTTATTACACTGAAGCTGTTTGTCAATGCGCTTTCATTCTATTGAATACATGACCATGGCTGGCCTAGTGTAATCTAACTTCTGCTGCATAGTAATAGGCATAATCTTCATTGTTTGTCTTCATAACTCTCACGTTTTGAAGACTTTCATGAAAATCGCCTATTCACCCCCCCCCCCCCCTCTAGTCGATATAACGCACTTTCAATTGGTATCAAAGCAAGGTGCTCCCTTGTTCTGTGTGATTCGGTTTAACCACCTGGAGTTTTAGCTATGTCGACTGCAGGGATAATCAAAGTCTCCGTTGCTTGCCCCGTCTTCGATGGAACTGAATATCCCTACTGGAAGAATAAGATGCGCGTGCATCTTGAAGCCATTGATGTCGACCTATGGTATGTCGTCGAGAACGGCGTTCCCAAGGCTGGAGAAGGTGTCACTGCTGCTGATGTCAAGAAATTCGTTCAACTGGACTCTACTGCTAAGAATATCATCTGTGGTCATCTGACCAAAGGACAGTATGGCCGTGTGAGTGCTTTGAAGACATCCAAACTGGTCTGGGACTGGCTCTCCAAAGTTAATGAAGGCATCTCAACCCAAAGAGATCAAAGAATCAGTGTCCTTCGCAATCTCTTCAACCGCTTCAAGCGAAATGACAATGAGAATGTCCAGCACACATTTGACAGACTTACTAACATCACAAACGAGCTTCAAGCCCTCGGCGCCACTGAGATCACCAAACATGAAATCGTCAAGACGTTGCTGAGATCACTTGATAGTTCGTTTGACATCCTGGCCCTGATGATTCAAGAACGTCCTGATTTCAAGACACTCGATCCGTCTGACATACTTGAGAGGCTCAACACACATGAGTTTCAGCTCTCTGAGAAAAGAGATATCTACGGTCCAAACTATGGGCGAACTCGAGCCTTGAAGGCAAAAGCTGTCTCCTCATCTGAAGAAGAATCTGACTGCAGTTCTGATGATCCTGAAGACATTGGAAGAGAACTTGCAATGCTAGTGAAGAAGTTTCAAAAATTCACCAAGAAGAAAGGCTTCAGAAAATCTTCACGATCAAGCTCAAGGAATGATGAAGCTTCTGCTCATGACTACAAGAAGAAAACATGTCACAAGTGCAAGAAAACTGGGCACTTCATCTCTGAGTGTCCACAGTGGGACAATGAGAACAGAAGGAAGAAGAAGAGCAAGGAATATGATTCTGATGACATGAAGAAGAAGAAACACTCAAAGTCTTCTTCCAAGTCTTCATCAAAGTCTTCATCACACAAGAAGAGCTCATCTGGCAAGGCACGTGCGTTTGTTGGAAAGGAGATGGATTCAGAAGAGGAGTCCGCATCTGAGGAGGCAGAGGTGGAGTCTGAGGAGGAGTCTGATTCTGGCATTGCGAGTCTGGCTACAACATACGTCGCCAAGTCCATCTTCAACACTGAAGACAATGACTGCATCACCAACACCGACGCAAATGACAAGAATGACTCCACTCCTACCTACTGCTTCATGGCATGCGGTGCCAAGGTAAACACACGCACTACTCGCTATGAAACATCTAGTGACGATGACTCTGACTGTGATTCAAAACCTAGCTACAGAACACTTGCTAAAATTGCAACTGAACAACAGAAAGCTATGGAACATATTCAAAAACTGTTAGACAGAAGCGATGATCTGTTGGGTGCCGAAATGACTCGTTCTGAATCCTTAATTGAAGACATAAAAAATCTTCACGTTAAGTATCAGGAACTTGAAGATCGTCTTGAGACTCTCTCAACTACTCATGAAAAGCTCTCCTATGATTATCTTCAAAAGAAGCAAGATCTTGAGAAGTTGAGAGCGGATCATGAAGATCTTCAAAAGGAAAATGAGTCACTTCACTCCGAACAGATCAGTCCCGCTCAGGAAGGATTTGAACCGCCATGTCTTAAATGCATTGAGTGTGATAATGCTAATTCTGTTGCTGAATGTTCCACTGCTACTGCTGTTCGAATATCTTCAAATGTTGATGTGGTAACTAACCCCTCTGCTGAGGATACCACTGCTATTGCTGATGAGAATGCTAGGTTGAAGACATTGCTTGAAACAGGGATGTACAAAAGTCTTCAAGGGCATCAGACATTATGTGATGTCCTCAAAAAGCAGATCCTGAATCGTAACCCTAGGAAAGAGGGTGTTGGATTTGTGAGGAAAATCAATGCAGATGGCTCTTACTGGAAACCTGAGCAGTACCCCAAAACTACATGGGTTGCTGCAAAGGAACTTTCAGCAAATCCATCCAATTTATCTGGCTTCACTTGTGCTAACCCAATTATCATTGATGAATCCTTTGATGCAAACTATAAACTGTTTAAGAATCAGAATGGTGAAGTGTTTGCCAGGTACATTGGTACTAACTGCAGGAATGGACCGCCTATGAAGAAGATCTGGGTTCCGAAAACATGTCTGGAAAATCTTCCTGTGAATGTCTTCATGACACCTCACTTGAAGAAGACAAACCTCGGTCCAAAGGCTTCATACAGACAGAGGACTCACCTGAGTCACACTAACGCAAATGTTTTGCAGGGAAACCATACTCAGGCATATGAATATGAGAGCGGTTCATCGAACCGTCATGTTCATATGACCAAAAATTATTCTTCTTATGCCTATGAGTATTATTGTCCCCCTGCTAGACTGTTTGCTAAGGCTTCAAAGCCAAAATTCTCAGATGTTGCACTTAGACTTATAGCTTCTAAGCCACCCTTGAAGATGTGGGTGGTTAAGAAAGCTTAACTCTCTTTTGCAGGGAAAGGTCTCCAGCACAAAAACAAAATCTTCTGATGCTATTGCTGGGGACCATAAAAATCTTGTGGGGCGCAAGATAAACTGCCCAAATGGCATCATTATGTACTTCGTTCCTGAATCGCATGCTACTCTCCCTATTAGTCCTAATCTGGATTTAATTTTTCATAATCCACTGGTTCGTCAAATGTTTATGCTTCACAATACCCTTCGTGAAGCCTATCCCCCTAACTGCACTGTAGGGTACGACACCAGTGACTTCAAAGTCTTCAGAATGGATTATTGACAGTGGGTGTACAAATCACATGACTGGCAAAAGAAGCCTTCTCATGGACTCAACTTTACGTCCATCCGACAAGAGCCACATTACATTTGCTGACACTGGTAAAAGTAAGGTATTGGGTCTAGGTAGAGTTGCAATCTCAAGGGATCAACACATGGATAAAGTCATGCTTGTTGAATCCCTTGGCTTCAACTTAATGTCTGTCTCAATGCTTTGCGATTTGAATATGATTGTAATGTTTGGCAAATTTCGCTGCCTGGTGCTTATGGAATCTGACAAATCTCTAGTGTTTGAAGGGTATCGGAAAGGTGATTTGTATGTGGTAGATTTCTTAGCAGGACCACAACTTGCAGTATGTCTTCTTGCAAAAGCTTCAGAATGCTGGCTTTGGCATCGAAGGCTTGGGCATGCTGGCATGAGGAACCTCCACACTCTTGCGAAGAAAAAGCATGTCATAGGCATCGAGGGCGTCAAGTTCAAGAAAGATCACTTATGCGGTGCCTGTGAAGCAGGGAAGATGACAAGGGCAAAACATCCCTCGAAGACAATCATGACCACTACTCAACCCTTCGAACTGCTTCACATGGATCTTTCGGTCCCACTCACTACTCAACTTTTACTACTTCTGCTTGCCTCTATGGCTTCGTAATTGTTGATGATTATTCTAGATATACTTGGGTGCACATAATCCTTTACAAGACTGAAGTGCAGGATGTCTTCAGACGCTTCGCAAATCGAGCTATGAACAATTTTGGCGCCAAGATAAAGCACATCAGAAGTGACAATGGCACTGAATTCAAGAACACTGGCCTTGATACATATCTGGATACCTTGGGCATCACACATGAATTATCAGCTCCATACACGCCACAGCAGAATGGCGTCGTCGAACGCAAGAACAGAACACTCATTGAGATGGCCAGAACAATGCTAGATGAATACAAGACTCCAAGAAAATTCTAGACTGAAGCCATTGATACTGCATGCCATACAATCAATCGTGTTTATCTTCACAAGCTTCTGAACAAGACATCTTATGAACTCCTAACTGGCAAGAAGCCAAATGTCAGTTACTTCAGAGTATTTGGCGCAAAATGCTGGATCAAGGACCCACACCACACCTCAAAGTTTGCACCAAAAGCACATGAAGGCTTCATGCTTGGATATGGAAAGGATTCGCACTCCTACAGAGTCTTCAATCTCTTCCACTACAAAGTGGTTGAAACAGTGGATGTGCGATTTGATGAAACCAATGGGTCACAAAGGGAGCAATTGCCAAATGTGCTAGATGAAGTTCCAACAAATGAATCAATCAAGCTTATGGGAACTGGAGAAATTGTACCTTCTGAAGCTCATCCTGAAGAAGAACTTATCATCTCAGCACCTGATCCACATGAAGACAATGCTCAGCCTGAAGATATACCTTCAAATGACCACATAGATCAGCAAGAGCAAAGTCTTCGCCCCACACACCCTCGTGTTGCAAATGAAGTACAAATTGACAAAATACTTGACAGCATCAATGCACCTGGTCCACTCACTCGTTCAAGGGCAACTCAGCTAACAAACTTCTGTGGGCATTTCGCATTCGTCTCAATATCAGAACCCAAGAAAGTTGAAGAAGCCTTCATGGAACCTGAATGGATTCAAGCTATGCAAGAAGAGCTTCAAAAGTTTGAGCTGAATAATGTATGGGAACTGGTTAAGCGTCCTGATCCACGGAAGCACAACATAATAGGCACCAAATGGATATACCGCAACAAGCAAGATGAGCATGGTCAAGTTGTCAGAAACAAAGCTCGTCTCGTTGCTCAAGGATATACTCAAGTGGAGGGCATTGACTTCGATGAAACATTTGCTCCCGTGGCTAGGCTTGAAGCCATACGCATACTGCTGGCCTATGCAAATCATCATAACATACTTCTCTATCAGATGGATGTGAAAAGTGCCTTTCTCAATGGCAAGATTGAAGAAGAAGTGTATCTTGCACAACCACCTGGCTTTGAAAATCCAAAACATCCTGATATGGTATACAAGCTCAACAAGGCACTGTATGGCCTCAAACAAGCCCCTAGGGCCTGGTATGATACACTCAAGTACTTTCTGAAAAGCAAAGGCTTCATACCTGGTTCCCTGGATCCCACTCTTTTCACGAAGACATATGATGGTGAACTGTTTGTGTGCCAAATATATGTGGATGACATTATCTTCGGCTGCACCAATCAGAAGTATAGTGAAGAGTTTGGATATATGATGCAAGAGCAATATCAGATGTCCATGATGGGGGAGCTGAAGTTCTTCCTCGGTCTTCAAATACGGCAACAACGCAACGGCATCTTCATATCTCAAGAGAAATATCTTAAAGAGTGCCTGAAGAAGTTCGGTATGCAAGACTGCAAAGGCTTCACAACACCAATGCCAGCCAAGCATCATCTGGGTCCCGACGACAATGGTAAAGAGTTCGATCAAAAGGTATACCGCTCCATGATTGGGTCTTTGCTTTATTTATGTGCATCTAGGCCAGATATCATGCTTAGTGTTTGCATGTGTGCTCGATTTCAAGCGACACCAAAGGAGTCGCATCACTTAGCTGTGAAGTGAATTCTTCGATATTTGGCTCACACCCCAACTCTAGGATTATGGTATCCAAAGGGCTCAGAGTTTGATTTGGTTGGATTTTCGGATGCTGATTATGCTGGTGACAAGGTTGATCGCAAGTCTACATCAGGCACATGTCACTTTCTGGGACGATCACTTGTATGTTGGTCTTCAAAGAAGCAGAACTGTGTATCACTCTCCACTACTAAATCTGAATACATTGCTGCTGGATCTTGCTGCGCTCAGCTTCTGTGGATGAAGCAAACACTCAAGGATTATGGCATTCATCTGAAGCAAGTGCCACTTTACTGCGACAATGAAAGCGCCATCAAGATTGCCAACAACCCAGTTCAGCACTCGAAGACAAAGCACATTGAAATTCGTCATCACTTTCTCAGAGATCATGTTGTGAAGGAAGACATTGATATCATGCACGTCAACACTGAAGAGCAATTGGCAGATATCTTCACCAAGCCCTTGGATGAGAAGAGATTTTGCAAGTTATGGTGTGAGCTAAATATCTTGGAATCATCAAATGTCCTGTGATCAGGCACACATCCTAACACTTAAGCATGTTGATGACTTAGATGTGCAACACACGAAGTAGCGTATATCTTCAAACAATGAAGACATACATTCTAAGTGTGAATACATTAATGTGGAATTTGACTTCGGAGCGCCATGATAATTGTGCGCCGTGTCTGGGTCTAATACTTCCTATACGGTGGGTAACGCCACCACCAAACGTTCCATTTTGAAGTGTTCCTCTCATGGCGTTACCTCTCAATGTCTTCACATTTGGTTTGGTTTCATTCTCAATATGTCTTCATGATTATCTTCACTGCATTGATTATATGGATATATATGTACTGATGTTCTGTCCTCTACAGCATTCACTTATAGCTATGTCTTCTTGGTTGAATCTTTTGAACTAAGTGAATGTGATCGGACCCTAACCTCTCTATGCTTTCTATCTCAAACTCTATCTCTCCAAGTCATATGCATTCTGTTGAAACTGTCAAATGTCTTCACTGTGTCCTTGCCAGCTGAAGACATAGTGACAACCATAAAAGTCCGTTTTAATGCTCATTCCTCCACATAAGATCCGGAGAAGCAGGAACGACCGCCCGACAATTTAGGCGTGCGTGGGACGTGGAACAAATCCCAATCTTCCTCTAACTGGCCACGCGTGCCTCAAATGCGAACCGCCAGGGGTACCTGCGTAATAGCGCAGTGCCGCCTCTATCCCTATAAATACACGATTCACTGCGGTCATTATCTCCTTCTTCCACCCTCGCACGAACCCTAGCGCCACTGCTAGCACTCGACGATGCCGGCGACGAAGCGCTTCACTGCCGCAACCTCTCCGACGCCGTTTTCACGCCGACAGCGGACATCGCTCTCTCCGCCGTCGCCGTAGTTGTCTTCCATCGCCAAGTTAGGGCACGGAGGATCGAACTGCTCGACCTCAACTCTCACTTCGTCTAGCAGTTCCAAGTGTGGTAAATAAAACCTCTTTTTACAGCCTCTTTTGATCCCATAGTTCAGTCACTTTCTGCCATAAGGAGTTTCTCATCACATTAGTTAGTTATCTTGCTACATCTCATGACATGCCTAGTATATTCACTTGTGCTTCATAAGGTAGTTAGATTCCTCACTTGTACTGATCTGTGGGTTCGTACAAATCTGGAACCAACTTCTTATCTGTGAGTGAATGTCTTCGCACAATGAGGTCTATGTCTTCTAAACCGATTTATCTTCAAAATCTTCTGAGAATGCATATGACCTCTTCCCCTTCCCTCGCACCTTAATGCTGTCACAGGTACATGTCCGTGGGAGAATCCTTTGGTTCTCATAGTCTGCATTCATTTGCAGAGTACTTGCAGCATCACATCAACTCTCCTGAAGCCAGTTCTTGCAAAAGGAAGCCTTTGAAGCCTTTGAACATCTTGAAGCCTTCCAAGTTATTCATGGCTTCAAAAACAGCAGCAAGGAAGGGAGGCAGACAGCAACGTGGTGAAACGTCCAAAGATCTGCCTGATGAATTGGCAGAGATGTACAAAACTGATCCTGAAGAAAGCTATGGTCAGCGCAAGACACGAATCCAATGGATTCGAAGATATTGGGCAGAGCAATGGTTCCACTACCGCTTCGTCACTCAGGAATATGCGGAGAAGTGCGCCATCAAGAGACCGTGGGGAGACGTACTATACAAAAATCTCGTACCCAGGTCCAGAGTCGAAGCCATTGCTCAAGGCTTCTATCCATGCATGGTGAGAGGACCACAACCAGCTGAAGCACATCCGTCATCACTTCTCTGGTGCCACGATGATAATCTCTTCAAGCGCAACTTTCAGTTTGCACAACAATCAGCGAAGATAAATAAGAAGAAATTTGGGCTTGACTTCAACCCTGGTCCCTCCTCACCAAGGGCAGATGGCACACGCGACGCCGATCCCAATATCATCGGGCCGTATGCCAATCTTGCAGGCCTCATCACTCGCATCCTAGTCCAAGGGACTGCTGTGAATGACCCTCCAGCAGATACTGAGTCAGATGACGCCCCTGCTGCGCCGAAGCCGAAGCAGAAGAAGCCAAAAGCTTCAAAGCCAGCCGCTTCTCCCAAGATCGCAAGAGTGAAGCCTTTAGCAACTGCACCTCCTGAAGCCAGTATGCAGTCAGAAGGCTTATCACGAGTGTCCAAGCCCCAAGAAGCCAAGAAGCATCAGCCACACACAGGCAAAGAGCTCACAACTGCTGACATTCTGCGCTGCGAAGCCATTGATCTCTCAAGCGATGAAGATCTTGGAGATGATGCTCTTGAGCAGCTCATCAAGAGCAAGGAGGAGGCTGAAATCTTCAACAATCTGCCTCTGTTTGATGTCGCCATCATCCACAACTTCATCGATGAATGGTTTGCCTCACCGGACATCAGCTTCAATGATCTGCAGCTGCCCATAGGCCTCAGCGTTGCCTTTCAAGGTGCAATTGCTTCAGAACTTGCAATAGCCCAGCGAATTGTAGAACTGAAGCAGAAAATTGATTATGAAAAGGCTCAGTTCAAGAAGCACGTGGCCAAGCTCAGTGTGCAAGAAGTGAAAAACTTCAAGATCATGTTGCACGAGCTGAAAGAGAACTTTCTGAAGACGCGTGCTGAAGCTCAAGGCTCGCGAGAGCGCATGAAGACTTTGGCTGATCGCTGCGTGCAGGCCTACAATGAGGCAGAGAAGCGCAAGGCACTTGGGCGTCCCGGCATTAACCCCAGGATGGCCGCGAAGAAGAAAAAGAAGGCTGCTATGCCTGAACCTGAAGCGCCAAGGTCAGAAACTGCTCCGATTGTCTTCCCCGTTGCAACGACTGGCTCGAAGCCAAAGAGTCGATCAACCGCCTCACAGCACAAGAAGACACGGACTGCAGAGGCTAAAGCTAAGAAGAGAAAACATTCTGAAGCCTCTCCTTCTGAACCCATCATCAAGAAGCGCAAGACCAAGAAATCTCGGGCTGCTCCCACAGAGCCCTTGATAGTTGAACCCCTCTCCGTCCGCTATCCTGACACAGATCGTCAGTTGACTGTGCATGAACCCAACGCTGAAGACATTCCAGCAGACGAACCCAACGCTGCTGAAGACATTGGTCTCCAAGACAATGTGCAAGGTGATGCAGCCCTTCCTCAGCTTGAGACAAGCGAACTGATCAGTATTGGTCGTCCATTGACGCCAATCACACAAGATGCATCGTGGGCAGATCGCCCATAGGAGGAAGATGAGCCCCAACCCACTACAACTCCACCGGCGCCTACATTCCGTAGGCTTCGCAAAGGGCCAAGGGCTCAGGCTGCTGACGACATTCCGGCTGCATCAGCCGAAGAGCATGCAGAGATACCACAAGCTCCAACTCCCCCACACCAACAAGAAGCAGTTCTCCAGGAGAACGTTCCTGAGTCTGCAAATGTTGAGGCTGCCACAAACAACGCCGAAGCATATGTGGAGCCCAACCCAACAATAGCTTCAGAAGACAATGAAGCTACTGCTCCTGAACATTCTGTGCCTGAGTCTGCTGCCGGACCATAATTCAACTATCATATTGCGTACAGACCCCAGGTCCAGAAGCCGATCCCACGACTACCAAGGTTCCCAGGTCCTGCATCAGCTCCTGGTTCCTTCAACATCAACGGCTTCAGGGCAGATAACACGTTTTTCGACCGCTCCAAGAACCCTTATTCAAGGGAACGAATTGTATCAGATAGGTTCTGGAGCCATCAACAGCGCAGCTATTATTCATGCATCCTATACAACCAAGGCCGCATCTTTCCTCACAAGCGCCTTGAGGTTGAAGCTGTTGCTGGTCTGCCTGGTCTGGAAGAAGCACTGGATTGCTTCAAGCAAGTGGGTTTGCTGCCATTTATCACTGATGAAGAGCACTGGAACGAAGAGCTTCTGCTCCAGTTCTATGCCACTTTGCATATCAAAGGCTATAACAGAGATCCGAACACATGGATTCTGGAGTGGATGACAGGCAATATCCATCATGAAGCCAATGCTTTCGAACTAATTGAGCTTACCGGCCTTCCCACTCCTGGCGAATTCTTTGAAGAAGGGTGCCAACTCCATGCTGAAGCAATTGAGAGCATATTTCAGCGTCCTGAGCCAGATATGAGTCAGATTCTCTCAATAATGAAGCCACTGCCTCCTAATGCACCCTATCCAACTAGGTTCTTCGTTGAAGACTTAGAGTACCTGCCCAGAACAACATATCACATCATAAGGCGGACTCTATGGCCTATAAAGGGACACTCTCGATATGCAACAATCGATGGTGCAATGAAGACTCTCATCTTCTGCACTCTTCATGGCAAATGCTTCAATGCACAGGATCTCTTCATCCGTCACTTTGCAGCATCTGCCTCAGAACTGTTTGGATTAAAGTTCTATGCTCCTTGGGTTATGAGGCTGATCAAGCTTCACTCTGCAATCTCCTATCAACCCTCAGCCCGCAACCATAGGATATTTTTGCCAGATGTGGACACATCTGCTGAAGCAATATATCCAGAGCCTGGCAAGCAACCATTAAGTCTTCAAAATGTAGAACACCAGAGCTTCACTCAAAATATTGAAGGTGTTGAAGCTCTCTCCCGAGTGTATCCAATGGCTGGCACCACACGTGCCCCTGCATCAACTGAAGCCACTGACAGAACAGCTGCCAAGAGACCCAAGAAGCGCGCTCGAGCACTCAATGACCGAGAGCTTCTTGTGGCTCTTCACCAAAAGCAAGATAGGCATCACGACTGGCTCAAACGGCAGATGAGAAGCATCATGCAAGACGTCAATCGCATCAGAAATCTGGCAACCAAGAATGCGTTTGTCGCACACGAGACCTGTCGCCGCACTTGGGAAGGCCTCACCATGATGAGCAATGAAGCTGAACTGCAAGAGAATGGCTTCAGAGAGAGATTCCAATTTGACTCCACGCCTCCAAGAAGAGCTGTGATGCGAAGCACACCATCACTTGAAGAGTCAGAATTCTCTTCTTCTGCTGCCACCGTGTCTGCCCGGATTATTGAAGAAGACGACGACGCGACATCATCTCCACCTGCTTCAACACACGTCGAATCTGCACCAAGCTCATCTGCACCGCCACCAAACAACTCCACCGATCCTGCTGCGCCTGGGAACGCGTAGAAAACTCTATGTCTTCAAACCTTTTTGGTCATCACTGACAAAAGGGGGAGAAGCATGATGTTTATAGTCTTCAAGCGGGTCACTTTGGGCGAGTGCCTTTATATTTTGCTACATTTTGCTTCGTGCTTACAACTCCCGTTTTTGCTACATTTGCTTCTTTGAGTTGTAACACTTAGCCTTGATGGCCGTCTGCCACCTGTTTGTCACTCCGTTATGCGAAGATAAATTCCGCATGTGCGACGATAAATTCCGCACTCATCTCTTACTGCAGACGTCCATTTTCCATTATGCATGTCATTATCTTCATATACTTTCACATGCATAGTGGATTGTCATCATAAGTTGAAGTGGATCTCCACAAGTACAACCTGCCATGTGCATTTGCATTCAAAAGGCAAATTACTTATATGCACATCTTCAGGGGGAGCCCTTGCAACTTATGAAGACAAATTCCTTTACTATTTCACAAATTATGTTCCCCGTTGAAAACTTCAACTAGTTTGTCATCAATCACCAAAAAGGGGGAGATTGTAAGTGCATCTAGTGCCACCCCTAGTTGGTTTTGGAGTATTGACGACAAACCTAGTTGAGGGACTAACGTGTTTGTGAGAATTGCAGGAAAACACAGGTAGAAGTCCCTCATTGATTCAGTTTTATTACCAGAGATGACCCCTAAAAATGTACGAAGACATTGAACACAATGGTGGTTTATGAAGATATTCATATTGAAGACAATGACATGAGAAGACTCCCTATGAAGCTTATGGAACTCGAAGACTTAGATCCTTCGTAGTTTTATTTCATTTATGTTGTGTCATAGGAATCACCGTACTGTTAAGTGGGGTCCAAGAGAACCAGTCAGAATGACTGAAGTGATGCCTAATTCAAATCCTATGTCTTCAAGCGAAGACTTTGAGAGAAAATCTTCTCCAGAGTCAGACAAGTCAGCTTTACTTGTAGCCCAAGTAAAGTTGCCGTGTGAGTTCAAAATTCGACCGTTGGTACACGTGTCAGTTCCTTAGTGACCCAGGGTCATTTCGGACAGATCAGGTCGGGTTGCCAAGTGGCTATAAATAGTCCACCCCCCACAACCATAAACGGTTGGCTGCTCAGATTTCAGTGCACGGCTTTTGTCGTTTGAGAGCAACCCACCTCGAAGCCTTTGAGAGAAAAATTCCTAGTGAGGAGAAAAGCCCTAACCACCCAGAGCCAGAGTAAATTGGGCATCACTTAAGTCTTCTTGTCTGTGTGATCTAAAGACTTATTACACTTGAGGACTGTGCGTCCTCCAGACGGTTAGGCGTCGCGTTCTGAGCATCCAAGAGAAATTGTGGATTGCCAGTGAACGAAGTCTGTGAAGGTTTGGGAGTCTACCTTGAAGACTTACCTGAGTGATTGCGCGAGGTCTGTGTGACCTTAGCTCAAGGAGAAAACGGTGAGGACTGGGTGTCTTGGACTAAGTGTCCTTGACTGGGTGTCCGGGACTGTGTGTCCTTTGGTTTAAATACCTAGCCGCTCCAACCAGACGTACAGTTGTCACAGCAACTGGAACTGGTCCAACAAATCATTGTCTTCAACGTGTCACTGGTTTCATCTTCACTTCCTTTCACTTACAATTATTCATTGTGAAGCCATTGCATGCTTGCTTTATCTTTTGTCTTCACAACATGAATGTATGATCTGTTTGGCTTCATAACTTCTTCCTACCTGATCCTTATTACACTGAAGCTGTTTGTCATTGCGCTTTCATTCTATTGAATACATGACCATGGCTGGCCTAGTGTAATCTAACTTCCGCTGCATAGTAATAGGCATAATCTTCATTGTTTGTCTTCATAACTCTCACGTTTTGAAGACTTTCATGAAAATCACCTATTCACCCCCCCTCTAGTCGATATAACGCACTTTCAGCTCTCTCCATGAATGAAGAGTGGGTGGAGGGGTATATATAGCCTCCACACAGAATCTAACTATTACACACAATTTACCAAACTCGGTGGGACCGAATGGTTAAACTCGGTCGGACCGATTCAGCAAACCTTGTGACCGTTAGGATTTTCGGTGGGACTGAGATGCAACTCAGTAGGACCGATATGGTTAGGGTTAGGGCATAACGTAATCTCGGTGTGACCGATTACACAAACTCGGTGGGACCGATTTTGGTAATAAGCTAACCAGAGAGTTGGTCAGGTAAACTTGGTGGGACCGATTCACTCATCTCGGTGAGACGGAAATGTTACAAAAGGGAAACAGAGAGTTTACATTGCAATCTTGGTGGAACCGGTCGCTCATCTCGGTAAGACCGAAACATTACGAAGGGAAACAGAGAGATTACAATCCCATCTCGGTGAGACCGAGATCCCTATCGGTGAGACCGATTTCCCTAGGGTTTGTGGCAGTGGCTATGACATTTGAAACTCGGTGGCGCCAGATAGATAGAATCGGTGGGGCCGAGTTTGACTTTTGGTTTAGGTCGTATGTGGATGTGGGAAGGTAGTTGAGGGTTTTGGAGCATATCACTAAACACTTTGAGCAAGCAAGCCATTAAGCAACACCTCATCCCTCCTTGATAGTATTGGCTTTTCCTATAGACTCAATGTGATCTTGGATCACTAAAATATAAAATTTTGAAGCTTGAGCCAAACTTTTTGTCCTTAGAATTTTGAGGGATCCACTTTCCTTATCCATGCCATGCCATTCATTGAGCTTTTCCTGAAATATTAATCTTGGAATAATGTTAGCTCAATGAGCTATATGTTGTTAGGAATTACCAAAACCACCCAGGGATAGTTGCACTTTCAATCTCCCCCTTTTTGGTAATTGATGACAACATATAGATCAAAGCTTCGACAAATGATAATAAGAGTGAAAGATATCGTCGCTTTGATAAGTATGTGAAAAGCAAGAGGTCCCCCTAAATTTGTGCATATCTTAATATTTGCTTTGGACTACAAATGCACAATGAGTTACGATCATGGGTTACTCTTCCATGTCACATACATCTTGGTGGAGCGCTCAAAATGATAAGAATTAAATACATGCACTCATCACCAAGCAAAGTGAATGATCATATAAGGATAAGTAAGATAATATCATCTAACAAGCATAAGTGTAGCTTATGATCAACCACATGATCATCAATGTCTCACAGATAATAGCGTAGAATCTCGAGCAATCGAAAGACAAACAAAGTTCAACCACCAAAGCAAGAGAGAATAAAAAGCAATGCTCTCTCTTGAAGCCTATGATCTATACATTTTTCTCCCCCTTTGGCAACAAGTTACCAAAAAGTTCATAGAAAATGCATAGCACTAGAACGTCTCTCAGGCTTGGTCTTCAGGTGGTGGTGTCCGGAGAACTCCAAGGACGAAGGCTTCAGTCGAAGTAGACGGAGCTGATGGGGTAGGTGCTGGAGCTGGTGGCACTGAAGCTGTAGCTGGTGCAGATGAAGTGGCTCTAGTGTCTGGTACAGGCACTGCAGCAGATCTCTGAGCTCGAGGCACTCTGGCAAATGCATCAGTGGTTGTCTTGCCCTTCCTCTCCTGCATGTCATCCTGTAGCTGCTCCACAACAGACTTAATCTCAGTTACTTTGACATCTAAATCATAGAATTTTTGTTCCACGATTCTTATCCAACAAGTATGTGCATGTGCCCATCTTTGAGTTTATCAACTCCTGGATCTGTGGGGCATATCCACAACTTCTTTTCTGGTCAGCTGCAGTCCTCTTGATAGTCTCAACTATAAGGCTCATGACCTTGAACTTCTGTGGCACATCAAATATATGTAGCAAGTTAATTGCATGGCCTCTGATCATTCTGTGATCACCAGACTTGGGCAAGAGAGTGTGCCTAAGGATCCAATTGATTGTAGGCAGCCTTGACAGCAAGTGTTTTACTGACCCAAACTGGTGAGTCTCAAGATCATCTTCAGGAATCTCCTTGTACATATTTGCCATAGAGTTGTGATCCATCTTCTTCTTGGCATAGACATCCAAGTCATCTTCTTCTTCCTTAGGAGCATTGATCAGATTTGCCCATTCCTCAACAGTTGAGTGGTACCTTGTACCTTCAGACATCCATACTATCCTGCCATCTGGATAGAAGTGTGCTGTGGAGTAGAATTGCATTATGAGCTCCTCATTCCACTTTGTGAGCTTCTGCCCAACAAAGTCTGCAACTCCACAAGCACTAAAGCTGTCAAACACACCAAGATAGTGTTCCTCATTTTCCTTGATATACTTCCAGTCGACCCACCTCATTTCACACACTATAGGCTTCTTGTCCAGCAGCACTGTCTCATAGAAATCCTGCTGTTCCTTTGTGTGGAACCTGTAATCAACAGCAGTTCTTCTTCTTGTAGCATATGGATCTGTCTCTCTCCATCTCCTCAGTCCTGAGTCTCTCCTGATCTTCATGTTCTCAGCCACAGGATGAGCATCATTGTGGTCTGGAATTTTTGGCTTCAATTTTCTCAGAACATGCTCTTCATCTTCTTCTTCAGCAACAGTCTCAGGCACTGGGGCCTCGTTCTTCTCAGCAGCTGGTATGTTTCTGGTATTTCTCTTTGGTGCAGTCTTGGGCTTGGAGGCAGCTTTGGGTGCTTGTTTGGGCTTTGATGATGCAGCCCCTGTCCTGATAGCATCACCCATAAGCTTATGTGCCTTGGGTGCTGGTGCAGCAACCTCTTCTTCCTCTTCTTCCATCATGGAAGCCTTTCCAATCACTCTGGCCATGGTCTTCTTGACCCTTTCCTTCCTTTTGTTTCCTTCTGCAGCAGGCTCTTTGGGTTGAGATTCCAAAGATGCTTGAGAGGATGCTCTGGCCTTAGACATTGGTTGTCTTCCTGCTGGCCTTTTGATCTTCATCCCTGGCTTAACTGCAGCTGAGCTGTACTCCTTAACCACTTTGTTCTTTGATGTGGCCTCATCCTCAGTGGCCACATAGTCTACATCCTCAGACTCTGAAGTTTTCTTCTTGCTTGCTGTAGTGGCAACCTTTGGCAAATTGCTTGGGGTGCTTCTGCTACCATCATCTGAACTGCTAGAGGGACTAGTGCCCTCACTCATGTGAACCTGCTCCTCTGACTTGTTCTGGCTGTCACTCTGGTCAGACATGTTGCAAACACTGACAGCAGACCCTGTGAATAGATATAGATGAGATAGCGTGGATGAGCATCACAAAATGCAAAGGTTTTTGCAAAAGAATGAGTCAAAACTTAGTTTTAGTTTTCCACAGAAAGCATTTCGGATCAACCGATTTGCAAACTCGGTGATACCGAAGCAGCTATTGGAACCTAAACTAGCGAACTCGGTCAGACCGAGTCACAGTTGGGTGGCACCGAGACTGCTAGGGTTTCACAAAGTCCCGAACTCGGTCACACCGATTTGCAATTCTCGGTCAGACCGAGAACCACATGTGCAATGGCCTTGGCCGAATTGGTGGAACCGAGTTCTGCAACCCGGTGGGTCCGAGATGGTTTTAGCGGAAACCTAACCCTAAATTTTCGATTCAACTCTAATCTACGGAGTGTTTTGACTGGATAGAAGCGTTTCAATCGTGGTAAGAATCATAATGAACACAATGTGCTAGGAATCGGACGGGGATAGCACTGTGATCGAGTCCATACCCTAGTTCGGCGATGAACTCGCAACGGCGGCAATGGCGGGGAAGAATTCCATTGACGATGGCGGAGACCAGCGACAGGAGGCGGCTGGCGACGAGGAGGACGATCTGGAGACCCAAGAGGCAGAGCGAGGTATGCGCGGGCGAAGGGGTTTCGGAGAAATTTCCAAATTTTTGCCCGTGAGTATATATAGCCCGACCCTGTCGGTGTGACCGAGTGGAACAACTCGGTAGCACCGAGATGCATAACTGTTGACAATTACAACAACTCGGTGTGACCGAAAAGTTCAAATCGGTTGCACCGAGATTGACAACCTAGATCGACTTAGTGATCTCGGTATGACCGAAATGGAGGAATCGGTCAGACCGAAACACACAAAGAAGTTTTGGAAGTTTAAGTCTATGACGAATCGGGGACTCCGAGTGCTCCTCACACAGAGTGGTTCGAATCTGACTTGATCAAATTTTGTGATGTAGCATGAATAGAGTTTGAGATGAGAAAAGAATAGATAGCTAGAGATGGTTCTTAGGCATTCTTGTCCATCCACTTGGCAAAAGAATAGAAAACCAATCAATCAAAACAACAAGTGGATGTCCTCGAATGAGTAAAATATGCAATCAACATGCTTAGACAATAAAATGGCAATTGAAATATGTGGCAAAGAATGCACAACCAATTCTAGCATCTATCAAACAATTTGCGATGACTAGGTCATCTATATATGATATATTGACTTAGGAGTCAAATGAGAACATTTGATCATATGTCATACTCATCGTTTAAGCACAAGTGGGGTTACCACTTTTACATAAAGCATTGTTGTGTTCACACCATTAGAGTTGCTTTAGCTCAATTCTTAGAGTAAAGCTCCCCCTAGATGTGAGATCCCCCTTAAGAGGGATGAACTAACCTTGGGTTTTGTCGATGATGACTTCATGTAGATGTTGAAGATGTGGATGCTCAATGTTGATGTAGATCATTTGGAGCTATCCATTGGAGTGAGTTGCACTTTCAATACCTACACGGGTTAGTCCCACAAGGAACAAACAAGGATATCCATAGACATAGAGTGATGCACACACAAGATGATGTCTATGAAAGCTTTTAGGTTACCTTGTCCCTTGTCTTACCAACAAGAGGGTTTGTGACTCCTTGAACTAGTGCAAGATGTGGAAGTTGATTGCACTTGTTATTGCCAAGATGATAAGAGTGAAGTATGTTGGCGGAGTCACCCTCAAGAACTCTCTAGTTCTTCTTCGGGATCCACACCATCTTGATGGGAATCCTCGGTGTTGTAGTTGTACTTGATGAAGTGGAACTTGAAGTAGTCTTGGGAACCCACTTGACCAAGGCCTTAGGAGCTTCTTCAAATGCATCAATTTCCTCTTGAAGCTTGTCCTTACCTTTTTGCTTGTGGTCTTGTGGTGGAAGATCATCTTGAGCTTGTGTCCCTTTGAGAGAAGTAGGATCATACTTCTCTTGTTGAGGAACAAACTTCGTCTTGGGGTATTGATCTTCTTCCCACTCAACTCCATTGGCATTGAACTTTCGTTCAAAACCAACACCTTGATTCTTCCGGTGCCTTCCTTGCTTGCGTACAATTTCCTCGAATTGCTTACTTCCGGCAAGGCTCTTGTAAACACCTTTCTCTATAATTCCCTTCAATAAGCTATTTTCTTGCTCAAGTGTAACTTGGCTAAGAGAATCATTAGTGGAATCAATAGAACTACTAGAAGCAACAATATTGGATTTAGCATGATTATTGTTACTACTAGAGGAAGAATATTTCTTGTTCTTGTTACTAGACTTGACTTGAGGCATGTAAGTGGATAAGAGTAAACGCTTGGCAATGTAAGAAGAACTTTTCTTACGAAGATCATCATTGATTGCTTTTAAGAACTCATGCTCTTGCTCAAGGTTGAGCTTTTCAAAGCGCAATTTCTCATGAGTCCTTAAAAGTTCTCGATGATCTCCTAAGATAGTTTCATGAGCTAACTTAAGAGTGTTTATTTCTTTAGGTAGAGACTCAATCTTCTCCTTATCATTGTCATTCGTTTTATCTTGATTAGCATGATTAATTGATGTTTCATCATAGTATTCATCACTAGAGTTGTCACCAAGTAAATCATCATCACCTAACAAGTCATCTTCATCACTATTGAAATCAACATACTCGGGGTGTGATACCTTTGGGCCTTTAGCCATGAAGCATGTTCCAACTCCTTCATTTGGTGAATCAAATATGTCGTAGGAGTTGGTCGTCACAAGTGCTAGACCGGCAACACCTTCATCTTGAGTATATTCGGAGTCGGAGTGATAGCTTCTCTCGGAGTGGTTGTCGGAGTCGGAGCCGGATACCCATTCACCAACATGAGCTTGATGTCTTCGTTTTGTGTAGCTCCTTGATGACTTGTCCTTTCTTCCCGAATCCTTGCTTCTCCGTGAGGGTCTTTGTTCATAACGATCATCTCTACTCCTTCTTTCTCTCGATGGTGATTCTTCTCTTCTACTTCTTCTCTTGGGAGAATCTTCTCTTCTCTTGTAGGGGGCCGTACACTCATTGGAATAGTGTCCGAGCCTTCCACAATTGTAGCAGTTTCGCTCTCGACTAGAAGATCTTTTGTCATTGTAGGACCTTGACTTGGAGCTTCTCTCTTTGCTCCTACTCTTGTAGAACTTGTTGAAGTTCTTCACCATTAAGCTCAATTCTTCATTGAAGGTTTGTTTCTCACTCGATGATGTGGGGGCTTCACATGAGGCTTTGTAAGCACCACTTGATTTGTTGTGAAGTTCCTCTTTATCCTTGAGTGACATCTCATGAGCAACGATTCTTCCGATGACTTACGTTGGCTTGAGATCTTTGTAATTTGGCATCATTTGGATCAATGTGCACACGGTATCATATTTTCCATCTAAGGCTCTTAGGATCTTCTTGATGATGAATCTATCGGTCATCTCTTCACTCCCTAAGCCGGCAATCTCATTTGTGATAAGAGCAAGCCTAGAGTACATTTCAGCGACACCTTCACCATCCTTCATTTTGAACTTGTCAAGTTGACTTTGAAGCACATCCAACTTGGATTCCTTGACGGAGTCGGTACCTTCATGTATGTCAATCAAAGTATCCCAAATTTCCTTTGCATCCTCAAGACGGCTGATTTTGTTGAATTCTTCGGGGCACAATCCGTTGAAGAGGATATCACAAGCTTGAGCATTGTATTGTAGCATCTTCAACTCATCCGCGGTAGCTTCACGATTCGGTTCTTTCCCATCATAGAATTCACCTTGCAAGCCAACACACACAATAGCCCAAACGGCGGGGTTATGTCCAAGAATATGCATTTTCATCTTATGCTTCCAACTAGCAAAATTAGTACCATCAAAGTAAGGACCTCTACGGTGATAATTTCCCTCGCTAGACGCCATACTCTCCTAGGTTGTGAAACCGAGGCTATGACCACCAAAAGCTATGGAAATCAAAGCAAATGGAGACCAATGCTCTGATACCAATTGTAGGACCGAAAGTATGTCTAGAGGGGGGCAATTAGACTACTTGACCAAATAAAAATCTAGCCTTTCCCAATTTTAGTTCTTGGCAGATTTTAGCTATCTTAGCATAAGTCAAGCAAGCATGCAAAAGAGTATATGAGCAGTGGAAAGTAAAGCATGAAACTTGCAAGAATGTAAAGGGAAGGGTTTGGAGAATTCAAACGCAATTGGAGACACGGATGTTTTTGTCGTGGTTCCGATAGGTCGTGCTATCGTACATCCACGTTGATGGAGACTTCAACCCACGGAGGGTAACGGTTGCGCGAGTCCACGGAGGGCTCCTGAAAGTGCGTTATATCGACTAGAGGGGGGGTGAATAGGCGATTTTTATGAAAGTCTTCAAAACGTGGTAGTTATGAAGACAAACAGTGAAGATTATGCCTATTACTATGCAACAGAAGTTAGATTACACTAGGCTAGCCATTGTCATGTATTCAATAGAGCGAAAGCACAATAACAACCAGCTTCAGTGTAATAAGGATCAGGTAGGAAGAAGTTATGAAGCCAATCAGATCATACATTCACGTTGTGAAGACAAAATATAAAGCAAGCATGCAATGGCTTCACAATGAGTAACAGTAAGAAAAGGAAGTGAAGATGAAACCAGTGACTCGTTGAAGACAATGATATGTTGGACCAGTTCCAGTTGCTGTGACAACTGTACGTCTGGTTGGAGCGACTAGGTATTTAAACCTTAGGACACACAGTCCCGGACACCCATTCCTGAACACACAGTTCAGGACAGCAAGTCCTCACCATATTCTCCTTGAGCTAAGGTCACTTAGTCCTCGCCCAATCACTCTGGTAAGTCTTCAAGGTAGACTCCCAAACCTTCACAGACTTCGTTCACTGGCAATCCACAATGTCTCTTGGATGCTCTGAACGCCACGCCTAACCGTCTGGAGGATTCACAGTCCTCAAGTGTAATAAGTCTTCAGATCACACACACAAGAAGACTTAAGTGATGCCCAATTTTCTCTGGCTCTGGATGGTTAGGGGTTTTATCCTCACTAGGAATTTTCTCTCAAAGGCTTCGAGGTGGGTCGCTCTCAAACGACAAAAGCCGTGTACTGAAATCTGAGCAGCCAACCGTTTATGGTTGTGGGGGTGGGGTATTTATAGCCACTTGGCAACCCGACCTGATTTGTCCGAAATGACCCTGGGTCACTAAGGAACTGACACGTGTCTCAACGGTCAGATTTCAAACTCTCATGGCAACTTTGCTTGGGCTAGAAGCAAAGCTAACTTGTTCGGCTCTGGACAAGATTCGCTCTCATTGTCTTCGCTCGAAGACATAGGTTTTTGATTTAGGCATCACTTCAGTCATTCTGACTGGTTCTCCTGGACCCCACTTAACAGTACGGTGGTTCCTATGACTCAACACAAAAGAAAAAGAACTATGAAAGATCTAAGTCTTCGAGCTCCATATGCTTCATAACGTGTCTTCTTTTGTCATAGTCTTCAATGTGAATATCTTCATATACCACCTTTGTCTTCAATGTCTTCATACATTTTTAGGGGTCATCTCTGGTAGTAAAACCGAATCAATGAGGGACTTCTACCTATGTTTTCCTGCAATTCTCACAAACACATTAGTCCCTCAACTAGGTTTGTCGTCAATACTCCAAAACCAACTAGGGGTGGCACTAGATGCACTTACAATCTCCCCCTTTTTGGTGATTGATGACAAACTAGTTGAAGTTTTCAACGGGGAATATAATGTGTGAAGTTTGTAAAGGATAGGGAATTGTCTTCATAAGTTGCAAGGGCTCCCCCTGAAGATGTGCATATAAGTTAATTTGCCTTTGGAATGCAAATGCACATGGCAGGTTGTACTTGTGGAGATCCACTTCAGCTTATGATGACAATCCATTATGCATGTGAAAGTATATGAAGATAATGACATGCATAATGGAAAATGGACGTCTGCAGAATGAGATAAGTGCGGAATTTATCTTCGCAAACAGAGTAGCAGACGACCATCGAGTCTTAGTGTTACAACTCAAAGAACCGAATGAAGCAAAAACGAGAGTTGTAAGCACGAACCAAAATGTAGCAAAAAAGAATATTAGCACCCGCCCATATGGACCCGCTTGAAGACTATCAACTCATATGCTTCTCCCCCTTTTGTCAGCAAGGACTAAAAAGGTTCGAAGACATAGAGTGTCTACTCGTTTCCAGGAGCAGCAGGGTCGTTGGAGGTGTTTGGCGGTGCAGACGAGCTTGGAGGTGCTGAAGCAGGTGGCGGTGATGTAGCATCGTCGTCTTCATCAATGATCCTTGCAGTAACTGTGGCAGCAGATGAAGAAAACTCAGAGTCATCAAGTGATGGTGTGTTGCGCATCACAGCCCTTATGGGAGGTGTGGTGTCAAACTTGAAACGCTCTGTGAAGCCATCCTCTTCAAGTTCAGCTTCAGTGCATATCATTGAGAGCCCTTTCCAAGTACGACAGCAAGTCTCATGTGTAACGAAGGCATTCTTGGTGGCAAGGTTTCAAAGACGATTGACATCCACCAAGAGGCTCTTCATCTGACGCTTTCGCCAGTCATGATGCCTATCTTGCTTTTGGTGAAGGGCCACAAGAAGCTCTCGGTCAGTGAGGACACGAGCACGCTTCTTGGGTCTTGGAGCATTTGTGCTGTCTGTGGCTTCAGTAGATGCTGGTGCACGTGTAGTGCCAGCCAACGGATATACCCTGGATATGGCTTCAACACCTTCAACATGCTGCGTGAAGCTCTGGTGTTCTGCATTCTGAAGACTTATTGGTTGCTTGGCAGGTTCGAGATATATGGCTCATCAGAGGTATCCACATCTGGCAGGAAGATCCGATGGTTTCGGGCTGAGGGTTGATACGAGATTGCAGAGTGCAGTTTGATTAGCCTCATCACCCAAGGAGCATAGAACTTCAAACCAAACAATTCTGAGCCTGACGCTGCAAGTTGGCGTATGAAGAGATCCTGTGCGTTGAAGCATTTGCCATGCAGGATATAGAATATGAGAGTCTTCATTGCACCCTCAATCTTGGCATGTGGTGAGTGTCCCTTAATGGGCCAGAGAGTCCGCCGGATGATGTGATATATGGTCCTGGGCAGGTACTCTAGGTCTTCAATGAAGAACTCAGTTGGATAAGGTGCATCCTGAGGCAATGGCTTCATCATTGTGAGCATCTGACTCATATTTGGTTCAGGCCTCTGGAATATGCTCTCAATAGCTTCAGAATGTAGTTGACAGCCTTCCTCAAAGAATTCGCCAGGAGTGGGTAGGCCGATGAGTTCAATGATATTCAATGCATTGGCTTCATGATGGACATTGCCAGTCATCCACTCCAGGACCCATGTCTTCGGATCTCTGTTGTATCCTTTTATATGGAGAGTGGCATAGAACGGAAGCAGAAGCTCTTCATTCCAGTGCTCCTCATCAGTCACAAACGGCAGCAGACCCACTTGCTTGAAGCAATCCAAGGCTTCCTCAAGACATGGCAGACCAGCAATGGCTTCAACCTCAAGGCGCTTGTGCGGGAAGATGCGACCTTGGTTGTATAAGATGCTTGAGTAGTAGCTGCGCTGAGGATAGCTCTAGAACCTGTCTGATACAATCCTTTCCCTTGAATAGGGGTTCTTGGAGCTGTTGAAAAATGTATTGTCTGCCTTGAAGCTGTTAATATCAAAGGAGCCAGGTGCTGATGCAGGACCTGGGAACCTTGGAAGCCTTGGGACTGGCTTCTGAACATGAGGCCTGTGCTCAATATGATAATCAAACTGTGGACCTGCAGCAGACTCAGGAACAGAAGTGTCTGGCTCAGTAGCTTCGCTGTCTGCTGAGGCATTTGGTGGGGCGGGCTCCACATTGGCTTCAGTGTTTGTGGTGGCAGCCTCAACATTTTCTTCCTCCGCTTGTGGAGTTGGAGGGACAACCTCAGGCACGTTCTCCTGGAGAACTGCATCTTGATGGAGCGGGGAAGTGGGTTCTGGTGGTGCTTCTTCATGTCTTCGGCTGATGCAGCCGGAATTTCTTCAGTATGGACTTGAGGCCTTGGACCTTTGCGAAGCCTACGGAACGCAGACGACGCTTGTGGGGTTGGAGTGGGCTGGGCCTCAAAGTCTTCTTCCTCCTGAGGGCGATCCGCCCATGACTCATCTTGTGCCATTGGCGTCAGAGGACGACCAATACTGATGAGTTCGCTTGTTTCAAGCTGAGGAAGGGCTGCATCATCTTGTACATTGTCTTGGTGACCAATGTCTTCAGAAGCTATGGGGTCGGCTGCTGGAATATCTTCAGCTTCAGGAGCCTCTGTGGGAGCAGGCTCATGAACTGTCAGTCGTCTTTCTGCATTGGGGTGAATGACGGAGAGGGGTTCAACCATCAAGGGCTCTGTGGGAGCAGCCCGAGATTTCTTGACCTTGCGCTTCTTCTTGCTGGGGTCAGAAGGAGAGGCTTCAGAGAGTTTTCTCTTCCTAGCTTCAGCCTCTGCATTTCGTGTCTTCTTAAGCTCTGAAGCTGTTGACCGGCTCTATGACTTCGAGCCAGTCGTGGCGGTTGGGAAGACAATCGGAGCTTCTTGTCTTGGTGCCTCTGGTTCATTCACAGCAGGCTTCTTCTTCTTCTTCGCGGCCATCTTGGGGTCGATGCCAGGACGCCCAAGTGCCTTGCGCTTTTCAGCCTCGTTGTAGGCTTGAACACATCTTTCTGCCAGAGACTTCATCCGCTCACACGAGCCCTGAGCTTCAGCACGCTTCTTCAGAAAATTTTCCTTGAGCTCATGCAGCATGGTTTTGAAGCTCTCCACTTCCTGCACGCTGAGCCTGGCCATGTGCTTCTTGAACTGAGCCTTTTCATGATCAATTTTCTGCTTCAGCTCAACAATGCGCTGAGCAATGGCCAGTTCTGAAGCAATTGCACCTTGGAAGGTGACGCTGAGGCCAACGGGCAGCTGCAGATCTTCGAAGCTTATGTCCGGGGAGGCAAACCATTCGTCGATGAAGTTGTGGATGATGGCGACATCAAAGAGAGGCAAATTGTTGAAGATTTCAGCTTCTTCTTTGCTTTTGATAAGCTGCTCTAGAGCGTCATCTCCAAGATCTTCATCGCTAGATAAATCAATGGCTTCGCTGCGCAGAATGGCAGCAGCCGTGAGCTCTTTGCAGGTTTGTTGCTGGGGCTCCTTTTCTTTCTGGGGCTTGGAGACGCGGGATACGTCTTCAGACTGCACACTGACTTCAGGAGGTGCAGTTTTCAATGGCTTCGCCCTTGAGATTTTTGAGGCAGGGGCCGGCTTCGAAGCTTTTGGTTTCTTTGTCTGCTTTGGCTTCGGCACAGAAGGAGCTTCATCAGACTCAGAATCAGCTGGAGGGTCATTCACGGCAGTCCCTTGGACTAAGATGTGAGTGATAAGGCCCTCAAGGTTGGCAAACGGACCGATGACATTAGGTTCTGCGTAGCGTGTGCCATCTGCCCGTGGTGCGGAGGGGCCAGGGTTGAAGTCTAACCCAAATTTCTTCTTGCTCAGCTTCGCAGATTGTTGAGCAAACTGGTAGTTGCGCTTGAACAGATTGTCGTCACGACACCAGAGGAGTGATGACGGATGCGCATCATCAGGCTGTGGTCCTCGGACCATGCATGGGTAGAAGCCTTGAGCAATGGCTTCATCTCTGGTCTTTGGTAAGAGATTTTTGAAACGGATGTCCCCCCATGGTCTCCTGATGGCACTCTTTTCAGCATACTCCTGAGTGACGAAGCGGTATTTGAACCACTGTTCTGCCCAATAGCGTCGAAACCATTGGATTCGGGTTTTGCGCTGCCCATAGCTTTCTTCTGGATCTGTTTTGTACATTTCTGCCAAGTCTTCAGGCAGATCCTTGGAAGTTCCCTCACGTCTCTGTCTGCCCCCCTTCCTTGCTGCTGCTTCTGAAGCCATAAACTTTAACTTGAAAGGCTTCAAGATTTTCAAAGGCTTCAAAGGCTTTCCTTTTCTGGACCAACAGGAACTGGCTTCAGGAGAGTTTATGTGATGATGTAGGAATTCTGCAAATGAATGCAGACTATGAGAACCAAAGGATTCTCCCACGGACATGTACCTGTGACAGCATTAAGGTGCGAGGGAAGGGGAAGAGGTCATATGCATTCTCAGAAGGTTTTGAAGATTAATCAATTTAGAAGACATTGACCTCATCGTGCGAAGACATTCACTCATAGATAAGAAGTTGGTTCCAGATTTGTACGAACCCACAGATCAGTACAAGTGAGGAATCTAACTACTTTATGAAGCACAAGTGAATATACTAGGCATGTTATGAGATGCAGCGAGAGATCTAACTAGTGTGAAGAGAAACTTCTTATGGTAGAAAGTGACAGAACCATGAGATCAAAGGGGCTGTAAAAACAAGTTTTATTTACCACACTGGAACTGCTAGACGGAAGGGAGTTGATGCCGAGCAGTTCAGTCCTCCGTGCCCTAACTTGGCGACGGAAAACACCTACGGCGATGGCGGAGAGGACGATGTCCGCGGTCGGCGTGAGGACGGCGTTGGAGAGGTTGCGGCAGCGAAGCGCTTCGTCTCCGGCGTCGTCGAGAGCTAGCGGTGGCGCTAGGGTTCGTGCGAGGGTGGAAGAAGGAGATAATGACCGCGGTAAGTGTGAACTTATAGGCACAGGGGCGGCACTGCGCTATTACTCAGGTGCCCCTGGCGATTCACATTTGAGTAGTACGTGGCCATCATGCGGTGTTTTGGGGCAGTTCCACATCCCACGCGCGCCTGGATTGTCGGGCGATCGTTCCTACTTCTCCGGATTTTATGTGGAGGAATGAGCATTGAAAACGGACTTTATGGTTGTCTCTTTATCTTCTGCTGACAGGGACGCAGTGAAGACATTCGACAGTTTCAATAGAATGCATATGACTTAGAGCGATAGAGTTTGAGATAGAAAGCATAGAGAAGTTTGGGGTCCGATCACATTCACTTAGTTCAAAAGATTCAACACGAAGACATAGCTATAAGTGAATGATGTTGAGGACATAACACTAGCATATATATATATATATATATACAAGCAACGTAGTGAAGATAATTATGAGGACATGTTCGAAGCCAAACCAAATGTGAAGACAACCAAATGTGAAGATATTGCAAGGTAACGCCATGAGTGAAACACTTCAAAATAGAACGTTTGGTGGTGGCGTTACCCACCGTATAGGAAGTATTAGACCCAGACACGGCGCACAATTATCGTGGCGCTCCGAAGTCAAATTCCACATTAATGTATTCACACTTAGAATGTATGTCTTCATTGAATGAAGATATACTTTACTTTGTGTGTTGCACATCTAAGTCATCAATATGCATAAGTGTTAGGATGTGTGCCTGATCACAGGACATTTGAGGATTCCAAGATATTTAGCTCACACCGTAACTTGCAAAATCTCTTCTCATCCAAGGGCTTGGTGAAGATATCTGCCAATTGCTCTTGAGTGTTGACGTGTATGATATCAATGTCTTCCTTCACAACATGATCTCTGAGAAAGTGATGACGAATTTCAATGTGCTTTGTCTTCGAGTGCTGAACTGGGTTGTTGGCAATCTTGATGGCGCTTTCGTTGTCGCAGTAAAGTGGCACTTGCTTCAGATGAATGCCATAGTCCTTGAGTGTTTGCTTCATCCACAGAAGCTGAGCACAGCAAGATCCAGCAGCAATGTATTCAGATTCAGCAGTGGAGAGAGATACACAGTTCTGCTTCTTTGAAGACCAACATACAAGTGATCATCCCAGAAAGTGACATGTGCCTAATGTAGACTTGCGATCAACTTTGTCACCAGCATAATCAGCATCCGAGAATCCAACCAGATCAAACTCTGAGCCCTTTGGATACCATAATCCTAGAGTTGGGTGTGAGCCAAATATCGAAGAATTCGCTTCACAGCTAAGTGATGCGACTCCTTTGGTGCCGCTTGAAATCGAGCACACATGCAAACACTAAGCATAATATCTGGCCTAGATGCACATAAATAAAGCAAGGAACCAATCATGGAGCGGTATACCTTTTGATCGAACTCTTTACCATTGTCGTCAGGACCTAGATGATGTTTGGCTGGCATTGGTGTTGTGAAGCCTTTGCAGTCTTGCATACCGAACTTCTTCAGGCAATCTTTGAGATACTTCTCTTGAGATATGAAGATGCCATTGCGCTGTTGTCTTATTTGAAGACCAAGGAAGAACTTCAGCTCCCCCATCATGGACATCTGATATTGCTCTTGCATCATATATCCAAACTCTTCACTGTACTTCTGATTGGTGCAGCTGAAGATAATGTCATCCACATATATTTGGCACACAAACAGTTCACCATCATATGTCTTCGTGAAAAGAGTGGGATCCAGGGAACCAGGTATGAAGCCTTTGCTCTTCAGGAAGTATTTGAGTGTGTCATACCAGGCCCTGGGAGCTTGTTTGAGGCCATACAGTGCCTTGTTGAGCTTGTATACCATGTCAGGATGTTTTGGATTTTCAAAGCCAGGCGGTTGTGCAACATACACTTCTTCTTCAATCTTGCCATTGAGAAAGGCACTTTTCACATCCATTTGATATAGAAGTATGTTATGATGATTTGCATAGGCCAACAGTATGCGTATGACTTCAAGCCTAGCCACAGGAGCAAATGTTTCATCGAAGTCAATGCCCTCCACTTGAGTATATCCTTGAGCAACGAGACGAGCTTTGTTTCTGACAACTTGACCATGCTCATCTTGCTTGTTGCAGTATATCCATTTGGTGCCTATTATGTTGTGCTTTCGTGGATCAGGACGCTTGACCAGTTCCCATACATTATTCAGTTCAAACTTTTGAAGCTCTTCTTGCATAGCTTGAATCCATTCAGGTTCCATGAAGGCTTCTTCAACTTTCTTGGGTTCTGATATTGATACGAATGCGAAGTGCCCACATAAATTTGCTAGCTGAGTTGCCCTTGAACGAGTGAGTGGACCAGGTGCATTGATGCTATCAATTATTCTGTCAATCTGCACTTCATTGGCAACACGAGGATGTACAGGGCGAAGACTTTGCTCTTGCTGATCTGCGTTGTTGTTGGGAGGAATGTCTTCAGGCTGAGCAATGTCTTCATGTTGATTAGGTGCTGAGATGATAAGTTCTTCTTCAGGAAGAGCTTCAGAAGGTATAATCTCTCCAGTTCCCATAAGCTTGATTGATTCACTAGCTGGAACTTCATCTAGCACATTTGGTAGTTGCTCTCTTTGTCAACCATTTGTCTCATCAAACCGCACATCCACTGTTTCAACCACTTTGTAATGGAAGAGATTGAAGACTCTGTAGGAGTGTGAATCCTTTCCATATCCAAGCATAAAGCCCTCATGTGCTTTTGGTGCAAACTTTGAGGTGTGATGTGGGTCCTTGATCCAGCACCTTGCGCCAAATACTCTGAAGTAACTGACATTTGGCTTCTTGCCAGTTAGGAGTTCATAAGATGTCTTGTTCAGAAGCTTGTGAAGATAAACACGATTGATTGTATGGCATGCAGTGTCAATGGCTTCTATCTAGAATTTTCTTGGAGTCTTGTATTCATCTAGCATTGTTCTGGCCATCTCAATGAGTGTTCTGTTCTTGCGTTCGACGACGCCATTCTGCTGTGGCGTGTACGGATCTGAGAATTCATGTGTGATGCCCAAGGTATCAAGATATGTATCAAGGCCAGTGTTCTTGAATTCAGTGCCATTGTCACTTCTGATGTGCTTTATCTTGGCGCCAAAATTATTCATAGCTTGATTGGCGAAGCGTCTGAAGACATCCTGCACTTCAGTCTTGTAAAGGATTATGTGCACCCCAAGTATATCTAGAGTAATCATCAACAATGACAAAGCCATAGAGGCAAGCAGAAGTAGTAAAAGTTGAGTAGTGAGTGGGACCGAAAAGATCCATGTGGAGCAGTTTGAAGGGTTGTGTAGTAGTCATGATTGTCTTCGAAGGATGTTTTGCCCTTGTCATCTTCCCTGCTTCACAGGCACCGCATAAGTGATCTTTATTGAACTTGACGCCCTCGATGCCTATGACATGCTTCTTCTTCGCAAGGGTGTGGAGGTTCCTCATGCCAGCATGCCCAAGCCTCCGATGCCAAAGCCAGTATTCTGAAGCTTTTGCAAGAAGACATACTGCAAGTTGTGGCCCTGCTGAGAAATCTACCACGTACAAATCACCCTTTCGGTAACCTTCAAACACTAGAGACTTGTCAGATTCGATTAGTACTAGGCAACGATATTTTCCAAACATTACAATCATGTTCAAATCGCAGAGCATTGAGACAGACATTAAGTTGAAGCCAAGGGATTCAACAAGCATGACTTTATCCATGTGTTGATCCTTTGAGATTGCAACTCTACCTAGACCCAATACCTTACTTTTACCAGTGTCAGCAAATGTGATGTGGCCCTTGTCGGATGGACGTAAGGTTGAGTCCATAAGAAGGCTTCTTTTGCCAGTCATGTGATTTGTACACCCACTGTCAATAATCCATTCTGAAGACTTTGAAGTCGCTGGTGTCATACCCTACAGTGCAGTTAGGGGGATAGGCTTCACGAAGAGAATTGTGAAGCAAAAACATTCGACGAACCAGTGGGTTATGAAAACATAGATCCAGATTAGGACTAATAGGCAGAGTAGCATGCGATTCAGGAACGAAGTACATAATGATGCCATTCGGGCATTTTATCTTGCGCCCTACAAGATTTTTAAGGTCCCCAGCAATAGCGTCAGAAGATTTTGTTTTTCTGCTGGAGACCTTTCCCTGCAAAAGAGAGTTAAGCTTTCTTAACCACCCACATCTTCAAGGGTGGCTTAGAAGCAATAAGTCTAAGTGCAGCATCTGAGAATTTTGGCTTTGAAGCCTTAGCAAACAGTCTAGCAGGTGGACAATAATACTCATAGGAATAAGCAGAATAATTTTTGGTCATATGAACATGACGATTCGAAGAATCGCTCTCATATTCATATGCCTGAGTATGGTTTCCCTGCAAAACATTTGCGTTAGTGTGACTCAGGTGAGTCCTCTGTTTGTATGAAGCCTTTGGACCATATGAAGCCTTTGGTCTGATGTTTGTCTTCTTCAAGTGAGGTGTCATGAAGACATTCACAGGAAGATTTTCCAGACACTTTTTCGGAACCCAGATCTTCTTCATAGGCGGTCCATTCCTGCAGTTAGTACCAATGTACCTGGCAAACACTTCACCATTCTGATTCTTAAACAGTTTATAGTTTGCATCAAAGGATTCATCAATGATAATGGGGTTAGCACAAGTGAAGCCAGATAAATTGGATGGATCTGCTGAAAGTTCCTTTGCAGCAACCCATGTGGTTTTGGGGTACTGCTCAGGTTTCCAGTAAGAGCCATCTGCATTTATTTTCCTCATGAACCCAACACCCTCTTTCCTAGGGTTTCGGTTCAGAATCTGCTTCTTGAGGACATCACATAATGTCTGATGTCCTTTAAGACTTTTGTACATCCCTGTTTCAAGCAATGTCTTCAACCTAGCATTCTCATCAGCAATAGCAGTGGTATCCTCAGCAGAGGGGTTAGTTACCACATCAACAGTTGAAGATATTGCAACAGCAGTAGCAGTGGAACATTCAGCAACAGAAGTAGCATTATCACGCTCAATGCATTTAAGACATGGTGGTTCAAATCCTTCCTGAGCTGGACTGATCTGTTCGGCGCGAAGTGACTCGTTTTCCTTTTGAAGATCTTCATGAGCCGCTCTCAATTTCTCAAGTTCTTGCTTCCTTTGAAGATAATCATAGGAAAGCTTTTCATGAATTGTTGAGAGAGTATCAAGTCGATCTTCAAGTTCCTGATACTTAACGTGAAGGTTTTTTTATGTCTTCAATTAAAGATTCAGACCGAGTCATTTCGGCACCCAACAGATCATCACTTCTGTCTAACAGTTTTTGAATATGTTCCATAGCTTTCTGTTGTTCAGTTGCAATTTTAGCAAGTGTTATGTAGCTGGGTTTTGAATCACAGTCAGAGTCATCGTCACTAGATGTTTGATAGCGAGTAGTCCGTGTGTTTACCTTGGCACCGCGTGCCATGAAGCAGTAGGTAGGAGTGGAGTCGTTCTTGTCATTTGCGTCGGTGTCGGTGATGCAGTCATTGTCTTCAGTGTTGAAGATGGACTTGGCGACGTATGCTGTAGCCAGACTCGCAATGCCAGAATCAGACTCCTCCTCAGACTCCACCTCTGCCTCCTCAGATGCGGACTCCTCCTCTGAATCCATCTCCTAGCCAACAAACGCACGTGCCTTGCCAGATGAGCTCTTCTTGTGTGATGAAGACTTTGAAAAAAGACTTGGAAGAAGACTTTGAGTATTTCTTCTTCTTGTCGTCAGAATCATATTCCTTGCTCTTCTTCTTCCTTCTGTTCTCATGGTCCCACTGTGGACACTCAGAGATGAAGTGTCCAGTTTTCTTGCACTTGTGACATGTTTTCTTCTTGTAGTCATGATTAGAAGCTTCATCATTCCTTGAGCTTGATCGTGAAGATTTTCTGAAGCCTTTCTTCTTGGTGAATTTTTGGAACTTCTTCACTAGCATTGCAAGTTCTCTTCCAATGTCTTCAGGATCATCAGAACTGCAGTCAGATTCTTCTTCAGATGAGGAAACAGCTTTTGCCTTCAAGGCACGAGTTCGCCCATAGTTTGGACCATAGATATCTCTTTTCTCAGAAAGCTGAAACTCATGTGTGTTGAGCCTCTCAAGTATGTCAGACGGATCGAGTGTCTTGAAATCAGGACGTTCTTGAATCATCAGGGCTAAGATGTCAAACGAACTATCAAGTGATCTCAGCAGTGTCTTGACGATTTCATGTTTGGTGATCTCAGTGGCGCCGAGGGCTTGAAGCTCATTTGTGATGTCAGTGAGCCGGTCAAATGTGTGCTGGACATTCTCATTGTCATTTCGCTTGAAGCGGTTGAAGAGGTTGCGAAGAACACTGATTCTTTGATCTCTCTGGGTTGAGACGCCTTCATTGACCTTGGAGAGCCAGTCCCAGACCAGCTTGGATGTCTTCAAAGCACTCACACGGCCATACTGTCCTTTTGTCAGATGACCACAGATGATATTTTTGGCAGTAGAGTCCAGTTGAGTGAACTTCTTGACATCAGCAGCAGTGACACCTTCTCCAGCCTTGGGAACGCCGTTCTCGACGACATACCATAGGTCTACGTCAATGGCTTCAAGATGCATGCGCATCTTATTCTTCCAGTAGGGATATTCAGTTCCATCGAAGATGGGGCACGCAGCGGAGACTTTGATTATCCCTGCAGTCGACATAGCTAAAACTCCAGGTGGTTAAACCGAATCACACAGAACAAGGGAGCACCTTGCTCTGATACCAATTGAAAGTGCGTTATATCGACTAGGGGGGGTGAATAGGCGATTTTTATGAAAGTCTTCAAAACATGGGAGTTATGAAGACAAACAGTGAAGATTGTGCCTATTACTATGCAGCGGAAGTTAGATTACACTAGGGTAGCCATGGTCATGTATTCAATAGAGCGAAAGCACAATAACAACCAGCTTCAGTGTAATAAGGATCAGGTAGGAAGAAGTTATGAAGCCAATCAGATCATACATTCACGTTGTGAAGACAAAAGATAAAGCAAGCATGCAATGGCTTCACAATGAGTAACAGTAAGAAAAGGAAGTGAAGATGAAACCGGTGACTCGTTGAAGACAATGATATGTTGGACCAGTTCCAGTTGCTGTGACAACTGTACGTCTGGTTGGAGCGGCTAGGTATTTAAACCTTAGGACACACAGTCCCGGACACCCAGTCCTGAACACACAGTTCAGGACACCAAGTCCTCACCGTATTCTCCTTGAGCTAAGGTCACTTAGTCCTCGCCCAATCACTCTGGTAAGTCTTCAAGGTAGACTCCCAAACCTTCACAGACTTCGTTCACTGGCAATCCACAATGTCTCTTGGATGCTCTGAACGCGACGCCTAACCGTCTGGAGGATTCACAGTCCTCAAGTGTAATAAGTCTTCAGATCACACAGACAAGAAGACTTAAGTGATGCCCAATTTTCTCTGGCTCTGGATGGTTAGGGGTTTTCTCCTCACTAGGAATTTTCTCTCAAAGGCTTCGAGGTGGGTTGCTCTCAAACGAAAAAAGCCGTGTACTAAAATCTGAGCAGCCAACCGTTTATGGTTGTGGGGGTGGGCTATTTATAGCCACTTGGCAACCAGACCTGATTTGTCCGAAATGACCCTGGGTCACTAAGGAACTGACACGTGTCTCAACGGTCAGATTTCAAACTCTCATGGCAACTTTGCTTGGGCTACAAGCAAAGCTGACTTGTCCGGCTCTCGACAAGATTCGCTCTCATTGTCTTCGCTCGAAGACATAGGTTTTTGATTTAGGCATCACTTCAGTCATTCTGACTGGTTCTCCTGGACCCCACTTAACAGTACGGTGGTTCCTATGAGTCAACACAAAAGAAAAAGAACTACGAAAGATCTAAGTCTTCGAGCTCCATAGGCTTCATAACGTGTCTTCTTTTGTCATAGTCTTCAATGTGAATATCTTCATATACCACCTTTGTTTTCAATGTCTTCATACATTTTTAGGGGTCATCTCTGGTAGTAAAACCGAATCAATGAGGGACTTCTACCTGTGTTTTCCTGCAATTCTCACAAACACATTAGTCCCTCAACTAGTTTTATCGTCAATACTCCAAAACCAACTAGGGGTGGCACTAGATGCACTTACAGCTCCACCCACGAAGGGTCCACGAAGAAACAACCTTGTCTATTCCATCACGGCCGTCGCCCACGAAGGACTTGCCTCACTAGCGGTAGATCTTCACGAAGTAGGCGATCTCCTTGACCTTACAAACTCCTTGGTTCAACTCCACAATCTTGTCGGAGGCTCCCAAGTGACACCTAGCCAATCTAGGAGACACCACTCTCCAAGAAGTAACAAATGGTGTGTTGATGATGAACTCCTTGCTCTTGTGCTTCAAATGATAGTCTCCCCAACACTCAAATCTCTCTCACGGGATTTGGATTTGTTGGAAAGAAGATTTGAGTGGAAAGCAACTTGGGGAAGGCTAGATATCAAGATTCATATGGTTGGAATGGAATATCTTGACCTCAACACAAGTGTAGGTGGTTCTCTCTCAGAAAATGTGTATTGGAAGTGTAGGTATGTTCTGATGGCTCTCTCCACGAATGAAGAGTGGGTGGAGGGGTATATATAGCCTCCACACAGAATCTAACCGTTACACACAATTTACCAAACTCGGTGGGACCGAATGGTTAAACTCGGTCGGACCGATTCAGCAAACCTAGTGACCGTTAGGATTTTCGGTGGGACTGAGATGCAACTCGGTAGGACCGATATGGCTAGGGTTTGGGCATAACATAATCTCGGTGTAACCGATTACACAAACTCGGTGGGACCGATTTTGGTAATAAGCTAACCAGAGAGTTGGTCAGGTAAACTCGGTGGGACCGATTCGCTCATCTCGGTGAGACCGAAATGTTACAAAAGGGAAGCAGAGAGTTTACATTGCAATCTCGGTGGGACCGATCGCTCATCTCGGTAAGACCGAAATGTTACGAAGGGAAACAGAGAGATTACAATCCCATCTCGGTGAGACCGAGATCCCTATCGGTGAGACAGATTTGCCTAGGGTTTGTGGCAGTGGCTATGACATTTGAAACTCGGTGGCGCCGGATAGATAGAATTGGTGGGACCGAGTTTAACTTTTGGTTTAGGTCATATGTGGATGTGGGTAGGTAGTTGAGGGTTTTGGAGCATATCACTAAGCACTTTGAGCAAGCAATCCATTAAGCAATACCTCATCCCTCCTTGATAGTATTGGCTTTTCCTATAGACTCAATGTGATCTTGGATCACAAAAATATAAAATGTAGAGTCTTGATTTTGAAGCTTGAGCCAAACTTTTTGTCCTTAGAATTTTGAGGGGTCCACTTTCCTAATCCATGCCATGCCATTCATTGAGCTTTTCCTGAAATATTAATCTTGGAATAATGTTAGCTCAATGAGCTATATGTTGTTAGGAATTACCAAAACCACCGAGGGATAGTTGCACTTTCAGCTGGGTACCCGAGGATGGCATTGTATGGCAGACGGATGTGGGCGACGTCGAAGTCGATGAGCTCGGTGCGGTAGTTGTTGCGCTGCCCGAAGGTGACTGGAAGGCGAACATGCCCTATTGGAATAGTGGAACCATCAGTGACCCCTGAGAATGGCTTGGTTGGCTGAAGCTGATCGTATGACACTTGGAGACTGTCGAACGTCTCGACGGACAAGATGTTGAGTCCTGCTCCGTCGTCAATGAGGGTCCTGGTGACCTGCACATTGCTGATGACTGGGGAGCAAAGCATCGGCAGGACCCCGACTGTTGCTGCGCACTTGAGCTGATCCGCTGAGCTGAACGTGATAGCGCATGCGGACCACCTGAGAGGGCGCGTGGCCTCAAGCTTGGGGAGGACTGCATTCACCTCGCGAGCAAACTGCTTGAAGATGCGCTATGAGGCTGGGGCCTGCGCGCCACCCAAGATGCAAGCGATCGCGCGCGGCTCCCGGAAGCTCCCAGCCCCCTCGTCTTGATGTTGGTCTTCATTCCTCCTTGGCGGTGGCGGCAAAGGAGGAAGGCCCGCGTTGCCGTGCGGGTGATCCTCACGAGGCTGATCTCTCCAGCCTCCCTCGCGAGGCTGGTCCTGCCAATGATCCTCGCGAGGTCAGTCACGCCACCCTTGGCGAGGGCCACAGTCTTCCCATCTTCCGCCACCTCTTCCTCCTCCTCGGCCATAGCGCCTGTCGTTGCGCTCGGGGCGTCGGTCGACACGCCCATCTCTCACGGCCCTAAGCTCTTGACATTCGTTGGTGTTGTGGGTGTGGAGGTTGTGGTACACGCAGTACCGGCTGCCCTTGGATGACTCAGGCTGATCCCCGCCTTGCTTGGTGTTTGGTTCTGCTGCAAGCATGGCAACCCCCTTGCGCTTCACGTCCTTGGCCTTCTTCTCTTCTGGGTCGGTAGCCGGGAGTTCGAGGAGGGAAAGGCGCCCTTCCTCAGCCCTGGCGCACTTGGTCGCCAAGTTGAACAGCTCCAGGGATGTGCACAGGTCTTCATGGATTGCTAGCTCCTCCTTCATCTTGATGTCGCGTACGCCATCGGAGAAGGCCGAGATGATGGCTTCTTCAGTCACCTTGGGGATCTTGAGGCGAGCGTTGTTGAAGCGCTGGATGTACTTTTGCAGGGTTTCCCCTTAGTGCTGCTTGATGCGGCGCAGATCGCTCACAGCTGGGGGCCGGTCGCGAGTGCCTTGGAAGTTGGCGATGAAGCGAGTGCGCATCTTGTCCCAGGAGGAGATCGGGCCCCGTCCTTAAGTGCCATGGGGAACCAGTTCGCCATGACCCTTTCGTCTCTGTTGGCGGCTTCGATGCAAAGCTCGTAGAGCTGTAGGAACTCCGCGGGGTCTGCCGTGCCATCGTAGCGAGGGGGCAGGTCAGGCTTGAACTTGCCTGGCCATGCGACGCCGCGTAGCTCGAGGGTGAGAGCACGGCAGCCTGCTGTGGCCACCGGTGCCTTTTGCTGGTACTGGGCTTGTTCCTGGGGATTACCACGCGCCGCCGCTTGGAGCAGCGTGGGGTCTTGGCATGGAGGTGCAGGGACGCAATCTTGGCGCACCGGCACTGGGAGCGCATGAGCACCTTCTTGGGGACGAGGGATCTCTTGGCAGCTCCTTTCTTGCTGCGCAGGTGCCGGACGCGGAGGGTCTCGCCCTGGGGCTTGCGCCTTGGAGCCAGGGCACCTTCTTGGGGAGGAGGTGGTGGAGGCACCCCCTGATCCTCGCCTCCTGTGCAGAATGGAGGGCGTGGCAGCGAGAAGGACGGCAAAGGGGAGCCCCCTGCGGCGCTTACGATCTCGGTGATGCGGGCGAGCCAATCCTCATAGAGGTCGTCGATGGGATGGTAGTGCAGGAGCTCTATTGCCAGGAGCAGCGCGGCGTGCGCGTCCGTGTGGGCGCGACAGGCATGGGACGACGAAGCGGCTGGAGTTAGCGACGGTGTGGCGGTGCGGCCTTCCCGCCATACCGAAGGATGCTGGGACGAGGCTTGCTGCTCGTTCCCCACCAGGCCGGTGGCGGCGTTGGCGGCAGGCGACGGGGAACGACGAGGGCGTCCGCTGACGGGCGCCGTCTGGGCGACGCGGGTGGCGAGAGCATCCCGGCGCTAGGCGCGAGCCCGACGAGCGTCAGCCATGGACACGACAGAAGATCACACGCGAACAGCGGAAGAAAGATTCCGGCGCACCCCCTACCTGGCGCGCCAAATGTCGGATTTCGGGTTCCGGCAGACCCTTGAGGTTTGAACACTGGGGTGAGCACGGAGATCTCTCCCCTACCGATCTACGTCCAATCTCCTCGCGTGATCTAAGCTGGAAACAATGAACAACACAAGGGACACAAGGTTTATACTGGTTCGGGCCACCGTTGTGGTGTAATACCCTACTCCAGTGTGTGGTGTGGTGGATTGCCTCAAGGGCTGATGATGAACAGTATAAGGGAAGAACAGCCTCGCGAGAGGTGTTCTTGAGCTGGTGCGATGAATTGCTGGGGTGAGTTCAATAGCCTCTCTCTCTCTGCTAGGGCTCTATCAGATCTCTAGCCCTCTGGGTGTCTTGATCTCTCTGCGGTGTGTTTTCTACTCTGTGGTGGCTAGCTCTATTTATAGAGGCCCTGGGCCTCTCCCCAAATAATGAGCGGGAAGGGCGCCAACAATTGGCCATTTTGAAGGGGAACATCTAGTACAAGTTATCCTGACCAAAGGTGGTCTTCGGCTGCCAAAATCACGGGTGATGACGCCGTCTTGGGCTCCACGGTGACCTCCGTCCTGACGCTTTGCTGGTCTTGGTCTCATTGCACCGGAATGGTAACCTTTGCCCGATGCCTTGGCCTGTGCTTGCCCCCTTTGCACCAAAGGGGAAACAAGGACACTGCGCAGGCCGGCGCCCACCTGGTCTCGATCGTCATGGCTTGCTTCACGAGCTCCTCGCGATGTACCCATGCCTTGATCTCTCCGCCTCCTCGCGAGCCTGCCTGATGAGGCTGCCTCTGAGGAAGCTTCCTGTCATCCGCCCCGCGAGGCTTGGCCCCTCGCGAGGGTCTTGAGCTTGAGCTAATGAAGATGGGCCGCGCTAGCCCCCCACTTGAGCCACGCCGTAGGCCGCAGGCAGCCAAGTCTGGGGACCCCCGTTCCCAGAACGCCGACACATGCAAACCCTTACTTAACCTGATGACTCACTACCTTATATGTGTTGCAGGGAAACAATGGGAAGCACTGAGTTTATAATCGAGTTTAGCACGCGCATGGTCCGTTGTCTCATAGCACATTATTGTGCAATTGCAGGAACCATTCTAATATTTAGTGTTTTGACAATTTGGTCTTGCACATGTAGGTCCTGTTGTTAGAGGTTTTGACCCACTGTTCGGCCCCTTTTTGCATATGGGGAAATGAGTTGTCCATGAATATCAGTCAAGTCAAGAAACTCAGAAAGATTGTTAGGATAAAGAAATTAGCGAAAAAAGCAACAAGATATTTGTCTGCACAATGAAGAAGACATTAGTTCACTACAGGATGGTACTAAATATTACCTTGCCTTTTTTATTCCTTTGCCCCATTTCCAATATAGAGAAGATATTTATGCACATCCTTGTTTTCAGGCCTTTCCAAAGCAGTTCACTGATGATTACCTCTCAAACCACCTGTATGGTCAGGAGGCAAGGAAGGTATTCATACAACACCCACGGTTCAATATTGAAGTGTTCCTGAAGAGGACGAAGGATGGACGGTCAATCATCCATAGGCACTGGCATAAAGTTACAAAGACCTTCAACATCAATTAAGGCTCAATATTCGCCTTCTGCTTCAGCAGTTTTCCAGATGAGATATTGATGACCCACAAGTATAGGGGATCTATCGTAGTCCTTTCAATAAGTAAGAGTGTCGAACCCAACAAGGAGTAGAAGGAAATGATAAGCAGTTTTCAGTAAGGTATTCTCTGCAAGCACTGAAATTATAGGTAACTGATAGTTTTGTGATAAGGTAATTTGTAACGGGTAACAAGTAATGAAAGTTAATAAGGTGCAGCAAGATGGTCCAATCCTTTTTGTAGCAAAGGAAAAGCCTGGACAGACTCTTATATAAAGGAGAGCGCTCCTGAGGACACATGGGAATTATCGTCAAGCTAGTTTTCATCACGTTCATATGATTCGTGTTCGGTACTTTGATAATTTGATATGTGGGTGGACCAGTGCTTGGGTAATTCCCTTCCTTGGACAAGCATCCCACTTATGATTAACCCCCATGGCAAGCATCCGCAACTATAAAAGAAGTATTAAGGTAAACCTAACCATAGCATGAAACATATGGATCCAAATCAGCCCCTTACGAAGCAACTCATAAACTAGGGTTTAAGCTTCTGTCACTCTAGCAACCCATCATCTACTTATTACTTCCCAATGCCTTCCCCTAGGCCCAAACAATGGTGAAGTGTCATGTAGTCGACGTTCACATGACACCACTAGAGGAGAGACAACATACATCTCATCAAAATATCGAACGAATACCAAATTCACATGACTACTTATAGCAAGACTTCTCCCATGTCCTTAGGAACAAACGTAACTACTCATAAATCATATTCATGTTCATAATCAGAGGGGTATTAATATGCATAAAGGATCTGAACATATGATCTTCCACCGAATAAACCAACTAGCATCAACTACAAGGAGTAATCAGCACTACTAGCAACCCACAGGTACCAATCTGAGGCTTTGGGACAACGATTGGATACAAGAGATGAACTAGGGTTTGAGATGAGATGGTGCTGGTGATGATGTTGATGGAGATTGACCCCCTCCCGATGAGAGGATCGATGGTGATGATTTCCCCCTCCCGGAGGGAAGTTTCCCCGACAGAACAGCTCCGCCGGAGCCCTAGATTGGTTCCGCCAAGGTTCCGCCTCGTGGTGGCGGAGTTTTGTCTTGTGAGCTTGCTTATGATTTTTTTTCCAGGACGAAAGACTCCATATAGCCAAAGATGGGCATCAGAGGGCTGCCAGGGGGCCCACGAGGTAGGGGGCGCGCCCAGGGGGTAGGGCGCACCCCCCACCCTCGTGGATGGTGGGTGGCCCTCCTCTGGTACTTCTTTCGCCCAATATTTTTTATATATTCTGAAATGTGCTCCCGTGAAGATTCAGGACTTTTGGAGTTGTGCATAATAGGTCTATAATATTTGCTCCTTTTCCAGCCCAGAATTCCAGCTGCCGGCATTCCCCCTCTTCATGTAAACCTTGTAAAATAAGAGAGAATATGCATAAGTATTGTGACATAATGTGTAATAACAGCCCATAATGCAATAAATATCGATATAAAAGCATGATGCAAAATGGACGTATCAACTCCCCCAAGCTTAGACCTCGTTTGTCCTCAAGCGGAAGCCGAAATCGAGAAATGTGTCCACATGTTTAGAGATAGAGGTGTCGATAAAATAAAATATGGACATAAAGGCATCATGATCATTATTATAACAACAATATATATATATTGTCATATGATCTATTATGCTAAAGTAACAATTCATTCAGAGTTTCAAGTATGAATCATAAACTTCATTGAAAACTAAAACTATAATCTCAGTCATTGAAGCAATTGCAATTATCATAACATCGGAAAGAGTCCATATAAGAGCTTTTTAGGAAGTCAACATACTCAACTATCATTTAGTCTTTCACCATTGCTAACACTCATGCAATAGTTATGGGTATGAAGTTTTAATCGGACACAAAGAAAGATAGGGGCTTATAGTTTTGCCTCCAACCTTTTACCTCAAGGGTAATGTCAATAATAATAGTTCATGAAAACTCACATCCAATTAGCTATATATATCTGGATCTTTCCAACACATTGTGCTTTCCAAAGGATAAAATGTAAAAAGGAAAGGTGAAGATCACCATGAATCTTGTATGAAGTAATAGAGAAGAATAAAAGATAGGCCCTTCGCAGAGGGAAGCAGAGATTGTCATGTGCTTTTATGGTTGAATGCACAAAATCTTAATGCAAAAGAACGTCACTTTATATTGCCACTTGTGATATGGACCTTTATTGTGCAGTTCGTCGCTTTTATTTCTTCCACATCACAAGATCGTATAAAGCTTATTTTCTCCACACTAATAAATCATACATATTTAGAGAGCAATTTTTATTGCTTGCAGCGATGGCAACTTACTTGAAGGATCTTACTCAATCCATAGGTAGATATGGTGGACTCTTATGGCAAAATCGGGTTTAAGGATGTTTGGAAGCACAGGTAGTATCTCTACTTGGTGCAAAGAATTTGGCTAGCATAAGAGGGAAAGGAAAGCTCAACATGTTGGATGATCCATGACAATATAATTTATTTCAGATGTAAGAAAACATATCCCATTATGTTGTCTTCCTTGTTCAACATCAACTTTTTAGCATGTCATATTTTAATGAGTGCTCACAATCATAAAAGAAGTCCAAGATAGTATATTTATATGTGAAAACCTCTCTTTCTTTATTACTTATTGTTAATTTCAACGATGACCAAAACTATGTTTGTCAATTTTCAACAACTTTTATTCATCATACTCTTTATATGTGAAGTCATTACTCTCCATAAGATCCATATGATCTCTTTATTTCCTTTTATACTTTCTCTTTTATTTAATTCCCTAAAGATCATAATAAGATAATCAAGCCCTTGACTCAACACTAATCTTTATTATATAACTCACAGACTCGATTACATAGAAGGATCATAAAGCAAAACTCAAAACTAGATCATACTAAAACTTTATTCTACTAGATCAAGATATTACCAAAAGGATCGAACTAAGAAAAACGGTAAAGATAAAGGTGTGATGATGATACGATACCGGGGCACTCCCCCAAGCTTGGCAGTTGCCAAGGGGAGTGCCCATACCTGATACTCAATTCTTCTTTGTTGGTGAAGAAGGTGTTGGTGATGATGGATAGTCGCACATCGAGCGTAGGAGGTCCTCCAATTTGCGGATAATGCCCTTGAGTGCGACAATATGCTCCTTCAACAAAATATTTTCACTTGTGAGATACTTGTTTTGAGTGTGAGCTAACTCAATCATCTTGAAAGCTTCAATCTCCGTCGGGGTAAAGAGATTGTGATGCGGTTGAAGGATGTCTTCGTCTACTACTGCCGGAACTTGATCCCCCACAGCCTTCTTGATCCCATCATCCTTGTTGATCTCTCCGGGCTCTTCTCTCTTCAGCTCTATCTTCATTAGACAAGCATCGTCGCCCTCATTGTTGGAAGAGGTGGGAGACGACATGTTGCCTGGCCTTGACAACCCTGGCAAAAAACAGCTCGAAACAAAAACATGAGATATTTGCGTGGTACGATGGTCAAAACCTTCTGGAGATTATATAATGAATTTTTACCAACCAAAAGAAGTATTGTGCAAGAAATCGGAGTCTGGGAGGCACAAGAGGGGTAGGGCGCGCCCAGGGGGGTAGGGCGTGCTCTCCACCCTCGTGGAAGCCCCGTGTCCTTCCCGGACTGCTTCTTATTTTCCTATTTTCTTAAATCTTCCAAAACGGAGAAAAAATGCTATTAGAACTGTTTTGGAGTCGGTTTACTTACCATACCTCATACCTATTCCTTTTCAGAGTCTGAAACGTTCTGGAAAGTGTCCCTTATGTATTCCTTTAGCGTTACGGTTTCAATAACATTAGTTTCAACATTTATGGGATTACCTGAGATGTAATGTTTGATTCTTTGACCGTTCACCACCCTCGGATTTGTGCCTTCGAAGTTGTTGATTTTTATGGCACCGGAATGATAGACCTCGTTGATGATGTAAGGACCTTACCATTTAGAGAGGAGTTTTCCTGCAAAAAATCTTAAACGAGAGTTGTATATCAAAACATAATCACCTACATTAAACTCACGCTTTTGTATCCTTTTGTCGTCCCATCTTTTAACTTTTTCTTTAAACAGTTTGGCATTCTCATAAGCCTGGGTTCTCCATTCATCAAGTGAGCTAATGTCAAATAACCTCTTCTCACCGGCAAGTTTGAAATCATAATTGAGCTCTTTAGTGGCCCAATATGCCTTATGTTCTAGTTCGAGAGGTAAGTGACATGCTTTTCCATAAACCATTTTATACGGAGACATACCCATAGGATTTTTATATGCAGTTCTATAAGCCCATAATGCATCATCAAGTTTCTTGGACCAATTCTTTCTAGATCTATTAACAGTCTTTTGAAAAATTAATTTAAGCTCTCTATTACTCAATTCTACTTGACCAATAGACTGTGGATGATATGGAGATGCAATTCTATGATTAAAATCATACTTAACAAGGGTGGTGGATTGCCTCTTGGGCTGATGAATACAAGGGAAGAACGGCCTCCTGAGGTTGAGGCATTCTTGGGCTCGATGAGCTTGTGTGTCTTCTACTCCACTTTGGTGGCTAGTCCTATTTATAGAGGCCCTGCTCCTCTTCCCAAATATCGAGCGGGAAGGGAGCCAAAAATGGCGGGCTAATTTGAAGGGGGACAACTAGTACAAGCTATCCTGACAAAAGTAGTCTTCACCTGCACAAAGTTCTGGTGGTGACGTTGCTCCGGGCTCCACGATGATCTCCGTCTTGCAGTCCTTGGTCTTGGTCTTGTTGCACTGAAATGGCAACCTTTTCCTGATGCCTCGGTACTCCGCGGCTGTGCTTGCCCCCCTTGCACCAAATAGGAAACAAGGACGCTGTGTGCGCTGGCGCCCGCCTGGTGTCGATCGTCACGGCTCACGTCACGAAAGCCTCGTCAGGTTCGCCCCGCCTTGATATCTCCGCTCCTCGTGAGCCTGCCCAGCTAGGCTGCTCCGTAGGAGGTCTTGCATCGTCCCTCTCGCGAGGCTAGGCCCCTCGCGAGGGTCTTGAGTGCTTTATTGGTGAAGATGGGTTGTACGGCCTGCTGGCTCATCCACGCCGTGGGCCGCAGGCAGGCAAGTCTGGGGACCCCCGTTCCCAGAACGCCGACAGTAGCCCCCGGGCCCAAGGTGCGCGCGGGCTTGGCTTCGCGGCGAAGCCAAGGGTCAAGCCCGAAGCGCCGCGGGCCCCAAAAGCTAGCGGCCTCGGTTGACGCGTGGCGGTTGATTGGATGTGGGCGTCTCCGCTTCCCCACGCTGCTTTGAATCCGCCTGGCTATGCGGTCCTGCTTCTTGCATAGTTATTCTTCCTTCGCCGCGCCTGGCTCTTCCAATCTTCCAACCTCCCTGCTTCTTCATAGCCTTGCTCTGCCTCCTCAATCCGACCAGCGCTCCACCTGCTTCACCGTCATGGCGCTGAAGCAAGCCGACAAGGGGAAGAAACCTCTATCCTCGCCAACTGTCCCCCCATCCTTCGAGCCGGCTCTCAGCCGGCCTCGGGTGCTCAACGACAAGGCCGTGGGCAAGGTTCGCCCTATGCTCGCCTCCAATTTTAACGAGTGGGGAGAGACGCCAGCCTGGCCTACGTCGCGTTCTAGAATGGCTCGGGCAGTCACTGAGATCCCGATCTTCATTGATGCCCTCTGGGCTGGCTTGCTTCCTCTCTTCTCCGCCTTCTTCAACGCGGTGCTCGAGCACTATCAGATCCATATGCTCCATCTTGAACCTCAATTTGTGACCCTTCTTGCCGTCTTCGCCTCCGTGTGCGAGGCCATGGTGGGCATCACCCCCTCCGTGGCGCTCCTCCTCTACTTCTTCTCGCTGCATCTCGTCGGTGCCCATCAGAGCTCAGGGTGTGTGGGCTTTCAGGCCGTGGCAGCGACGGCAGGCATGGGGATCGACTTCGAGCTTCCTTCGTCCGCGAGAGAATTCCGCATGCGATGGGTGTTTGTTGATGTTGGCGTGCTCAACCCTCTGCTCCAAGCTCCGGTGGGGCCTACCATTCCAAACTCCGGCTGGGGTCACCAGAGGCTCACGAGCCCCTGCCTTGCCCCCGTTTGGGCTAGGCTGCGGTGGTTGAAGGACCTTGGTGTGACTCCGCCCATGGTGGTGAGGGAGTTCGTCAGGCATCGAGTTGCCCCACTTTAGCGCCATTCTCGCCCGATGTGGGACTTGCTCAGCAGTCAGGACAACATGAGGTTTCAGGAGGAGGGGCTTCCTCTTGCTACGTGGCAAACTGTGCTCACGGTGCTATCCGGTGTCCCTCTGCCGGACGAGATGCCCAGGAAGAGCTGCATGCTGTACCGCAGCGAGAACAAGGTTACCTTCATCAAGACCATGCCTTCCTTTGATGAGTGGGGGCCGCGCCCAATTGGCTTAGAGGGACCTCGCGAGAATCCCGTCATCGTGGTCCCGTTCTTCGTCGCCAGTGACGAGCTCGCCCCAGGTGATGGTGCGGGGGAGCGAGCTGCGACAGGGGCCGGCTGCTCAGGTGCTGAGGAGCACGTGCTAAGCAGTGACCCTGGAGCGTCGTCCTCGGGAGTTTGCGACGCCCCTCCTGAGGCGCCAGTCGCTGAATAGATGCGTCATGCGGCTCCCGAGGCCGAGGCTCCAGGAGCCTCGGGAGGTCATGGCGAGAGAGAGCCGTGCTGTTCGCCGGAGCCGGGCACCCCTGAAGCCTTTCCTCTTGGTTCTTCTTCGGCTCCGCCACACACTAGCCATCACGTCCAGCGCTTCGGTCGGCTTTGCGTGGACTTCGAGGAGCTCCGCAAGAGGAAGGGATCCCCCAGCGGCAGCAACATCTTCGGGCCGTTGAAGCGACAGAAGTACATCGCCATCGACGAGTAAGTACCTCTCCTCGGTGATCTTCTATGTGTCGCCTTCCCTTCCTGACGATTGCCCCCTTAGGTTCCCTTCTGCTAAGGCCGCGAAACCTTCAGAGAAGCAGCTCCCTCTCGTCCCATCGTACCTGCCAAGCTCTAGTGCTTCAGGCTTGGACGCTGCCCGTGGCGTGGGGTCGGCCTTGGGAGCTGGTCCGTCGTCAGGGCGCCCCGAGCTTGTGCCTTTGCCGTCCTTCTTACGTGGCCTTGCTTGGAGCGCAGCGGGCGTGCCAAGGGCTCCTCCCTTGGTCACGGTTGGTGGATGGCTAGCCTCGGTGCTGGAGCCTCCTTCAAGCAGCGGGCCTTGTTCGATCCGGGCCCCTCACGAGGGTCAACCGGCGCCGAGGGCCGCGCCAGCCCCCAGCCCCCAACCGGGAGATGGCGCGTCATTTGATGCTCCACCCGCAGCCCCCGAGGCGGAGGACGAGATGGGGCGAGCATTCGAGCTCGAGCGCGAGCGCATCGTGGTTCGCCACGAGCTCTTCCAGGAGGCGATGGGCGCGATGAACCACCTTGGTGAAGAGCTTGCTGGCGTCGACTCGCGTCTTGAGGCCGAAGGTCTTCAGTTGGTGGAGGAGCGGCACAAGCTGCGAGTGGCCATCAACCTTGGCCGTTATCATCGCGATCTCAAGAATGCGAAGACCGAGACGTCCCTCAAGATTGCCAATGAGGCCCGCGCGCGAGCTTTCGAGGAAGCTCGCGAGGCCGATTGCCTCTGTGAGGCTACAGAGGAGCGCGCGTGGGAGCTCTAGGCCTGGAGCGCGTCCCTTGAGCAGCAAGTTGAGGCGCGTGGGGCCACCCTTGCATCAATGAGGGGGATGCCTGCGGAGGAAGAGGAGATCCGGCGGCGTGAGGAGGCGCTGGCTCTGGAGGCCGTGGATCGCAGCCTCGAGCTCGAGCGGCTGGAGACGAGGGAGTGTCAAGTCGCTCAAGCTGAAGATGCCGTCGGGTTCGCGCCGATCTAGAGGGCAGGTACGGCTTGAGCCTGGAGATCGCCGGAAGGAGGGTGCGGGCAGGGCCGCCGCTCTCAGGCCCAGGTTGAACGAAGCCGAGAGGCATGCCGAGGCCACAACCGCCGCCCTGGTTACGGCGCAGGCGGACCTGGCCTCCGCTCGCGCCGAGCTGCTTTCCCTCCGAGGGAGAATTGATGATGCTGAGGCCGTTGCTCGGCAAAACAGATAAGAAGCGCTCCAACGCCAAACACTGGAGCACGTGCATGGCCCCATGCTTCAAGATCTTCGGAACAAGGCCAACATCGCCCTAGGCTATATCTATGACGAGAACGCCCCGACCCCTCACTCGAGTGACTATGCCAGCCACCTGACCTTCTTCACCGAGGTGGTGACGCTCCTGGAGGCTCAATCTACGAGAGCTCGATAGCTTGTGGAGGAGAGGGGTGGTGGCCTGCTTCAGCACGCCTTCTCCCGTGTCTTCAGCCACCTCCTGAACGCCGACCCCAACTTCGACTTTGATGCCGCCATTGCTCCTGTGTCCATTGCCGTTCGGGGCGACTTGGCGCGTTGGGTAGAGGATCATGTCGACGTGTTGGTCAGGGCCTTCACCTCGGAGGACAATGGGGTGGTGGTCGTCACAGACGAAGGTGACGTGGTCAACGACGACGATGAGGGTGTTGCCGACGGCGGCAATGATTCCGACGAAGGCGAAGACGATGCAAGCGACGCGTCCCTGGGCGACGCAGCGAGCGATATCTCTGGGTGATCCCATATTCTCCTGTTGTCTTATTCTACACGCAAAACTCGGGCGTGGCCCTAGGAAAACTTGTGAGAGCATTTTGAGAGGGGGAGCCCCTCATGTAAACGAATCGTAGTTTTTACTTTCCTATGCGATGTGGGTATGTATCCTCATGAGCTTGTGAAGCTGTGGGTGAGTTTCCAAACGTGGATTACCTTAGTCAGCGCCTGCTTAGGGCTGGGTCATGAGGCGACAAGTTCCGGAGAATCTTGCGGGGCTTGCTGCCCTGTTTGAAGGGGGGCCCCGTGAAGGGTGAGCACCAGGCGTAGTGCTAGCGCATGCTCTGCGCGGTCCGGCTCGTGAGAAGTTTGTGAGGGAGAGGCGACGAACGTGAGTCCCAAACCAAACAAGATCCAGAAGGCGAGAAACGACTAGAATGAGAAAAGGCACCCCTCGCACGCAATGATAAAAATCCAGCTTCAACTCAAGTCCAGAATCGGAAAGCAAAGCCACAAAAAGAGAGATCCAAAGCAAAAGGCCGCGTCCAGCACCTAGTCTAGTCTTCGGGTCTTCAAGTCTTCTCACTAGCGCGGAGCTAAGTGATGTCCACTAGGCGTGGGAGGGAGCCCCAGGGCTTGAGGCCGGCACTCCTCAGACTCTGGGGCGTGTACAGCCCCAACTCATTATTACGTGAGAGTGTCACGGGCGGTGAGCTTCACAGGCACCGGGCCTTCTTCACTGGTACTGGCCTTGCTTCATATCGCCAAACGAGGGCCCTGCCTTGCGCCACTCTTGACCTCCTTTGAGCCGGCCGGAGACCAGGACGGCGCAAAGAAGGGAAAGAGGACACCAGCAGTTCCCTCAGCGACCACGGGTCCTCTGTTGGAGGAAGGGTCGTTGAAGCCACCCCGGTAGAGGGCCTACCTCTGGGTGTCCCCTGGTTTCGCGTGCCTGGGGGAGGGGCCTTGCTCCTGGCTCCCTCTCGACGGCCCCCAGCGTGTCTCCCTTGTTGAGACGGGTGCCGCCATGCCGGGGTTGTCGATCGATGCTGCAACCTGATTCATCTGTAGCCCATGGTTAGCATAAGCATGTTCCTGAGAGGTTAACGGTACCCTGTAGTTGCCGTCGCCGGCGCGATCGCTGTGGTTCTCCGCTGGCTCTTGGAAGGCTTCGGTTCCTAGCGCCCCCTCTCCCCAATCTTCTCCAGCGAACGAGCCGATGTCGTCCTCTGGTGCGTACCCTTGGTCCATCATGCGGGGCACATAGGCCTCCGGGGTCGTTACCCCGAACACCTCGCCGTGGTGCCCCACACTCCATGTTGCCCCGCCCATGACGGCGTTCTGGGGATGATAATACGGCATCCGGCTGGGACCATGGGGGGTGACGGTTGCGCCTGTGCTTCTCGAGGACGGCATGGGGGGATTGGAGCCCCCTACGTCGCCGGCCGTGCTAGCATTGGCAAAGCCCCGGGCGTAGCCGACGGTGGGCAGATGTGGTGAAGCTCGCCGCACGACCTTGCATTGGCCTGGGGAGGAAGTCGATAGCTGAAGGGTGGCACTCCTGATGCCGCTGCATCCAGGAGCTCAGCAACTCGCTCGAGCAGCGTGTCCTGGCCGCTCTCCATCAGTCTGCATCGCAGTAGCTCCCTTGCCACTGTGAGTGCCGCCCGCATGTTCGCTTGCTCCCGCAGTGAGTGCGGCACCGTTGCAGCGGCGTGACTCACTGCTCTCGCCGCGGCTCGTGCTTGGTGCGGGGTGAGGGTGGATGATGCTTGGCCGCGCTGTCCACGCCCGGCGGAGCTTGGTGACGCCCGCGCCGCCTGGGGTGTGGGTTCGAGATCTTCATGGGTAGGCGGCGCCGTCCGGGCCGGCCAGGCTGCCCAGCGGTCGGACCCGGCTCTTGGGTCGCCAGTCATCGTAGCCGGTGAACGTGGGAGAGCTGATTGGCGGAGAAGAAGCTCCGACGCACCCCTACCTGGCGCGCCAAATGTCGGGGTTGGGGTCCCGGCAAACCCTTAAGGTTCGAACAGTGGGGTGCGCGCGAAGTCTATCCCTCCAACCGATCTACGCTCTAGCTCGCTTAGGTCTCGCAGACGAACTCGACGAACTCACAACACAGATGGACACAGGGTTTATACTGGTTCGGGCCACCGTTGTGGTGTAACACCCTACTCCAGTGTGGTGGTGGTGGATTGCCTCTTGGGCTGATGAATACAAGGGAAGAACGGCCTCCTAAGGTTGAGGCGTTCTTGGGCTCGATGAGCTTGTGTGTCTTCTCCTCCACTATGGTGGCTAGTTGAAAGTGTGTTATATCGACTAGAGGGGGGGTGAATAGGCGATTTTTATGAAAGTCTTCAGAACATGGGAGTTTTGAAGACAAACGATAAAATTGAACCTATTACCATGCAGCGGAAGGTAGACTACACTAGGCAAACCATAGTCAAGTATTCAATGAAGTGAAAGCACAAAGACTAATAGCAGCTAGGTAGTAGGGATCAGGTCGGAAGATATTGTGAAGCCAAACAGAACACGCAGTCACTCAGTGAAGACAAATGATAGAGCAAACATACAATGACTTCACAAGGAGTAACAGTAAGTAAAGTGAAGTGAAGATGAAACCAGTGACTCGTTGAAGACAATGATTTGTTGAACCAGTTCCAGTTGCTGTGACAACTGTACGTCTGGTTGGAGTGGCTAGGTATTTAAACCTTAGGACACACAGTCCCGGACACCCAGTCCTGAACACGCAGCTCAGGACACCCAGTCCTCACCGTATTCTCCTTGAGCTAAGGTCACATAGACCTCGCCCAATCACTCTGGTAAGTCTTCAAGGTAGACTCCCAAACCTTCACAGACTTCGTTCACTAGCAATCCACAATGTCTCTTGGATTCTCAGAACACGATGCCTAATCGGCTGGAGGATGCACAGTCCTCAAGTGTAATAAGTCTTCAGATCACACAGACAAGAAGACTTAAGTGATGCCCAATTCTCTCTGGCTCTGGTGGTTAGGGCTTTTATCCTCGCAAGGAATTCTCTCTCAAAGGCTTCGAGGTGGGTTGCTCTCAAACGACAAAAGCCGTGCTTTCAATCTGAGCAGCCAACTGTTTATGGTTGAAGGGGGTGGGCTATTTATAGCCACTTGGCAACCCGACCTGATTTGTCTGAAATGACCCTGGGTCACTAAGGAACTGACACGTGTCCCAACGGTCAGATTTCAAACTCACACGGCAACTTTACTTGGGCTACAAGCAAAGCTGACTTGTCCGACTCTGGACAAGATTCGCTCTCATAGTCTTCACTCGAAGACATAGGTTTTTGGTTTAGGCATCACTTCAGTCATTCTGACTGGTTCTCTTGGACCCCACTTAATAGTATGGTGGTTCCTATGACTCAACACAAAAGAAAAAGAACTATGAAAGATCTAAGTCTTCGAGCTCCATAGGCTTCATATAGTGTCTTCTCTTGTCATAGTCTTCAATGTGAATATCTTCATATACCACCTTTGACTTCAATGTCTTCATACAGTTTTAGGGGTCATCTTTGGTAGTAAAACCGAATCAATGAGGGACTTCTACCTGTGTTATCCTGCAATTCTCACAAACCGAATCAACTAGGTTTGTCGTCAATACTCCAAAACCAACTAGGGGTGGCACTAGATGCACTTACAATCTCCCCCTTTTTGGTGATTGATGACAAACTAGTTGAAGTTTTCAACGGGGAATATAATCTGTGAAATTGTAAAGGATAAGGAATTGTCTTCATAAGTTGCAAGGGCTCCCCCTGAAGATGTGCATATAAGTTAATTTGCTTTTGGAATGCAAATGCACATGGCAGGTTGTACTTGTGGAGATCCACTTCAACTTATGATGACAATCCATTATGCATGTGAAAGTATATGAAGATAATGACATGCATAATGGAAAATGGATGTCTGCAGAATGAGCTAAGTGCGGAATTTATCGTCGCACATGCGGAATTTATCTTCGCAAAACAAGGTGGCAAATAAGTAGCAGACGACCATCTAGTTTAAGTGTTACAACTCATAAGAACCAAATGTAGCAAAAACAAGAGTTGTAAGCATGAAGCAAAATATAAAGCACCCGCCCATATGGACCCGCTTGAAGACTATCAATCTATGCTTCTCCCCCTTTTGTGAGTAATGACCAAAAAGGTTTGAAGACATAGAGCCTCTACTCGTTCCCATGAGGAGTAGGTGAAGTAGCAGGGTTGTTGGTGTTGTTTGGCGGTGCAGAAGAGCTTGGAGGTGCTGAAGGAGGTGGCGGTGAAGTAGCATCGTCTTCTTCCTCAATAATTCTGGCAGTCACTGTGGCAGCAGATGAAGAGAACTCAGAGTCTTCAAGGGATGGAGTTCCTAGCAGCACAGCCCTTCGAGGAGGTGTGGAGTCAAACTTGAATCTCTCAGAGAAGCCATCCTCTTGAAGATCAGCTTCAGAACACATCATTGTGAGCCCTTTCCATGTGCGGAGACAGGTTTCATGGGCAACGAAAGCATTCTTGGTGGCAAGATTTCGAGTGCGATTAACATCCACCAAGAGGCTTTTCATCTGACGCTTCAGCCAGTCATGATGCCTATCCTGTTTATGATGTAGAGCCACAAGAAGCTCTCGGTCGTTGAGAACACGAGTGCGCTTCTTGGGTCTTGGAGCAATGGCACTGTCAGTGGCTTCAGTGGAAGCAGGGTGTGGTGCACGTGTAGTGCCAGCCAAAGGATACACCCGAGAAACTGCTTCAATGCCTTCAACGTTCTGAGTAAAACTCTGATGGTCTGCATTTTGAAGACTTAGAGGTTGCTTGGCAGGCTCAGAATATATGGCTTCAGTAGACATGTCCACGTCAGGCAAGAAGATCCGATGGTTGCGGGCTGAGGGCTGATACGAGATGGCGGAGTGTAGCTTGATCAGCCGCATGACCCAAGGGGCGTAGAACTTCAAACCAAACAGATCAATGCCTGATGCAGCAAGTTGGCGTATGAAGAAGTGCTGTGCATTGAAGCATTTGCCATGAAGTATATAGAAGACCAAAGTCTTCATTGCACCCTGAAGCTTGGCATTTGGAGAGTGCCCTTTGATAGGCCAGAGAGTTCGCCTGATGATGTGATAGATGGTTCTGGGCAGGTACTCAAGGTCTTCAACGAAGAACTCTGTGGGATACGCAGCATCTTGGGGCAATGGCTTCATCATGCTGAGCATTTGACTCATATCAGGTTCTGGCCGCTGAAAGATGCTCTCAATAGCTTCAGCATGCAGCTGACAGCCTTGCTCGAAGAGATCGCCAGGAGTGGGCAAGCCAGTGAGCTCAATGATGTCAAATGCATTGGCTTCGTGATGAACGTTGCCAGTCATCCACTCTAGGACCCAAGTCTTCGGATCTCTGCTGTACCCTCTGATGTGAAGTGTGGCATAGAATTGAAGCAGCAGCTCTTCATTCCAATGCTCTTCGTCAGTAATGAATGGCAGCAGTCCAACTTCCTTGAAGCAATCTAAAGCTTCTTCCAGACAGGGCAGACTAGCTATAGCTTCAAAGTCAAGGCGCTTGTGTGGGAAGATGCAACCTTGGTTGTACAGAATGCAAGAGTAATAGCTTCGCTGAGGATAGCTCCAGAACCGATCAGATGATATACTTTCCCTTGAGTAGGGGTTCCTGGAGCTATTGAAGAACGTGTTGTCTGCCCTAAAACCATTGATGTTGAAGGAGCCAGGTGCTGATGCAGGACCTGGAAACCTTGGCAGTCTTGGGATTGGCTTCTGGACCTGAGGCCTGTGCTCAACATGATAGTTGAATTGGGGACCGGCAGCAGACTCGGGAATAGAAGTGGCGGGATCAGTGGCTTCGCTGTCTTCTGAAGCTTTTGCTGGGGAGGGCTCCACATTAGCTTCATTGGTGGTTGTGGCAGCCTCATGATTTTCATCCTCCACTTGACTAGCTGGAGGGTCGGTCACAAGCACATTCTCCTGGAGAACTGCTTCTTGGTGGGACAGGGGAGTGGGATCTTGTGGGACTCCTTCTTCTGCGGCTGATGCAGCCGGAATGTCTTCAGCAGAGACTTGAGGCCTTGGACCTTTGCGAAGCCTGCGGAGCGCAGACGACGCCTGTGGAGTTGGAGTGGGCTGGGCCTCATAGTCTTCTTCCTCTTGTGGGCGATCCGCCCATGAAGCATCCTGTGCAATTGGCGTCAGTGGACGACCAATGCTGATGAGTTCGCTGTTTTCAAACTGAGGAAGGACTGCACCATCGACTACATTGTCATGATGACCAATGTCTTCAGCAGCGAAGGGATCAGCTGCTAGAATGTCTTCAGCTTCATGAGCCTCTGTGGAAGCAGGCTCATGAATTGTCAGTTGTCGTTCAGTTTCAGGATAGACCATAGAAATGGGTTCAACTATCAAGGGCTCTGTGGAAGCAGCCCGAGCTTTCTTGGTCTTCCTCTTCTTCTTGGAGGGGGCAGTAGGAGAGGCTTCAGAGTGTTTCCTCTTCCTGGCTTCAGCCTCAGCAGTCCTTGTCTTCTTGAGCTCTGAAGCTGTTGACCGGCTTTTTGTCTTCGAGCCAGTCAGTCTAGTTGGGAAGACAATTGGAACTACTTCTTGCCTTGGTGCATCAGGTTCAGCCGTAGCAGGCTTCTTCTTCTTCTTTGCGGCCATCTTGGGGTCGATGCCAGGACGCCCAAGTGCCTTGCGCTTCTCCGCCTCATTATAGGCTTGCACACATCTGTCAGCCAGAGTCTTCATGCGCTCACGCAAACCCTGATCTTCTGCACGCTTCTTCACAAAGGCTTCCTTGAGCTCGTGCATCATTGTCTTGAAGTTCTTCACTTCTTGCATGCTGAGCTTGGCCATATGCTTCATGAACTGAGCCTTTTCATAATCAATCTTCTGCTTCAGTTCAAAAATGCGCTGGGCAATAGCAAGTTCTGAAGCAATGGCGCCTTGGAAGGCGACACTGAGGCCAATGGGTAGCTGCAGATCTTCAAAGCTGATGTTTGGCGTGTCAAACCACTCATCAATGAAGTTGTGGATGATGGTGACATCAAAGAGAGGCAGATCATTGAAGATTTCTGCTTCTTCTTTGCTCTTGATGAGTTGCTCAAGAGCGTCATCTGCAAGATCTTCATCACTTGACAGATCAATGTCGTCGTTGCGCAGAATGGCAGCAACTGTTAGCTCTTTGCCAGTGTGAGATAGAGGCATCTTGGCCTTCTGGGGCTTGGAGACGCGTGATAAGTCTTCAGACTGCACACTGTCTTCAGGAGGTGCAGTTGCCAGTGGCTTCGCCCTTGATACTTCTGGGGAAGGGGCAGGTTTTGAAGCTTTAGGCTTCTTCAGCTTCTTTGTCTTCAGAGCTGCAGGAGCTTCTTCTGATTCAGTGTCAGCTACAGGCTCATTCACTGCAGTCCCTTGAAGTAAGATGTAGGTGATGAGGCCTTCAAGGTTGGTGAAAGGACCGATGACATTGGGTTCAGCATCTCATGTGCCATCTGCCCTTGGTGCTGAGGGACCAGGATTGAAGTCTAACCCAAAAGTCTTCTTGTTCTGCTTCGCTGAGTTCTGAGCAAACTGGAAGTTGCGCTTGAACAGATTGTCGTCACGACACCATAGCAGTGACGATGAGTGTGCATCAGCAGGCTGTGGTCCACAGACCATGCATGGATAGAAGCCTTGAGCAATGGCTTCATCTCTGGACCTGGGTGGAAGATTCTTGAATAGGATGTCTCCCCACGGTCTCTTGATGGCGTTTTTCTCAGCATACTCCTGGGTCACAAATCTGTATTTGAACCATTGTTCTGCCCAATATCTTCAAATCCATTGGATTCGGGTCTTGCGCTGACTGTAATCCTCTTCAGGATCTGTCTTGTACATTTTTGAGAGTTCATCTGGCAGATCTCTGGAGTTCTCACCACGATGCTTTCTGCCACCCTTCCTTGCTGCTTTCTCTGAAGCCATAAACTTTAACCTGAAAGGCTTCAAGACGTTCAAAGGCTTCAAAGGTTTCCGTTTTCTGGACCAACAGGAACTGGCTTCGGGAGAATTTATGTGATGATGTAAGAATTCTGCAAATGAATGCAGACTATGAGAACCGAAGGATTCTCCCACGGGCATGTACTTGTGATAGCATTAAGGTGCGAGGGAAGGGGAAGAGGTCATATGCATTCTCAGAAGATTTTGAAGATAAATCAGTTTAGAAGACATTGACCTCATCGTGCGAAGACATTCACTCACAGATAAGAAGTTGGTTCCAGATTTGTACAAATCCACAGATCAGTACAAGTGAGGAATTTAACTACTTTGTGAAGCACAAGTGAATATACTAGGCATGTTATGAGATGCAGTATGAGAGAGATCTTGCTTGTGTGAACAGAAACTGCTTGTGGTAGAATGTGGCAAATCCATAGGATCAATGGTGCTGTAAAAGAGGAAGTTTTATTTACCACACTAAGAACTGCTAGACGGAGTGTAAGAAGAGGCCGAGCAGTTCGATCTTCCGTGCCCTAACTTGGCGACGGAGGACACCTACGGCGACGGCGGAGAGGACGATGTCTGCGGTCGGCGTGAAGACGGCGTCGGAGAGGTTGCGGCAGCGAAGCGCTTCGTCGCCGGCATCGTCGAGGGCTAGCGGTGGCACTAGGGTTCGTGCGAGGGTGGAAGAAGAGATAATGACCGCTGTGAGTGTGTATTTATAGGCACAGGGGCAGCACTGTGCTATTACACAGGTGCCCCTGGCGATTCGCATCTGAGGAACACGTGGCCATTATGCGGAATTTTGGGGTTTGTTCCACGTCCCACGCATGCCTGGATTGTCGGGTGGTCGTTCCTACTCCTCCGGATTTCATGTGGAGGAATGAGCATTGAAAACGGACTTAATGGTTTTCTTTGTATCTTCTGCTGACAAGGACACAGAGAAGACATTCGACAGTTTCAATAGAATGCATATGACTTGGGGAGATAGAGTTTGAGATAGAAAGCATAGAGAGGTTAGGGTGATCACATTCACTTAGTTCAAAAGATTCAACACGAAGACATAGCTATAAGTGAATGATGTAGAGGACAGAACACTAGTATATATATATATATATATATATATAATCAACATAGTGAAGATAATCATGAATATATGTTGAGATCGAAGCCAAACCAAATGTGAAGACATTGCAAGGTAACGCCATGAGTGAAACACTTCAAAATAGAACGTTTGGTGGTGGCGTTACCCATCATATAGGAAGTATTAGACCCAGACACGGCGCACAATTATCGTGGCGCTCCGAAGTCAAATTCCACATTAGTGTATTCACACTTAGAATGTATGTCTTCATCGATTGAAGATATACTCTACTTCGTGTGTTGCACATCTAAGTCATCAATATGCATAAGGGTTAGGATGTGTGCCTGATCACAGGACATTTGAGGATTCCAGGATATTTAGCTCACACCGTAACTTGCAAAACCTCTTCTCATCCAAGGGCTTGGTGAAGATATCTGCCAATTGCTCTTCAGTGTTGACGTGTATGATATCAATGTCTTCCTTTACAACATGATCTCTGAGAAAGTGATGACGAATTTCAATGTGCTTTGTCTTCGAGTGCTGAACTGGGTTGTTGGCAATCTTGATGGCGCTTTCGTTGTCGCAGTAAAGTGGCACTTGCTTCAGATGAATGCCATAGTCCTTGAGTGTTTGCTTCATCCACAGAAGCTGAGCGCAGCAAGATCCAGCAGCAATGTATTCAGATTCAGCAGTGGAGAGAGATACACAGTTCTACTTCTTTGAAGACTAACATACAAGTGATCGTCCCAGAAAGTTACATGTGCTTGATGTAGACTTGCGATCAACTTTGTCACCAGCATAATCAGCATCCGAGAATCCAACCAGATCAAACTCTGAGCCCTTTGGATACCATAATCCTAGAGTTGGGGTGTGAGCCAAATATCGAAGAATTCGCTTCACAGCTAAGTGATGCGACTCCTTTGGTGCCGCTTGAAATCGAGCACACATGCAAACACTAAGCATAATATCTGGCCTAGATGCACATAGATAAAGTAAAGAACCAATCATGGAGCGGTATACCTTTTGATCGAACTCTTTACCATTGTCGTCAGGACCCAGATGATGTTTGGCTGGCATTGGTGTTGTGAAGCCTTTGCAGTCTTGCATACCGAACTTCTTCAGGAAATCTTTGAGATACTTCTCTTGAGATATGAAGATGCCATTGCGTTGTTGTCGTATTTGAAGACCGAGGAAGAACTTCAGCTCCCCCATCATGGACATATGATATTGCTCTTGCATCATATATCCAAACTCTTCACTGTACTTCTGATTGGTGCAGCCGAAGATAATGTCATCCACATATATTTGGCACACAAACAGTTCACCATCATATGTCTTCGTGAAAAGAGTGGGATCTAGGGAACCAGGTATGAAGCCTTTGCTCTTCAGGAAGTATTTGAGTGTGTTATACCAGGCCCGAGGGGCTTGTTTGAGGCCATACAGTGCCTTGTTGAGCTTGTATACCATGTCAGGATGTTTTGGATCTTCAAAGCCAGGCGGTTGTGCAACATACACTTCTTCTTCAATCTTGCCATTGAGAAAGGCACTCTTCACATCCATTTGATATAGAAGTATGTTATGATGATTTGCATAGGCCAGCAGTATGCGTATGGCTTCAAGTCTAGCCACAGGAGCAAATGTTTCATCGAAGTCAATGCCTTCCACTTGAGTATATCCTTGAGCAACGAGACGAGCTTTGTTTCTGACAACTTTACCATGCTCATCTTGCTTGTTGCGGTATATCCATTTGGTGCCTATTATATTGTGCTTCCGTGGATCAGGACGCTTAACCAGTTCCCATACATTATTCAGCTCAAACTGTTGAAGCTCTTCTTGCATAGCTTGAATCCATTCAGGTTCCATGAAGGCTTCTTCAACTTTCTTGGGTTCTGCTATTGAGACGAATGCGAAGTGCCCATAGAAATTTGCTAGCTGAGTTGCCCTTGAATGAGTGAGTGGACCAGGTGCATTGATGCTATCAATTATTCTTTCAATCTGCACTTCATTGGCAACGCGAGGATGTACAGGGCGAAGACTTTGCTCTTGCTGTTCATTGTCGTTGTTGGAAGGAATTTCTTCAGGCTGAGCATTGTCTTCATGTTGATCAGGTACTGAGATGATAAGTTCTTCTTCAGGATGAGCTTCAGAAGGTATAATTTCTCCAGTTCCCATTAGCTTGATTGATTCACTGGATGGAACTTCATCTAGCACATTTCGCAGTTGCTCTCTTTGTGAACCGTTGGTCTCATCGAACCGCACATCCACTGTTTCAACCACTTTGTAATGAAAGAGATTGAAGACTCCGTAGGAGTGCGAATCCTTTCCACATCCAAGCATAAAACCCTCATGTGCTTTTGGTGCAAATTTTGAGGTGTGATGTGGGTCCTTGATCCAGCACCTTGCGCCAAATACTCTGAAGTAACTGACATTTGGCTTCTTGCCAGTAAGGAGCTCATAAAATGTCTTGTTCAGTAGCTTGTGAAGATAAACACGATTGATTGTATGGCATGCGGTATCAATGGCTTCGGGCCAGAATTTTCTTGGGGTCTTGTATTCATCTAGCATCGTTCTGGCCATCTCAATTAGTGTTCTGTTCTTGCGTTCGACGACGCCATTCTGCTGTGGCGTGTACGGGGCTGAGAATTCATGTGTGATGCCCAAGGTATCAAGATATGTATCAAGGCCAGTGTTCTTGAATTCAGTGCCATTGTCACTTCTGATGTGCTTTATCTTGGCGCCAAAATTGCTCGTAGCTCGATTGGCGAAGCATCTGAAGACATCCTGCACTTCAGTCTTGTAAAGGATTATGTGCACCCAAGTATATCTAGAATAATCATCAACAATAACGAAGCCATAGAGGCAAGCGGTAGTAGTAAGAGTTGAGTAATGAGTGGGACCGAAAAGATCCATGTGAAGCAGTTCGAAGGGTCGAGTTGTGGTCATGATTGTCTTCGAGGGATGTTTGGCCCTCGTCATCTTCCCTGCTTCACAGGCACCGCATAAGTGGTCTTTCTTGAACTTGACGCCCTCGATGCCTATGACATGCTTCTTCTTCGCAAGGGTGTGGAGGTTCCTCATGCCAGCATGTCCAAGCCTCCGATGCCAGAGCCAGCATTCTGAAGCCTTTGCTAGAAGACATACTGCAAGCTATGGTCCTGCTGAGAAGTCTACCACGTACAAATCATCTTTTCGATACCCTTCAAACACTAGAGACTTGTCAGATTCCATTAGTACAATGCAATGATATTTTCCAAACATTACGATCATGTTCAAATCGCAAAGCATTGAGACAGACATTAAGTTGAAGCCAAGGGATTCAACAAGCATGACTTTATCCATGTGTTGATCCCTTGAGATTGCAACTCTACCTAGACCCAATACCTTACTTTTACCAGTGTGAGCAAATGTGATGTGGCTCTTGTCGGATGGACGTAAGGTTGAGTCCATAAGAAGACTTCTTTTGCCAGTCATGTGATTTGTACACCCACTGTCAATAATCCATTCTGAAGACGCTGGTGTCGTACCCTACAGTGTAGTTAGGGGGATAGGCTTCACCAAGAGCATTGTGAAGCAAAAACATTTGACGAACCAGTGGGTTATGAAAGCTTAGATCCAGGTTAGGACTAATAGGGAGAGTAGCAAGCGATTCAGGTATGAAGTACATAGTAAGACCATTTGGGCATTTGATCTTGTGCCCTACAAGATGTTTAAGGTCCCCAGCAATAGCGTCAGACGATTTTGGTTTTCTGCTGGAGACCTTTCCCTGCAAAAGAGAGTTAAGCTTTCTTAGCCACCCACATCAAGGGTGGCTTAGAAGCAATAAGTCTAAGTGCAGCATCTGAGAATTTTGGCTTTGAAGCCCTAGCAAACAGTCTTGCAGGCGGATAATAGTACTCATAAGAATAAGCAGAATAGTTCTTGGTCTTATGAACATGGCGGTTTGATGAACCGCTCTCATATTCATATGCCTGAGTATGGTTTCCCTGCAAAACATTTGCGTTAGTGCGACTCAGGTGAGTCCTCTGTCTGTATGAAGCCTTTGGACCGTATGAAGCCTTTGGTCTGAGGTTTGTCTTCTTCACGTGAGGTGTCATGAAGACATTCACAGGAAGATTTTCCAGACACCTTTTCGGAACCCAGATCTTCTTCATAGGCGGTCCATTCCTGCAGTTAGTACCAATGTACCTGGCAAACACTTCACCATTCTGATTCTTAAACAGTATATAGTTTGCATCAAAGGATTCATCAATGATAATGGGGTTAGCACAAGTGAAGCCAGTTAGATTGGATGGATCTGCTGAAGGTTCCTTTGCAGCAACCCACATGGTTTTGGGGTACTGCTCAGGTTTCTAGTAAGAGCCATCTGCATTCATTTTCCTTACGAACCCAACACCCTCTTTCCTAGGGTTTCGGTTCAGAATCTACTTTTTGAGGACATCACATAGTGTCTGATGCCCTTGAAGACTTTTGTACATCCCTGTTTCAAGCAATGTCTTCAACCTAGCATTCTCATCAGCAATAGCGGTGGTATCCTCAGCAGAGGGGTTAGTTACCACATCAACAGTTGAAGATATTGCAACAACAGTAGCAGTAGAACATTCAGCAACAGAAGTGGCATTATCACGCTCAATGCATTTAAGACATGGTGGTTCAAATCCTTCCTGAGTGGGACTGATCTGTTTGGCGCGAAGTGACTCGTTTTCCGTTTGAAGATCTTCATGAACCGCTCTCAATTTCTCAAGATCTTGCTTCCTTTGAAGATAATCATAGGAAAGCTTTTCATGAGTTGTTGAGAGAGTTTCATGACGACTTTCAAGTTCCTGATACTTAACGTGAAGATTTTTTATGTCTTCAATTAAGGATTCCGATCGAGTCATTTCAGCACCTAACAGATCATCGCTTCTGTCTAACAGTTTTTGAATATGTTCCATAGCTTTCTGTTGTTCAGTTGCAATTTTAGCAAGTGTTTTGTATCTAGGTTTTGAACCACAATCAGAGTCATCGTCACTAGATGTTTGATAGTGAGTAGTGCGTGTGTTTACCTTGGAACCGCGTGCCATGAAGCAGTAGGTAGAAGCGGAGTAGTCCTTGTCATTTGCATCAGTGTCGGTGATGAAGTCATTGTCTTCAGTGTTGAAGATGGACTTGGCAACGTATGCTGTAGCCAGACTTGCGACGCCTGAGTCGGATTCCTCCTCAGACTCCACCTCCGCCTCCTCAGAAGCAGACTCCTCCTCTGAATCCATTTCCTTGCCAACAAACGCACGTGCCTTGCCAGATGAGCTCTTCTTGTGTGATGAAGACTTTGAGGAAGACTTGGAAGAAGACTTTGAGTATTTTTCTTCTTCTTGTCGTCAGAGTCATATTCCTTGCTCTTCTTCTTCTTTTTGTTCTCATTGTCCCACTGTGGACACTCAGAGATGAAGTGGCCAAGTTTCTTGCACTTGTGACATGTTTTCCTCGTGTAGTCATGAGCAGGAGCTTCATCATTCCTTGAACTTGATCGGGAAGACTTTCTGAAGCCTTTCTTCTTGGTGAATTTTTGGAACTTCTTGACAAGCATAGCAAGTTCCCTTCCAATGTCTTCAGGATCATCAGAGCTGCTGTCAGATTCTTCTTCAAATAAGGAGAGAGCTTTTGCCTTCAAGGCACGAGTTCGCCCATAGTTTGGACCGTAGATATCTCTTTTCTCCGAAAGCTGAAACTCATGTGTGTTGAGCCTCTCAAGTATGTCAGACGGATCGAGTGTCTTGAAATCAGGACGTTCTTGAATCATCAGGGCCAGGATGTCAAACGAACTATCAAGTGATCTCAGCAGCGTCTTGACGACTTCGTGTTTGGTAATCTCAGTGGCGCCGAGGGCTTGAAGCTCATTTGTGATGTCAGTGAGTCGGTCAAATGTGTGCTGGACATTCTCATTGTCATTTCGCTTGAATCGATTGAAGAGGTTGCAAAGGACACTAATTCTCTGATCTCTCTGGGTTGAGATGCCTTCATTGACCTTGGAGAGCCAGTCCCAGACCAGCTTGGATGTCTTCAAAGCACTCACACGGCCATACTGTCCTTTGGTCAGATGACCACAGATGATATTCTTGGCAGTAGAGTCCAGTTGAACGAATTTCTTGACATCAGCAGCAGTGACACCTTCTCCAACCTTGGGAACGCCGTTCTTGACGTCATACCATAGATCGACGTCAATGGCTTCAAGATGCATGCGCATCTTATTCTTCCAGTAGGGATATTCAGTTCCGTCGAAGACGGGGCACGCAGCGGAGACTTTAATTATCCCTGTAGTCGACATAGCTAAAACTCTAGGTAGTTAAACCGAATCACACAGAACAAGGGAGCACCCTGCTCTGATACCAATTGAAAGTGCGTTATATCGACTAGAGGGGGGTGAATAGGCGATTTTTATGAAAGTCTTCAGAACATGGGAGTTTTGAAGACAAACGATAAAATTGAACCTATTACCATGCAGCGGAAGGTAGACTACACTAGGCACACCATAGTCAAGTATTCAATGAAGTGAAAGCATAAAGACTAATAGCAGCTAGGTAGTAGGGATCAGGTAGGAAGATATTGTGAAGCCAAACAGAACACGCAGTCACTCAGTGAAGACAAATGATAGAGCAAACATACAATGACTTCACAAGGAGTAACAGTAAGTAAAGTGAAGTGAAGATGAAACCAGGGACTCGTTGAAGACAATGATTTGTTGAACCAGTTCCAGTTGCTGTGACAACTGTACGTCTGGTTGGAGCGGCTAGGTATTTAAACCTTAGGACACACAGTCCCGGACACCCAGTCCTGAACACGCAGCTCAGGACACCCAGTCCTCACCGTATTCTCCTTGAGCTAAGGTCACACAGACCTCGCCCAATCACTCTGGTAAGTCTTCAAGGTAGACTCCCAAACCTTCACAGACTTCGTTCACTGGCAATCCACAATGTCTCTTGGATGCTCAGAATGCGATGCCTAACCGGCTGGAGGATGCACAGTCCTCAAGTGTAATAAGTCTTCAGATCACACAGACAAGAAGACTTAAGTGATGCCCAATTCTCTCTGGCTCTGGTGGTTAGGGCTTTTATCCTCGCAAGGAATTCTCTCTCAAAGGCTTCGAGGTGGGTTGCTCTCAAACGACAAAAGCCGTGCTTTCAATCTGAGCAGCCAACCGTTTATGGTTGAAGGGGGTGGGCTATTTATAGCCACTTGGCAACCCGACCTGATTTGTCCGAAATGACCCTGGGTCACTAAGGAACTGACACGTGTCCCAACGGTCAGATTTCAAACTCACACGGCAACTTTACTTGGGCTACAAGCAAAGCTGACTTGTCCGACTCTGGACAAGATTCGCTCTCATAGTCTTCACTCGAAGACATAGGTTTTTGGTTTAGGCATCACTTTAGTCATTCTGACTGGTTCTCTTGGACCCCGCTTAACAGTACGATGGTTCCTATGACTCAACGCAAAAGAAAAAGAACTACGAAAGATCTAAGTCTTCGAGCTCCATAGGCTTCATATAGTGTCTTCTCTTGTCATAGTCTTCAATGTGAATATCTTCATATACCACCTTTGACTTCAATGTCTTCATACAGTTTTAGGGGTCATCTCTGGTAGTAAAACCGAATCAATGAGGGACTTCTACCTGTGTTATCATGTAATTCTCACAAACACATTAGTCCCTCAACTAGGTTTGTCGTCAATACTCCAAAACCAACTAGGGGTGGCACTAGATGCACTTACACTAGTCCTATTTATAGAGGCCCTGGTCCTCTTCCCAAATATCGAGCGGGAAGGGAGCCAACAATGGCGGGCTAGTTTGAAGGGGGGACATCTAGTACAAGCTATCATGACAAAAGTAGTCTTCGCCTGCACAAAGTTCTGGTGGTGACGCTGCTCCGGGCTCCACGATGACCTCCGTCTTGCAGTCCTTGGTCTTGGTCTTGTTGCACTGAAATGGTAACCTTTGCCTGATGCCTCGGTACTCCGCGGCTGCGCTTGCCCCCCTTGCACCAAAGAGGAAACAATGACGCTGTGCGAGCTGGCGCCCGCCTGGTGTCGATCGTTACGGCTCATGCCACGAAAGCCTCATGAGGTTCGCCCCGCCTTGATATCTCCCCTCCTCGTGAGCCTGCCCAGCTAGGCCGCTCCGGAGGAGGTCTTGCGTCATCCCCCTCACGAGGCTTGGCCCCTCACGAGGGTCTTGAGTGCTTTGTTGGTGAAGATGGGCCGTATGTCCTGCTGGCTCATCCACGCCGTGGGCCGCAGGCAGGCAAGTCTGGGGACCCCCGTTCCCAGAACGCCGACAACAAGCATTTTACGAAAGGCACCATGAATAAAATATGAACCACCATCAGTCACTAAATATCTAGGGACTCTAAACCTCGGAAAATAACTTCTTTAAGCATCTTAATAGAGGTGTTATAATCAGCACTACTAGTTGTAATAGCTTCTACCCACTTAGTAACGTAATCAACATCAACCAAAATATGTGTGTACCCATTAGAGGAAGGAAACGGTCCCATATAATCAAAGCCCCAAACATCAAATGGTTCAATAACAAGTGAATAATTCATAGGCATTTATTGACGTCTACTAATATTACCAATTCTTTGACATTTATCACAAGGCGAGACAAACTTACGGGCATCCTTGAAGAGAGTAGGCCAATAAAAACCGGATTGCAGTACCTTATGTGCAGTTCTATCTCTAGCGTGGTGTCCTCCATAAGCCTCAGAGTGACACTTGCGTAGGATCTGTTCCTGTTCATGCTCAGGTACACAATGTCTAATAACACCATCTACTCCTTTATAAAGGTGTGGGTCATCCCAAAAGAAATGTCTTAAGTCATAGAAGAACTTTTTATTTTGCTGGTATGTAAAACTAGGTGGTATAAATTTAGCAACAATATAATTAGCATAATCAGCATACCATGGAGCAGTACGAGAATCATTTATGACAGCCAATTGTTCATCAGGAAAGCTATCATCAATACGTAGTGGGTCATCAAGAACATTCTCTAGCTTATACAAGCTGTCTGCAACGGGGTTCTCAGCTCCCTTTCTATCAATAATATGCAAATCAAATTCTTGAAGCAAGAGAACCCATCTAATAAGTCTAGGTTTAGCATCTTTCTTTTACATAAGATATTTAATAGTAGCATGATCAGTGTGAATAGTTACTTTAGAATCAACTATATAAGGTCTGAACTTATCACAAGCAAATACAACTGCTAAAAATTCCTTTTCAGTAGTAGCATAATTTCTTTGGGCAGTGTTGTAACACCCCGAGAATCATGCTACAATGATCTCCCCTTTAATGATGCCATGTCATCATGTTTTTCAATCTAAATTGCCACTTGATGAAAATCAAAGCCAAATTCCATTTGAAATACGAGTCAAATATTTACTTCTTCTGTCATGCGAACAAAAATGTTCGTGATGTTAAAAATAATCCCCAAGTATTTTTCTTAGAGAAATCAACTCTGCTTGGATCACTAAGATGCCCCTAGAAATATTATAAGTGGTCGAATAGCAAATAAATTCACCTTTTCAAAATAAACAATTATTTATTTAACTCCCTTTGCCCCCAGACCTTTTGTCCTAGCTCAAATTATTCTCTGGTAATTGTGTGAAAAAATTCCATGTGCAACAAAAATGGTTTGAAAGCTTATTCGAATAGAAAACTGTAGCTAAAATTGAAAACGGAAAATTAAATGTGAGAAAAGGAAAAAGAAAATGCAAAGGGAAAATAAAAAAGAGAGAATTCCCTCCCCTCCCCTGGTCCTTGGTCCAGCTGGCCTAGCCAGACCAGCCCAACCCACACACCCCACTCATACCCCTCCACACGCTACAGGAGCAGGGGAGCTGTGGCTGGCATCCATGGCGCCCCGGCCAGGTGCCGGCCATCCCGCGGCCCCCTGATGGTTAAGACCCACGAGCCCCTCCTCACTCTCCATGTCGAAACCCTAACCCTCACTTTCCCCTCCCTCGCTCTCTCTCGTCCAAATGGTCGCCGCCCGTCCGCCGCTCGTCACGGTCGTCGTCGTCACCGTGGCCATTGTGCTCCCCGGCGCATGAGAACACGTCCAGGAGGACCGTCACCATCGACTCCGTCCATCCTGAGCACCAAATCGAGCGGAGCTGCCCCGTACACTCGCCATCGAGCTCATCTTCACCGTGTACATCGTCGGCCTCCGTTGTCGATTGCCTCGTCTCCGGTTCGTCCCCAACCACCTCGAGCTCACCTCCGAAACCGCGGTGAGCTCCTCCTCCTTTTACCCCTTTTCTCCGGCTCGATCCGCGCCCGTAGTGGCCGCCTGTGAGCTCCGTCCACCATGGCCGCTGGAACTCAGTGTCCGCGCGCGCCCGCGTACTGCTGCTGTTGCTCCTGTCCGCGCCCGCCGTGGTTCTCCGCCGTGCCCTGCGCCCATCCGGCGCTACCATGCGTGCCTGGGCCACGCTCTGCTGCTGCATCCTACTGATGGCCGCTGACGCTGATGCAAGCTACTGCCGCTGCTATTTTCTGCTAGTTGCTGCTGCTCGTAGTTGCGTTACTGCTGTTAATTACTGTAGCTATGGTTAGCTTTGCGGATATTACACTGAGTAACCCCTTGGGAAGCCCATAAACAGCGGCAAGACAACAGTTAACAGGGCTAAAAATTATGGGAATATAGTACACTTGACAAGGCTCAAATGTGTCCATTGGACTAAATCCATTTGATGCATGGATTAAATCCTAAGAAAATCACAAATTGCTACGTTTTGTTAACAGAAAAACAGAAAACAACAATGTTGCAGTAGCACTTTTCAAGGAAAGGTTTGAACAAGCAAATAGATGCAAACATAGCTGCACTTGGCACTGTCATGTAGATCACCGAAAATTGATCAAGTTTGATATAAGACACTACTCCATAGGATGAGTAGAACACTAGCTATAGCCTTTGGAAAACGGCTAAATAATGTTCAAAACCGAGGGATTCTCAGACTTAGCCAAATTTCAGTAAATCCTGAATATTGCTAAACTTCGGAAAATCATAGAAATTAATCCGTAACTCGGATGAATAAGTTTTCTACATGAAAGTTGCTTAGAACGACGAGACGAATCCGAATACGTAGTCCGTTCGTCTACCACACGCCCCTAGCATAGCGAACATGCAACTTTCCCCCTTCGTTTCATCTGTTTGAAAATGCCAAACTTCGGAAAAGTTTTCCCGGATGTTTTCCCCCTTCACCGATATCGTGTAGCACCGCGTTAGAGCACGTCTAGCTCTGCATGTTATCTGTTATGCACTTGCTTGCTATGTATTTACTGTTTCTTCCCCCTCTTCTCTCCGTTAGACCCCGAGACCGTTGCTGATGCCCGGTGATCGTCTACGCTACCGACGACCCCTCCTTCTCGCCTGAGCAACCAGGCAAGCCCCCCCCTTTGATCATCCCGATATCGCCCATTTCCTTTCTCTCATGCTTGCATTAGATTTTGCTAGTGTAACTGTTTGCTCCTATTCTGATGCATAGCCTACTTTTGTAACCTACTTATTGTTACCTACCTGCTTATCCTAAACTACTTAGTATAGATTGGTTAGTGATCCATCAGTGACCCCCACCTTGTCCTTGTTGCCCCTGCTTCATCATCGAAGACCCGATCAACGGGATCGAAGACCAGGCCTCGACACCGCACATCACTTTCCCCTTAGTTGCTCGACACTATTGGGTTACTATCGAGTGCCGAGGGTGAGACCTCATCAGCACTTCTGATGTTAACCCGGTAGTGTAGCTATTCGGTCGTGGTCATCGAGGGTGATTCCGCCTTAAACACTTTCGATACGACTCTGTCGTGCAACCCCTCAAGTGTGAACCTTGAGGGTGGATCCTCTTACATTCAACTTGATGATCACATCGAGTGGAATCCGTCAAGGGTGATTCCTCAGGTTTTCCCCTTGGTGTTAGACACACAGTTACTATGGTTACTATGACTTTACACTGAACCCTGTTACTAAAGACGGGTCGGCCCTGAGGGGTACCCGCGCGACCATATTTGCGAGTGATGAGGAGTCGGGTTGACCTGGAGGGTGCCCGCGAGATAATTACGAGGCATGGCCGGGCATTCCTAGCCCTTGCCGGAAGTCCTCGAGACGGGGCAACGGGGTCACATCTTTCATGAGTCCCTGCTTGTTACCGTGCTTTCCTAATCCACTACAATTTGGATATTTGATCCGAGGGGCCTCTGACCTGATAGCAACAACCATCACGTGAGCATAGTATGGGCGTTCTGCGTCGTATGTATCAGCCGAAGCTTAATAGACGTCAGCGACTGAGCGGTGCGCGCCGGGTTGTACTGGTAAGCACCTGCCTTTTTGAAGGAGGTAGCTAGGTCTGCTCACCGTCCGCCCTCACAACGTGCAGGAGTTCCCGGGGAGATGGCCCATGACCCCTGGGGGCATAGGTTTAGTCCGACTGCTTGACCTCTCTATTAATGCTAGGTTGGGTTGTGACGTATTGTTTGGCCGAGGCCAGGCATGACCCAGGAAAGTGTGTTCGGCCGGAGTTAATCGAGTGTGGTGGGTAAGTTGGTGCACCCCTGCAGGGAAGAAAACATCTATCGATAGACTGTCCTACGGCAACGGACACTTGGAGTTGTATCCCGATCGATACAACTAGAACTAGATACTTGAGATGAGAAATGGATATGAGAAATGGATAGTATGGCTCTGGGATTTCTTTCTCGCAGGGGGTCGAGGAAGGATCTCTGGCCGAGGTTGATGACACTACTACTACTTTACTTTATGCTACTCTTATTTCTTCTAATGCTACATGATGCTTGAAGATGCTAGTCTTCGATAGGACTAGGCTTTTCCCTCTATTCTGGCATTTCTGCAGCCCAGTCCACATACACAGCCTTCCGTTGATAATGTTGCATATGTAGTGTATGCTTGCGAGTACTTTGGATGAGTACTCACGGTTGCTTTGCTCCTCCTTTTCCCCCTTTCTTTCTTCTTGCTGGTTGTTGCAACCAGATGGTGGAGTCCAGGAGCCAGATGCCACCTTTGACGACTGCTACTACCCCGAGGGTGCCTACTACTACGTGGAGGCCGCCGCCGACCAGGAGTAGTTAGGAGGCTCCCAGACAGGAGGCCATGCCTTTTCGATTGCTGTTGCTTTAGTGCTAGCCTTCTTAAGGAACACTTGTCTAACTTATGTCTGTACTCAGATATTGTTGCTTCCGCTGACTCTTGTGTATTCAAGGTTATGTATTTGAGCCCTCGAGGCCCATGGCTTGTAATATAAAAGCTTGTATTATTTTAATTTGTGTCTATAGTTGTGTTGTGATATCTTCCCGTGAGTCCTTGATCTTGATCGTACACATTTGCGTGTATGATTAGTGTACGATTGAATCGAGGGCGTCACAACTGTCTAGAGTCTTACTAGCATGTTGGAGAACATTTAATATCTTATCAACTCTTTGTCCTAGAACATCCCCTACATCATAATCACTAGCATCACACATAATTTTAGGGATGGCAGTTTTGCCCATGGGTATGGGTACCCGTGAGTACCCTACCCGAAAACAATGGGCATGGGCAAGACTTGAAGAGATTTTGTACCCACGGGTAATGGGTACCCATACCCGCAAAATATATGGGTAGGGCATGGGTAAGAAATTGTGCCCATGGGTAACCCAATGGTGTTGGGGATCGTAGCAGAAATTAAAAAATTTCTACGCATCACCAAGATCAATCTATGGAGTATTCTAGCAATGAGGGGAATAGGAGTGCATCTACATACCCTTGTAGATCGCGAGCGGAAGCGTTCAAGTGAACGAGGATGATGGAGTCGTACTCGCCGTGATCCAAATCACTGATGACCAAGTGCCGAACGGACATCACCTCCGCGTTCAACACACGTACGGTTGGGAAGACGTCTCCTCCTTCTTGATCCAGCAAGGGGGAAGGAGAGGTTGATGAAGATCCAGCAGCACGATGGCGTGGTGATGGATGCAGCAGGATCCCGGCAGGGCTTCGCCAAGCACAAGCGGGGTGGAGAGGTGTTACGGAGGGAGAGGGAGGCGCCAAGAGCAAAGGTGCGGCTGCCCTCCCTCCCTTCCACTATATATAGGGGCTAGGGGGGCGCATGCCCCCTTGGAGACCCCATCTAAAGGGGGGGGGCCTGGGGGCAACGGCCCACTTAGGGTTTCCAACCAGGGGGCGCATGCCCCCTCGGGGGGCAACAGCCCCCCAACCCTAGGCGCCTTGGGCCCTTGGGTGGGGCGCACCAGCCCATCAGGGGCTGGTTCCCACGCCACTTTAGCCCATGGGGCCCTCCGGGATAAGTGGCCCCATCTGGTGGACCCCCGGGACCCTTCCAGTGGTCCCGGTACAATACCGGTAACCCCCGAAACCTTCCCGCTGGCCGAAACTGGACTTCCTATATACAAATCTTTACCTCCGGACCATTCCGGAACTCCTCGTGACGTCCGGGATCTCATCTAGCACTCCGAACAACTTTCGGGTTACTGCATACTAATATCTCTACAACCCTAGCGTCACCGAGCCTTAAGTGTGTAGACCCTACGGGTTCGGGAGACACGCAGACATGACCGAGATGCCTCTCAGGTCAATAACAAACAGCGGGATCTGGATACCCATGTTGGCTCCCACATGCTCCTCGATGATCTCATCGGATGAACCACGATGTCTAGGACTTAATCAATCCCGTATTCAATTCCCTTTGTCAATCGGTACGTTACTTGCCCGAGACTCAATCGTCGGTATCCCAATACCTTGTTCAATCTCGTTACCGGCAAGTCACTTTACTCGTACTGCAATGCATGATCCCATGACCAACCCCTTGGTCACATTGATCTCATTATGATGATGCATTACCGAGTGGGCCCAGAGATACCTCTCCGTCATACGGAGTGACAAATCCCAGTCTCGATTCGTGCCAACCCAACAGACACTTTCGGAGATACCTGTAATGTAACTTTATAGTCACCCAGTTACGTTGTGACGTTTGGCACACCCAAGGGACTCCTACGGTATCCGGGAGTTGCACAATCTCATGGTCTAAGGAAATGATACTTGACATTCAGAAAAGCTACAGCAAACGAACTACACGATCTTTGAGCTAAGCTTAGGATTGGGTCTTGTCCATCACATCATTCTCCTAATGATGTGATCCCGTTATCAATGACATCTAATGTCCATAGTCAGGAAACCATGACTATCCTTTGATCAACGAGCTAGTCAACTAGAGGCTCACCAGGGACGTGTTGTGGTCTATGTATTCACACATGTATTTGTTGGGTTTCGTAGTAATTTCAAAAAATTTCCTACGCTCACGCAAGATCATGGTGGTGCATAGCAACGAGAGGGGAGAGTATGATCTACGTACCCTTGTAGATCGACAACGGAAGCGTTTGGTTGATGTAGTCGTACGTCTCCATGGCCCGACCGATCAAGCACCGAAACTACGGCACCTCCGAGTTCTAGCACACGTTCAGCTCGATGACGATCCCCGGACTTCGATCCAGCAATGTGTCGGGGAAGAGTTCCGTCAGCACGACGGCGTGGTGACGATCTTGATGTACTACCGTCGCAGGGCTTCGCCTAAGCACGGCTACAATATTATCGAGGACTATGGTGGAAGGGGGCACCGCACATGGCTAAGAATATGATCACGTGGATCAACTTGTGTCTCTAGGGGTGCCCCTGCCTCCGTATATAAAGGTTCAAGGGAGGGGGGCCGACCGGCCAAGGTGTGGCGCGCCAGGAGGTGTCCTACTCCTTCTGGGAGTAGGACTCCCCCCCTTTCCTAGTTGGAATAGGATTCGTGGAGGGGGGGAAAGAGGAGAGAGAGGAGGAAGGGGGGCCGGCCCCCTCTCCTTGTCCAATTCGGACCAAGGGGGGGAGGGGTGCGCGGCCCATCTCTGGCCACCTCTCCTCTCTTCCACTAAGGCCCACTAAGGCCCATATACCTCCCGGGGGGTTCTGGTAACCTCCCGGTACTCCGGTAAAATCCCGATTTCACCCGGAACACTTCCGATATCCAAACATAGGCTTCCAATATATCAATCTTTATGTCTCGACCATTTCGAGACTCCTCGTCATGTCCGTGATCACATCCGAGACTCCGAACAACCTTCGGTACATCAAAATGCATAAACTCATAATATAACTGTCATCGTAACCTTAAGCGTGCGGACCCTACGGGTTCGAGAACAATGTAGACATGACCGAGACACGTCTCCGGTCAATAACCAATAGCGGAACCTGGATGCTCATATTGGCTCCTACATATTCTACGAAGATCTTTTATCGGTCAGACCGCATAACAACATACGTTGTTCCCTTTGTCATCGGTATGTTACTTGCCCGAGATTCGATCGTCGGTATCTCAATACCTAGTTCAATCTCGTTACCGGCAAGTCTCTTTACTCGTTCCGTAATACATCATCTCACAACTAACTCATTAGTTTCAATGCTTGCAAGGCTTTATGTGATGTGCATTACCGAGAGGGCCCAGAGATACCTCTCCGACAATCGGAGTGACAAATCCTAATCTCGAAATACGCCAACCCAACATGTACCTTTAGAGACACCTGTAGATCACCTTTATAATCACCCAGTTACGTTGTGACGTTTGGTAGCACACAAAGTGTTCCTCCGGCAAACGGGAGTTGCATAATCTCATAGTCATAGGAACATGTATATGTCATGAAGAAAGCAATAGCAACATACTAAACGATCGGGTGCTAAGCTAATGGAATGGGTCATGTCAATCAGATCATTCACCTAATGATGTGATCCCGTTAATCAAATAACAACTCTTTGTCCATGGTTAGGAAACGTAACAATCTTCGATTAACGAGCTAGTCAAGTAGAGGCATACTAGTGACACTTTATTTGTCTATGTATTCACACAAGTATTATGTTTCCGGTTAATACAATTCTAGCATGAATAATAAACATTTATCATGATATAAGGAAATAAATAGTAACTTTATTATTGCCTCTAGGGCATATTTCCTTCAGTATCACGATTTCCAGATAATACAATTATAGCATGAATAATAGACAATTATCATAAACAAGGAAATATAATAATCATTTTATTATTGCCCCTAGGGCATATTTCCAACAGTCTCCCACTTGCACTAGAGTCAATCATCTAGTTACATTGTGATGTATCGAACACCCATGGAATTCTGGTGTTGATCATGTTTTGCTCTAGGGAGAGGTTTAGTCAACGGATCTGCTACATTCAGGTCCGTATGTACTTTACAAATTCCTATGTGTTCATTTTGAACACTTTCACGAATGGAGTTGAAGTGACGCCTGATATGCCTGATCTTCCTGTGAAACCTGGGCTCCTTGGCAAGGGCAATAGCTCCAGTGCTGTCACAGAAGAGAGTCATCGGCCCCGACGCATTGGGTATGACTCCTAGGTCGGTGATGAACTCCTTCACCCAGATTGCTTCTTGTGCTGCCTCCGAGGCTGCCATGTATTCTGCTTCACATGTAGATCCCGCCATGATGCTTTGCTTGCAACTGCACCAGCTTACTGCCCCACCATTCAAAATATACACGTATCCGGTTTGTGACTTAGAGTCATCCAGATCTGTGTCGAAGCTAGCGTCGACGTAACCCTTTACGACGAGCTCTTCGCCACCTCCATAAACGAGAAACATATCCTTGGTCCTTTTCAGGTACTTCAGGATGTTTTTGACCGTTGTCCAGTGTTCCTTGCCGGGATTACTTTGGTACCTACCTACCAAACTTACGGCAAGGTTTACATCAGGTCTGGTACACAGCATGGCAAACATAATAGACCCTGTGGCTGAGGCATAGGGGATGACACTCATCTCTTCTATATCTTCTGCCGTGGTCGGGCATTGAGCCATGCTCAATCGCACACCTTGCAATACAGGCAAGAACCCCTTCTTGGACTGATCCATATTGAACTTCTTCAATATCTTGTCAAGGTACGTACTTTGTGAAAGACCGATGAGGCGTCTCGATCTATCTCTATAGATCTTGATGCCTAATATATAAGCAGCTTCTCCAAGGTCCTTCATTGAAAAACACTTGTTCAAATAGGCCTTTATGCTTTCCAAGAATTATATATCATTTCCCATCAACAGTATGTCATCCACATATAATATGAGAAATGCTATAGAGCTCCCACTCACTTTCTTGTAAACGCAGGCTTCTCCATAAGTCTGCATAAACCCAAACGCTTTGATCATCTCATCAAAGCGAATGTTCCAACTCCGAGATGCTTGCACCAGCCCATAGATTGAGCGTTGGAGCTTGAACACCTTTTTAGCATTCTTAGGATTGACAAAACCTTCCGGCTGCATCATATACAATTCTTCCTTAAGAAAGCCGTTAAGGAATGCCGTTTTGACGTCCATTTGCCATATCTCATAATCATAGAATGCGGCAATTGCTAACATGATTCGGACGGACTTCAGCTTCGCTACGGGTGAGAAAGTCTCATCGCAGTCAACCCCTTGAACTTGTCGATAACCCTTAGCGACAAGTCGAGCCTTATAGATGGTCACATTACCATCCGCGTCTGTCTTCTTCTTAAAGATCCATTTATTTTCTATGGCTCGCCGATCTTCGGGCAAGTCAGTCAAAGTCCATACTTTGTTTTCATACATGGATTGTATCTCGGATTTCATGGCTTCTAGCCATTTGTCGGAAGCTGGGCCCGCCATCGCTTCTTCATAGTTCGAAGGTTCACCGTTGTCTAACAACATGATTTCCAAGACAGGGTTGCCGTACAACTCTGGTGCGGAACGTGTCCTTGTGGACCTACGAAGTTCAGTAGGAGCTTGACACGAAGTATCTTGATCATCATCATTAACTTCCTCTCTAATCGGTGCAGGCACCACAGGAACATTTTCCTGAGCTGTGCTACTCTCTACTTCAAGAGGCAGTACTTCATCAAGCTATACTTTCCTCCCACTTACTTCTTTCGAGAGAAACTCCTTCTCTAGAAAGGATCCATTCTTGGCAACGAAGATCTTGCCTTCGGATCTAAGGTAGAAGGTATAACCAATGGTTTCCTTAGGGTATCCTATGAAGACGCATTTTTCTGACTTGGGTTCAAGCTTTTTAGGTTGAAGTTTCTTGACATAAGCATCGCATCCCCAAACTTTTAGAAACGACAGCTTAGGTTTCTTCCCAAACCATAATTCATACGGTGTCGTCTCAACGGATTTCGACGGAGCCCTATTTAAAGTGAATGCGGCAGTATCTAAAGCATAGCCCCAAAATGATAGCGGTAAATCGGTAAGAGACATCATAGATCACACCATATCTAATAGAGTGCGATTACAACGTTCGGACACACCATTACGCTGAGGTGTTCCAGGCAGTGTGAGTTGTGAAACTATTCCACATTTTCTTAAGTGTGTGCCAAATTCGTGATTCAAGTATTCTCCCCCATGATCTGATTGCAAGAACTTGATTTTCCTGTCACGTTGATTCTCAACCTCACTCTGAAATTCCTTGAACTTTTCAAAGGTCTCAGACTTGTGTTTCATTAAGTAGACATACCCATATCTACTCGTCATCAGTGAGGGTGAGAACATAACGATAGCCACCGCGAGCCTCAACACTCATTGGACCGCACACATCAGTATGTATGATTTCCAATAAGTTGGTTGCTCGCTCCATTGTTCCTAAGAACGGAGTCTTGGTCATTTTACCCATGAGGCATGGTTCGCATGTGTCAAATGATTCGTAATCAAGAGACTCTAAAAGTCCATCTGCATGGAGCTTCTTCATGCGTTTGACACCTATGTGACCAAGGCGGCAGTGCCACAAGTATGTGGGACTATCATTATCAACCTTACATCTTTTGGTATTCACACTATGAATATGTGTAGCATTACGCTCGAGATTCATTAAGAATAAACCATTCACCATCGGAGCATGACCATAAAACATATCTCTCATATAAATAGAACAACCATTATTCTCGGATTTAAATGAGTAGCCATCTCGAATTAAACGAGATCCTGATACAATGTTCATGCTCAAAGCTGGCACTAAATAACAATTATTTAGGTTTAAAACTAATCCCGTAGGTAAATGTAGAGGTAGCGTGCCGACGGCGATCACATCGACCTTGGAACCATTCCCGACGCGCATCGTCACCTCGTCCTTCGCCAGTCTCCGTTTATTCCGCAGCTCCTGCTTTGAGTTACAAATGTGAGCAACCGCACCGGTATCAAATACCCAGGAGCTACTACGAGTACTGGTAAGGTACACATCAATTACATGTATATCACATATACCTTTCGTGATGCCGGCCTTCTTGTCCGCTAAGTATTTGGGGCAGTTCCGCTTCCAGTGACCACTTCCCTTGCAATAAAAACACTCAGTCTCGGTCTTGGGTCCATTCTTTGGCTTCTTCCCGGCAGCTTGCTTACCGGGCGCGGCAACTCCCTTGCCGTCCTTCTTGAAGTTCTTCTTACCCTTGCCTTTCTTGAACTTAGTGGTTTTATTCACCATCAACATTTGATGTTCCTTTTTGACTTCTACCTCTGCTGATTTCAGCATTGCAAATACTTCAAGAATGGTCTTTTCCATCCCCTGCATATTGAAGTTCATCACAAAGCTCTTGTAGCTCGGTGGAAGCGACTGAAGGATTCTGTCAATGACCGCGTCATCCGGGAGATTAACTCCCAGCTGAGTCAAGCGGTTATGCAACCCAGACATTTTGAGTATGTGCTCACTGACAGAACTATTTTCCTCCATCTTATAGCTGAAGAACTTGTCGGAGACTTCATATCTCTCAACCCGGGCATGAGCTTGAAAAACCATTTTCAGCTCTTCGAACATCTCATATGCTCCGTGTCTCTCAAAACGCTTTTGGAGCCCCGGTTCTAAGCTGTAAAGCATGCCGCACTGAACGAGAAAGTAATCATCAGCACGTGTCTGCCAAGCATTCATAACGTCTTGGTTCTGTGGGACGGGTGCATCACCTAGCGGTGCTTCTAGGACATAATCTTTCTTGGCAGCTATGAGGATGATCCTCAGGTTCCGGACCCAGTCCGTATAGTTGCTGCCATCGTCTTTCAGCTTGGTTTTCTCTAGGAATGCGTTGAAGTTGAGGACAACGTGGGCCATTTGATCTACAAGACATATTGTAAAGATTTTAGACTAAGTTCATGATAATTAAGTTCATCTAATTAAATTATTAAATGAACTCCCACTCAGATAGACATCCCTCCAGTCATCTAAGTATAACATGATCCGAGTTAACTAGGCCGTGTCCGATCATCACGTGAGACAGACTAGTCAACATCGGTGAACATCTTCATGTTGATCGTATCTTCTATACGACTCATGCTCGACCTTTCGGTCTTCTGTGTTCCGAGGCCATGTCTGTACATGCTATGCTCGTCAAGTCAACCTAAGTGTATTGCGTGTGTAAATCTGTCTTACACCCGTTGTATTCGAACGTTAGAATCTATCACACCCGATCATCACGTGGTGCTTCGAAACAACGAACCTTCGCAACGGTGCACAGTTAGGGGGAACACTCTCTTGAAATTATTATGAGGGATCATCTTATTTAAGCTATCGTCGTTCTAAGCAAATAAGATGTAAAACATGATAAACATCACATGCAATCAAATAGTGACATGATATGGCCAATATCATTTGCTCCTTTGATCTCCATCTTCGGGGCTCCATGATCATCGTTGTCACCGGCATGATACCATGATCTCCATCATCATGATCTCCATCATCGTGTCTTCTTGAAGTTGTCTCGTCATCTATTACTTCTACTACTATGGCTAACGCTTTAGCAATAAAGTAAAGTAATTACATGACGTTTATGTTGACACGCGGGTCATAAATAAATAAAGACAACTCCTATGGCTCCTGCCGGTTGTCATACTCATTGACATGCAAGTCGTGATTCCTATTCCAAGAACATGATCAATCTCATACATCACATATATCATTCATCATTCATCACAACCTTTGGCCATATCACATCACAAAACACTTGCTGCAAAAACAAGTTAGACGTCCTCTAATTGTTGTTGCAAGTTTTTACGTGGCTGCTATAGGTTTCTAGCAAGAACGTTTCTTACCTACGCCAAAACCACAACGTGAATTGCCAATTTCTATTTACCCTTCATAAGGACCCTATTCATCGAATCCGATCCGACTAAAGTGGGAGAGACAGACACCCGCCAGCCACCTTATGCAACTAGTGCATGTCAGTCGGTGGAACCGGTCTCATGTAAGCGTACGTGTAAGGTTGGTCCGGGCCGCTTCATCCCACGATGCCGCCGAATCAAGATAAGACTAGTAAAGGCGAGCAAATTGACAATATCGACGCCCACAACTACTTTGTGTTCTACTCGTGCATAGTAACTACGCATAGACCTAGCTCATGATGCCATTGTTGGGGATCGTAGCAGAAATTAAAAAATTTCTACGCATCACCAAGATCAATCTATGGAGTATTCTAGAAACGAGGGGAATAGGAGTGCATCTACATACCCTTGTAGATCGCGAGCGGAAGCGTTCAAGTGAACGGGGATGATGGAGTCGTACTCGCCGTGATCCAAATCACCGATGACCAAGTGCCGAACGGACAGCACCTCCGCGTTCAACACACGTACGGTTGGGAAGACGTCTCCTCCTTCTTGATCCAGCAAGGGGGAAGGAGAGGTTGATGAAGATCCAGCAGCACGATGGCGTGGTGATGGATGCAGCAGGATCCCGGCAGGGCTTCGCCAAGCACAAGCGGGGTGGAGAGGTGTTACGGAGGGAGAGGGAGGCGCCAAGAGCAAAGGTGCGGCTGCCCTCCCTCCCTTCCACTATATATAGGGGCTAGGGGGGCGCATGCCCCCTTGGAGACCCCATCTAAAGGGGGGGGCCTGGGGGCAACGGCCCACTTAGGGTTTCCAACCAGGGGGCGCATGCCCCCTCGGGGGGCAACAGCCCCCCAACCCTAGGCGCCTTGGGCCCTTGGGTGGGGCGCACCAGCCCATCAGGGGCTGGTTCCCACGCCACTTTAGCCCATGGGGCCCTCCGGGATAAGTGGCCCCATCTGGTGGACCCCCGGGACCCTTCCAGTGGTCCCGGTACAATACCGGTAACCCCCGAAACCTTCCCGCTGGCCGAAACTGGACTTCCTATATACAAATCTTTACCTCCGGACCATTCCGGAACTCCTCGTGACGTCCGGGATCTCATCCAGCACTCCGAACAACTTTCGGATTACTGCATACTAATATCTCTACAACCCTAGCGTCACCGAGCCTTAAGTGTGTAGACCCTACGGGTTCGGGAGACACGCAGACATGACCGAGATGCCTCTCAGGTCAATAACAAACAGCGGGATCTGGATACCCATGTTGGCTCCCACATGCTCCTCGATGATCTCATCGGATGAACCACGATGTCTAGGACTTAATCAATCCCGTATTCAATTCCCTTTGTCAATCGGTACGTTACTTGCCCGAGACTCAATCGTCGGTATCCCAATACCTTGTTCAATCTCGTTACCGGCAAGTCACTTTACTCGTACTGCAATGCATGATCCCATGACCAACCCCTTGGTCACATTGATCTCATTATGATGATGCATTACCGAGTGGGCCCAGAGATACCTCTCCGTCATACGGAGTGACAAATCCCAGTCTCGATTCGTGCCAACCCAACAGACACTTTCGGAGATACCTGTAATGTAACTTTATAGTCACCCAGTTACGTTGTGACGTTTGGCACACCCAAGGGACTCCTACGGTATCCGGGAGTTGCACAATCTCATGGTCTAAGGAAATGATACTTGACATTCAGAAAAGCTACAGCAAACGAACTACACGATCTTTGAGCTAAGCTTAGGATTGGGTCTTGTCCATCACATCATTCTCCTAATGATGTGATCCCGTTATCAATGACATCTAATGTCCATAGTCAGGAAACCATGACTATCCTTTGATCAACGAGCTAGTCAACTAGAGGCTCACCAGGGACGTGTTGTGGTCTATGTATTCACACATGTATTTGTTGGGTTTCGTAGTAATTTCAAAAAATTTCCTACGCTCACGCAAGATCATGGTGGTGCATAGCAACGAGATGGGAGAGTATGATCTACGTACCCTTGTAGATCGACAACGGAAGCGTTTGGTTGATGTAGTCGTACGTCTCCATGGCCCGACCGATCAAGCACCGAAACTACGGCACCTCCGAGTTCTAGCACACGTTCAGCTCGATGACGATCCCCGGACTTCGATCCAGCAATGTGTCGGGGAAGAGTTCCGTCAGCATGACGGCGTGGTGACGATCTTGATGTACTACCGTCGCAGGGCTTCGCCTAAGCACCGCTACAATATTATCGAGGACTATGGTGGAAGGGGGCACCGCACATGGCTAAGAATATGATCACGTGGATCAACTTGTGTCTCTAGGGGTGCCCCTGCCTCCGTATATAAAGGTTCAAGGGAGGGGGGCCGACCGGCCAAGGTGTGGCGCGCCAGGAGGAGTCCTACTCCTTCTGGGAGTAGGACTCCCCCCCTTTCCTAGTTGGAATAGGATTCGTGGAGGGGGGGAAAGAGGAGAGAGAGGAGGAAGGGGGGCCGGCCCCCTCTCCTTGTCCAATTCGGACCAAGGGGGGGAGGGGTGCGCGGCCCATCTCTGGCCACCTCTCCTCTCTTCCACTAAGGCCCACTAAGGCCCATATACCTCCCGGGGGGTTCTGGTAACCTCCCGGTACTCCGGTAAAATCTCAATTTCACCCGGAACACTTCCGATATCCAAACATAGGCTTCCAATATATCAATCTTTATGTCTCAACCATTTCGAGACTCCTCGTCATGTCCGTGATCACATCCGAGACTCCGAACAACCTTCGGTACATCAAAATGCATAAACTCATAATATAACTGTCATCGTAACCTTAAGCGTGCGGACCCTACGGGTTCGAGAACAATGTAGACATGACCGAGACACGTCTCCGGTCAATAACCAATAGCGGAACCTGGATGCTCATATTGGCTCCTACATATTCTACGAAGATCTTTTATCGGTCAGACCGCATAACAACATACGTTGTTCCCTTTGTCATCGGTATGTTACTTGCCCGAGATTCGATCGTCGGTATCTCAATACCTAGTTCAATCTCGTTACCGGCAAGTCTCTTTACTCGTTCCGTAATACATCATCTCACAACTAACTCATTAGTTTCAATGCTTGCAAGGCTTTATGTGATGTGCATTACCGAGAGGGCCCAGAGATACCTCTCCGACAATCGGAGTGACAAATCCTAATCTCGAAATACGCCAACCCAACATGTACCTTTAGAGACACCTGTAGATCACCTTTATAATCACCCAGTTACGTTGTGACGTTTGGTAGCACACAAAGTGTTCCTCCGGCAAATGGGAGTTGCATAATCTCATAGTCATAGGAACATGTATATGTCATGAAGAAAGCAATAGCAACATACTAAACGATCGGGTGCTAAGCTAATGGAATGGGTCATGTCAATCAGATCATTCACCTAATGATGTGATCCCGTTAATCAAATAACAACTCTTTGTCCATGGTTAGGAAACGTAACCATCTTCGATTAACGAGCTAGTCAAGTAGAGGCATACTAGTGACACTTTATTTGTCTATGTATTCACACAAGTATTATGTTTCCGGTTAATACAATTCTAGCATGAATAATAAACATTTATCATGATATAAGGAAATAAATAGTAACTTTATTATTGCCTCTAGGGCATATTTCCTTCAGTATCACGATTTCCAGATAATACAATTATAGCATGAATAATAGACAATTATCATAAACAAGGAAATATAATAATCATTTTATTATTGCCCCTAGGGCATATTTCCAACAGTCTCCCACTTGCACTAGAGTCAATCATCTAGTTACATTGTGATGTATCGAACACCCATGGAATTCTGGTGTTGATCATGTTTTGCTCTAGGGAGAGGTTTAGTCAACAGATCTGCTACATTCAGGTCCGTATGTACTTTACAAATTCCTATGTGTTCATTTTGAACACTTTCACGAATGGAGTTGAAGCGACGCTTGATATGCCTGATCTTCCTGTGAAACCTGGGCTCCTTGGCAAGGGCAATAGCTCCAGTGCTGTCACAGAAGAGAGTCATCGGCCCCGACGCATTGGGTATGACTCCTAGGTCGGTGATGAACTCCTTCACCCAGATTGCTTCTTGTGCTGCCTCCGAGGCTGCCATGTATTCTGCTTCACATGTAGATCCCGCCATGATGCTTTGCTTGCAACTGCACCAGCTTACTGCCCCACCATTCAAAATATACACGTATCCGGTTTGTGACTTAGAGTCATCCAGATCTGTGTCGAAGCTAGCGTCGACGTAACCCTTTACGACGAGCTCTTCGCCACCTCCATAAACGAGAAACATATCCTTGGTCCTTTTCAGGTACTTCAGGATGTTTTTGACCGTTGTCCAGTGTTCCTTGCCGGGATTACTTTGGTACCTACCTACCAAACTTACGGCAAGGTTTACATCAGGTCTGGTACACAGCATGGCATACATAATAGACCCTGTGGCTGAGGCATAGGGGATGACACTCATCTCTTCTATATCTTCTGCCGTGGTCGGGCATTGAGCCATGCTCAATCGCACACCTTGCAATACAGGCAAGAACCCCTTCTTGGACTGATCCATATTGAACTTCTTCAATATCTTGTCAAGGTACGTACTTTGTGAAAGACCGATGAGGCGTCTCGATCTATCTCTATAGATCTTGATGCCTAATATATAAGCAGCTTCTCCAAGGTCCTTCATTGAAAAACACTTGTTCAAATAGGCCTTTATGCTTTCCAAGAATTCTATATCATTTCCCATCAACAGTATGTCATCCACATATAATATGAGAAATGCTATAGAGCTCCCACTCACTTTCTTGTAAACGCAGGCTTCTCCATAAGTCTGCATAAACCCAAACGCTTTGATCATCTCATCAAAGCGAATGTTCCAACTCCGAGATGCTTGCACCAGCCCATAGATTGAGCGTTGGAGCTTGAACACCTTTTTAGCATTCTTAGGATCGACAAAACCTTCCGGCTGCATCATATACAATTCTTCCTTAAGAAAGCCGTTAAGGAATGCCGTTTTGACGTCCATTTGCCATATCTCATAATCATAGAATACGGCAATTGCTAACATGATTCGGACGGACTTCAGCTTCGCTACGGGTGAGAAAGTCTCATCGCAGTCAACCCCTTGAACTTGTCGATAACCCTTAGCGACAAGTCGAGCCTTATAGATGGTCACATTACCATCCGCGACTATCCTTTGATCAACGAGCTAGTCAACTAGAGGCTCACTAGGGACGTGTTGTGGTCTATGTATTCACACATGTATTACGATTTCCGGATAATACAATTATAGCATGAATAATAGACAATTATCATGAACAAGGAAATATAATAATCATTTTATTATTGCCTGTAGGGCATATTTCCAACAAATGGATACCCATAAAAATTAATAAATGAAAATAACTCCTATAACATGTGGGGTTAACATCCAACTCGTATGGCCAACCCTAAATCTCGTATTCATTAAACAAGTCATAGCTCACATGCTCATAATCACCTGCTCGCCACTCCTCCTACGTCCTATGCGACTCCTCAAAAAGATGAAATATCGACTCTTCGCTACCAGACTCTTGTCGAACTCTCGATCCAGCGATCCCCAATTCCCACCACCGCCTTCCACTGCGTCGGTCTTCCACCAACCGCTGCTCATACTCCCCTAATGCCTCCAAGAGGCCACCCAATCGGAGGGGGCCGCATCCATGCTATACCACTCTACCATGATCACTTGAATTTTGAACTCATTTCTCTACCTCTTAAGAAGTTGAATGATATATATTGTACCCAATGGATACCCGTTGGGTATAGGATACGCGATGGGTTTGGGCATGGGTGTTAGTTTATACCCATGGGTATTGAAGTGGGTGAGTATAGAAAGTTTCTATGGGTATGGGTTTGGGTAGAAGAAGGTTGTACCCGCCCATACCCTACCCATTGCCATCCCTACATAATTTTAAAGGGTAAATTCCAATCAGGTGGCTGAACAATAGGTGCAGAAATCAAGGCTTTATTAAGTATTTCAGATGCTTCTACACATTCATCATCAAAGACAAAAGGAACATCTTTCTGTAAGAGATTAGTCAGAGGCCTAGAAATTTTAGAGAAGTCCTTAATGAACCTCCTATAAAATCCGACATGACCAAGGAAACTTCTTATACCTTTGATGTCTTTAGGACACGACATCTTTTCAATAGCATCAACTCTAGCTTTATCAACTTCAATAACTCTTTCAGAAATTTTATGTCCCAAGACAATACCTTCATTAACCATAAAGTGGCACTTCTCCCAATTCAAGACAAGATTAGTTTCTTCACATCTTTGTAAGACTCGATTAAGGTTGCTTAAGCAATCATCAAAAGAAGTTCCATAAACGGAGAAATCATCCATGAAAACCTCAACAATCTTTTCACAAAAGTCAGAGAATATAACTGTGATACATCTTTGAAAGGTAGCAGGTGCATTGCATAAACCAAAAGGCATACGTCTATAAGCAAAGGTACCAAAAAGGGTAAGTAAAAGTTGTCTTTTCTTGACCCTCTTTTGACACAGGTATTTGAGAGAAACCGGAATAACCATCTAGAAAGCAAAAATGTGTATGTTTGCATAATCTTTCTAGCATTTGATCAATAAAAGGTAACGGTTAATGATCCTTTTTAGTAGCTTTATTTAATTTGCGGAAATCAATTACCATTCTATAACCTGTAAAAATTCTTTGTGGAATCAATTCATCTTTATCATTAGGAACAACAGTAATACCTCTCTTCTTTGGGACACAATGGACAGGACTTACCCACTGACTATCAGCAACGTGATAAATTATACCTGCCTCCAGAAGCTTTAGTATTTCTTTTCTTACCACTTCTCTCATCTTAGGATTTAACTGTCGTTGGTGATCAACAACCGGTTTCGCATCTTTCTCCAATTTTATTTTGTGCTGGCATAGAGTGGGACTAATGCCCTTAAGATTATCAAGAGTATATCCAATAGCAGCACGGTGTTTCTTTAGATTTTTAAATAATTTCTTTTCTTCATGATTTGAAGGGTTAGCACTAATAATAACAGGATATATCTCTTTCTCGTCAAGATAAGCATATTTAAGAGTATCACGTAAAGGTTTAAGCTCAAACACGGGATCACCCTTGGGTGGAGGAGGATCCCCAAGGATTTCAACAAGCAAGTTGTGCTTCAAAATAGTTCCCTGTTTAAAGAGTACTTCATCTATTTCCCTTCTTTCATTCATAAACATATCATTTTCATGGTCGAGCAAATATTGTTCTAAAGGATCACTAGGAGGCACGACAATAGAAGCAAGACCAATAATTTCATCTTTACTAGGAAATTCTTTATCATGGGGTTGTCTACAAAATTTAGCAAAATTAAACTCATGAGACATATCCCCCAAAGCAATAGTAACAACATCCTTTTTGCAGTCCATCTTAGCATTGACAGTATTCAAGAAGGGTCTACCAAATATAATGGGACAAAAGTCATCTTGTGGGGAACCAAGAACAAGAAATCAGCTGGATATTTAACTTTCCCACACAGGACTTCAACATCTCTAACAATCCCAACTGGTGAAATAGTGTCTCTATTGGCAAGCTTAATTGTAACATCAATTTCCTTTATTTCAGTGGGTGCAATATCATGCATAATTTCTTTATATAAGGAATGTGGTATTGCACTTGCACTAGAACCCATATCACACAAGCCATGATAGCAATGATCTCCTATTTTAACAGAAATAACAGGCATGCCTACAACAGGTCTATGTTTATTTTTAGTATCGGGTCTAGCAATTCTAGCAACTTCATCACAGAAGTAAATAACATGCCCACCAATATTATCGGCCAAGAGATCCTTAACCATAGCAATACTAGGTTCAACTTTAATTTGCTCAGAGGGTGTTGGTGTTCCAGTATTACTCTTACGGACAACAGTTGAAGCTTTAGCATGATCCTTTATTCTAACAGGGAAAGGTGGTTTCTCAATATAAGTAGTAGGAACAACAGAATCATTATAAGTGATAGTCTTTTCTTCAACTTTAATAGGTGCAACTACTTTTAATTTAATGGGAGGTTTATATTTAAACCACTTCTCCTTAGGTAGATCAACATGAGTAGCAAAGGATTCACAGAAAGAAGCTACTATCTCAGAGTCAAGTCGATATTTAGTGCTAAATTCACGAAAGGCATCGGTATCCATAAAAGATTTAACACAATCAAACTTAGGTATTATACCTGACTCCTTACCTTCGTCGAGATCCCAATCTTCAGAGTTGCGTTTAATTATTTCCAATAAATCCCATTTGAATTCAATAGTCTTCATCATAAAGGAGCCAGTACAAGAAGTATCAAGCATGGAGAGATTATCGAGAGAAAGCCGAGCTTAAAAAATTTGAATAATAATTTCTCTTGAGAGCTCATGATTGGGGCATGAATATAACATCGACTTAAGCCTCCCCCAAGCTTGAGCGATGCTTTCTCCTTCGCGAGACCAAAAATTATATATATAATTACGATCACGATGAACAAGATGCATAGGATAAAACTTCTAATGAAATTCCAATTTCAATCGGTTGTAGTTCCATGATCCCATATCATCACATAGCCTAATCCATGTCAATGCCTTTCCCTTAAAAGATAAAGGGAAGACCTTCTTCTTGATAACATCCTCGGGCATACCTGCAAGCTTAAATAATCGACAAACTTCATCCACATAGATTAGGTGCAAATCGGGATGTAATGTTCCATCTCCTGTAAAAGGATTAGCTAGAAGTTTCTCTATCATACCCGAAGGAATTTCAAAGTAAACATTTTCAGTAGGTTCAGTAGGTTGAGGACCAACTCTTTGCTCTACTGGTCAGGGTGAAGATACCGCGAATAAGCCCCTCAAAGGATTATGTTCCATAGTAACAAGTGACAGTAAATTTCAGCACACTATATAAATTTTTCCTTACCAAATTCCACCTACTGATAACCCACAAGTATAGGGGATTGCAACAGTTTTCGAGGGTAGAGTATTCAACCCAAATTTATTGATTCGACACAAGGGGAGCCAAAGAATATTCTCAAGTATTAGCAGCTGAGTTGTCAATTCAACCACACCTGGAAACTTAATATCTGCAGCAAAGTGTTTAGTAGCAAGGTAATATGACAGTAGTGATAACGGTAACAAAAGGTAACAGTAGTAAAAGTAATGTTTTTGGTATTTCGTAGTGATGATAGCAATAGCAACGGAAAAGTAAATAAGTGGAGAACAATATATGGAAAGCTCCTAGGCAATGGATCGGTGATGGAGAATTATGCCAGATGTGGTTCATCATGTAGCAGTCATAACCTAGGGTGACACAGAACTAGCTCCAGTTCATTGATATAATGTAGGCATGTATTCCGAATATAGTCATACGTGCTTATGGAAAAGAACTTGCATGACATCTTTTGTCCTACCCTCCCGTGGCAGCGGGGTCCTTATGGAAACTAAGGGATATTAAGGCCTCCTTTTAATAGAGAACCGGAACAAAGCATTAACACATAGTGAAGTCATGAACTCCTCAAACTACGGTCATCACCGGTAAGTATCCCGATTATTGTCACTTTGGGGTTAACGGATCATAACACATAATAGGTGACTATAGACTTGCAATATAGGATCAAGAACTCTCATGTATTGATGAAAACATAATAGGTTCAGATCTGAAATCATGGCACTCGGGCCCTAGTGACAAGCATTAAGCATAGCAATGTCATAGCAACATCAATCTCAGAACATAGTGGACACTAGGGATCAAACCCTAACAAAACTAACTCGATTACATGATAGATCCCATGCAACCCATCACCGTCCAGCAAGCCTATGATGGAATTACTCACGCACGGCGGTGAGCATCATGAAATTGGTGATGGAGGATGGTTGATGATGACGATGGCGACGGATTCCCCTCTCCGGAGCCCCGAACAGACTCCAGATCAGCCCTCCCAAGAGGTTTTAGGGCTTGACGGCGGCTCTGTATCGTAAAACGTGATGATTTCTTCTCTCTGGTTTTTTCTCCCCGAAACTTAATACATGTAGCTGGAGTTGGAGAGGCAACAGGGGGCCCACGAGGTAGGGGGGCGCACCCTAGGGGGGTAGGCACGCCCCCACCCTTGTGGAGAGGTGGTGGGCCCCTGACCTTCATCTTTTGCAGGTATTTTTCTTATTTTCTGAAAAGTGGCTCCGTGAAGTTTCAGGTCATTCTGAGAACGTTTGTTTCTGCACATAAATAACACCATGGTAATTCTGCTGAAAACAGCATTAGTCCGGGTTAGTTCCATTCAAACCATACAAGTTAGAGTCCAAAACAAGGGCAAAAGTGTTTGGAAAAGTAGATACGACGGAGATGTATCAACTCCCCCAAGCTTAAACCTTTGCTTGTCCTCAAGCAATTCAGTTGATAAACTGAAAGTGATAAAGAAAAACTTTTACAAACTCTGTTTGCTCTTGTTGTTGTAAATATGTAAAGCCAGCATTCAAGTTTTCAGCAAAGATTATAGCTAACCACATTCGCAATAACGCATAGGTCTCAAGTTTACTCATATCAATAGCATAATCAACTAGCGAGCCATAATAATAAATCTCGGATGACAACACTTTCTCAAAACAATCATAATATGATATAACAAGGTGGTATCTCGCTAGCCCTTTCTGAGACTGCAAAACATAAATGCAGAGCACCTTTAAAAACCAAGGACTGACTAGACATTGTATTTCATGGTAAAAGAGATCCAGTCAAGTCATACTCAATGTAAACTAACAGTAATGAATGCAAATGACAGCGGTGCTCTCCAACTGGTGCCTTTTAATAAGAGGGTGATGACTCAGCATAAAAGTAAATAGATAGGCCCTTCGCAGAGGGAAGCATGGATTTGTAGAGGTGCCAGAGCTCGGTTTTGAAACAGAGGTGAATAATATTTTGAGCGGTATACTTTCATTGTCAACATAACAACCAACAGATGGCCATATCTTCCATGCTACACACATTATAGGCGGTTCCCAAAAAGAATGGTAAAGTTTATACTCCCCCTTCCACCAACAAGCATCAATCCATGGCTTGCTCGAAACAACGAGTGCCTCCAACTAACAAGAGTCCCAGGGGGATTTTTGTTTGCAATTATTTTGATTTAGTTTGCATAAAGCATGGGACTGGGCATCCCGGTGACCGGCCATTTATCTCGTGAGTGAGGAGCGGAGTCCACTCCTCTTGAGAATAACCTGCCTAACATGGAAGATACAGACAACCCTAGTTGATACATGAGCTATTCGAGCATACAAAACAGGATATTTATTTGAAGGTTTAGAGTTTGGCACATACAAATTTACTTGGAACGACAGGTAGATACCGTATATAGGTAGGTATAGTGGACTCATGTGGAATAACTTTGGTGTTTATGGAGTTGGATGCACAAGTAGTATTCCCGCTTAGTATAGGTGAAGGCTAGCAAAAGACTGGGAAGCGACCAGCTAGAGAGCGACGACAGTCATGAACATGCATTAAAGTTAATCAACACTGAATGCAAGCATGAGTAGGATATAATCCACCATGAACATAAATATCGTGAAGGCTATGTTGATTTTGTTTCAACTACATGCGTGAACATGCGCCAAGTCAAGTCACTTAAATCATTTAGAGGAGGATACCACCCTATCATACCACATCATAACTATCTCAATAGCATGTTGGCACGCAAGGTAAACCATTATAACTCATAGCTAATCAAGCATGGCACAAGAAACTATGATCTCTAGTTGTCATTGCAAACATGTTTATTCATAATAGCCTGAATCAGGAAGGATGAACTAATCATATTTACAAAAACAAAAGAGGTCGAGTTCATACCAGCTTTTCTCATCTCAATCAGTCCATCTTATATCATCATAATTGCCTTTCACTTGCATGATCGAATGATGTGAATAATAATAAAAGTGCACGTGCATTGGACTAAGCTGGAATCTGCAGGCATTCAATAAACAGGAGAAGACAAGGCAATATGGGCTCTTTTGTCAGATAAGCAATAATGCATATAAGAGCCACTTCAACAATTTAATTATGGTCTTCTCGTATCAACCCCCAAAGAAAAGAAAAAAATAAAACTATTTACACGAGAAAGCTCCCAACAAGCAAAAGAAGAACAAGAAATCTTTTTGGGTTTTCTTTTTAATTACTACTACAAGCATGGAAATTAAACTAAATAAAAGCTACAACTATTTTTTTGGTTTTTCTTAAGGTTTATTAAACACACAAGAAGAAAGCATAAAAAGGAAAATAAACTAGCATGGATGATACAATGAAAAAGTATGAGCACTGACATCTAGCAATGAGTGTGTGAGCATAAATGTAATGTCGGTGGGAAATGCGTACTCCCCCAAGCTTAGGCTTTTGGCCTAAGTTGGTCTATGGCCATGGCTGGCCTGGCGGATATCCATAATAGTAGTTGGGGTCATACTGAGAAGAAGAAGAGGAAGACTCCGATTGCCACTGGCTGACAATCATCTCCGGATCCCACGACGGCCCGGCGGACCCTCCGGCTTTCCTGCTGGCATACGAGGAGGCCGTCCTGGAAGCCAGGGGCGACGACAAGGTCATGGCCAACTGGTTCCCGACGGCCCTTGCGGGCGCGCCGCGCGCCTGGCTCCTCCACTTGCCGGAGTCTTCTGTCGCCACCTGGGAGGAGCTGCGCGGCCTTTTCGTCACACGCTTCGGGGAACCGGCGGCCCACGTCATCGCAGCTCTTCTCGGTGGTTCGCAAGCACTACCCTCAGATCGGCACCTCAAGCCGTACCTTCGCTAGATCGGCGTCGCCTCCAAGCGCCCGGGGGCTCCGCCCGGCTGGGCCGCGCCTGAGGCCAACCTCACCTTCAACTCGGAGGACCATCCCGCCTCCACCGTCGGTTCGGGTGCGCTCCCGATGATGTGTGCACCCACCATCTGCCACGTATCCATCACCAAGACGCTCGTCGACGACGGCGCCGGCCTCAATGTGCTCTCTGTCGAGGCCTTCAGCCTCCTTCACGTATCGTTCGAGCGACTCCGCCCCATCAAGCCTTTCTCGGGAGTTGGCGGGGGCCCCGCCCGCTCCCTGGGGCAGATCCGCCTCCCAGTGACCTTCGGCACGCGCAACAACTACCGCACCGAGCTCATCGACTTCGACATCGCCCGCATTGGCCTTCCATACAATGCCATCCTCGGGTACCCAGCTTTGGCCCAGTTCATGGTAGCAACCCATCCTACTTACAATCTCATGAAGATGCCGGGGAGCCAGGGCATCCTCAACATCAAGGGGGACGCCAAGGAGGCCCTGGCGGTGCTCAAGCTAACCCTCAAGTCCGCCGCGGCAGCGCGACCCACCGACGCGGATACTTCCATGGCCAAGGGAGCCGTACCAACCAAGAAGAAGCAGTTCTTCACTCAGGCTAAGGCAGAAACCAAGCAAGTGTTGGTCGAGGAGGACGGGTCCTCAGGGGCAGCCTTCACCATAGGTGCCAACTTCGAGTCTGCTCAGGAGGAGGTGCTAGTGAAGTTTTTGCGTGCAAACAAGGAAGTGTTCGCCTGGGAGCCCAACCAGCTGGTAGGGGTCCCAACAGAAGCAATAGAGCACCACCTGAAGGTGTGCCCTAACGTACGCCCTGTGAAGTAGAAGGAAGGGCGACAGTCCACGGAGAAGCAAGCTTTCATCGTCCAAGAAACCCGCAAGTTGGAGGCCGCGAGTGTCATTCGCGAGGTTCATTACCCCGAGTGGCTGGCGAACCCCGTCGTCGTACCCAAGAAAGGCAGGAAGGAGCAGATGTGCGTCGACTTCACCAACCTCAGCAAGGCCTGCCCCCAAGATCCGTTCCCGCTTCTGCGCAACGACCAGATCGTTGACTCCACCGCCAAGTGTGATTTGCTATGCTTCCTGGATGTGTTCTCAGGATATCACTAGATCAAGATGGCGGTAGAAGATGTGGAGAAGACGGACTTCCTGACCCCGTGTGGGGTGTACTGCTACACCTGCATGCCGTTCGGACTATGCAACACGGGCACAACCTTCCAGTGACTCATGCACATCGCCTTAGGGCAGCAGCTTGGGAGAAACGCTGAAGCCTGCGTCGATGACATCATGGTGAAGTCTAGGGAGGTGGAGACCTTGATCCGAGACCTAGATGAGACCTTTGAAAGCCTTCGCCAGGTGGACTTGCGGCTCAATCTGGAGAAATGCATGTTTAGCATCCCTTCCGGCAAGCTGCTGGGTTTCCTGGTGTCCCACAGGGGGATCGAGGCCAACCCAGAAAATGTGAAGGCCATTGAAGACATGAGTCCACCACAGACCCTCAAGGAAATGCAGAAGCTGGCTGGTCGGGTGACTGCATTGGGGCGCTTCATCTCCAAGCTGGGAGACCGTGCCCTGCCCTTCTTCAAGCCGATGAAAAAGAAGGGCCTATTCGAGTGGACCCCGGAGGCCGACCAAGCTTTCCAAGATCTCAAGAGATACCTGACCAGCCCACCAGTAATGGTGCCGCCACGACCCCGTGAGCCACTAGTGCTCTACCTGGCTGCCACTCCGTACTCAGCCAGCACGGACCTAGTGGTGGTTCGGGAAGAACACCAAGCCAAGGGCGCATCGCGCCGTGACACGCATCCAGCAGAGACGACGAAGGACCAGAAGGGCGCCGCAAGGGTCGAAGCAGCAGTGACAGAGGGTCAGGCTCGGCAGGACAATGCCCTCGAACCCGCGAAGACTTCGGCAAAGGACCAAGAACCGGGGGCTCTACCCCCTCAGGAGGATCCTCAGCACCCAGGGGACGCAAACCTCGTTAGCACACCAACCCTCGTCGAGCACCCGGTATACTTCGTCATCACGGTGTTGAGGGACGCAAGAGCGCGATACACCATGCCTCAGAAGCTCCTACTCGCACTCCTAGTTGCCTCGCGAAAGCTGCGACACTACTTCCAAGGCCACCCCATCAAGGTCGTCTCAACTTACCCATTGGAGAGAGTTCTCAAGAGCCCCAACTCTGCCGGAAGAGTCGCTGAATGGAACATCGAGTTGCAAGTATTCCAGCTGGAGTTCAGTACCACCAGCGTCATCAAGGGGGCCGTGCTCGCTGATTTTGTGGCAGAGTGGACAGATGCCCCAGTGTTTGAAGAAGGCGAGGACTGGTCCCTCTCGCCGGAAGCGAGGCGTGTGACGGTTGGGTCATGTATTTCGATGGCACCTTCGCGCGTCAGGGCGCGGGGGCTGGAGTTGTACTCATCTCGCCCACTAAGGACAAGCTCTTCTACGTCGTACAATGCTGCTTCCAGTAGGGCGAGAAGGTCTCCGACAACATTGCAGAATACGAGGGCCTCATAGCTGGCCTGAAGGCTGCAACGGCGCTGGGGGTGAAGCGTCTCGCTATCAGGGGTGACTCACATCTCCTCGTCAACTTCTCCAACAAGGTGTACGAGCCGAAGGACGAGCACATGGAGGCATACCTCACGGAGGTGCGCAAGATGGAGAAGCAATTTCTGGGCCTGGAATTGCAGCACGTGCCCCGAGGCACCAACAAGGAAGCAGACAACATTGCCAGAAGAACATCCAAGCGACAGCCCCAGGAGCCTGGCATCTTCGAGGAGCGGCTCTTCAAGCCATCAGCAACGCCGCCGCTTTCGAGAGCAACTCAGCTTCGGGAGGAACTCCCACAGCTGCTAGCCTCAGGAGCCCTAGCCTGCGGCCCGACTTTAGGAGCACGCCTACTCCTGGCGCTCGAGCCCAAGGAGGGATGATGGACCAAGGAATTCAAGGAATACCTGATACGAGCGGTGCTGCCAGAGAAGGAGGAGGACGCGGAGCACGTGGCCCGTCAGGCCACGACATATTGCATCCAGGACGGTGAGTTATACAGAAAGCGACCAAATGACGTTACACTGCGTTGCATCTCCAAGGAATAGGGGAAAGAGCTGATAGCTGACATACACGGCGGAGACTGTGGGCACCACTCATCGTCGCGAACCCTCGTCGGCAAGGCATTCCGAAGTGGATTCTACTGGCCTACAACACTCAACGACGCGGCCAAGATGGTGAAGTCCTGCGAGGCCTGCCAATTCCACGCCAAGCAGATCCATCAACCAGCTCAGGGCCTCCAAACCATCCCACTCTCATGGCCATTCGCGGTCTAGGGGCTGGATATTCTAGGCCCGTTCCCTCGGGCGCCTGGGGGCAATCGATACCTCTACGTCTCCATCGACAAGTTCACCAAGTGGTCGGAGGTTGAAGCCGTCCGTGCCATCCCAGCTGGCTTTGTAGTCAAGTTCATCAAGGGCCTCGTGAGCCGCTTTGGGGTCCCCAACCGCATCATCACCGATAATGGCTCGCAGTTCACTAGTAATCTCTTCAAGTCATATTGTGCTAACCTTGGAACGCAGATCTGCTACGCCTTAGTAGCACACCCCAGGAGCAACGACCAGGCCGAACGCGCCAACGCGAAGGTCCTAAAGGGCCTCAAGACCAGGACCTTCAAGGAAAAGCTCGAGGCCTGCGGCAGGGGCTGGCACGACGAGCTCCAGTCTGTGCTGTGGTCGATCCGCACCACCGCACCAAGCCAACGGGTGAAACCCCATTCTTCCTCGTCTATGGAGCTGAAGCAGTCCTCCCTCACGAGGTCGAGCATCGCTCCACACGGGTCCTGGCGTTTGTTGAGACGCAGCAGGACGCCATGCGGGGGATGGACCTCGTGCTGGGGGAGGAGCAACGCCGTGAAGCTGCACTACGGGCGGCAAGATACCAGTAAGCGCTGCGGCGGTACCACTGCCGCAACATCCGCTCTAGGACTCTTGAGGTGGGTGACCTCGTCCTGAGGCGGATGCTCTCTAGGGAGGGGCTGCATAAGCTCTCTCCTATGTGGGAGGGCCCGTTCAAGGTCGTCCACGTCTCCAGGCCTGGCGCTGCGCGCCTGGAGACACGGGACGAGGTACCCGTCCAGAACGCGTGGAACATCCAACACCTCTAGAAGTTCGACCCATGAAGAAAGGCCAAGTGCCTGTGAAGAAGGTCCGGCGCCTGTGAAGAAAGTCCCAGTGCCTGTGAAGAAGGCCCAGTGCCTGTGAAGAAGGCCCCGTGCCTGTGAAGAATTGTCGCCCGTGACACTCTCACGTAATAATGTGTGGGGCTGTACAGGCCCCAAAGCCTCAGGAGAGCCGCCCTTGGGCCTCGGGGGCTCCCTCCCACGCCGAGTGGCAGCACTTAGCTCCGCGTTGGTGAGAAGACGTCGAAGACTAGACTAGGTGCCGGACGCGGCTTTTCATTTGCTTTCTGAAGTTGGCTCGCCTCTCTTTTAATAGAAGTTTGCTTTCTGGTGTCTATTGCTGGTTCCGTTTTATCGCTTTCTGCCTCTGTTTCTGCCTTTGCCTCTTTGGTCTACCTAAACTCTCCCTCGCGTCCCTCATGAGGGGGCTGGACAGGTACCTTCGTGAGCTTCCTCCTTCTGTCTTTTTGTGAGGCACCCTCGTTCGAGTCCACAAGCTGGCGCACCTCTCCTGGTCCATGTCCCATGGGCATCGCGACGCGAAGCACTGAGTCAAGGCCAGCGACGCCTATTACCAAACCCCGGGTGAGCGATAAACCTCTTATGAATTTTTTGCAGTTCCTAAGCGCATATCAGGTCAAGGAGGCATCGACAAGCACTACGAAGCGAGCTCCTCGTGAGGAGAAGTTTACTCAAAACAAGTCGAGCTAAGTTATCCCTACATAAAATGATAATGTTACGACACGGCATAGGAACGACAAACATAACATAGCGATTGGGACCATAGTTCGATACACGCCCCTCCGGGGCCCATTCTGGTTTCTTTTTAATGCAATAAGGAAAGGAAGAACAAAATAAGCGGCGCCTACAGCGGTCCACGGGCGCAGGCCCCAACGCCCGCCTGAGCTCAGCCGGACCCCTCCTCGCGCTTCACGGAGGTGCGGCGACGAGACGACCCGCCACCATCTTCGAAGCGGGCACGGCGGCTGGTCGCAGCCGCCACTGTAGGAGCTGTCGCTGGGGGAAGATCCGTCGTAGCCGGATGAGACGCGGTCAGCGCCAAGGGTGAGTTCGCCCCCATCCTCTTCGCGGCCATCGCCAAGGCCGAGCACCTCCTCACTGTCATTCACCTCAGGGTAGCACCCAACGCGGTGACCATCTTCCCTGAATACCCTCACATAGAGGGTTGCGTCGCCGTCGTGCTTGAAGTGAAGGGTGCACCGCCTACCCAGACCGCGCGCGCGGGCGAACGTCTGCCAACCGCGGGCCAGAGCTACATTGCCCGCGGCGGACACCTCGACCGCAACCCAGGAATCCCTGCTGCAGCAGCCATTCGCCTGCAGCCAAAGCCCGCCAGGAGCTGAGGCTGGCAACTCGTCAGCAAGGAAGCACGGTGATACCTCTCCGTCGTATCTATAATTTTTGATTGTTCCATGCCAATATTCTACAACTTTTATATACTTTTGGCAACTTTTTATACTATTTTTGGGACTAACATACTGATGCAGTGCCCAGTGTCAGTTCATGTTTGTTGCATGTTTTTTGTTCCGCAGAATATCCATATCAAACGGAGTCCAAACGGGATAAAAACTGACGGAGTTTTTTTGGAATATATATGATTTTTGGGAAGAAAAATGCACGCGAGACGGTGCCCGAGGTGGCCACGAGGCAGGGGGCGCGCCCCTGACCCTCATGGGCCACCCGTAAGGCGGTTGATGCCCTTTTTTCGCTGCAAGAAAGCTAATATCCGGATAGTGACCGTGTTAAAATTTCAGCCCAATCGGAGTTACGGATCTCCAGGAATATAAGAAACGGTGAAAGGGAAGAATCTGAGAACGCAGAAACAGAGAGAGACAGAGAGACAGGTCCAATCTTGGAGGGGCTCTCGCCCCTCCTGTGCCATGGAGGCCATGGACCAGAGGGGAAACCCTTCTCCCATCTAGGGAGGAGGTCAAGGAAGAAGAAGAAGGAGGGGGGCTCTCTCCCCCTCGCTTCCGGTGGCACAGGAGTGCCACCGGGGGCCATCATCATCACCGCGATCTACACCAACACCTCCACCATCTTCACCAACATCTCCATCACCTTCCCCCCTCTATAGACAGCGGTCCACTCTCCCGCAAACCGCTGTACCCCCTACTTGAACATGGTACTTTATGCTTCATATTATTATCCAATGATGTGTTGCCATCCTATGATGTCTGAGTAGATTTTCGTTGTCCTATCGGTGGTTGATGAATTGTTATGATTGATTTAATTTTCTTGTGGTTATGTTGCTGTCCTTTGGTGCCCATCATATGATTGCGCGCGTGGATCACACCATAGGGTTAGTTGTATGTTGATAGGACTATGTATTGGAGGGCAAGAGTGATAGAAGCTTCAACCTAGCATAGAAATTGATGCATACGAGATTGAAGGGGGACCAATATATCTTAATGCTATGGTTGGGTTTTACCTTAATGAACGTTAGTAGCTGCAGACACTTGCTAATAGTTCCAATCATAAGTGCATAGAATTCCAAGTCAGGGATGACATGCTATCAGTGGCCTCTCCCACATAATACTTGCTATCGGTCTAGTAAAGTAGTCAATTGCTTAGGGGCAATTTCGCAACTCCTACCACCACTTTTCCACACTCGCTATATTTACTTTATTGCTTCTTTACTTACAACAGCCCCTACCTTTTATTTACTTGCTCTTTATTATCTTGCAAACCTATCCAACAACACCTACAAAGTACTTCTAGTTTCATACTTGTTCTAGGTAAAGCGAACGTCAAGCGTGCGTAGAGTTGTATCAGTGGTTGATAGAACTTGAGGGAATATTTGTTCTACCTTTAGCTCCTCGTTGGGTTCGACACTCTTACTTATCGAAAACTGTTGCGATCCCCTATACTTGTGGGTTATCAAGACCTTTTTCTGGCGCCGTTGCCAGGGAGCAATAACGTGGGGTGAATATTCTCGTGTGTGCTTGTTTGCTTTATCACTAAGTAATTTTTATTTGCTGTTCTTAGTTGTTCTTTATCTTTAGTTATGGATATGCAACACGAAATACCAAAAAAATTAGGTGTACTTGCTACTCATGGAGATGGGGAACCTCCTAAAACCCTCGATGCTGGTTATGTGAAAAATATTATGTACTACTTTAATAATCCTGAGAAAACCCCATTCAATTATGTAATGGGAGTAACGTTGGATCAACGTGAATTCTTTAGGGATTACCGCTTGACACAAAAAGGGAAACTATTATGGGATCAAATTCATATATTGAATTGGTATGCTAGGCAACTATGCTTGAGATATGATTATACTTGTTGCTCTAAGGTGAAGGCTCCACACCTTCCATTTTCATGTGAATTTAATGATAATGAAACCTTAGCTTCTTAAGCTAATGGTATATATGGTTACTATGATGTAGAACAAATAGAAGAATTTGTTGCTTTTAAGGGTGCTTATGAAATTGAATCTTTGTTTGAAAAGCATGAAGCTTATGATGATGATGTTTATAGGCCTGAAAATTTAGCTATCTTAAAATATTTCTATGATAATTATGAATATAATTCCTATATTAATGCGCTTATTGAGAAAGTCTCCGCTGTCCAAGAAGAGACTAATATTTTGCAGGTGTCTATGGAAGAAGAAATTGATGAAACTGTGAGCTCATTGGATGAAAAAGATGAGGAGGAGAGCGAAGAACAAAAGGAGGAAGAGCGGATTAGCTACCCGTGCCCACCTTCTAATGAGAGTAACTCTTCAACTCATACATTGTTTAATTTCCCTTCGTGCTTACCGAAGGATGATTGCTATGATGATTGTTATTATCCCATTGATTCTCTTGAAATATCCGTTTTTGATGATGCTTGTGGCCAAGATGCCAATATGAATTATGCTTATGGAGATGAACTTGCTATAGCTCCTTATGTTAAAAATGAAATTGTTGCTATTGCACCCACGCATGATAGTCCTTTTATGTTTTTGAATTCTCCCAACTACACTATATCGGAGAAGTTTGCACTTATTAAGGATTATATTGATGGGTTGCCTTTTACTACTACACATGATGATTTTGATGAATATAATATGCATGTGCTTGCTGCTCCTACTTGCAATTATTATGAGAGAGGAACTGTATCTCCACCTCTCTATGTTTCCAATATGATAGAATTGCAAGAAACTGTTTATACTATGCATTGGCCTTTACTATGTGTGCATGAATTGTTCTTTTATGACATGCTGATGCATAGGAAGAGAGTTAGACTTCGCTGTTGCATGATATATGTTACTTTGTGCTCACTACTAAATTATAAATCATTGATAATTAAAATTGGCTTTGATATACCTTGGGATCCGGGTGGATCCATTACTTGAGCACTATATGCCTAGCTTAATGGCTTTAAAGAAAGCGCTGCTAGGGAGACAACCCGGAAGTTTTAGAGAGTCATTTATTTCTGTTGAGTTCTTTTATATAGTTTAAAAACAACAAAAATAAAGAGGGGAACCCAAAACTTTTTCAAAAAGGAAAGCGAAAGTGAGAAAGACAAGCATTGTTGAAGTGGGAGCTAGCCTTGAACTTTGTTCATGCTCACGGGAACTTTGTGAATCTTGATTACAGAAACTTTTCAACAAAAATAATTATCCCCTTGTACAATTCCGTTGTATTATAAAAATAATGTGCCAAGGTTTGCCTTTAGGATGTTTACATTTGCTTGATGGTTTGTACGGTGCAGGACAGAAACTTTGGCTGTAGTGCGCGATTTTACATTTTTTCAGAAACGTCAAATGGTTCCGATTCTTTTTGCAATGTCTTCCTATATTTTTTTCATTTTTACTAATTTTGGTAGAATTTTTCAAGTATCATAAGTATGGTGAATGTTCAGATTATTACAGACTATTCTGTTTTAGACATATTCTGTTTTTGATGCATAGTTAGCTTGTTTTGATGAAACTATCAATTTATATTAGTGGATTAAGCCATGAAAAAGTTATATTACAGTAGACACAATGCAAAAAAATATGAATTGGTTTGCAACAGTACTTAGAGTACTGATTTTCTTTATTATACTAATGGATCTTACCGAGTTTTCTGTTGAAGTTTTGTGTGGATGAAGTGTTCGATGATCGAGAAGGTCTCGATGTGAGAAGAAGGAAGAGAGGAAAGAGCTCAAGCTTGGGGATGCACGAGGCACCCCAAGTAAATATTCAAGGAGACTCAAGCGTCTAAGCTTTGGGATGCCCCGGAAGGCATCCCCTCTTTCTTCAACAAGTATCGGTATGTTTTCGGATTCGTTTCGTTCATGCGATATGTGCAATCTTGGAGCGTGTTTTGCATTTAGTTTTCATTTTTATTTTATGCACCATGCTGGTATGAGATAGTCCTTGGTTGATTTATAGAATGCTCTATGCACTTCACTTATATCTTTTGAGTATGGCTTTATAGAATGCTTCATGTGCTTCACTTATATCATTTGAAGTTTGGATTGCCTGTTTCTCTTTACATAGTAAACCGCCATTTGTAGAATGCTCTTTTGCTTCACTTAGATTTGTTAGAGCACGGGCATATCTTTTGTAGAAAGAATTAAACTCTCTTGCTTCACTTATATCTATTTAGAGAGATGATAGGAACTGGTCATTCATATGGTTAGTCATAAAATCCTACATAAAACTTGTAGATCACTGAATATGATATGTTTGATTCCTTGCAATAGTTTTGCGATATAAAGATGGTGATATTAGAGTCATGCTAGTGGGTAGTTGTGGATTGTAGAAATAGTTGTGTTGAGGTTTGTGATTCCCGTAGCATGCACGTATGGTGGACCGTTATGTAACGAAGTCGGAGCATGATTTATTTATTGATTGTCTTCCTTATGAGTGGCGGTCGGGGACGAGCGATGGTCTTTTCCTACCAATCTATCCCCCTAGGAGCATGCGCATAGTACTTTGTTTCGATGACTAATAGATTTTTGCAATAAGTATGTGAGTTCTTTATGACTAATGTTGAGTCCATGGATTATACGCACTCTCACCCTTCCACCATTGCTAGCCTCTCTAATATCGCGCAACTTTCGCCGGTACCTTAAACCCACCATATATCTTCCTCAAAACAGCCACCATACCTACCTATCATGGCATTTGCATAGCCATTCCGAGATATATATTGCCATCCAACTTCCATCATCATCATATACATGACTTGAGCATTCATTGTCATATTGCTTTGCATGATCGTAAGATAGCTAGCATGATGTTTTCATGGCTTGTCCATTTTTTGATGTCATTGCTACGCTAGATCATTGCACATCCCGGTACACCGCCGAAGGCATCCATATAGAGTCATACTTTGTTCTAGACATTGAGTTGTAATATTGAGTTGTAAGTAAATAAAAGTGTGATGATCATCATTATTAGAGCATTGCCCCAGTGAGGAAAGGATGATGGAGACTATGATTCCCCCATAAGTCGGGATGAGACTCCGGACTTTACAAAAAAATAAAAGAGGCCAAAGAAGCCCAAATAAAAAAAAGGCCAAAGAAGCCCACCAAAAAAATAAAAACAAAAAAACAAAAAAAATGAGAGAAAAAGAGAGAAGGGGCAGTGCTACTATCCTTTTTCCACACTTGTGCTTCAAAGTAGCACCATGTTCTTCATATAGAGCGTCTCTTGAGTTATCACTTTCATGTACTAGTGGGAATTTTCATTATAGAACTTGGCTTGTATATTCTGATGATAGGCTTCCTCAAATGCCCAAGGTCTTCATGAGCAAGCAAGTTGGATGCACACCCACTTAGTTTTCACTCCGAGCTTTCATACACTTATAGCTCTAGTGCATCCGTTGCATGGCAATCCCTACTCACTCACATTGATATCTATTGATGGGCATCTCCATAGCCCGTTGATACGCCTAGTTGATGTGAGACTATCTTCTCCTTTTTGTTTTCTCCACCATCATATTCTATTCCACCTATAGTGCTATGTCCATGGCTCACGCTCATGTATTGCGTGAAAGTTGGAAAGGTTTGAGAACATCAAAAGTATGAAACAATTGCTTGGCTTATCATCGGGGTTGTGCATGATGTAAATATTTTGTGTGGTGAAGATGGAGCATAGCCAAATTATATGATTTTGCAGGGATAACTTTCTTTGGCCATGTTATTTTGAAAAGACATGATTGCTTTATTAGTAGGCTTGAAGTATTATTGTTTTTATGTCAAATGATAGACTATTGCTTTGAATCACTCGTATCTTAATATTCATGCCATGATTACATTACACGATCAAGATTATGCTAGGTAGCATTCCACATCAAAAATTATCTTTTTTATCATTTACCTAATTGAGGACGAGCAGGAATTAAGCTTGGGGATGCTGATACGTCTCCGTCGTATCTATAATTTTTGATTGTTCCATGCCAATATTCTACAACTTTCATATACTTTTGGAAACTTTTTATACTATTTTTGGGACTAACATATTAATCCAGTGCCCAGTGCCAGTTCCTGTTTGTTGCATGTTTTTTTCACAGAATATCCATATCAAACGGAGTCCAAACGGGATAAAAACTGACGGAGATTTTTTTGGAATATATATGATTTTTGGGAAGAAAAATCCACGCGAGACGGTGCCCGAGGTGGCCACGAGGCAGGGGGCGCGCCTGCCCCCTGGGCATGCCCCTGACCCTCGTGGGCCACCTGTAAGGCGGTTGATGCCCTTCTTTCGCCGCAAGAAAGCTAATATCTGGATAGAGATCGTGTTAAAATTTCAGCCCAATCGGATATACGGATCTCCGGGAATACAAGAAACAGTGAAAGGGAAGAATCTGAGAACGCAAAAACAGAGAGAGACAGAGAGACAGATCCAATCTCGGAGGGGCTCTCGCCCCTCCCGTGCCATGGAGGCCATGGACCAGAGGGGAAACCCTTCTCCCATCTAGGGAGGAGGTCAAGGAAGAAGAAGAAGGAGGGGGGGCTCTCTCCCCCTCGCTTCCGGTGGCACCAGAGTGGCACCGGGGGCCATCATCATCACCGCGATCTACACCAACACCTCCGCCATCTTCACCAACATATCCAACACCTCCCCCCTCTATCTACAGCGGTCCACTCTCCCGCAAACCGCTGTACCCCCTACTTGAACATGGTGCTTTATGCTTCATATTATTATCCAATGATGTGTTGTCATCCTATGATGTTTGAGTAGATTTTCGTTGTCCTATCGGTGGTTGATGAATTGCTATGATTGATTTAATTTGCTTGTGGTTATGTTGCTGTCCTTTGGTGCCCATCATATGATTGCGCGCGTGGATCACACCATAGGGTTAGTTGTATGTTGATAGGACTATGTATTGGAGGGCAAGAGTGACAGAAGCTTCAACCTAGCATAGAAATTGATGCATACGGGATTGAAAGGGGACCAATATATCTTAATGCTATGGTTGGGTTTTACCTTAATGAACGTTAGTAGTTGCGGACGCTTGCTAATAGTTCCAATCATAAGTGCATAGAATTCCAAGTCAGGGATGACATGCTAGTAGTGGCCTCTCCCACATAATACTTGCCATCAGTCTAGTAAAGTAGTCAATTGCTTAGGGGCAATTTTGCAACTCCTACCACCACTTTTCCACACTCGCTATATTTACTTTATTGCTTCTTTACTTACAACAGCCCCTACCTTTTATTTACTTGCTCTTTATTATCTTGCAAACCTATCCAACAACACCTACAAAGTACTTCTAGTTTCATACTTGTTCTAGGTAAAGCGAACGTCAAGTGTGCGTAGAGTTGTATCGGTGGTCGATAGAACTTGAGGGAATATTTGTTCTACCTTTAGCTCCTCGTTGGGTTCGACACTCTTACTTATCGAAAACTGTTGCGATCCCCTATACTTGTGGGTTATCGCACGGGAGCTGAAGCCAGTTGCTGCCTGGGTTCTCCGACCAGACGATGAACTCCAGTAGCATCTCCGTCGAGTGGAAGCGTGGCCGGGAGGCTGCGCGACCACAGCGCGCCTCCCCTCATCGACGGGACCACCACAACCGAGTGACCCCTGCCCCGCGAAGCGGCACCACCACGGCCGCGTGGAGCTGCGGTGGGGGTTGCGGTGTGCTTGCGGGGACGACCGCGTCCACGCTTGGGCACCGGAGAGCCGGGCCCCTCATGAGGGGCCTTCCCCTTCTCCGCGGCGGTGGACCTCCTTGACGGCGCCAGTGGTGGCAAGAAGTGGAGCGAGGAAGAAGAAGAAGCAGGAGAGGTAGAGGAAAGATGGGCGATGGGGGCTCCGCACCCCTCCCATTTATACCAGGAGAAGGCCAACCGGCACCCCCCATGATCACAGGTAATTATGGTCTTCCTTGCATGTCGCAGAGACTTTTCACGTCGGGCAGTTGCCGAGGCAGCGTCGGGAAGCGAAGACGCCCACGTCCAATCAACTGCCACGCATCGACCGAGGTGCCAGGCTATTGGGGCCCGCGGTGCTCCGCACTTGACCCTTGGCTTCGCCTCGAAGCCAAGCCCAAGCGTGCCTTGGGCCCGGGGGCTACTGTTGGCGTTCTAGGAACGGGGGTCCCCAGACTTGCCTGCCTGTGGCCCACGGCGTGGATTTGCTAGTAGGCGTGTACGGCCCATCTTCATCAACAAGGAATCAAGACCTCGCGAGGGGCCAAGCCTCGCGAGGCGGATGACGCAGGACCTCCTCATGAGCAGCCTCATCAGGCTAGCTCATGAGGGGCAGAGAGTTCAAGGTTGGGAAAACCTCGTGAGGTTTCCGTGACGTAAGCCATGACGATCGAGACCAGGCAGGCGCCAGCGCACACGGCGTCCTTGTTTCCCCTTTGGTGCTAAGGGGGCAAGTGCAGGCGTGGAGTACCGAGGCATCAAGGAAAGGTTTCCATATTGGTGCAACGAGACCAAGACTAGAAGGATGGCAATACAGAGGTCACCATGGAGCCCAGGACGGCGTCATCACATAACCTTTGGCAGGCGAAGACCACCTTTTGTCAGGATAGCTTGTACCCTTTCAAATTGGCCGTTGTTGGCTCCCTTCCCGCTCAATATTTGGGGAGAGGACCAGGGCCTCTATAAATAGGACTAGCCACCACCATAGGCGGAGAGGATCCAAGGTCACCCCCAGCCACACAAGTGCACCAAGCACAAGAATGCCTTGACCTTAGGAGGCTGTTCTTCCCCTTGTACTGTTCATCCTCAGCCCAAGAGGCAATCCACCACCACCACACCCGAGTAGGGTATTACACGACAACGATGGACCGAACGAGTATAAATCTTGTGTCCTTTGTGTTGCGAGTTCGTCGAGTTAGTTCATGAGATCTAGGCTAAGTTAGGACGCAGATCGATAGGGGGGGGGAGATCTTCGCGCGCACCCTAGTGTTCGAACCTTAAGGGTTTTGCCAGAACCCGTGATCCGACATCTACTGTATGTATTTCTGTATTTCAGCGCTCATCGTTCACACACGACCTCATTTTGCCGAACGTGTGTGCCAGGAGGGCATATCCCTGACGGTTTCTGGGTCATGTGGGAAGGACCCCCCTATCACCCACACTCACTTGGCGACGGTTCCAAATGTCGTCGCGGAAATGGGTTAAAAACTGTTTGTTTAGGAGCTCGCTGTACTAGTGCACTATCATCAGGAAGATTAACTCCCAGCTGAGTCAAGTGGTTATGGTACCCAGACATTCTGAGTATGTGTTCACTGACGGAATTATTCTCCTCCATCTTGCAGCTATAGAACTTGTTGGAGACTTCATATCTCTCAACTCGGGCATTTGCTTGAAATATTAACTTCAACTCCTGGAACATCTCATATGCTCCACGATGTTCAAAACATCTTTGAAGTCCCAATTCTAAGCCGTAAAGCATGGCACACTGAACTATCAAGTAGTCATCTGATTTAGCTTGCCAGGCATTCATAACGTCCGAGGTTGCTCCTGCAGCAGGCCTTGCACCTAGAGGTGCTTCCAGGATGTAATTCTTCTGTGCAGCAATGAGGATAATCCCCAAGTTACGGACCCAGTCCGTGTAGTTGCTACCATCATCTTTCAACTTAGCTTTATCTAGGAACGCATTAAAATTCAACGGAACGGTAGCACGGTCCATTGATCTACAACAACATAGATATGCAAAAACTATCAGGACTAAGTTCATGATAAATTTAAGTTCAATTAATCATATTACTTAAGAACTCTCACTTAGATAGACATCCCTCTAGTCATCTAAATGATCACGTGATCCATATCAACAAAACCATGTCCGATCATCACGTGAGATGGAGTAGTTTTCAATGGTGAAGATCTCTATGTTGATCGTATCTACTATATGATTCACGTTCGACCTTTCGGTCACAGTGTTCTGAGGCCATATCTGCATATGCTGGGCTCGTCAAGTTTAACCTGAGTATTCTGCACATGCAAAACCGTCTTACACCCGTTGTATGTGAACGTAGAGCTTAGCACACCCGATCATCACGTGGTTTCTCGGCACGATGAACTATAGCAATAGTGCATATTCAGGGAGAACACTTATACCTTGAAATTTAGTGAGGGATCATCTTATAATGCTACCGCCGTACTAAGAAAAATAAGATGCATAAAAGATAACCATCACATGCAATCAAAATATGTGACATGATAAGGCCATTTTCATCTTGTGCCTTTGATGTCCATCTCCAAAGCACCGTCATGATCTCCATCGTCGTCGGCTAGATACCTTGATCTCCATTGTAGCGTCATTGTCGTGTCGCCAACTATTGCTTCTACAACTATCGCTAACACATAGTGATAAAGTAAAGCAATTACATGGCGATTGCATTTCATACAATAAAGCGGCAACCATAAGGCTCCTTCCAGTTGCTGATAACTTTTAGAAAAACATGATCATCTCATACAACAATGTATATCACATCATGTCTTGACCATATCAGATCACAACATGCCCTTCAAAAACAAGTTAGACGTCCTCTACTCTGTTGTTGTAAGTTTTACGTGGCTGCTACGGGCTTCTAGCAAGAACCGTTCTTACCTACGCATCAAAACTAGAACGATTTTTCATCAAGTGTGCTGTTTTAACCTTCAACAAGGACCGACCGTAGTCAAATTCGATTCAACTAAAGTTGGAGAAACAGACACCCGCCATCCACCTTTATGCAAAACAAGTTGCATGCCTGTCGGTGGAACCGGTCTCATGAACATGGTCATGTAAGGTTGGTCTGGGCCGCTTTATCCAACAATACCGCCGAATCAAAATAAGACGTTGGTGGTAAGCAGTATGACTATTATAGCCCACAACTCTTTGTGTTCTACTCGTGCATATCATCTATGCATAGACCTGGCTCTGATACCACGGTTGGGGAACGTGGCATGCAATTTCAACAAATTTCCTACGATCACGCATGATCTATCTAGGAGATGCATAGCAACGAGAGGGGGAGAGTGTGCCCACGTACCCTCGTAGACCAAAAGCGAAAGCGTTAGGTTAACGCGGTTGATGTAGTCGAACGTCTTTGCGATCCAACCGATCAAGTATCGAACGTACGGTACCTCCGAGTTCAGCACATGTTCAGCTCGATGACGTCCCTCAAACTCTTGATCCAGCAGAGGGTAGAGGGAGAGTTTCGTCAGCACAACGACGTGGTGACAGTGATGGTGATGTGATCCACGCAGGGTTTCGCCTAAGCACTACGATGCCATGATCGAAGGAGTAAACTATGGAGGGGGCACTACACACGGCTAAGAGAACAACTGATGTGCTTTGGGGTGCCCCTGCCCCCGTATATAAAGGAGGGGAGGAGGAGGCCGGCCACCAAGGGGCGCGCCAAGAGGGGGAGTCCTACTAGGACTCCACTCCTAGTAGGATTCGGCCCCCCCTTTTTCCTTCTCATGGAGGGGGAAGAGGGAAGGAGAGGGAGAGGGGGAAAGGAAAGGGGGGTCGCGCCCCCTTCCCCTTGTCCAATTCAGACAACCCATGGGGGGGGAGCGCACCACCCCTTTTGGGCTCCCCTCTCTCTCCCCTATGGCCCATGTTGGCTCGTTACTTCCCCGGGGTGTTCCGGTAACCTCCCGGTACTCCAAAAAAATACCCGAAACGATCCGGAACCATTCCAGTGTCCAAATACCATCGTCCAATATGTCAATATTTACATCTCAACCATTTCGAGACTCCTCATCATGTTTGTGATCTCATCAGGGGCTCTGAAAAACTTCGGTCACCAAAACACATAACTCATAATACAAATCATCATCAAACGTTAAGCATGCGGACCCTACGGGTTCGAGAACTATGTAGACATGACCGAGACACATCTCCGGTCAATAACCAATAGCAGAACCTGGATGCTCATATTGGTTCCGACATATTCTACGAAGATCCTTATCGGTCAAACCACAATAACAACATACGTTATTCCCTTTGTCATCGGTATGTTACTTGCCCGAGATTGGATGATCGGTATCATCATACCTAGTTCAATCTCATTACCGGCAAGTATCTTTACTCGTTCTGTAATGCATCATCGTGCAACCAACTCATTAGTCACATTGCTTGCAAGGCTTATAGTGATGTGCATTACCGAGAGGGCCCAGAGATACCTCTCCGTTACTCGGAGTGACAAATCGCAATGTTGATCTATGCCAACCCAACAAACACCTTCAGAGACACCTGTAGAGCATCTTTATAATCACCCAGTTACGTTGTGACATTTGATAGCACACAAGGTGTTCCTCCAGTATTCGGGAGTTGCATAATCTCATAGTCAGAGGAATATGTATAAGTCATGAAGAAAGCAATAGCAATAAAACTTAACTCTCATTATGCTAAGCTAACGGATGGGTCTTGTCCATCACATCATTCTCCTAATGATGTGATCGTCTTCATAAAATGACAACACATGTCTATGGTCAAGAAACTTAACCATCTTTGATTAACGAGCTAGTCAAGTAGAGGCATACTAGGGACACTTTGTTTTGTCTATGTATTCACACATGTATCAAGTTTCCGGTTAATACAATTCTAGCATGAATAATAAACATTTATCATGATATAAGGAAATATGAATAACAACTTTATTATTGCCTCTAGGGCATATTTCCTTCAAAGAAAACAAGGCATTCAAACTGGTATTGTGCCAGTCTAAGTACACTGGTTATTGTTAAATAAAAATGGAAAGGCGTGTTAACTACAAGATGCAGCAACCTAATGCAGTCATCCATAGTGGTATTATTGAAACTGGTACTGATGAAATTGAACTACACAGTTCATACTTGCACATATAGAACATCACGTTGTGAATAATTCGAATAAATAAGGCATACTTCGAACAACCAAAGATAGCATTTGAAAATGGACATATGCTAACTACAAACAAACGAACAATCAAAAAACTTTAAAAGAGGCATATGATAGCTATAACAGGCTTAACAACAAGCAAATACATGCATTCCTATCAGTATGTTTAAAACTGGATTGATGTAATGTACTACAAAGTAAATAATTGCACATATAGAGCATCACATTGTGAACAACTAAAATAAAAAGGCATACTACAAACAACCAAATATAGCAATTAAAACTGTACATATTCTCACTACACTACAAAAGGGACTCGACAAAAAAAATCATGGGTTTACCCCTATGAAGAGGCACAACAAAACAAATCATGGGTTTCCTCACTTGTCACAGATGGGCTCTTTCCCGTGGAAAGAGCACGAACCCTGGATGCGCTCCATGTTGTCGCAGATGGGTTCCTTCCCCTTGGAAGAGCAAGGCTGTAGGGTGCCCTCCCTGATGTCGTAGACGGGCTCTTTCCCCTTGGAAGAGCCGGAGAGGGTGTCGTCCTCGTGGTTGCCGTCGATGAGGTCTGACTTGGAAGCTGTGGATCCCAAGCCAACGTCGTAGAACATGTCCTTCAAAAATGACAAAAGGGGCTCGATGGCGATGTAGGATGGCAAATTGTTGACATTGAGCCAGAGGAGATCAGCGTTGGGGCCATGGATGAGATCGACGGCGGTTGAACCTGAGGGGTTGGGGCGGGCCACTTAACCTATGATATAGCCCGCCTCAGGCCATCGCTGTCAATGACCTCGATGTCATAGCCGACGTCAGCGACATACCCGCATACTCTAGCCTGTTGATTGAGTGCCTACGACCAGTAATGGTCGTCATCTTCCTCGATGACATCGGGCGAAGGGACCACGATACACCTCTTTTGGGCCAGTCGCTCCTCAAGCTCCATGAGAAGCATAGCCGGGCTTAGGCTGCGACGCTCTGGAGTGGGGGATCGGGATGGGGATGTGGATCTTTGGGAAAGGCGGCATTTGGCAGACGTCATCTAAGAAACTCACGGTGGCCTGGGTATGGAGATCGGTGGGTAAGCTGCATGGGAAAACCAGCAGATGTTGACAATGGAGGCCTTGCGGCGGCGGCGGGGACCATGCTAGGGTTTAGAGCGAGGGAGGGTGTGTGTGTGCGCACCCGAGGAGGTTTTGGTGTGTGTGTGTGTGTGTGTCTGGAGGTTTTTTTTTTGAGGAAATGACACGGGTACTGAAAATTTTACTACGCGGGAGTCAGACACAGGAGTGAAATGCCGGGGCTATTAAAATTTTTGATGATGGTGTACCGCACACGTTCCGGAGATAACAACCGTGTGTTATGAAACCAAAAATCCTTGAGGCGGGCAGATATTTTTGAGGGATGCACGCGGGATTGGGAACAAGAAACATCACACACGGTCAAAACACAATAACTGTGTGTTATCAAACAGAAAAAAGCTGCAGGAGGGTAGATATTTTTGAGAGGGGAAGCCTCGTGGAGCCCAATGTACTGTGTGGATGTGTGCGTGACAGGGGCACTGGCGTGGCACACGGTTAGTTTGAGTGAACCGTGTCTGTTGCATCATCCGACTTGTCTAATGTTCATAAATTTGGTGAAAAATGAAGCGGGAGAGGGTCAGAACACAAACATGCCTGCATGTGAATCAAATTTATGTATGAAAAGGGTGGTTTGATGTTCAAATACCAAATGCAACTTCGATGTGGCACCTATCTCGCAAAGCGCACGGTATTGCTTGCCCCCCTCGTGTCGGCGCAAAGGGAATCCTAAGCTATGAATGCATGCCCCCAACCAAGGTTCACCTAGCAAAGTGCGAAGTAGCAGCCCCCACACACACTCTTTCAGTCGGCGGGCCATAGAGGCATCTCACCAAGATGGATCGTAAAACGGATCAAGAAAATTCCGCGAAGTGATGGCTGTCCATGTGACCCCGGAGATGGGCTAGCTCGCCAATAATCACGCAAGTAGCTAGTCCCCGAAGACAACCACTGCATGCATGTGCCCAAACATATGTATGGACAGGTGTGTTTTTGAATACACAATGGAACAACTTTGATGTGGCACCGTGATATCTACTTCGCAACTTTATTCTTGTAGACACGTGTTGGGCCTCCAAACGCAGAGTTTTGTAGGACAACATCAATTTTCCCTCAAGTGGATGACCTAAGGTTCATCAATCCATGGGAGGTGTAGGATGAAGATGGTCTCTCTCAAACAACCCTGCAACCAAATACAAGAAATCTCTTGTGTCCCCAACACACCCAATACAATGGAAAATTGTATAGGTGCACTAGTTCGGCGAAGAGATGGTGATAAAAGTGTAATATTGATGGTAGAAATATGTTTTTATAATCTGAATAAATAAAAACAGCAAGGTAGCAAATAGTAAATGGGCACAAATCGGTATTGCAATGCTTAAAAACAAGGCCTAGGGTCCGTACTTTCACTAGTGCAATCTCTCAACAGTGCTAACATAGTTGGATCATATGATTATCCCTCAAAGTGCAATAAAGAATCACTCCCGAGTTCCTATTAGCGGAGAACAAAAGATACAAATTGTTTGTAGGGTACGAAACCACCTCAAAGCTATTCTTTCCGATCTATCTATCCTAGAGTTCGTACTAAAATAACATGAAGCTATTCTTTCCGGTCGATCTAAGCAAGAGTTCGTATTAAAATAACACCAAAGCAAATTCAGATTCATAATATTCAATCCAACACAAAGAACACCAAGGAGACCCCAAAGTTTATATCAGAGAAAAGATAATGAAAACGTGCATCAACCCATATGCATAGATTACCCCAATGTCACTGCGGGAATCCGCGAGTTGAATGCCAAAATACATATCAAGTGAATCAATATGATACCCCATTGTCACCTCAAGTATTCATACCGCAAGACATACATCATGTGTTCTCATATCTGAATATTCAATCCGACAAGACAAAACTTCAAAGGGTAAAGATTCAATTCATCACAACAAGGGTATACAGGGGAGAAACATCATATGAACCGACTATATTAACAAAGCCCAGGATATAGATCATGAGAGAGAGAGAGATTAAACACATAGCTACTGGTACAAACCCTCATCCCCGAGGGTGGACTAATCCCTCCTCATCGTGGTGGCCGCCGGGATGATGAAGACAGCCACCGGAGATGATTCCCCCCTCCGGCAGGGTGCCGGAATGGGTCTAAATTGGTTTTCGGTGGCTACGGAGCCTTGCGGCGGCGGATCTTCTGATCTAGGTTAACCCCGAGGGGTTTCAGAATATTTGGGAATTTATAGTGCAGAGAAGGGGTACGGGAGGCCACAAAGGTGGGCAAAACCCACCTGGGTACGCCAGGAGGCCCTGGTGGGTTGTGCCCTCCTCGGGGCACCCCCTAGGTGCTGTTCTGGCCTATCGGGAGTCTTCATGTCCATAAAAATTCCAAAAAAAGTTCCGCGGTGTTTGGACTAAGTTTAATATTGATTTTCTGCGATGTAAAAAACAAGCAAAAAACAACAACTAGCACTGGCCAATGGTGTCGGCGTTCTGGAACTGCGGGTGCCCGGACTTGCCTGCCTGCGGACTTGAGCGTGGCTCCACCAACGGCCTAGTACTGGCCCATCTTAGGTAGCAGCAGCTCCAGACCCTCGCGAGGGCCAAGCCCCGCGACGCGGATGACGCCAAGACCTCCCTGGGGGCAGCCTCACTAACCTGGCTCCCGAGGAGCGGAGATCTCTATGCAAGGGGCACCTCGCGAGGTTCACATGACATGAGCCATGAGGAACAAGGCCAGGCGGGCGCAGTGTACTAGTTTCCCCTTTCGTGCTAAAGAGGCAGGCGCAGGCGAGGAGTCCCGAGGCATCAAGCAAAGGTTTCCATATCGGTGCAACAAGAGCAAGGCTAGCAGGACGAAGGTCACCACGGACCCCACTACAGCGTCACCACCAGAGCGTTTGGCAGGTGACGACCACCTTTTGTCAAGATAGCTTGTACTAGTTGCCCCCCTTCAAACTTGGTCGTTTTGGGATCCCTTCCCGCCTAAAACATTTGGGAAGAGGACCAATGCCTCTATAAATAGGACTAGCCACCACCATAGGGAGGGGGACTGATCCTGGCTCGGTTCCATTCCATCTCACATCTATCGGCTCGTCGAGCTCAAGGACACCTCTCCTCCTGAGGTTGTTCGTCCATTGTACTAGTTCATCCTTAGCCTGTGAGGCAATCCACCAGCACCACACACTGGAGTAGGGTATTACACCGCAAGGTGGCCCGAACCAGTATAAACCCTTGTGTCTCTTGTTCCTTGGGTTCGTCGAGCTAGGCTGTGAGATCATTGAGCGAGCGAACTAGAGAGAGAGTGTTCTTCATGCGCACCATAGAGTTTGAACCTCAAGGTTTAGCCGGAACCCCCAATCCGACATTTGACGCGCCAGGTAGGGGTGCGCCGGAGCCCCGCCTCTCCGCTCGCTCCACCCCCTCGACCGCTTCGTCTCTTCGTTCGGCCCTCATGGCAGGCGCCACCCCGTCGGCCGGATCGACGGGCGCGCATGGAGGCGCCTTGGGCCTTCGGGCCTTTGCCTCCTGCCTTACGACAGGTGCAGTGGCCACACAAGTTCAAGCCGGATACGCCGCCTCGCTACGATGGCACGGCAGATCGAGCCGCCTTCCTGCTAGTGTATGAGGAGGCCGTTCGAGAAGCCGGAGGAGATGACAGGGTCATGGCCAACTGGTACCCCATGGCCCTGGCTGCTCAGCCTGCCAGGATCCTTGGTAGCCTCCTAGGAGGAGCTGCGCGGTCTCTTCATCACGTGCTTTGAAGCACCAGCGCCCCCCACCATTGCGGCCATCCTCGGCGGCTCGCAGGCACCGCCCTCAGATCGCCACCTCAAGCAGTTCTTCGGCAAAATGGGCGCCGCCTCTGTGCAGCAGGGACCTCCCCCGGGATGGGCAGCGCCCAAGGCTGACCTCACCTTCGACTCAGGGGACTATCTGGCGACCATCGTTGGCTCGGGCACGATCCTGATGCTTTGCACGCCCACCATCTGCAACGTGGCGGTGACCAAGACCTTCATCGACGGTGGCACTGGCCTCAACATGCTCTCCGTGGAAGCTTTCATCTTGCTCCACGCACCGCACGGCCGGCTCCGTCACACCAAGCCCTTCTCCGGAGTTGGCGGCAGTTCCACTAGCCCCCTAGGGCAGATCCGCCTCCCCGTCACCTTCGGCACCCGCAAAAACTACCGCACCGAGCTCATTGACTTCGACATCACTCACATCAGCCCCCCGTACAACGCCATCCTCTGGTACTCGGCCTTGGCTCAGTTCATGGTGGCAAGTCACCCCGCATACAACCTCATGAAGATGCCGGGGAGCAACGGCATCCTCACCGTGGCTGGAGACACCAAGGAGGCCCTGATGTCCCTCAAGCTCGCCTTCAGGGCCATGGCGGCGGCGCGCCCCGCAGGTGAAGCAGCACCCGAGACCCAAGGGGCTGCGCTGGCCAAGAAGAAGCAATTGTTCTCCCAACATCGGGCCAAGATGAAGAAGGGGACAGTCGACAAGGATGTGGCCTCAGGAGCCACCTTCACCATAGGCGCCAACCTCGACCCGGACCAGGAAGAGGCACTGGTGAAATTCCTACGCACGAACAAGGAGGTATTTGCCTGGGAACCCAAGCAGCTGGTAGGGGTCCTGAGGGAAGTAATCGAGCACCACTTGAGGGTGTGCCCCCAATGTGCGCCCGGTGAAGCAGAAGGCGCGAGGACAGTCCACAGAGAAGCAGTCCTTCATCGTCCAGGAAGCACGCAAGGTACAGGCAGTGGGTGTCATCTGCAAAGTCGATACTCGGAGTGGCTGGTAAACCCCGTCGTCGTGCCCAAGAAGGGCAGGAAAGAACGCATGTGCGTTGACTTCACCAACCTCAACAAGGCCTGCCTCCAGTACCCGTTCCCGTTTTTGCATATCGATCAGATCGTCGACTCCACCGCCGAGTGCGACCTATTATGTTTCCTAGATGCCTTCTCAGGTTACCACCAGATCAAGATGGCAGTTGAGGACGTAGAGAAGACGACGTTCTTAACCCCGTGCGGGGTGTACTGCTACACCTGCATGCTGTTCGGGCTGCGTAACGCTGGGGCGACATTCCAGCGGCTGATGCACATCGCCCTAGGCCAACAGCTCGGAAGGAATGCTGAAGCCTACGTCGATGACATTGTGGTAAAATCTCGGGAGGCTATGATCCTCATTCAGGATCTGGAGGAGACTTTTGCCAGCATGCGCAAGGTAGATCGGCGGCTCAACCCAGAGAAATGTGTGTTTGGCGTCCCGTCCGACAAGCTGCTGGGTTTCCTCGTGTCGCACATGGGGATCGAGGCGAACCTACAGAAGGTCAAGCCAATAGAAGACATGAGCCCGCCGCAGACTCTAAAGGATATGCAAAACCTCGCGGAGTGCATAACCTCACTAGGGCACTTCATCTCCAAGCTGGGGGAGCGCGCCCCCGTTCTTCAAGCTGATGAAGAAGAAGGGCCCGTTCGAGTGGACTCCGGAGGCTGACATGGTGTTTCAAGACCTCAAGAGATACCTAACCAGCCTACTAGTGATGGTGGCGCCTCGTCCTCTCGAGCCCCTGGTGCTTTACTTGGCTGCCACACCTCATTCCGCTAGCGCAGCGTTGGTGGCCATCCGGGAAGAGCGCCAGGGCAAGAACCTGCCACACGACGCTACACATCCGGTTGGGATGGTGTGGCACCCAGGCGGTACCCTTGAGGCCTTAGCGGCGCCGGCAGATGACCAAGCTTTACAAAACGACGCTCCTGAGGCTGCGGTGGCCCCAGTGGGCAATGAAGCTCTGGAGGACCCCTAGCCTCAGGAGGCGCCCAGGCTTCAGGAGATCTCAGAATCCACCAACACTTCCATCCTCATCGAACACCCGGTGTACTTTGTCAGCACGGTATTGCGAGACGCGCGAGCCCGCTACCCCATGCCGTAGAAGCTCCTGTTCACGCTCCTCGTGGCCTCGCGCAAGTTACGCCACTACTTTCAGGGCCAACCCATCAAGGTCGTCTTAGCTTACCCGCTGGAGAGGGTGCTCCGAAGTCCCAACGCAGCAGGGAGGGTCGCTGAGTGGAACATCGAGCTACAGGCCTTCTAGTTGGAGTTCAGCACCACCAGGGTTATCAAGGGAGCCGCGCTCACCGACTTCGTGGCGGAATGGACTGACGCTCCAGGGCCCGAAGCATGCAAGGATCGGTCTCTCTTGCCAGGGAGCGAAGCACCAGATGACTGGGTCATGTACTTAGATGGGGCCTTCGTGCGTCAGGGTGTGAGGGCTGGAGCTGTGCTCATCTTGCCCACCCAGGACAAGCTCTACTACACCATGCAACTCTGCTTCCAGTGGGGTGAGAAGGTCTCCAACAACATCATGGAGTACGAAGGTTTGATCGCCGACCTCAAGGCTGCGGCGGCCTTGGGAGTGAAGTGCGTCACCATCAAGGGCAATTCCCAGCTCCTTGTCAACTTCTCCAACAAGGTGTACAAGCCAAAGGACGAGCACATGGAGGTGTACCTCGTGGAGGTACGCAAAATGGAGAAGCAATTATTGGGCCTAGAACTGCAGCATGTGCCCCGCGACACAAATAGGGAAGCTGATGATATCGCTAAGAGGGCATCAAGGCGTCAGCCTCAGGAGCCTGGCATCTTCGATGAGCGGCTCTTTAAGACTTCAGCGCCCCCCGGCTGCGGAGCCTACGCCGCCGTAGGAGGAGCTCCCCCCACCGCCGACCTCAGGAGCTCCCGCCTGTGGCCCGACCTCAGGAGCACGCCTGCTCCTTGCGCTTGAACCCCAGGAGGGGTGCTGGACTCAAGAATTCAAGGCGTACCTACTGCAAGGGACCCTGCCGGAGAAGGAGGAGCATGCGGAGCGCGTAGCTCGGCAGGCTACTGCTTACTGCATCCGGGAAGGTGAGCTATACCGAAAAGACCAAATGATGTTCTCCTACGATGCATCTCTAGGGAGTAGGGGAATGAACTGCTAGCTGACATACACGGCAGAGACTGCGGGCACCATTCGTCATCACGCACCTTGGTGGGCAAGGTGTTCCACAACGGGTTTTACTGGCCCACGGCACTCAGCGACGCAACCAAGCTGGTGAAATCATGCGAGGCTTGCCAGTTCCATGCCAAGCAAATCCACCAACCAGCTCAGGGCCTCCAGACCATCCCACTCTTGTGGTCGTTCGCGGTCTGGGGGCTGGATATCCTGGGTCCATTCCCTCGAGCACCCGGGGGTTACCTCTACCTCTACGTCACCACCGACAAGTTCACCAAGTGGGCGGAGGTGGAAGAAGTCCGCACCATCCCAGCCGGCTCCGCAGCCAAGTTCATCAAGGGCCTCGTGAGCTGGTTTGAAGTCCCTAATCACATCATCACCGACAATGGCTCGCAGTTCACTAAAAATCTCTTTAAAACATATTGTGACAATCTTGGAACGCAGATATGCTATGCCTCAGTGGCGCACCCTAGAAGCAACGGCTAGGCCGAGCGCGTGAACGTGGAGGTCCTGTCGGGCCTTAAGACAAGGACCTTCAAAAAGAAGCCCGAGGCCTACGGCAGGGGCTGGTACGATGAGCTCTAATCTGTGTTGTGGTCCATCCGCACCACCGCCACCAAGCCAAAAGTGAGACTCCGTTCTTCCTCGTCTACGGAGCCGAAGCGGTTCTCCCTCATGAGGTCAGGCATCGCTCCTGCGGGTCCTGGTGTTCGATGAGGCACGTCAGGACGCCATGCTGGGGATGGACCTCGTGCTCTGGGAGGAACACCGCCACCAAGCCTCGCTTCATGCGGCAAGGTACCAGTACGCGCTGCGGCGGTATCACTACCACAGTGTCTGCTCCAGGTCGCTCGAGGTGGGCAATCTCGTCCTGAGGCGGGTGCTGAGGGAACCCTGGATTAGGGGGTCTCCGGACAGCCGGACTATATTCCTTGGCCAGACTGTTGGACTATGAAGATACAAGATTGAGTACTTCGTCTTGTGTTCGGATAGGACTCTACTTGGCGTGGAAGGCAAGCTAGGCAATACGGATATGTATATCTCCTTCTTTGTAACCGACCTTGTGTAACCCTAGCCCCCTCCGGTGTCTATATAAACCAGAGGGTTTTAGTCCGTAGGACAACATACAATCATACCATAGGCTAGCTTCTAGGGTTTAGCCTCTCCGATCTCGTGGTAGATCTACTCTTGTACTACCCATATCATCAATATTAATCAAGAAGGACGTAGGGTTTTACCTCCATCAAGAGGGCCCGAACCTGGGTAAAACATCGTGTCCCCTGCCTCCTGTTACCATCCGCCTTAGATGCACAGTTCGGGACCCCCTACCCGAGATCCGCCGGTTTTGACATTGACATTGGTGCTTTCATTGAGAGTTCCTCTGTGTCATTGCCGTTAGGCTTGATGGTTCCTTCGATCATCATTAGCGATGCAGTCCAGGGTGAGACTTTTCTCCCCGGACAGATTTTGTATTCGGCGGCTTCGCACTATGGGCCAGCTCGCTTGGCCATCTGGAGCAGATCGAAAGTTACGCCCCTGGCCACCAGGTCAGGTTTGGAAGCTTAAACTACACGGCCGATATCCACGGAGACTTGATCTTCGACGGATTCGAGCCTCTGCCCGATGCGTCACGCGGTCACCATGAGTACGATTTAGCTCTACCATGAAACAGTGTTCAAGAGATCACGCCGGCAGCCGCTCCGACCCTCAATTCGGAGCCAGTTGCACCGTCCATGGACGGGTGGATAGACCACGCCACGGAGGCCTTACCCTCAGCGGCGATCGAGCCGAACATCGACCTTACCCTGCGCGAGAGCCACGTTGTTAGATTGCCGAATCCTGCTCCGTCCACGGACTCCGAACCGCCTGCGCCCGTTCCTAGCGAATCCGATTGGGTGCAGATCATGGAGTTTACCTCCGCGGATATTTTTCAGCACTCGCCCTTTAGCGACTTACTGAACTCATTAAGGTCTCTCTCCTTGTCAAGAGGATCCTGGCCGAACTATGTCCGGCAGGATTGGGATACGGACGACGAAGAATTTCGCTGCCCACCCACCAACCACTTAGTAGCCACTGTCGATGACTTAACCGACATGCTCAACTTCGACTCTGAAGACATCGACGGTATGGACAACGATGCAAGAGACGAAGAGGAACCACTGCCCACAGGGCACTGGACAACCACCTCATCATACGATATATACATGGTGGACACACCCAAAGAAGGCAATGGCGATGAGACAACGGAGGATGACCCCTCCAGGAAGCAACCTAAGCGCCGGCGTCAGCGGCGCCGCTCTAAGTCCCGCTAAAGAAAAAATGGTGATTCCGGCACAGGAGATAACAACACCCCGGACAGTGCCAAAGACAACCGCCTCCAGCAAGACTTAGCACAGGAGGATGGAGAAGCCAGCCCTCATGAGAGAGCGGCAGATAGAGAGGAAGATGATAATAATTACATACCTCCCTCAGAAGACGAGGCAAGCCTCAACGATGACGAATTCGTCGTGCCATAGGATCCCGTCGAACAAGAGCGCTTCAAGCGCCGGCTTATAGCCACGGCAAGTAGCCTTAAGAAAAAGCAGCAGCAGCTTCATGCTGATCAAGATCTGCTAGCTGACAGATGGACTGAAGTCCTCGCGGCCGAGGAATATAAACTCGAACGCCCCTCCAAGAGTTACCCAAAATGCAGGTTGCTACCCCGACTGGAGCAAGAAGCGTATGACGCGGCTGATCGACCACCTCGTGGCCGCGATAGAGAGGCATTCCAGCCAAAAGCTCAGCTTGCACCCCGACGCCATTCAAATAAAAAGGCAGGGGGAAGTACACCATACCTACGAGACGTATTGGAGGACAAAGCAAAACATGCAAGATCGATCTACGGATCACGAGGCCGCACCACTATGCGAGACGATAAACGTCACGCAGGATACAGTGAAAGTAAATCCGGCTGGGCCGAACACAGCGGGCAGGACTCATTGGAGCTGCGTCGCGATATAGCCCAGTACAGAGGCGCTGCACACCCCTTATGCTTCATTGACGAAGTTATGGATCATCAAATCCCAGAGGGTTTCAAACCCATAAATATAGAATCATACGATGGCGTAACAGATCCTGCGGTATGGATCGAGAATTTCCTCCTGCATATCCACATGGCACGCGATGATGATCTACACGCCATTAAATATCTCCCACTCAAACTCAAAGGACCAGCTCGGCATTGGCTCAATAGCTTGCCAGCAGAGTCCATTGGCTGTTGGGAGGATCTGGAAGCCGCATTCCTCGACAACTTTCAGGGCACTTATGTGCGACCACCAGATGCTGATGACTTGAGCCACATAATTCAGCAGCCAGAGGAATCGTCCAGGCAATTCTGGACATGGTTCCTAACAAAGAAAAATCAAATTTTCGACTGTCCGGATGCGGAGGCTCTAGCAGCTTTCAAACACAACATCCGCGACGAGTGGCTAGCCCAACACCTTGGTCAGGAAAAGCCGAAATCTATGGTAGCCCTCACGACACTCATGACCCGCTTTTGTGTGGGAGAAGACAGCTGGCTGGCTCGCAGTAATAACATATCAAAGAACCGTGGTACTTCAGATACCAAGGACGGCAATGGCAGGTCACGTCGCAACAAACATAAGTGCCGCATTAACAGCGACAATACCAAGGATACGGCAGTCAATGCCTGATTCAAAGGCTCTAAACCCGGTCAGCAGAAAAAGCCATTTAAAAGAAGAACCCCGGGGCCGTCCAAATTGGACCGTATACTCGATCGCTCGTGTCAAATACATGGCACTCCTGACAAGCCAGCCAACCACACCAATAGGGACTGTTGGGTGTTCAAGCAGGCCGGCAAGTTAATTGCCGAAAACAAAGATCAGGGGCCACATAGCGATGACGAGGAGGAGCCTCGGCAGCCGAATACCGGAGGACAGAAGAGGTTCCCCCCACAAGTGCGGACGGTGAACATGATATACGCAACCCACATCCCCAAGAGGGAGCGGACGCGTGCGGTCAGGGACGTATATGCGTTGGAGCCAGTCGCCCCAAAGTTCAACCCATGGTCCTCCTGTCCGATCACCTTCGATCGCAGGGACCACCCCACTAGTATCTGTCATGGAGGATTTGCCACACTGGTCCTAGACCCAATTATTGACGGATTTCACCTCACTCGAGTCCTTATGGATGGCGGCAGCAGCCTGAACCTGCTTTACCAGGACACAATGAGCAAAATGGTTATAGACCCCTCAAGGATCAAACCCACAAAAACGACCTTTAAAGGCGTCATACCAGGTGTAGAAGCCCATTGCACTAGCTCAGTCACACTGGAAGTGGTCTTCGGATCCCCGGATAACTTCTGAAGCGAAGAGTTAATCTTCGATATAGTCCCGTTCCGCAGTGGTTATCATGCACTGCTCGGGCGAACCGCATTTGCGAGATTCAATGCGGTATTGCATCATGCATACCTCAAGATCAAGATGCCAGGACCTCAGGGGGTCATTACAGTTAATGGAAACACAGAGCGACGGAGGAGCACACTACGGCCCTCGCAGCGGAAGCGCAAAGCAGCCTCTTAAGGCAATCCAATAGTTCGGCGTTCAAGGACCCGAACACCTTCAAGCGCGCCTGGAGTAATCGGCAACTGGACCGCCTGGCACGTCCCGAGCTCGCATAACAATGCGGCCCCCACCCCGGCCCCAGCCAAACAGCGAAATTCGTGCCACGCGTACATAATTACGCATTAAAAATACCATGGGCACAGGTGGGGAGGGGGGCACAACTACGACACACCCCAAGACACGGCTTAAACCGCACTAGGGGCTTCCCGCTTTGTTATTTTTCTTTCAGGACATTAATCTCTGGAAACCCTGTCCGACAGCATGATTGCCGAACACATGATGCAGCAACCAAGGAGGCAGAAAGCTACACCACAAAATGGAACTCCCAGGTGGATTACGATAACGAGTGAAATACTTGCCTTAACATTATTCCTCAGCTTGCCCTTGGAGGGGATATAGTCCTACTTTTCGCTTATTGCACTGCATGTATCATTCCGCTTTAACGCACGTTTTTAAATAAACAATACATAGCATTAAGACTATTATTGCATTCTTCCTTCTTTTTTACATATATGTGTTCATCAATGACACGTTGCAACTGTACACTTTGGTACGACCAATACACCAGGGGCTTAAGTACCCCACAATATGGTGTGAGAAGTCTGAACACTTTCACAAGTGCGGCACCCCGAACTTATAGCATTATATGCATCAGCTCCGAATCATGTCTTTGGTCAATAGTTGGGTTTGCCCGGCTACCATGTTTTGGTACCTTCCGTTCCGCTATATCGGCTAAGGTAGCACTGGGAGAACTACTGCGATTGTGCCCCGATTCTGCTGGGCTAAGCACCTCAGTAGAGAAAGCTAAAACTGACTGTCATGATAAGGCGAGAGACTGGTCGCTGTTCGACGAGGTTTTGAGTCCCTAAAGACTTATGCCGCTTAGAGCGAGGAGCCGGTCATGTCTGGCTTAAAGGCGTGTATCACGCCCCGAATTCGGCCTTCCGAATACCAGGGGCTTCGCTGAAATTTAAAATTATAGAATTCTATGGCTAAGTGAGAGTGATAAAGCATTATTAGTCCGGTTGCCTTCTTCGCTGTGCTGAGCACCTCCCTCGAAGGACCCAAAAATGGGAGCAAGAGTGCTCAGGTTTATCCCGAACACCCCAGCACTCGTGGCATGGGGGCAGAAGCCGAGGACTAGCCATCTCTCAGATTGGATAAACAGCCAAACATAAGGTAATATTTTAAATTCAAACAAGCGTTGCATAGCGCATATGAAACAAGTTTTCATCATACAGGATCACAAGAGCAAGTTTACTCAAATATTACATCCTTTGGACATTCGTCCGCTACAAGATGGGCACCCTTCAGGACACCCTCATAATAAATTTCGAGGGTACGATGCTCCTTGCCCTGCGGCGGTCCTTCCTTGATCAGCTTCACGGTGTCTAGCTTGGCCCATTGCACCTTCACACGGGCGAAAGCCCGGCGTGCATCTTCGATGCAGACGGACCGCTTGACGATTTCCAGCCATGGGCAGGCATCCACAAACCGCCTCACCAGGCCGAAGTAGCTGTTCGGAAGGGCGTCGCCAGGCCACAGCCGGACTATAAGGCCCTTCATGGCCTGTTCGGCCGCCTTGTGTAGCTCGATCAACTGCTTTAGCTGGTCGCTCCGAGGAATCGGGTGTTCGATCCCAGTATACTGAGACCAGAACAGCTTCTCCGTTGAGCTTCCCTCCTTGGCCTGGTAAAACTGTGCGGCATCCGATATGCTGCGGGGCAAATCTGTGAATGCTCCGGGAGAGCTCCGGATTCGGGTAAGTAATAGGTAATTTACTTTCACATGCTTGTTTTGCATATAGAATGCCTTACCCGCCGCTATTTTCTTCATCACGTCAATCTCCTGGAGGGCCTTTTGGGCTTCAGCCTTGGCACTCTTGCGCTCTCGAGGGCCGCGGCAAGCTCAGACTCTCGCGTCTTCGAGTCAAGCTCCAACGCATCGTACTTCATCACGAGAGCCTGGAGCTCTTACTGCACCTCGCCCACCCGAGCCTCTTGCCTTTCCCGCTCGGTGCGCTCCTTGGCCGCTTTATCTTCGGCCTCGGACAACGCTTGCTTTAGGGTCGCCACTTCGGTCGTGGCCCCTGGCAAATTCATGATGATCCTGTCATTTTGCAATCACGTCTTGTTTTATATATACATATCTATAGACAGGGTATTACTTACCCTTGTTCTCCTCGAGCTGCCTCTTGGCAAGGCCGAGCTCTTTCTTGGACCCCTCGAGGTCCTGCTTCAGTGTGGCGACCTCCGCAGTCAGTGCGGCTGAGGCCAGCAGCAAAGCCTGCATACGCATATAGACATACTTATGTTAGACTCCTGCGGTATTATTTAATCCTCTATTCGGCTTTTCTTTTGGAACACCAAACAGAGCATCAGGGGCTATTGTCTATGCGATAATATTTTTCCTATATTTCAAACACTTACCTCAAAGCTTGTTAAAAGGCTGGCACAGGCTTCAGTCAATCCGCTCTTGGTGGACTAAACCTTCTGGACCACCGCACTCATAATAGTGCGGTGCTCCTCGTCGATGGAAACGCTGCGAAGCGCTCCCAGCAGATTGTCCGGTGCCTCTGGATGGACAGAGGTCACCGGCACAGGCGTCTTGCCCCTCTTGGAAGAAGGCCGACTGCCCGAATCTGGAACTGCTGGAGGTTCCAGCGCGGTGTTCGGCTGAGGGCCGAACTCGGAGCCCTCGGGGGCCTTGTCCCCTCTGCTCCTGGAGTCCGGAAGGTCGCCTTGAGGCGCCTCCGGGACTGTCTCCCCCCAACCCGGTGCCTCTTGAGACAATACCTTGGCGTTGTCCATAGGGCAAGGGGAGGTGGCGGTCGAAAGTGGATCGCTATCCATATCCGACGAGCCCAGGGAGCCGTCCGACGATACGTCGATACGGGCTCGTGGCAGTCTGCATAGTCATAATTCGGCGTTAGGAGAAGCAGTGCGACAAAGGAATGCTATGCGTTACTCTGGTATCCGAATACTTACGACTTCCCTAGGGGCTTGGCCCTGGGCAGCCACTCATCTTCGCCTTCGGCGGTGGTGGTAGAGTAGTCCGGAAGGAGAGTCCTTCCCTTCTTGGACCCTTCGCCCCCCCGGTTGGGACGGCCTTCCTTTTCTTGTCTCCCCCAACTGAAGGGGGAGCATCTTCTTCTTCTTCTTCCTCCTCGTCTTCGGGGGAGGAGTGTGCCGCAGAGTTATCGGATGATGAGTCCGATGACGCCTGGCGTTGGGAACTCTTTCGGGTTCCCTTGGCCTTCTTGGTCTTCTCCGGCACCTTATAAGGGGCCAGAGTCAGCATCTTCGTCAGGAGAGCATCTGCTAGGCCTTCGGGCAAAGGAGTCGGACAGTCAATCTGTCCGGCCGTCTCCTGCCAGTCCTGTCAAAGGTACGGGAGCTTAGATCTCGCATAGAGTCAAACTATGAAAAACAAGTATCCTGTGAGAGGTAAAACATCTTACCGCGCTGGCTTGGCGCTTCGCGCAGAATCCGCGATCCTTGGTAGTGAGAGGGGGAACCTCGGCACCCTTGAATAGCACCTTCCAGGCATCCTCGTGAGTTGTGTCAAAGAGGCTATTCAGAGTTCGGTGCTGGGCCGGGTCAAACTCCCACAAGTTGAAAGCCCGTTGTTGGCACGGGAGGATCCGGCGGATGAGCATGACATGGACTACGTTGACGAGTTTGAGCTTCTTGTTCACCATGTTTTGAATACATGTTTGGAGTCCGGTCAGCTCTCCCGAACTACCCCAGGACAGACTCTTCTCTTGCCAGGAGGTGAGCCGCGTGGGGATGCCAGATCAGAACTCGGGGCCCGCTGCCCATGCAGGGTCATGCGGCTCGGTGATGTAGAACCACCCCAATTGCCACCCCTTTACAGTCTCCACGAAGGAGCCCTCGAGCCATGTGACGTTGGGCATCTTGCCCACCATGGCGCCTCCGCACTCTACCTGGCGGCCGCTCACAACCTTCGGCTTGACATTGAAGGTCTTCAGCCATAAGCCAAAGTGGGGCTTGATGCGGAGGAAGGCCTCGCACACAACGATAAACACCGAGATGTTGAGGATGAAGTTCGGGGCCAGATCGTGGAAATCCAGGCCGTAGTAGAACATGAGGCCCTGGACGAATGGGTGGAGAGGGAATCCCAGTCCACGGAGGAAATGGGTAAGGAACACAACCCTCTCGTGGGGCCTAGGGGTGGGGATGAGCTGCCCCTCATCTGGGAGCCGGTGTGCGATGTCGTCGGGCAGGTATCCGGCTCTCCTCAGCTTCTTGATGTGTCCCTCCGTGACGGAGGAGACCATCCACCTGCCTCCCGCTCCAGACATGGTTGGAGATGGTTGAGGTGGGAAATGCGGACTTGGGCACTGGAGCTCGAGTGTGCGGAAATGGATGAGCAAAGGAGGAAGAAGGCATGGATGAAAAGGTGAATCCTTGTCCCTTTATATGGGCGGCCGAAACTATGCGCCCCCACTAGCCTGGTAAAACTCACTTATCCCCCAAGCGCCGTAATCGATGGCGCTGTTGGGTTACCCACACCCATATTGATGAGAATCCCGCAATAAGGGGACACGATCTCTGCTTTGACAAGACGTGTCAAAAAACTGCCTCGAGTTATGTGCGGGGCTAGTTAAAGGAAACGGTTCGAATAATCACCGGGCCATGGCATGATGTCATGTTGCCGAAACGTGTCAGCTGATTAGAATTGTGGAAATATTATTCTCTCTACAGTGGTATGTGGAACTTATTTTGAAGGGTCGGACACTATCCTTGTATTCAAATTCTTCTGTGGTGTACTCGGAGGAGGAACTCGCCTTGCAATGACGAAGACAATACTGCGCGCCGGACTCATCGTCATTGAAGCCTGGTTCAGGGGCTACTGAGGGAGTCTTGGATTAGGGGGTCTCCGGACAGCTGGACTATATTCCTTGGCTGGACTGTTGGACTATGAAGATACAAGATTGAAGACTTCGTCTCGTGTCCGGATAGGACTCTACTTGGCGTGGAAGGCAAGCTAGGCAATACAGATATGTATATCTGATCCTTTGTAACCGACCTTGTGTAACCCTAGCCCCCTCCGGTGTCTATATAAACCGGAGGGTTTTAGTCCGTAGGACAACATACAATCATACCATAGGTTAGCTTCTAGGGTTTAGCCTCTCCGATGTCGTGGTAGATCTACTCTTGTACTACCTATATCATCAATATTAATCAAGCAGGACGTAGGGTTTTACCTCCATCAAGAGGGCCCGAACCTGGGTAAAACATCGTGTCCCCTGCCTCCTGTTACCATCCGCCTTAGACGCACAGTTCGGGACCCCCTACCCGAGATCCGCCGGTTTTGACACCGACAGGTACTCTCCAGGGAAGGGCTGCATAAGATGTCACCCATGTGGGAGGGCCCGTTTAGGATTGCCCGCGTCTACAGGCCTGACGCTGTGCGCCTGGAGACGCAGGACGGGATCCCCATCCAAAACGCCTGGAACATCCAGCACCTCCGGAAGTTCTAGCCATGAAGCAAGGCCCAGTGCATGTGAAGGTCTCCGCTCGTGACACTCTCACGTAATAATGAGTGGGGCTGTACACGCCCTGGAGTCTCCGAAGTGCCGCCCTCGTGCCTCGGGGGCTCCCTTCCACGTCCTAGTGGCAGCACTTAGCTCCGTGCTGGTGAGAAGACTAGACTAGGTGCTGGACGCGGCTGTTCATTTGCTTTCTGTAGTTGGCTTGCAACCTTTTACTGGAATTTGAAGTTCTGGCATTTCTCGATTGCTCGATTGAGTCATTTCTTTTCTCTACTTCTTCACTCGGTTCTTGTTTTCGCGCCAGGGAGGACGGCAGTTGCCCGACGCTCTCCCTCGTGTGCCTCGCATGGGGGCTGAGTAGGTGTGTGCGTGCGCTGGGCTAGCCTAAGCCACAGACACACCTCACCATAGCCCTGTCGCTCCAGAGCTTTGGCTCCCCTGACCTTCGCGAGGCATCCTCGACTGAGCTCACGATTGGTGCACCCCTCTAGGTCTGTGCCCCACGGGTACCGCGACGTGGTGTGCTAGGCCATGATTATCCCATGCCTGAGGCCTCACACATGGAAGGATAAAGCACCCGAGGGACATCCTAACAAATTATGTAGCTTTGTGACGCCTCCTGAGGTCAACGGTACCCGAGCCAGCAGCAAGGAGGGCTAAGCAGGGGTCGGAGGGCGCGCCCTCATGAGACAGGAAACTACCCCAGGCGCATCCAGCTAAGTTATCCCTCTATGTCTACATGAAGCATGAATGCCATAACACAACACAGGAGCAATAAACGTAACACAAGTGGCATGAAATTTACGGTTCATTACACGCCCTCGTAGGGCCCCATACTTGTTTCTTGGAATGTAGGAAGAAGGGAAAGGACGAGCAAAAGCGGCGCGCGCACCCACAGCGGCTCCCGAGAGTCGGCTTCTGACGCCCCCCCGGACTCAGTCGGAGTCCTCCTCGCACTTCACCGGAGCGTGGCGGCAGGACGACCCACCACCTTCCATGAGCCCGTCGACGTGGTGGCTGGTCGTAGCCACCGCTGCTAGAGGAGGAGCTGCTGCCGCCAGACGAGGCACGACCATCGCCAAGGGCGAACTCGCCTCCGGCGCTGTCGCAGCCGTTGTTAAGGCCCAACCCGTTGTCACTACCACTGTCCTCGGGGCAGCACTCTGCGCGGCGGCCATCTTCCCCAAAAACCCTCACGTAGAGGGTCGCACGCCGTCATACTTGAAGTGGAGGGTGCACCTCCTGCTCAGGTCGCGAGCGCAGACGAGCGTCAGCCGCGAGCCAGGACCACGTTGCCCACGACGGAGACCTCCACCGCGGCCCACGAGGCCTTGCTGCAACAACCGTCAGCTTCCAACAAGAAGCCGTCAAGACCTGCGGTCGGCAGCTCGCCGACAAAGGAGCGCGGGAGCTGGAACCAAGTGCTGGCTGGCTGCTCCGACCACACGACGAACTCCAGGAGCACCTCAGCCGAATGGAAGCGCGACCGAGGAGGCCGGGCGACCACGGCGCGCCTCCCCTCGGTGCAAGGGCTGCTCCACCTAGAGTGGTCTCCACCATGGCCACTTAGGACGACGCCGGTTTCCGAAGGAGTACGTCCGCGCTCCCGAGGGGCCACGACAGGGTTCATAACATGCTTGCGGGGGCAGCCACGCCCCCTCTTGGGCGGTGGTGAGCCAGGCCCCTCCTGGTGTGCCTTCCCTTTCTTCGCGGTCAAGAATCTCTTCGTCGACGCCATGGGCATCACAGCCAGGAGGCGAAGCAAAGAAGAATAAGCAAGCAGAGTGGGGAAGAAGATGAGCAAAGGGGGCTCCGCCCCTCTCCTCATTTATAGCCTCAGGGAGGCCAACCGCCGGCCTCCATGATCATAGGTAATGATGATCTTTCTTCTGCGTGCAGCAGGGTCTCGTCAAGTCAAACGGATGCCGAGGGAGCATAGGAAAGTGGAGATGCCCACGTCTCGTCAATCTCCATGCGTCAATCAAGGCTGCATGCGGTTGGGGCCCGCGGCGCTTCGCACTTGCCCTTTGGCTTCGCCTTGAAGCCAAGGTCGAGCGTGCCTTGGGACCGGGGGCTACTGTCGGTGTTCTGGGACCGGGGGTGCCCAGACTTTCTTGCCTGCGGGCTTGAGCGTGGCTCCACCAACGGCCTGCTACGGCCCATCTTCAGCAGCAGCAGCTCAAGACCCTCGCGAGGGGCCAAGCCTCGCGAGGCAGACGACACTAAGACCTCCCTGGGGCCAGCCTCACTAGTCCGGCTCCCGAGGAGTGGAGATCTCTATGCAAGGGGCACCTCGCAAGGTTCACATGATGTGAGCCATGACGACCAAGGCCAGGCGGGCGCCAGCGGGCGTAGTGTACCAGTTCACTCTTTCATGCTAAAGAGGCAGGCGCAGGCGAGGAATCCCGAGTCATCAGGCAAAGGTTTCCATATTGGTGCATCAAGACCAAGACCGGCAGGACGTAGGTCACCATGGAGCCCACTGCAGCATCACCACCAGAGCCTGTGGCAGGCGAAGACCATCTTTTGTTAGAATAGCTTGTACTAGTTGTGCCCCTTCAAACTTGGCCGTTGTGGGGTCCCTTCCTGCCTAAAACATTTGGGAAGAGGACCAGTGCCTCTATAAATAGGACTAGCCACCACCATAGGGAGGGTGACTGATCCTGGCTCGGATCCATTCCATCTCACATCTATCGGCTCGTCGAGCTCAAGAACACCTCTCCTCCTGAAGTTGTTCGTCCATTGTACTAGTTCATCCTTAGCCCATGAGGCAATCCACCAACACCACACTGGAGTAGGGTATTACACCGCAAGGTGGCCCGAACCAGTATAAACCCTTGTGTCTCTTGTTCCTTGGGTTCGCCGAGCTAGGTCGTGAGATCGTTGAGCGAGCGAACTAGAGAGAGAGAGTGTGTGTGTGTTCTTCGTGCGCACCCAGAGTTCGAACCTCAAGGGTTAGCTGGAACCCCCAATTCGACAACTGGGTCAATAGGTTAGTCCCAAAAATGATATAAAGTTGCTATAAAATGATTGTAAAACATCCAAGAATGGTAATATATTGTTATGAATACTTCATAAATTATAGATACGTTGGAGACGTATCAGCATCCCCAAGCTTAATTCCTACTCGTCATCGAGTAGGTAAATGATAAAAAGAAATAATTTATGAAGTGTGAATGCTAGCAAAGTGCACAAGTTTGATCAATGATAATTTCAATCACTTTTCCTAGCATCATAACATCAATTTTTTCTTATAGAACTTCTCATGTTATAGTGGCAACCCATTCACATATTAAGGTTCAAACAATGAATTCTCTTGAAACTCAACAACCTATGTTCTTAGTCACCAAGCAATTGCAATTTAACTTATTCAACATAGTTTAAGTAAGAGCTCCACATACTCAACCATCATATAGTCTTCTATGATTGCTAACACTCACCACGCACACATGAGCAAAACGTTTCAACCGGACACATAGAAAGATAGGGGCTTATTGTTTTGCCTCCCAACGTATTCACCTCAAGGGTGATGCCAACAATAATAACTCATGCTACCCATATTCAACTGGACATATGTGCCTAGATCTTTCCTCACCACATGATGCTTGCCAAAGGATAAAAATAAAAAGGAATAGTGATAAAAACTTTGACTCTTGCATAAAAGTAAATACTTAAAAGTAAAAGATAGGCCCTTCCCAGAGGGAAGCAGAGGTTGCCATGCGCTTATTTGTTTGTATGCTCAACCCCTTAGTGCAAAAGAACGTCACGTTGTATTGCCCCTTGTGATGGCAACCTTTATTATGCAGTCTATCTCTTTTATTCTTCACCATCACAAGCTCGTACAATGCTCAATTTTCTCTTACACTAAATGGTGTCACACTTTTAGAAGCAATTTTTATTTCCTTATTGCACCGATGACAACTTACTTGAAGGATCTTACTCAGTCCTTAGGTAGGTATGGTGGACTCTTGAAAATAAGATTTGGGTTTAAGGGTTTTTGGATGCACAATTAGTATCTCTACTTGGTGCGGAATTTTTGGCTAGCAAAGATGGGGGGCAAGCACCACATGTTGAAGGATCTATGACAATATAACTTCTATGTGAATATGACCAAACATAAATCATTACGCTGTCTTCCTTGTCCAACATCAACAATTTTGCCATATAATATTTTGAAGGGGGCTCACAATCACAAAAGATTTCCATGATAGTGTATTTGCATGTGAAAGTTCTCTTCCTTATACTAATTATTCGGGAATTGCTTGTATGACCAATATTGTGATTGTCAAGCCTCAAAAGATTTCACTCTCTAAACCCAATGTGAGGCTACCACTAGGCATGATATGATTTCAACTTCATGACATTCAATTTATTGAACAATTTACTCATAAGATATAAGTGAAGCACAAGAGTAAACGACATAGGAAAGAGCATCGTTGACGGGATGTGAATGCCATTTACTTAGCCTCCTTGGCAACAATTTGAGGACTCTATTTTATTTAAAAACTTTCGGATCTAAGTACTTTATTAAAACAGCAAGCAAAACAAAATAAAATGACAATCCAAGGATGACACACATCATGTGAAGAAGCAAAAACTTAGGCTCAACCGATACTAACCGATAATTGTTGAAGAAGAAAGTTGGGATGCCTACCAGGGCATCGCCAAACTTAGATGCTTGAGATCTCTTGAAATATTATCTTGGGGTGCCTTGGGAATCCCCAAGCTTGAGCTTTTGTGTCTCCTTAATTCCTCTCATATAACTGTTTTCCTAAATCTCAAAAGCTTCATCCACACAAAACTCAACAAGGACTCGTGAGATAAGTTAGTATAAACCAATGCAAAAACCTTATCATTCTCTACTATAGCAAATCGCTAAAATTAGTATTCAACATTGCATACTAAATGCCTATGCATATTTAATACTCCTATCCTCAAATAGAATCATTAAACAAGCAAATATATGCAAACAATGCAAACATAACAACAATCTGCCAAAACAGTACAGTCTGTAAAGAATGCAAGAGTATCCATACTAATTAAAGTCCAAAGATTATGAAAATTTACCACACTGTAGAAAATTTATCAGAGCTTATTTGCAAAAAGTTTCAACATTTTATCACATTCTGACTTTTCTAGGGAATTTTTGCAACAGTGGTAAACTTTCTGTTTTCAAACAGCAACATGTAGGCTTGCAAAATAAGCATAGTAAAGGCTATCATTGCCACTTTTATTGAAACTAGCAAAGTGGCCCGCTCGAAGCGTGGGCTAGGATTTTATTACTTTAAATTGTGAGAATATATTCTTTTATTTGTCCAAAGAAAATTTGAATCCAAATTTTTGGACATTTTTAATATATATCTTTTGCGAACATAGTTTTTTATTTAGTATGTTTGGGTTTTTATTTATGTATGAACATATATGTTGTCTGTTCATACTTTACTTGATAATTATGCATGCCATACTAACTTTAGTTTTATGATCTGTTGCATTTTTCATATTATATTTGCATTTTTTCTTTTGACATTTTTGTCATGTTGCATAGTTTTTTCTAGGAAGACAAATTTAATAGTTATGATTGTATTCGTGTAGTCATAGTCTAACTTGCTAACAGTATGCAAGATTGTCATATTATTTAGTGATTTTGTACAATAATTGATTTATTTTCTTTATAATACATAAAAAATATAATGATGGACCTTGGTGCGCGCACATCCGAATTAAAATAGTAAAAATAGTCAAGTATTTTGAATTTTTTTGGCAACATACATGGTCTAGCATAATACTCATGTTTAATTTTTCATAACAAAATTAGTTATTCTGTATACCGAGCAAAATACGACAACATCAATCCTATGTAAAAGCTACTGTTCTTGATTTTTTTATTGAAAGTACGACACGACTCATTTTTTTCTCGAAACTTGAAACATGCGTATTATGCTAGATTATTTTTGTCGCAAAAATGTTTCAACTTTTTTATTTATTTTACTTTTTTTACAGATACGTATCCATGCCTAAAAATTCCACACCTCTATACGTATCCATAAAAACTTTAATGGTAGGTATTTACTCCCTCCGTCCGGAAATACTTGTCATCAAAATGAATAAAAGGGAATGTATCTAGACGTATTTTAGTTCTAGATACATCCCTTTCTATCCATTTTGATGACAAGTATTTTCGGGCGGAGGGAGTACTTGCATACACGTGCAGTTCCAAGGATGGCTTTTACTACCACGACATATATTTTGCTCTCACATTGTCCACACTACTTCATGTACACAGACGTTGCTTATATTATCATGTTGGAAAACGTCATTTGTTCGACAAGTCCCACCAGTAGTCTTGACTTCCCACATTCCATAGTCTTCTTGACCTCTCCATTCTTATTTCTCCTCCTCATTATTTCACACACTGAGAATGTTCATCTTCCCGATCCCCTTACTCTCTCAGCTCACCCAAAATTTTCCGCTACCCAATAGCTCGCATCAGCATGCTTTTTTTTGTCGCCGCATTGAGGTTGCTTGTCTTCCACCTGAAGCCACCCCAGCAGCTGGTTCTGCCACAGGTTAATCATCGCCGGTAGCTTGTTTGGCTGGTCGTACCACTACAAAAAAAATACATTTCCGTGATGATACATGTTTGTCACAGTAGGTCACGTTTTTTGTCATGCATGTATATCCATGATAATTTTATGACAGAATCAAGATAGTCATACCTGTGCTGTCATAGAAGTGTTCCATGATATTACCAAAATTATCATCACGGAAGTGTCCACTTCCATGATGATAAATCGTGCGTCACAGAAGTGCTTTCGTCAAGGGTGACCAACACGTGGCATCCACCGTAATGGAACGCCGTTAAGCTATCGGGTACGGTTTTGGATCCGATAACCCGTTAACAGCCCCGACCAATGGGGATTTTCCACGTGTAAAATCATCATTGGCTGGAGAGAACACGTGTCGGCTCGCCGTTGGGACATATGTCATCCACTCATTGGACCCAAAGCGCCTATGATACGTCGACACATGGCATGGCCCAAGAGAGGCCCATTCCCGTGAAAAGGCCGGCCCGTTTGACTTGGTCAAAAGGTGGCGGGCCGGCCCACGGCAAGCCTGTTAACGGCCTGTTCGCATATAGACCATTTACAACCCGCTAACCCAGGGCCCGTTTATGGCCTATCCGAATTAGGCCCAGTAGCGTCATCTGGGCCGTCCAATATAATTCCAACTTGTTTTAACTTCCGGCCCATGTATGGCCCATGACGTCTTTCGGCCCATATGAGGCCCTTAGTAATCCTCGGCCCATTAACAGCCCTTGGTAAAACTGGCCCGTAATGAACAGTGTATCACTTTATACCCATTAACGGCCCATTATTCCGTTGGTCCGTTTCCAGCCCATGTTATCTTTCGTCCTTCTCAGGGCCCATTTATTCTTGGGCTCATTTCAAGCATTCGTTTACTTTCGGCCTGTTACTGTCATTTTCTGCTTGTGGGCCAAATTCAGGCCATGGTTACAATCAGCCCGTTTGTGGCCCGTTAATACGTTGGGACGTTTTCATAGCGTCATCAAATACGACCGATTAACGACGGCCCGTTATGGTCAGCCCATGAACGGACGATTTCAACTCTAGCCCGTTTACGGCCCCTTATACGGCCCGTACAAGGCCCATAGATGAGATGACCCGTAGAAGGCCCATGGATCCTACGGGATGTAGAAGGCCCATTGACCCGACGGCCCATAGAAGGCCCATTGATCCGACGGCCCATAGAAGGCCCATGGATCCGACGGCCCATAGAAGGCCCACGGATCCGACAGCCCATAGAAGGCCATGGATCGTCCATCATGTTGATGGCCCATGGATCGTACGGCCTGTGGATGGCCATTGTCACTACAATGTTTGGGCGAGTTGGCCCCCGTTTGAACGACATAGCATATTCAAATAATTATCCTACTCTATACTATCACCTCTAAAAACATACACTATACAATAAAGAGACTAAGGCATAGAAACATAGAATAATCCTACACTATACAATAAAGAAATTACAGCCGATTATACCCACTGGGCATTATGGTTCGGCGCCAGTGATAATAAAGCATACACAAACAGCAAATTACATACACTGGGCAAATACATCTCATACATCATAGACGCGTATCAACATAACTTACCATTTGAACTATAATCTCTTCAGAAAATGGGATTGGCCATATTTAGATAGCACAAATTTTAGTCTGCAAAATCTCCAATTCCTTCGTTGTTACCTCAGTGTCTTGTTTCATTTTTTTGACTCCTGCATCTAATACCTGCATGTCCAGTCTCAACTTGTTGATTGTACGTTCAGAATCATGTACACGTTGTCTTGCCACCTCAAGTTGATGCTCGAGAACATCAGCACATTCCAATTCCAATCCATAATCATTCGGTAACGGCCATGCAGCACTGCTCGCAGATCTTTGTGTTGATGTCACTTCATACTGAAATGTTTCTGTAAGTACACATGACTAGGGCAAAAATATAGTTACAACAGTGAAGCGAGCAAGACAGACTATTTTGTACATGGCAATACATGACTAACAATAATGTTACACGTCATGAAGCATAAGCAGGTGATATTTTAAAAATTATAAAAAAGGTAGTCTGTGCAGCCTGCATACATAAATCTCTCTTAACTCACCAGAGGAGCATGATGTTGGGGCCCAATCCATAACAGACACAAGTTACAAATTTAGACAGCACGTTGCATAGAAGTAATCAAGCAGTTGGCCATTCTATATCACAATTAAAGTCTTAGGGACCATAATGAACAGCAGCGGATTTCATACAAATATACTACAGCAAGCACAACTATGCAATCATTAGCCTAGTATAAACTAGATTGTGAGCCTCATTCAATAATAGTTGGTTAATAGACTTCAAAGCTTCAGGCACACTTCGGCAGAGTAATTAAATGGTAAGGCCTTTAATTATGTCAACTAATAGTTATACAAGTACCCAACATCAGGCATCATTCTTTGGGCATCTCATTAACTGAGGACAAATAAAGCAATTGAAAAGAGCAAATTAACTATGCCTGAAACAAACAAGGAATTGAACTGTTGAGTTGGATACAGTCACTTACCTTAACAGGTTGAAGAGGCTCAGCACAGCTCCTACTTCTCTTGCAAGGCTCCTTCCTAACATCTTGTACTTGGAAATCGTCAATCTTATATTCATTGCACCCCCTCTACAAGGTGAAGCAAACTAGTTACTCGTCTCCTTGGAAGATAAATATGCATACTTTCCAGTCTGTGAACACAAAAGGATGAGATTATAACAAAACAACACCACATAATGAAACATGCCGCATCTCTTGCACTTGCACACAATGAAATGAGCATTTACTATGTCTGCACTATGTAAAAACTAGGCATACCTTTGAACTGGATCTCCAGGTACTCCTGGAGAGCCTACTTTTGTGTACAGTCAAACCTTTAGGTCACCTATGAGTTAGAAAAGGCCGCACTACAGCATCCCTTAGTGTTTAAATCATTGACAAGCACTGTTAGAGTGTTAGTTCAAGAACAACAAGTAATCAAAGCAAACAGTCCTAGTATGGCTGGCTGATGCAAACAAGCAGTTGAGCAAATGTGTGAGAAAATCTTACATATCAAGAAAAGAAGCAAAGAAGGAGGCTTAAAGACCACCACTTGACTGACCAGATTTAAGGGGCATTTAAACATCATGTGCAACGTATGAACTAACATAAACATTGCATATTCTAGATTCTACAATGGAATGCACATGTATTAGGTTATGCCATGTATGATGATGCATAAATGTACACTATAGCAGACATGAGTGATTCATCATTCCACGCACAATTGAATTGCAGGTTAAGGGCTAGTTCTATTCCGCCTTTTCAGGGCTTATTGTCAAAATAAGCCATAAAAGATGTAAAAAAGTCATTTTTGAGTTATGGGCTTGCGCTTAACTAATTTCGCTTTGGAGGGGGGTGTTTCGGGTAGAACGTCACTAAAAATTGAAGGGAAGGGGAATAGTGAAATGACTCTGTTGTCTGCCTATATTACACTCAAAATGCAACCGGTGACGCCCGCGTCACACCTCACCCTCAAGTAAAAACAAACACGCAAGCGTTCGTTGCCCTGCCCGCTTGCATCTCCTCTCCCCTTTCCCTCTACCTCGATACCCTGCCTACAACACTAGGGTTCCTCCAGCAAGCCGTCTCCACTGGTCCTATCTGGCCTGGTCCTCGACGATGCTCTGTCCAGCTAGGCTACATGGCCGGCGGGTAGGAGCAAATCTCCCTGGCTGCTCCTCCCTCTGGTGCCGCCCCTCATTCTCATGGTCTCCAGCAGCTGCTCCACTGTGGTTCGTCCAACACACTACTCCGGCAGGTGCTGCACAACTACGGCTGAAGGCACCTTATTCCCCCTCCCCACCTCCCAGGCCATGGCCTTGAGGTGCTGTTGAAGGATGAGCTCATCCAACAAGGTGAGGATCTCCTCTGATTTTTTGCCAAATTTTCATTCTGACCCACTATACGATGAATTGCTATGAGCTGCTTCTGCTGCTGCTATATGATGCATTGCTATGAGCTGCTCCTTCTGCTGCTATATGATGAATTGCTATGAGTTGCTGCTGCTATATGATGAATTGCTATGAGCTGCTGCTGCTATATGATGAATTGCTATGAGCTACTGCTGCTATATGATGAGTTGCTATAAGTTGCTCCTGCTGCTGTATGATGAATTGCTATGAGCTGCTCCTGCTGATACCATATGATGAATTGTGATGAGCTACTCCTCCTCCTGCTGCTATATGATGAATTGCTATGAGATGCTCCTGCTGCTGCTATATGATGAATTGCTATGAGCTGCTGCTGGTATACGATGAATTGCACACTGCTGCTGCTGTATGATGGGTTGCTATGAGTTGCTGCTGCTGCTATATGATGCTTTTAGGTGGTGCTGCTATATGATAATAACCAGCCACTTGGACCATCGAATTTCAATAAATAATTGTTCTTCATTTAAATGTGGGTCATGCATTTTTCATTTAAATTAGGCAATGGGATCTCTATGGAAAACATTGACCAAAGTAGATTGTGCCAAGTAGATGGTATCTTTATATTTGCATTTTGAGCAAATAGTGAAGGTCTGTTTTCCTATCATATTAATTACTGCACTGGGTTCAATTTGTGATGTTTGCAAGTCAAATTAATTTTCGTATGGGCAGCAAAATGAAAAAATATAATGCAATCTAGACTTTTCACCGATCATACCAAAGATAAGTTGAAAACACAATGAAAAGAACTGGTTGGCTTATTACATGGAGCTTATATTCACATGTGCTTATTTTCTTAGGATAACTCGTAATAATTGTCCCTAAGAAACTTGGCCAATAGAACTGACATACAAATAACATGTCACGATGATTGCAATGGAGGAGTGGCGTACCATAGCACACTATATAGGCTCACCGCTGCCTCTCCTTTTTTTGCGATGTTCCATGAAATTGCCACATACATCTTGTACTTTTTCATTGTGTAACCCTATCTGCAAGTTGACACGGCTAATTTCAGACATCTCTACATGATAATACAATGCATATCCCTTGCGTGTATTTAAACCACCAATTAATGATTGTGTGCGTAGCACAAATGTAACATCCCAAATTTTCAATTTGGAATGTTATACATTAGACCATCATTGCATATCATATTTTATTTTGCATTTTGGTTGATCCTAGAAATTCTACGCAACTCAATGATCCACGGAGAGAGTTGGGGATTTCGTTATTTTCATATTTGAGTTTTCTCAAATTTTGAGAATCGGATCATTTGATTTTATTTATTTTATCATCAATTATTTATATTACAAAAATATGAGAGAGGGAATAAAATGACTTTCCCAAAATAAAGAAATATTGAGGATTTAATAATAAAATCAAATAAGTTTTTATTTCAGAGTTTTTCGGTGTTTTATTGGAATTTAGGAAAAATGTGTGTTTTTCAAAATTGCATTTATGTCCCAAATAAATGTTCACCTTGTGCGGCTTGATTTTAGAAGCCCGTGAAAATTTATTTCAGAATTTTTGGAGTCCGTTTAGTATTTATTTTTATTTTTTTCCTCTGCATGTAATTAAAAAAAACACGCACCGACCTACGGGTCGTGTCCGACCTGGACACCGGCCTGGGCAGGCTTTATAAGCCGGGGCAGCCCACCCGGGCAAAGCCTAGCCGCCCCAGCCCCAAGCCGCCGCCCGCCGCCGACGCCGCACGCTTCCCGAGGTTCGCCGCCGCCTCGAAATCCGTGCCCGTTTTTATTTTCTTTTCGAAAAACCGTTCGGTTTTTCCGTCGGTTTTTTTAAATAGATCGGGTTTTCCGGTTTATTTAAATAGTGAGCGTTCATCCGTTCGTTCGTTCTAGCGAAGGTTCGTCGTTTTTCTTTTTCTCGGATTAAATCCGCGATTTTTCTGATCGCGATTCCTGATCCGATTTTCGTTTTAGTATAAATTTTCGCTCGTTTATCGGAATCAGGCGATTCAAGCGCCTGGAGTTTCGTCTCGAAGCCCTCTATCCGTTTAACCAACATAAACAAGATTTTTCTACTGTAAAATTTGCCCTAGATCTAGATTAGTAGAACGAAGTTGTTTTCTTTCGCCGTTTGACTTTCGTTGCTTCGTTCGATTTGATTCTTTTTGCCAACCGGAGTTCTGAAGTTGAACCTTCTGGTTAGATCTCTTATTTGAGTTTTACCCGTGCATTAGATGAGTACTTATTGTATGCTTGTTTGTTTGTATGCGATAGAATACCCGGAGTGCGCCGCCTGTTACTTCGAATCTCTAGGTTTCGCGGATCATCAGCAAGGCCAGTAACACTTTGATCATACCTTTCCAACTACCGAGTTTTATTGCATTAGATCAATCCTCACACATTGCATGGTTAGGATCTAATTAAATTGTGGGATGGGAAGTAGATGAGGTAGTACCTATTACCTGTTTATTATCAAACCTTTGGGAGTTACTTCTACGTTTGCTTATTATGCCATGCTATGCTAGTAGACGTGGATTGGGTGAGTGATATCCATGACAGATGTGAGTTTTGTTAATTAATGGTTTATCTAAGGTGGCAACTTAAACACACATCTGGGTGGATTGAGGCACCTGGGTATTCCAGGACCTGCCTGTTTTCTTTTGGGCCGCCACCCAGGCTCAAAGGGATCATGAGACTATTCATACTAGAAACTTCCATGTGCAGCCACAAGCTATTATGGGCTCTAGCATAGTTGACTAAGTTGTGCGAACTCTTATAGTGGTAGACTAGCAGATGTAGGGGATGTAGGTGGTACGGTCTACCTGATCGTAAGGTGCTAGCGCTTCTGAAAGACTATGTCTCGGTCATCCGTCTTCTCAAACACCATGTAGTGCGAGAAACCAAACGGAGGCGATCGAGTCTTGTGGGGAAAAGTGCGCAAACCTCTGCAGAGTGTAATAAACTAATCATGATTAGTCGTGTCCCCGGTTATGGACGTCTTGAGTATCTATTACCTGGATTATCATGTGAATCTCAACATGTTACTCTAAATTAATTTTGTTGGGTTTTGTTTAATGATGATGCTTAATTGGGATTGGGAATGCTGTCAACCATTCTGAATGTTTAACCACTACCATGATAGTTAAATAAAATTTATTCCTTTGAAGTAGGGAAAAATTGGCTTTACGCAAAACTGTAACCATAGAGCTTTCCACTAGCCAAATATGCATATAGTATAGCTGTTTCATTCCATTACTCTCTATGTGTTACCTTGCCAGCATATTCCATGTGCTGACCCGTTTCGGGCTGCAACGTTAATGTTGCAGACTTTTCAGACGATGATTAAGGAGTGTTTAGGTCGTGGTTCTATACTCAGTGATGCCGTTGGAGTTGATGGACTCACTTATCTTCCAAGCCTTCCGCTGTTATCATTATTAGATGGCCTTAAGCTATATTTATTGTAATAAGTTCTCTTTTGAGACACTCGATGTAATAAGTGTGTGATTGCTACTCTGCTATAAATCCTCCGAGTACTGTGTGGTGTCAGCATTACTGATCCAGGGATGACACTAGAGCACAGAGATCAGACTGTTTGAGGTCTGGTCGCTACAGAGATGGTATCAAAGCACACGCTGACTGTAGGACACGACCACTAAGCTAAGAGACCTAGATCACTTTTCACTCTCTCCTCTTCTGACTTCTCATCTTTTCTACTCTTTAGGATGGCAGATGCAAGGAACAAGTTCACGCAACCGGATGAAGATACACCCTTTGGACGTCACTTGAAGGAAGTCACTACATACCTAAACATAGGAGTACCAAGCTTCACCGGAACCTACAACGCCACTTTACCTGAAGAAGAGCGCTGGATGATTCAAGTTCAAGTTCCAGGAAGGACGTTCATGCCAGTCACTGAACCCATAGAGTTTTCTTTTGATGCACCAACTTGGAGTCTAGGAAAGAGCATGGCAGCTCACATCGCCATGGGACGCATTGGAGAAGTCTACCGCAAGGATCTCAAGGATACTATCTACCAGATTTGTGGGTGCCGAGATGAACACTGGGAGATGATCAGCACCAGAAAGGATAGATCAATCGCAGCTTTTATCCAGGAGTTAAACCAGCACATTCGACGATAGGAGAACCAGATGTGCGCCGACATGATAGATCTGAAGAAGGCTAAGACTAGAATCAAGGAACTCGAGGAAGAACTCAAGGCTACACGTGAAGATTATAAAGAGGAAATTGAAGTATTGGTGGAGAAGAATGACGACCTGATCAAGAAGATTGGAATATTTATGGGAGGCCCTACGCCAGTAGAGGAAGACGAAGAACCCATGGAGATTAGCCCGGAAGACTACATCATCATCGACGGCACCGATTCGGATCCAGATAGTAGCTGTCGGTGTCAGAACCGGCGGATCTCGGGTAGGGGGTCCCGAACTGTGCGTCTAGGCCGGATGGTAACAGGAGACAGGGGACACTTTGTTTTACCCAGGTTCGGGCCCTCTCGATGGAGGTAAAACCCTACTCCTGCTTGATTAATATTGAAGATATGGGTAGTACAAGAGTAGATCTACCACGAGATCAAGGAGGCTAAACCCTAGAAGCTAGCCTATGGTATGATTGTGTATGGAGTTGATCCTCTACGGACTACAACCCTCCGGTTTATATAGACACCTGATAGGGTTAGGGTTACACAGAGTCGGTTACAATGGTAGGAGATCTTGAATATCCGCATCGCCAAGCTTGCCTTCCACGCCAAGGAAAGTCCCATCCAGACATGGGACGAAGTCTTCAATCTTGTATCTTCATAGTCCAGGAGTCCGGCTGAAGGTATAGTCCGGCTATCCGAACACCCCCTAATCCAGGACTCCCTCAGTAGCCCCTGAACCAGGCTTCAATGACGACGAGTCCGGCGCGCAAATTGTCTTCGGCATTGCAAGGCGGGTTCCTCCACCAAGTCCTTCATAGAAGATTGTAATCACCAAGAGTAGTGTCCGGCTCTGTAAAATAAGTTTCCACATATTGCTATAGAGAGAATAATATTAACACAAATCAAATCTGCTGACGTATTCTGCAGTGCGCCATCACACTACAGCCAAGTCCTTTACTCGAATCATTTTTACTTTTCCACCTCAGCATGTTTTGCGAGCCAGTTTCCTTGGCACGTCTTGTCAAAGCAGAGATCATGTACCCTTTTTACGGGATTCTCATTAATACGGATGTGGGTAACCCAATCGTGCCCGTTAGCATGTTTTCTCGATTAAAGGCGAGTCCTAAACAGTTATGGGGAGGGCTCCTGGTATTCAACCTCTTATAAAGAGACCAAGGCCTTACTACTTTTTCCAATCTCAAACGAGTTCGCCCATCGCCTCGAGTTCCAACACCCTAGGCTTCAGATTCCAGGCGCTTCGGACCTTCGACAATGTCCGGTTCCGACCTTCAAGGCCGATGGATGCCCTCTTCCGTCACGGAGGAGGATGTGCTAAAGTTGAGAGAGGCTAAGTTCCTGACCACCGAAATTCTGCATAGGTTGCCTGCTCAAGGGCAAGATATTCCCAATCCCCAGCTCGGTGAGAGCGTAGTGTTCATGTCTCACTTCCTTCGGGGGTTAGGCTTCCCGATGGATCCCTTCGTGAGGGGGCTACTGTTCTATTACGGGCTGGAATTTCATGACTTAGCTCCGGAGTCCATCCTTCATATTTCCTCATTCATCGTTGTGTGCGAAGCATTCCTCCGCGTTACTCCTCACCTCGGTTTATGGCTTAAGACTTTTGGAGTGGAGCCGAAGATGATCGAGGGACGGCACGCAGAGTGCGGAGGTGCTGTCATCAGTAAGAATGCTGATGCTCCATGGCCCGAGGGCTCCTTTCAAGAAGAGCTCGGCTTGTGGCAACGAGAATGGTTCTACATTACAGCTCCCAAGAGCGCCAAGTGGGCGGCGCCTCCTGCCTTTCGCTCGGGTCCCCCATCACGGCTAGCGTCATGGGTCAACAAAGGATTAGATTGGGGTTTGCCCAAAGACGTGCCCCTGTTACAGGGCCGAATTAAGGATCTCTTGGAAGGAGACCTTAGTCTGGTCAAGGTGACGCAGGTCATGTTGATTCGCCGAACATTGCCAGGCAAACGTCGCCCCCTTCATATGTGGGAGTTTAATCCGGAGGGACCGCGAGTTCTTCAGAATTTTATGGGCGCAACGCCCGCGGAGATGTATAAACTGTTCTTCGGATCACAAGAGATGTGTCCGGATTCAACCGAGGACGCAGGCTTAAGCTGCAATCGCCTGGATACTCAAGTAAGAAACCTTGTGCCCGGACCTTCTATCCGTATAATCGTCATAAACTTGCCCCTAAAAAGAGCCGTCTTTTTAAACAGGAGTGGACAACGAAGGCGAAGCTGATCAGGTGTCCGGCTCCCCTTCCTGAAACCAGGCCGGATCCTGTGCTAGTCAGGATGCTAGAGATAATGCCTTTGGAGGGGGAGGACAAGGAAGCTACGGCCTCCTCGAAGGAGGCTGCTCCGAAGGGAGGAACCGACAATTCCTCTCCTAAAGGGAAGAAGAGAGCCGCCTCTGATGACCCAGAAACCATGGCCTCAAAACGGGGGAAAAAATCCTCGTCAGAGGGTCCGATGCCAGGGAGTTCCTTGGCCGGACTACGCCCTCAAGGGGATCAGCCCTCAAGAGAGCTGTAAGTGGAGAAAAGATTTTCTTTTTGAGGGATGAGAGAAATCGTTGATTTTGCATCTGAGAAGATTTAACCGAAATTTTACCTTGTAGCTCGGACCTCAGCCCGTCGCAGCAGAGCTCGTCTTCGGGGGATCTTCTTCCGGAGATGATGGAGAGCGGAACACCTCCCCCTGCCGTGCCGCCCAGCGAGGCAGGCGACCCTGAGGTGTCGTCGCGGAGGGTTTCTCCGAATCTGGTAGGGATGGGAGGTGGCTGTGCGGCCCCCCGAAGTCCTCCGCGTCCGGCCTTCGAAAGAGGCCATAGGACAAGTCCGGCACCGTCTGGTGCTCGGCCGGAAGAACTAAAGATTCTGCTGGGGCGAGCTTCTATCTCAGAAGAGCACCGTGCCTTGATGGGCACGGTGATTGAAAGGATTTCATCCGCAGAAAGCGAATTGCATGAGGCCGTCAAAAGTTTACTGACGGGTTTTGAGGTACGTTAGGTAATGTACACTTTTGTCAGTTGCGCATAAATAAGATGCGCCCTATGTAGATAGTAGCCCCTGAGACTCTGCGTGTTGTCAAGAAATGACGACACGTAGAGGATCATAGTCCCAAGTCTAAGATGTCGCCTTTGAATGTAGGTGGCGAGGTGTCCGGAATCAAGCCGGACTAATGATTTGGCCGAACTAAAGCGGCAACTGGACGTGGCAGATGCCGACATCACGCTTGTCAACAAGCGGCTTGATGAGGCTCAAGGTATGTAATTCTTCGGGAGGCATCATGTAAGAGGAGCTTCATGCCAGTGTCTTACAATGTGGGTGCTTGACGTAGATGGTACAGCCGCCGTGGAGAATCTTAGGGCAGAACTTGCCCAAGCTAAGGAGCAAGCCAGAAAAAGCGATGCGGCTGCCAAGAAGGCCCTTGAAGAGCTGAGAGCCGAACAGGCTGATCACTGTCGAAGCAAAGAGGAAATGGCCGAGATGGCCGAGAAGTTAAAGAGCGCTGCAGACCGTTGCGAACTTCTTGAGAAAGAAGACCGGGCGAGACAAATGTAACTAGAGAAGGCCGTTGCCGATGCCAAGGACGCTCGCTCTGCGATGAGAGCTGCGAAAGAGGAGCTGCGTCAGGCCGAACAGATTGCGGCTGGAAAGCCCTTTATGCTGCGGAGGAAGTTTTGTGATCCGAAGTTTGCTCCGTTGGACCAGATGTGGAGTGTGAAGGACACCTATCTGGATTTGGCAACAAGTGCCACTGATGCGACCGAACACTTTCAAGATCAGAAAGATTGCGAAGTGGAAAAGCTTTTCTGGTCACAGTTTCATAATCCAGAGCGTCCACTGGCAGTGGATGATCGTTTGGCTCAATGGGACGAACTGAATAGGTTGTCCGGACTTGCCATGAAGTATGTCATGGATCATCTGTGGCCGGGGAGCTCGGAGCCGAAGAGTTATTTCAGCTTGGTGCAGCAATTCCTTGATGCGGTGCCGCGTATAAATGCAATTAAGAGGTCAACATGCATAGAGGGCGCTAGGATGGCTCTAGCCCGTGTTAAGATATACTGGGCAGAGATGGAGACCACCGTTGTTGCGTCTCGAGATTCGGACCAAAGCCGAGTACCCTCCGAGCACTATTTTCAGGAAGTTCTTGAAGGCGCTCGTGTAATAGAGACGCAGTGCCCGAAAGATGCTATGTTATGATAGCATATGTAATTATAAAGTAATATTTTGATAAACTGCAGTGGCCTATTTTATACTTGTGCCTCCAAGGATTGTAAACACCTTCTATGCGGCCGTTTTAAGATATATATATATGTATATAAATATGTATGTATGTATGTATGTATGTATAGAATCTGAAAGATGGCAGTCGTTGGCTTCAGCCCCCACGCACATAGTGCGGGGGTGCTCGCAGAAGACGCATTTTCACACTTAACCCACCGTCTTGGTCCTACAAAGGAGGTGATAGCGTAGCGGGCCAGGCAACCGGACTATAATGCTTTAACACTTTCACTTAGCCATAGGAGTTTAAAAATGAGACTCTTTAGGTAGCTCCTTGGTGGCAACTGCGCTCGTCCGAATTCGGGCGCGTATGTGCCTGACCGGGAAGCGGTCCTTCGTTAAAGCGGAGGAACCCGATAGATTCCGATTGGTCATCGAGTGGCTGACCAGTCTCACGCTACATCATGTCAGCCAGTTTTCGGCTTTCTCTACTGAGGTGCTCGCCCTGGCCGAACCGGGGGCACAATCGCAGTAGTTCTCCTGGTGCTACCTTAGCCGATAGAGCAGAACGTAAGGTAGCCGAACTCAGGATCCGAGCAACCCAACCTTTGACCTAAGACATGATTCGGAGCTGATGCATAT